>NC_088169.1:109030882-109638007 GCF_028769735.1 Zonotrichia leucophrys gambelii
ACAACTACTCTAAGATATTAGTCCTAAATTTCTGCTTTATATGGTGTATTACATCAAATATTTTAAATAAAGTAGGGTTTAGAAAACTATTCCAGTGTTAAGCTATCCTATTCTGGTATACATATACTCCTCCCCAAACCTGATAAGACAATTTACAAGCTATAGCCTCTTTTCAAAATGTTAAACATATTATTAAAAATCTGGTTTTAATGTTAACATCTTTTAAAACACATATTTAAAACAAATGCATTCTGGTCTTTAGCTGAGTTGAGACATTTAACCTGCACCCATCCCATGAAAACCTTGAGCAATGGGTGGGGTTGCAAGGAGGAGAATTTTCTGCATGTTTATACATATAAAATTGACCTATGAAAATAACCTGATCTAGCTGCCTTGCAGTCTATATTGATACCTGAAATCACTATGATCTATCTAGTAGGTGAACTATACATGACTCATTATTCAGTGTTAGAGGACATATCCAATTTCAATATTAAAATGCAAGAACTACACTTACCTATTTATCAATGTCTATTCCAATAAAATGACGAGCAGCACTTGAAGAAAAGCTACTTTATCATTCACTATGTTCGTCATATCAAACAGGATCATGGCTGAAAACAATGTTGCACTCCCTTTTCTTTTCAACTTCTGCATCAAAACCAGGATTTTTTTTAAAATAAAAACTTGGCTAAAATAAAGAGAGTTTCATTTCAATAGCTTCCTAAGACAGGGGTAAGGTATGGCCAACATTTGGTTTTGTGTTTAAGCAAAAGTAGTTAATTGCTTCAAAGGACTTTTCTTCATATTGCTTCTTTGCAACATAAACACCCTAGATCAGTATTTTTGCAAAATCAAAGTCCGATAAATAAAACTACATCCTTCTGAAATGCAGTTAAATGAACAAAGTAATTTCACACAAAGTCCCTGTTCAGGACTTGAGCAGACCTAACTGAAGAGAGAGTAGAGGTGAAAAGCAAAAAAAGAACAAAGCTCTCTGAAACCCTAAACAAAAAGGAGAGCAAGTATTGCAGGACTGAAGAGCAATGATTAATGTCACTTTCATCTAAAAGTTTCAGAACATCATTTGAATGTAGCTAGCCTTCAATTAAGAAGGAAATTTATATTTTTGTTCCAATTTCAAAGGGAATAGTCTTCCTGGTTCTCAGAGGAAGCAATGCAATTCCTCCACGTAATACTGCCACCTTCCCTTCTTCTGCCCTCACAAACACAGAGCAGCTACTCTTTCAGTAATATTTAGTTGGATTTTAGGCTACCATTTTCCAGGAGAACTTTTGTCTAAGCTCTCAGGATGGGAGGGAATTCTCAAGGGCCTTGGTCCTTAACAACACTGTTGCTTGATCAGTAAAAAGACGAAGTAAATTATTTCACTGTTATTTTTGCTTCTCTGCATACAGTTTTATAAAAGTCTAGTTATTAAGCTTTAAAAACAACTTCAGGAAGTTTAGATACAGCCTTGAGTTGCAGTGTGAACCAATGTGACATAAGTCATTGCCTTTGGGGTATTAAAAAAATGTGTAACACTGACCACACAACAGAAACATCTTTATAAGCTACTGCAACACAGAGGAAAATATTATTCATTTAAGCCATGACATACTTTTTTTACTATCAGAATTTCACCATTGTGACACAATTTTCTTTAAAAGAAGAGAATAATTATGTAAAACATTGTGCAGGGGAGAAGAAATTTTCCTAAGAATACTTACTGAAGTCACCTGCGAGAAACACTGCTTCTGCTCCGGGTGCCCACTCTTTGCAGTATATTCCACCATCTGCAAGCTGGTTCACTCCAAAGGATTTGTAACTTTTGGTAAATTTATCAAGGCCACCTTCACTTTCCTCAATGTTCTTCAAGTGGTTATAAAACAGAGAATACCTTGCAATGAAAACAGAGAACATTTTTTAGAAAGATTAGCAAGCATCTCTTATATTAACTAGTATAAAAACCTAAAACAAACAAAAAAAAAAAAGCACACTAACATGAGATTCACTGCTCTCTACTGGAATAGGAAAAAAAAAACATGCAATTTTTCCATGGTTGTTACACAGTCTAAAACTGCAATCTCCCTGTTTGTCAGTGCTTTCTCTACTTTACAGGAACATTTTGCACTTTCAGTCTAAAGCTACAATTCCTGACTGGCAGCCAAGAAATCCCAGTATTACCACACAACAGGAGAACTTCACACTCTAAACAGCCTAGCACTTTTCCTTCCATCTTATTAATATCAGACACAAGCCTCCTAGGGAGAGCTGGATAGGCCTGCCACATCTCTCACAGCCAGTTTTAATAGACAGACAATCTCAGGCCATTGAAAAGTTTGCAGTACAGCATGTCAGCGTGGACAAACCCATCTGCTCCTTGCAGAAAGGGGCTCATTAAGCAACCTCTTTACAGAGACAATCAGCAAGACTTTGCAGTCAGTCCCTGACACTGCAACAATTTGGAAAAATTACAGCTTCATAGAAGTAATTATTTGGACCATACCCTACTTATACCAGTTGGAATTTAAATGTCCTAAACCTCTAGCATAAACCTTTGCCTGTAACAGCTTAGAGTTTTTGACATCTTTTTCTGGTTTCTCCAAGTAAGTTTGTGGAATTGATGGTAACATCAGGGGCACAATATAAACAAGATAGTCAATTTTAACTCCTAAATTATGAGCTATTTTGTGCAGAAGCACAGTTAAAAGCTGCAGTTGAGCATTTAATTAATGCTACCTGTACAGTTTTTTGTTGTTTGCTTGATTTCAGTAAGACACTACTGAGGTAAATTAGAAAGGTGTTTGTTTATACATAATTAAAGAGGCTTTCAAAGTGCATAAAAACCAGTAAGAAACGCAGCAAAACCAAACTTTTATGCTTTTATGTCAGCCTTATTACACTTCCTACACTTTGCAATAGGAAACAAACACTAAACCAGCACTATAAAATAGCACCTTACTGCTTAAAGAAAATTAAGTCTGTTAGCAGTGTCAGGACTTAGAACTCTGATTTGTTGCAAAGTTTTGATTTTTTTTTTGGCCCTTAATTAGTTCAAAGTAGAAGATTAAAATGTCTAATTACTAGTTAGAGTAAACAGCATTATCTGTATTAATTTGGAGTACTATAACTACTATTAAGGTTAATCTCCCAGTGAGTTTTTATTATTTTATTATTAAGCCTGATGATCACCTTTAAAGGGAGAAAGATCTGAAAATGCCTCCAGGATACACAGCAGCAAATACACTCATAACTGTTTTTGCCCATCCACCTGCATTATTCCTTTAAAATTTGCTCATGGGTATAATCCTCAGAAGGGCATTACTAACTACTACTGCTCTGATAATCAATTTCATTTATGTCCTTGAGGGAAAATATCTTGTCAGATTTCCAACTATAAGTGTATTATATACATGTACAAACTCAGTTGCTCGACTTACATTTTAAACAGTTGCAATCACAAAGATTTATATAAACCTTAAATACAGAAACACAGAGCAAGTCACAAATACCCTCAGAATTTGAACATATATCATCTGGTAAATTCAAATTACTCTATTTTTGAAGAGTTCTCCTTGGGGAAAAACATAAACCAACTACTATAGCTTAGAAATTAAAGTCATTCTTTAAAACATTGTCTGATACAAGAAGTATAGTTATATACATATAGATATTTTCTCTGTATATATATATATATATTTTAATTGGTTAAGGGAAAAATATATATAATAAGAAACATATTTGGAGTGTTATCTGCAAATCCCTGTTTGTCTGCCCTACAAATGCTGTTTCAAAATTGCTGCTTGTCACATGTATTGCTTCCACCTTGTTCTTCTGTGAGTGAAACAGCATCTGTTTTACTGTAAGCAGCTGCTGTGACTTCAGAGAAGATCTAACTGAAGCAATGAGCTTGATACAGGCAAAATAGAAGAGGGGGTTTTGAAATATGTTATCTAACCAAAATTATTCTTTTCCTCCCCACTCTTACCACAAATACATCGTCACAGCTTTAAGAACATGATTAGTTGGATGTGGTATTTCCCATATTCAGCAGAAAGTAAAAGTAGTCAGTCACAAACCCTAGAAAGCTGCAGAAGAAGGAAATGAATCCTTTATTACCAGAGAACAACAACCAGCCATAAAGGAGGACTGAAAATCTCAATCCAGTAAAGGAAAAGGCTTCTATTCACTTCACATGATCTAGAGGTGCAACACATGCCAGTGGCCTACTCCTCTTCCTCAACATGATTCCTTCCTAGGAATCAAACCCACTCATCTCCTTCAGAAGAAATAAGCCCCTAACAAATTCAGGATTTGAATGTGGGATGGATGAAAATGGAACTTCAGAAAGCAATTATGTGATTCTGTATCTTTGGGAAAAAAATCAGTAATACAGACATTGTAAATTCTTGATTCTTGTCATAAAAGCACTAAGAACACCCACTGCTTCAATTTTTGCCTTTCAGTAAATTCAGAGTTTAAGCAAACCATGACACAAAGAGACCATGGCATTTAATAGATGAAATTATCATGAGTATCATTGTGAAAAAAGTCACTTTGCAAAGAGTGGTGAGCAAGATTTCAGGCTCAATAAATAATTCTTTGGGGGGAGAGGGAAGGTAGGCAAGAAAGGGAACACATCAGAAGAATTGTTGAGCAAGGATGTATAACATTTTTACAATATTTACTTTTTATACAGGACAGACTTGGAACACAGCATCATGTACATGGAGTAAGAATGCTCCTTCTATTTGTACAGAAGCATGCTGATTTTAATAGACTAAGTTAATGCAGGTATTATTGCTGCATCACATTGCAGAAATAAAGATTTTTTTCAACAAGCAGTGCTCTCTGTAATTGATTTGAAATTATAATCTAGAAAGAATTTATTCTTGTAACCACCTCCTGAGATTATCCAGTAAGGAACTGTAGTTTGCTCAAAGCTCACAAAAAACTCACCAACTCCTGAAATGGATCAATTACTTTTGCTGTGAACTATTCCAAAAACTCATCTCAGAGGATGAAATACTTCTGGACACAGAACAACATTACTTGTCACAGAAGGCCTTGTAAAGCAGCAACTGTGGCCTGCTGCTCCTTTGAAGGGAAGGACTGAGTTAAGTACATACTCATGTATTTTAGGGAAGTTCAAGGTTTTGCTTTCCCGGCCAATATTTAGAGGCTCACTTTTGCAAAAATTTTTCAATTTTTGTTTGGAATATTTTTCTGAATATTTCAGCTTTCATTTCTGTACTACTAAGGCTTGTTAACCGCTTAGTTTATCTTCCAAAGTGACATTCCCAGGATTACACACAGAAAATGACAGGAACTTTTTTCCCAACCAATTCCTAATGTTTATATTGTTCACTAACAGCATACAGGTCTTAATTCCAGACATAAACACTTGATTAAGACTACATTTTGTGATCTCTTCAACACTGAAAGTTATGTCACATTCAGCTATGCATATATATACTTATATGACAGACCCTGAATGCATTTTGTAAGTGAGAATCTCAATATTCTGGACATGGGAACAGTCAACATCAGCATCTAGAGCTTGAAGTCACAACAAAAGACTGACTTCTGCCTTCATACTTTTCAAGTTCTCAGAGAGTGAAAAGTCTGTTAAGATTTTGCAATTTCTGAGTGTGAACATCAACACTGGTGAGGATTACAAGGTAAACTATGATTTGAAAAGCACAACCATTACCTTTGGGACAAAATAAACTGAGCAACAAGAAGATCCACAGAACTTCTGAACAGAGCATCTGAAGTGAGTGAAAGAAGTTGCATATGAAGTTCTTTACTACAGGTACAGCAACACAAATCTGACAAGTGTAAGCAGCACAAGGGGGGCTGCTTATGGTGTACTCCTGGATCCTGGAGTTTTTGTGAAAAGGTAAGGTTTTCAAGCCCCTTATTCATTCATTTAGCCTCTGTTAATAGATCAGTGTTTCTTAAAACTGAAATAAGGAAATTGTCTTCAGACTTACTGAAAAGATTTCAGTCTCAGCATGAGCCCAAGAACACAGAACACAGAGACTGAAACAAAGTCCTACTCTGTTACCAAGTGCTTTTACACCAACATTTTTGCCCTCCCCATCATTACTCCAGTGTGAAACACTGGTAATCGTAAACATCACCTGAAACACAGTCACAACAGTCTTTTCCTATTGTTACATCCATAATTTGTAACACAGCATTGCTTTAAATCCCATGCTTTATATGCAGCTTTGTTTGAAGCCTTACAATAGAAGTGTAGGAATTGGCTGACTTTCCATAGAAGCAGGATTAAAACATCAAACATGAATTACTATAATGGCTATCTAGTAAACAAGTACCCTGCCAAAAAAATAGCCTTCCAAGTGAACACAAAGACAATATTACATCAGCAACCACTTCAAGAACTGACATGTCAGGTGAGCACTTACTCCTCACCCTTCTATCACTGAAACACCCTCAAATATTTTGTCTTATGGATACCTACACAACTAAAATTTGTGCAGTAGAAGTAAAGAGTTCTAAGTTTAATGTTAAACTATACAGCCTTATACTAAAAACAATGTTCTATTTATTTTGTAACTTTGATATACAAACACCCTGGTTCTGCAGTTCCAATAACCCTTGAGTTAATACAACGATTGAACCCGTTAAAAAAATCTCAGGTATATGTAAAAATTGTTAGCCTCAATATGAAGCATAAGAAAAACAAAGCTAAGCTTGCCCTATCTCCCCAAAGTCAACTGTTTTATTGAAATAAGACTTTTGGCAGATTATTGAACAGTCTGATGGTAAGTCAAAGCACTGAGTTAGAGCTCCACATAAAGCCTTCACATCTTTATTCTTCCAAGCAGAAGAGGTACTAACTCCTTCCTGGCCACCTCATAAAATAACAAAGAGGTATTGTAGCATTTTGAACTTTTAAATTTAACCAGATTAGCTTTAGTTTCTCAGGCATCACTAGAATCTAAACAGAAACTAATATAACCAAAAAGGTATACAAGATACTTTCTTTTAAAGAGGCTGGTGCTGAATACCAGATTGCTGCAAAACTTCAAGACATCTTTATGCCCATTCTCATGGTTTTTTTACAAAGCTCTTGTTATTGCAGGTTATAGAACAGTCAGTCATCTTACTATAAGACCTGTGGCAACAACACTGCAATTAATGATTTTAGCCCCTCTTCTGCTTATGACGCTGGTTTTAGTAGCTATTAATCTTTTAGATTTTTGTCCACATCATCTTTTGGTCATAGCTTATTTCAACAGTATTGGCCCAATATTAATGCTAATTTATTCAAAAGATGAAAGCAAGTAGGAGACTTTGATAATGATATCTGGAATCCATATGGAAAGTCCAGTTCTGCAGATACCAAAGGGAACAGGAAATGAAAGAAAATACCAAGTGAGGTACTCTCTGTAAGCAAATCCTCCATTTTCTATGAAGTACAAACACTTAAGTTAATGCCAGTGTCATGAACCAGTCTATAGCTTTATGGCATTGTTCACAAATTGCCTCTAATATTGCTGCAATCACTCTGAAGATGCAAAGACTTTCACTGACACCAAAGCCAGTGCAGAGTCCCTGCTCAAATTAGTGAAGCCCTGGGTCTCATCTTCCCCTTGAGTCTGTAGCCAGTTATTCCCTCAATCTCTCATCATTCAACTGGTCAGAAAGCAATGGATTGCAGGAAGACCAAAGTAGGAGAGATAAAGCTCTTCCTAAAGTAAATTTCTGCAGCACAGCAAATTAAAGGCACCAGACCACTCGGAACTAGAATGATGCAACACAAGCAAATCCCTGCTGGCAGCTTCTTCAATTTCATTCGTCACTAGTGAAAATAGACCAAAACAGAAGCCTTGGGTTTTACTTCATTCTTTCCTCCATCCCTGTTCTGCACTACTCATTTGGCTATTCAGAGTATTACACAGAGTAACCACGCTTCAGGAGAACGGCAAGAAGTAAAGGCACAGTAAATCTTGGGTAGGTATGACTACTTGAGAACAACATTTAATGCATTTTTAACAATTTTATAGTTGTAGTTGATTGACTTGCACTTTCTGCAAGCAAGTCATGTCCCATTCAGGAAATCTTTTTTAATATACATTTAAATAGATTAAGGAACATGAACAACATGGAACTCACACAGCCTTTGAAGTGTTAGAACAATTCTAAGAGAGATGCTTTAGAAGCACAAGATAGCCATGGATGATGATTACAAAGATCCAGGAGATGACCACTTAATTTTGCTTTTCTGCAGGTTAAAAAGTAAAGTTGTTATATGATTCTGAAATCATGATCTTAAGGAGTTTCCCCATAGCTAAATCTGAATTCCCCAACTGTTCTACTTGCTCCATCCACAAAGTTGCTCACTAAAAAGCAATTCGCCTCTCTCCAACATCAGAGCCAATATAAAACACACTTTTAGCTGAAAACTAAGGCTTCTGCAGGTTGTCAATGGCATTAAGTTCCTTTCAGGAGTCATAAAATCAACAGTTAACCAAGTACATTGAGGATACAGTTATTGCAATAAGGAATGTAAACAGCTAAACCATTTATGTTCTAATTCCTACCAAAAATGTGCTTTTTTACTAGCGGCTAGAAGACCATCCAGCAGAGAACTCATAAGAGTGAGCAGGAAATGCAAAAGCTTGAAAAATAACTTTTCCAAATTTTCTCTGCTTGGAAAATAATTAATAACTCCCAATTCTCTTTGGATGTTTCATGATTGCAAAATGAGGTAAAGAATTTATGCCTAGAACACTAATGTAGTTCCCATCTCAAACTAAATGCAACATCAAAAATTAAGAAATATTTGCTTGAGATAAATAATACATAATCACTTACTGTGTTGAAAGCCATCAACACAAGACAAGGCATCTGATTCAGCATCACCTCCTTGCAAAATAATTTTAAGTACAATGACATGCAAGTCACGCCTTAAACAAAAAGTCTAGTAGGTGGAAGCATAACAAAAAATGGGCAGAAAAAGGGGAACTACAGATTTTATTGACATCCTATCAGCAATTTCTAGCAGAAATGCAGAGACCTGTAAGCTGTGAGGTCTAATATGGATAAATATAATTTCATAGTATTTTAGCAAGAAGATTATTTGTTGCTGACCAGGAGGCTTCTTCCCTGCTTTAACCATTAAGGTAACTGAGTGGCTTTGGCAGCATTTGACAGCTGTAATGTTTTTGCCATCAGCATCAGAACAAACACACAATTCTCAACTTGGAACCAAATGCAGGAGAGGTTACAAGATGTACCAAATGCAAACTTAATGCAATCAATTATTAACAACTGCCCCACTGGCTTATCTAAACCAATCCCAATCCTAAAAACAATCACCCTCACACCCACCTTCCCCTGGCCAATATTCAGAGGCTCACTTATACACACTCCTGTTCATCTCTCACCCACTTCAGTTTATTACAAACACATGGCTGCACCTCACAGGCTAAGTGTAACAAATTACTAGTGTTTAGAAGGACCAAGAGGCATTTTCTTTCCATCAGAACCCCAGCAAACTACTTAGAGATATCAGTTGCAGGAGGAAAGAAGAAAGAACTGTGCATGTATCAACACTTCCTACAAGAAAGCCATTTACGTTAATCCTCTAATGGAATAAAAGGTATATAGCAATTTGAGAAAATGAAACAAATAAAGCACACACTCCTCAAAGAACAAAGTAAGGAAAAAAAAAAACCACAAAAAATTAAATTAAAAAACCCAACAATTAAAAAAAAACAGACAAACCCCCAAACCTTACAATACTAAGTTGTGTTACAACCTTCTGAAATAGCACAGCTATGTATATTCTGTACCTGCCAAAGCGCTCAAAACAGCTTCCCTATCACGAGGGCACAGTCTAAATAAAACAGCAATTACAAAATAATGAGAGTTCTATATATTTTTTCTCTGAATGTAAGGAGACAAATTTAGCAGCAGCATACTTCATTTATTTAAATCTGGGATTTCTTCATTTCATAGTCATTGTCCCACTATTCCTCTGCTAAGTAGTCTTTATTATGCATGAGTTGTACACTAAAGCCCCTCTTTTAGCTATAATAATTTGCTTCACTGTTGTGATGATATCTGAGGTTGATGGAGTTTCTGGAATTAATGTAACTACAGAGAAACCCCATCACATCTGAGCAGAAAGCTGCAGAAGCACAGCGACAGATTTTCTTGAAATCAGTAGACTGGGGCTGCGTTAGCTCATGTTTCATATTACACAAGAGAAAATAAACTGAAAGGTCAGTTGAACAGTTACAGCATTGCCCTTTTCCAAGGTAATCAGCAGAGCATGTAGCAGAGACGTGAACACAGGCGTGACTGGAACGACAGTGGCTGATAAAGAGGCTCTTGCTGCCAAAGCAGTGGGACAAGACACTGCTCTCTCCAGTGGCTGTCAAGGAGTGGGGCACACTGCACACCTTACCTCACTAACTCTGATTTATTGCTTTCATTTGAAATTGTGTTCTTGCTAAACATTCAGGATTCCATATTGCCGAAACACACTAAAAGTGTAACACTGAACATTAATCACATTCATGGATAACCTATAGGAACAGTATAATTATTTATGTGTTTGTAATACGAAGACAGAGTCAAAAATTAATCTGGTTTACTAATGCCTTTTTATTATACGTTCACAAATTCTTGTTATTCAGTACTATTTAACTGGAAAGCAAAGATTAGATTTTCTCCCCATGCCAAAAACAGCTTATTGTTTCTCTTCTAAGCATGTATTTATTAGTAGAACATTCAAAACAGTTTCTACTCATATCAATAAATGCTTAAAAGCACCTTAATCTAGAAAGAACTCAGACATTTTATTCACCAGAATTAATTTTAATGAAGCTGTAAACAGCAGCTTATCAATTCCCATTTGATTCCACTGCTAGCTATTGCTAACAGACCCCCTTTGTGTTAACAGAAATCAAGATCCAGTTTGGGGCACAGAGGCAAGGATTACTACAGCACTACTACAAAGCTGGAACCAAAACAAAGTTGCTGTGCAAGAGACTTCAGGGAAAAAAGAGAATTTTTGTAAAAATGATTTGTAATTCTCATCTTGATAGTCAAGTGTTATTAACTCTTGTAGGACTTCAGTAAGCTGGAAGCACCAGATGGCACCATTTCTAAAACATTTGTTTGTGCAGTGAGAACCAGCTCACACACCTCCTACGTGTTGTAAAAGCCCTGCACAGTGACAAAATAATAGACCTCAATAACACTTTAATTTTGTTTTAAAGCTGGTTTGTATATTGTGGGTTTGGGTTTTTTATTAGCTTGCCACAGCAACAAACATAAGAAGACACGGGTTTCTTTTCAAACTTGGATTTCAAATCTGCTGTATCAGTTTGACTCCCACATTGAAAAGCTGCAAGTAACATTAACTGCAATAAATGAAGCTCAAGACAAGCCTTTCTAAATAAACTCAAAAGAAATTCAACTAAAAGTTTTATTTGTCTACCAAACAAAAAAAAAGCTTTTAAATCAGAAGTCAGAACTGCTGATTTATTTGAAATAAAACACCACATATTCCTCACTACCTTTGCCACTCATCCCACTTTGGCGGAAACACGATGGAGTAAGAATTGTTATTTGAATTCCCTGGCAGAAAACTGCCCAGCTGCTCTAGATACTGCTTCCTTGCTCATTTCCACAAGTCACATTTCACTGCCCTTAAAAATATGCTCCAGAACTAAAAATAAAGTCATGATATAATGGATAAGATCAACAGCTTGTATTTTTAACTACTGTATAGGTTACTATTTGAAAGACATGTTAGAAACTTACACAAAAATTCTCATCCTTGATAAATATCAACAAACACAAGCTCCCCTTACTACAAGATTGGTTTTTTGTCAAACTTGAACCCCATTTAAATGGACAGCCATCTTCAGAGACTGCCAAAAAGATGGTTTGAGAAAAGATACCTATATCAACACCTGGCTTCTTTGCTGCCTCTCCAAACTATTCTCCCTATAACAATTTTCCTTTCCATAAACCTACAGTATTCCACCTAATGAAATAACCCCTTAAATTCTATTAGCTTTAGAATGTGCATGTACTCGTGCATCATCTAAAAGACATGATTTGTTTTAATTTTCCATGCACAAACATATACTCCCAATCCCTGTCATGCACACAAATATCCTGCCATTGCAGGTTTCTTCCTGGCCTTTAAGTGTTTGTCATCACCCACTTTTCATTTACCTCTGTATTTTATCGTAACAAACAAAACTTCACAGAACTCCAGGAGAGAAAAGCCTGCATGAGATTTTTACACAGCACCACAGCTAGACAAACAAGTATTAAACATGGAATGAGAAGGAAGGACCATTGCTTTTATTACTGACCACTCTGCCAGCTTTGATCAGCCATCACTGGCTTGATCAGGGAGTGTTTTCTCTGCAGGCTCAGGAGCTGTGGGGGCAGTTCACACAGACCACACAAACTCCCTGCACTGCTTGCTGGGATCCCTTCAATGCCTGGGAAAAGCAGCCTTTTGAGAAAACCATTTTAAGGGAGAAAAAGTCACCTCTAGTGCTTGGGAAATAAGATCTGGGATATTTGGGGAGGGGAGAGGAATGCCATTATCACACAGCTCCAGTCACCTCAGCAGATGCACCTCAGTGTCTTCACAGCACAAACTTTTCTAAATTTAATTCTTAGCTGCTTTAAATGCAGACAAGACCAACAAGGTAAGCCAAGCACCCAAACATTTATACCGACCACAATGCCAAGTCTTCATAATTTACTGTCAATGTACCAGAAGTATAATTAGAACTTGTGTACTTGAGAAATGTCTGTAACTAGTCCCAGGGAATCAATTCCCACAGGAGCCAAGCAAGCTAAAAGCAAGTATTGTTGTTAAGAGCTGCTAGGAATAGTTTGTGACATTCATGTCCAAGCATTTTCAAGGCGCAGTCTAAACACTGTTTATTCCAGAGTTCAGTTAGAATGAATATTGAGGTAAGCAATACTAGCCATTAACAAGAT
Organism: Zonotrichia leucophrys gambelii; assembly: GCF_028769735.1. Lineage (NCBI taxonomy): Eukaryota > Metazoa > Chordata > Aves > Passeriformes > Passerellidae > Zonotrichia > Zonotrichia leucophrys. The sequence goes on from NC_088169.1 coordinate 109,043,903, forward strand.
TGTTTTAGCCAAAAAAAGCAAACAGCAGATTTTCCAAGTTGCTATAGTGAAAATTTTAAACTTGATCGAAAACAGGACACTTTAGTTGTTACATAGTCTGGCTATTCTTGTGAAATGCTAAGGTACCATATCTCTTTGATATAATCTCCCATCTGACTAAAACTGTATGATTTCCAGCATCACCCAAATCTGTTAAGCATGTAACTGCAGAAAAAGCACTGCCCAGCAGCTGTTGGATTCATCCCACATAGCCCCTTCCACATGATTTAAGCTCCTAAGTACATATGGCATAACTTCCAAGAAACCTCCTTTCTGATGGGATTGCAGCTGTACTGGATGTATAGGGAGAGCCCAATAATTTTAGACATCATTTACTTTGCAGCCTCCAAGCAAGTGAGTATTATTTTCTACAATGTGACTTATCTGTCACAACATTAGAAAGCTTATGATTCAAGTTTTCAATTGATTTGACTAAAGAAAATTGCAAACAGAATACAGGGGAGAGTATTATCTAGTTCTTCATTACTATGCAACATTCAAATCTCTTAATAACTCAAGGCACATCAAGACAGTGAAGTTTACAGCAGAATTTTAAATATCTGAAATGGTGAGGTAACTTGGGACACAGCAATTCAGAGCAGAACTACAAAATTACAATGTCTGGTATTGCCAGGGTTAGTCATCCTGATACACTGCACATGCAAGTGTAACCACTCTTACTGTGAAGTACTACTGGGAAAACTTCCAAGATCATGGAATAAACCCATATCTAATATTAGGAGTTAGGAAATAAAAGATGTAATAGAACACTTTATTTACTGGGTAGAAAAAATTGTTTTTCTGCAATTTCAAATTCATCTTGTCTGCCTAAAACTATATGCACCTTCTAAAACGACTTAAGTTAGAGCCATCTTTCATAGAAAATTTTGACATAAGCTTTGTTTGTACAAAACCTTTTCTGTAGAGAATTAATATTACTAAGCACTCACTATAGATGAATAAGCTCAAACAACAAATAGGTTGAGCAACATAGTAATGGATTATATGCTGGAAAGAATTTTCCTTTTTAGTAATTTTGCACCCATTATGACATCCTCATGACTACTTAGTATTTTTTTTTCTCTTTATAAAGGAACTTAGGTTTTTTCTCTTTATAAAGGAACTTTAAAATGCAGCTTTTCAAGCAGGTAACCAGTGCAAATTGTTTATCTTGAAAGCACAAAATAAAAAAAGCAGTGCACTGCAGTCTTGATTGAAAACTAAAAGAACGTGTATGATGATCTGCAAATCTGATTGTTTACATCCCCTCTCCCACTTGAAATTCATACAACAGAACATAAAAGTAATATCTCTTTTACTGGAACTAAGCTTAGAAAATACTACCAGCTCCAATTTCCAGCCTGGAGAATTGCCAAAGAAAAACCCACAAACTGAGCCAAGCAGGACAACAGGTTAGTCCCAAAGCTTCAGGCACCACAGCCTCCTTATTTGAGGTCAACTTGATACGCATCAGCACAAGGGAATAACACAGCAGAAAAACCATGAGCCCAAATTTCAAGTGTTTAGAGTTTTTAGGAAATTAGCCTCTTCATTTGTGAGCTACACATGAAGAATAAAGTTGGTAATAATGATATTAATACTTCCAAGGCATCAAGGAAGATAATCAGTATTGTTAGATATGCAAACAATTAACATGTTTCATTTTTTATCACCTTTTATTCTTTGCATCAGAGTATCTTGGCTATTTATTACTCCAGAAATAAATGTATAACTTTTAAACTGCATATAACACTCCCAAAAAGCCATACTTAAACTTTTCCTTCTACTCTTGGAGAGCTTGAACTCACATCCAGCTTTTACAAAGCTACACATACTTTACCATCTATACCATAATCATCTACTCTGTGCCTCCCAACACACACAGATTGTGCACTGCCAGTTAGAAGCCTTTTTCAATTGCCATCTGAACTGGTACAGGATGAAAGATTTGTGAGTAAAACGCATGCAAAAATTGACAGGGGGTGCCACCTAGAGAGAAGAAAATAAATATTCTCTTAGGACCAAGGCTTCATTCCTGTAGGTTTCACATGCAAGAAAACAAAATCCTGAACAATCCAGTCCCAATTCAACATTGGCCCAGTCCTGAGCAGGAGGCTGAGACTCAAACAGCTTGGAGAGGTCCCGTTCAACCGGAATTGTTCTCTGAACATTTAGTACTTCACATCTACTGCTTTAAAAAAAAATAAATTTAAAATCACCACAAAGCACATAAGATATATATAAAACCAACAACGGAGATCACAATACTACAAGCACAGCAAATGCCAAAGCATTCTAATATATCTTGGATTACTGGCAATCACATACACCTCCTCTAAGCTTGCATTAATTTTCTTTGCTTGTGTTTCGGTATCTATGCACACAAGAATTCCACAAGGCTAAAACACACAAAAACTTGGAGAAAACAGCATAGCTACTACTTCAATAGTAGTTTAGCATCTGTCTTCCTTTGTAAAGGACAAAACCTACCGCTACATCACCAAGGAGGGAGTCAGACAGTTTAATTCATTGCAGTGTGATGGCTAGAATTAGTGTAATGCCACACATCATGTAGCCTCTCACACAACAAAGAGCTGTTGATATGGACCTCCCTTCTTTTTAAATCTGAAGGAAGACTGAGTTGTTACAGTCCATCATTCATACGCTCTAAGAAAAATTCATAATTATTCTTCTTGGGTTTTTTTGAGCTGAGCATTTAGTGCCTTTAAGAACATGCACACAAAATGACCTCTTAATTTCTATTATCCCAAATCCAAATTATCACACAGCCCATGCAGTTATGTTTCATGTCCTACAAGGAGCAAAAGCTCATTAAAGGTTTCCAGCACAAGATGTACACATCAGGTGAGGAAAAGAACAACAAGCAGGGCTTGAATTTAAATGTTCTTTTTTCCTTTACCTGCACTGGAAGGCATCCCTCTGCATGGCAGTGGGGTTGGAACTGCATGATTTTTAAGGTCTTTTCCAACCCAAACCATCTGATGACTTTAGGAAATACAACTGAAAAAAACCAAATTTTCAACTTGTCAGACAGCTTCTTAAGAGAAGCTTCCTAAATTTATCAATTATTCCTAATCAAGCATAAACTTTCAGGTTGCTTACTGAGGTAAAATCCACAAAAACGAGATTCATAAAAGCATAGTCTGTATATATATAGTGAAAAATATGAACAAAAAGTGATCTGGACAATATTGAGGAGTCCAAACCAGCAATTCATCTCTCTTTCTAGTACTAAAAGAGTTGCTGGAACTGCATTGCATTTATGTGTAACACTTGACCTTTGGGGGAGGCTCATGTCTGTTCTCCAACACAGATGTCAACCTGCACACATGATGTAACTCTGTTCTGTCAGACCCTTTAAGAGCACACAGGATCAACTCAGCTTCTCCATCAGCCCTCCCATTTAGTTCCTCAGGCTCCCAGCACTTCCCAAGTCCAAGGTAAGCAATAAGCAGGGTCCCACAGCCAGGCCCTGACCTGTTCTTTGCCCACAACTTTCCCTTTTGGCAAGACCTTCCTCCTCCCCTTCACACCTCAGTTTGGAGCAAAGACAAGCTCTGAACTCCACAACTAACAGGAAAACTTCTCTCCATACAGGCCTCAAAACAAGTCAAACTGTCCCTGATACAATTTTATGAACCTGACATTTCATATAGCTCAAACATAGCCAAGATCCACAGGCAAAAAAAACCCCAAAACCAAAAAACAATGAAAACAAAACTAAACTCATCCTCTTAAAAGTTTAAGGTATCTTAAAGGGAAAAGCTGTTCTTTAATTAGGTCATTATTTACATTATTGGGCAGAAGAGGTAAGTACTTTCAAAGTAAGTATTGAGGCAGATGCCAGCAAACATGAAAGACAATGAACATGATATGGTAACCTTCTACTAAAACAAACAGAATGCAAGGCCTAAACTTAAAAACTAAATCTTAAAAACTAAATTAGCTAGCTCTTTCCAGACCAAATTTCAGTGTCAGGCACCCTCCACTTTTCCTTTGAGAATAAATTCCTAGTAGCAACTAGCTGCCAAAGGGTTTTGTGGGGGGTTTTGTTTGTTGGGGATTTTTGTTGCTGGTTGGTTGGGTTTTGGTTTGGTTTTGATGGGACAGTGATGGAAAGCAGCAGTTATGGGGGTGAATACAACAGAAACTATCTCAGCCTACTTAATTATTGATTTCCTATTTAGTTTGTTCTCCCAGAAACAAAAATAAACTTAATACTAAGTTTAACTTGCATCAAGGACAGCTATTCTAGGACCATTCAGTGAACTTCAAACTTTGCTTATTGCTAAAGTTCAGAAAAACCTCACTCCTCAGACAGCTCACAGAGAAATTCAGAAAGGAAAAAAAAAAAAAAAAACCAAACAAAAAAATCCACAAAAAAACCACAAAAGCCTGTTGTCATCTTATTGCAAAAGTTCCATACCTTCTCAGTGACTTCTCATGTGCAGTTCCTCACAGCACTGACTCCTTCACAGCACAACCAACAAACTCCAAACCTGTCCTCACCCAGCTACCCCACTCTTTTATAGCAGTCATTTTATTGGATACAGCTGTGGCCTGTTAAGGGCAGGCCTGTTCCCAATCTCTGGTGATTGGCACAGCTGCAGCTCCTCAGGGGTGAGACTGCCTTCTGCACTACTCTCTTACATTTCATCCCTCCACAAAAAAGTCACAGAAAATACACACACACAGTGTCCCCCTCATCAAATCCATTAATAATATACCCTGAACAGAGTTGAGTAGTCAAATAACCCCATTTCATTAACATTGTTGAAGACTGAAGAAAAAATGCTGCCACAATTTTAGTTTTCACTTGTAATCTCCTTTATTTTTGATCTGTATGATCCCATGCCACCAGCTCCACACAAACAAGATCCTCTACTCCCTCAACCTTGAGGTCACCTCTAAGTGTTCATGAGTTTTTATGAAGAGTTTCAGTAGTATGCAGCATATTCCAATTGAATATAAAATATGTTATAACAATGACAGAATCAGAGAGATTTTATTTCACAAGTTCTTTTATTCTGGGTGTTTACAACACAGATACACCACAGACATCACAGGAACAATTTAAAAAAAAAAAAAACAAAAACAAACTTGTTCTAGGTTATTACCAAGTACTAACGTATTTGACACTCAAACTTCCATCTTTCTAACACATATTTCTTTCTTTTGTAATTAATGCTCTGGAGTGAATTCCCTCCTCTACCTTGTAAAGTATCCCAACTGCTGTATTTTTTCAAAAGAAAGATTTGTATTATCAGCCTCAGAATCTCAAACTTCTCAAAGACCATGAAGTGCTGGCTTGGACACTACTTACTCCAGATTGCTCCCTGTGTAAAAAGGATACAATAAAGGCATACAAAGAAATGGTTCTCATGGCAGGCAAAAGCAGGAAAGGTAATGAATGTAAAAAGCACAGAAGATGTGATGTAAGTATTTTTTAAGATCTGAAAACACAAACTCTGTATATTTTACCCTTTCATAACACTTGAATTCAAGATACCTTTGCAATAATCACAAGGGTTGTGCAGTGTCAGTAATGTATGATGATATGAGTTTTGTTTCGCTGCATTTTGGTAGGGTACAACACTTCCCATAATATACAGCATTCCCTGGAGTACTGACACGATTGTATCCAATACAAATTGCATCATGAATAATGCAGAAGCTATTTCTTTAAGATTTGACAGTTACCTGTATTTCCAAAAATTTAACAAAAGCACTTACATGGCTCTATCTACTAATAAAAATTTCGTAGTAATATCTAACCAAGATATCAGAACACCAAGAATTCCTGAAGACTCACACTGAAATATGCCATTATTTCACCTGAAGGTTGATAGCCATCTTGCTGATGTAGACACATGATACAATGATGCAATTTTTTAAGCTGCCTGCATTTGGCCATCTCCCTTGTCAGCTATCACAGCAGAGCACAAAGGAACAAGCAGGCAGAAGCAGTAATCCTCCACAAAAGTTATTGAGATTTCATGTGATCTGCAATTACCATGTCACTGCAATAACCATCATGAAAAGCAACACTACAGGTTGCAATTACAACCTGTGTGCTCCAGTTATCTTACGATCACCCCAACAATTATTAAAAACCCTACCCACACGACTCCCACACCACACATTTTCTCGTCATAGCTGGAAAACAGAACACAGCAGAGTCTGGACACTTTCTGAAAGAGATGTAACCCAAGCATTTATGACAACCTTTAGAGCTGGTCTGCAAATCTGCATTTCCTATTTGCTTTTCCTTTTACTCCCAAGTTTGCCTTGGCTCTCACAAACACTCGCATCCTTTAGTTTTATTTTTGTTGAGGCAATGAATGTTTTTAAAAGAAGCAGAGTGAAGTTATTAGAGAAGACAGGAATTCAAATTTATATTACAGTAGCAACTTTGTGTGTAGATGCATTTGAGTGTACAAAATTCCACTGCACTCATCCAGCCTCAAATTTGCTTTGGCTATATTATGAATGGTAGAAACAACAAATTATATTAGGATCTTACGGTAGTATGTGCAACAGTACCCTAATATTTTATCTTCATCATGTCACCACCTATTCATGCTTCCAAGTCAACATGAGTTTTGAAACACTAAACTTGTAATCTGATCTCCTACACTGCAGCTGTAACACACTAGCTTGTTTCCTGGGGATATATACAATTCTAATATTGTTCAATAAATAGCTCTGTCATTTAATTAAGGTCATACATGTAAGATCTATCACTGTAAAAGCTCCCCACTTTATTCCACATCACAAAGGAACCTTTCCTGAGTCCATCTGTCAAGGCCACAATTTTCTCTTTGCTTCAATTCTCTCGTGGTTTCTTTCATAATTCACAAGTGGATCAGTTGATGAAAGAGTATCAATAGAAACAGCAGGAAAAAAGGAAAATCTTCAGCCAAAGCTTTTAGCCTAGGAAATGATGCATTCACTGCCAAAGCACTTGCACAACAGCACTGCCAATCTCTGTTTTCTAGATGCCCCTTTGCATCTTAGAGGCTATTAGATTTTCACCAGGTAAAAGCTCATACCCCACTGGATTCTGAGGTTTTTACAATGCCTTTTGTCCCCTAAAGGGGAAACCAAACCACAGCAGGAACACCTTGATGAAGCACAGCAAGACCCAGAGAACTCTCAACCAGCACTTTTCTGCTCCTTCTCCAACAGAGCAGTTCATGCAACTTCAGTCTTGGTCAGCCTATTCTGCACAAAGCTTTAGAAAGCCAGAAAAGTAATTTACAAGCTGCAGGGGAGGGATACTTTCTTTACAGTGACATTTAAGAATCAACAACTTCAGCAAAATAGATTCAGAAAGCTAATCTACTGTAGATAGATACTAAAGAAAAACCTTCTAGTTAAAATAAAAATACCCATATATCTGAAGAATTTTATGGGAATACACCACTGCAAAGTATGAAAGACATTTTAAAAAACAGACACAAATTACTGTTTATGACTATTTTTCGGTTACAGTTTCCTTGCCACAAGAATTAAGGTCCTTGAATAAAAACAAACAAACAAAAATAAACCTTATCCTTATTCTTCTTCTATTCATAACTTATGCTTTTGCATGATCAGAAATATCAAAAGCTAGATTTTGGAGCCATCAGATCAAAATTATGTTTCTGTGTGCTAGGAAGTAGCAAGTGCCAGCTTCCAACCATTCCAAAAAGGTGGTAAAAAAGTTCATTTAGGAATTTTAAGGTTTTATACCATTGTTTCTCTGATACAGATCTGACTTATCTTGCTCTAAGTAGCAACACTCACTGAAAATACCAGGAGTAATGCTAAAAAAAAACAAACAAACAAACAAACCTTCAATACCAAAACACAGCACAATTTGCATCTGGTCATTATCTCCTGCAAATTTTTCTCAACTAGTCCTCATCACTGTAACAGCTCATGGAAAACCAAAGGATAAAACATATACATGTTCAACTCAACAATATCTATGCATTGTCTGTATTTCACAACATTGTAACAGACATGACTGTAAGCTCCATGTTGTCTGTCACCTATCATGGAGTAATATTGATAGAATGAATGCCAGAAAAGGTTCCAGAGGCTAAAAGCCTTCTCCCTTCTGACAAATCCCTGAATTTCTTACAGTTCCTGGCAGGCAATCCACACAGCCTAGGAAAGAGAACCAAGATAAACTTCAGAAACAGAATAAGAGAATAGCACACATACAAAAAAAAAATATTGACACACTTAGCACATCTGTTCTTTTGAACAAGCAAAGACTGAACAGACAAACCTTAGTTTAGAAAAAATGTCCAAAAATAAATACAAAAACCACCACAGTTTACTACTATCACATTGCTTTCCTTCACACAGTCTAAACATGGCTTGTATTAGACAAATGTCATGAAGCATTTAATAAAAACCTCTCTGTGGAGAAATCTCAGTGGCATTTTTACAGTTATTTAAACAAGCAATTACATACAGAGGCTGCTGACAAGAGTCAACAATACCCAGAGCAGCCTTTGAAACTGATAACCCGCAGTAATCAGTGGAGTCAAATACCTGAAGTTCAACCTGGTACCTCTTGGTAAAGTCCACAAGTTACACAAACATGGTGTCAGACCTCCTATTTCAGTGTGGTCAGCCCAGCACCATCTAAAGGAATTATGCAAGTGCACCCAGGAGCTGTCTCTGACCCTTCCAACTGTGAAAACTGTTGTTCCAAAACCAGGTTTGTATTAAAAATGCTTGCCAATGTGTTAGCAAACATTACTGGTGAGCAGTGTCCTTCTGGCTGCAAAAGTCCTGAGTGGGTATGCCATTCGATGAAGGCATTCATCATTCAGTTTTTAACAGGGTTGGACTGGGCACCAGCAGTAATTTGCATTATGAAAAGCATGCTCTTACACCATAAACTGTGTCAGTGTTGTACACTATATTGGTCATGTCTTTTTGTGGACATTCACTACTCTCTCTGGACTTTCTACTTCAGTAACTCCCTCTTTTGGTTTCCCTGTCAAGAAGTGCAATTATTATCCAACCTCCACCCCAGAACTCACTACCCATTTTTGAGGAAACGCTTTAAATTGAATAACAGTAATGACAGGTATTGTGTTTGCAGCAAACCTTTCTGATCTCCACTGCATAAGGACAAACAAGCTGTTCAGTGAGACACCTGGAGAAGAATCAGATTCGGCATTTCCTGCATCTGTAAGGCTTGAGAGCTGTTTCTGTCAGAAATCATTATGGTCAAAGTGGTCTACAATGACACTTAATGGATATAATTGCCACTTACAGCTACCTCCATTTTAAGCTGGAAATCACTCAAGTCAACCCTGACTGCTGCTGAAAGCTTAGTCTGATGTCTACTTCATGATGTCTACTTGATGGCAATATGTTATTTATGATATTAGGGAAGGTCATGCCTTACTTCTTATTCTGCAACTCAAAGGCCCCCATCTCAGATGAAGTATTTGCTTCTGCTGTAGAAGAAAACCTTTAAAACCTTTTTATGGCATTGTTTATACTACTTACAGCTAAGCAAAAAGCCAAATCGCTTGGCCAAAATAGAGAATGCCTGATTCACACTCAAAGACATCGTTTGTTATCTTGTAATACTCAGGCCATAACTTCATGGTCCAGAAGAGATTCTATTCACAATGCAAAGACACTTTAATCCAGCCATTGTCACTGTGCAGTAACAACATTCCTGCTTTACTGGCTGGGCTAAAATAGTTGACATCCAAGCCCTATTTCAATCTAAATTTAATAAAATTTCAAGTGAGAAGGATCATTAGTTGTATTTACCCACCTAACCTTTCTAGTAAAACTTTTCCTGTCCTTCCCAGATTCACAAGCTGTAGATGAAATCTCCAAACACAAACTGAGTGTATTAATTTTACTCATTTGGAACCCACAGACACCAATTAAAGGTGTAAAGGACTAAGTTAACTTCTGTACTATGAACACTTTTTATCCTATTATCAGTTCATGGAAAAAGCAGGAGATTGCTTTCCTCAGAAGAAAAAGCATATTTTTGAACAACCAGATTTATAGGCTGTCAGTCATTGTCATTGAAGAACCTTATATTTTTATTATCCGGTTGAAAAAGTTAACAGGAACAATTTAAGTTTAAGCAATAGATGCATGAAATCTGTTAAAAACCATGGTACTGGGAGGCTTGCAAAAAAGGAACTGATGACACCTGTTCTGTTTGGAGTTGTTCTTAAAGCTTGAGTAGCTTGAAGATTCACCTGGGTAGCAGTCATTGCCTGAATGTGAGCACGAAGTGAATTTTAAACCAGCTTATGTGCCATCCTCAGTCCTAAAACATGCTCACACCTATCTTGGGAACACAATACCTTCAAGTCAGAGAAAAGACAGCTCCTGCTATAAATCAGCATTCACTGCGCGGCAAATTTTGAGGATAAAGGGGTGGAATTTACATGCAAGTAGCAAAGCTACATGTGCCCACATAGTATCAGTACACGGCAACATTAAGTCTGGTAGCAAACTTCTCTGACCTCCCCAAGGTCTTGCCTCCTGCAAACTTGAGCTTTTCAATCATTGTCTATCACAGCAACAGGAAAACAACGTACATTTCATACATTACTTGGTTAGACACTGACATTATGACCCAAAAAGAGTAAAAACAGTAAAAATCATACCACTTATTAGGGTTTTGAATTTTTGAGGAAAGTTCTCCATTCACCTACATACACATCAACTGTGGCATCCAAAACTGAGGGCACAGGAGGGAGATGAAGAGGGAGTCTTCAGCTTTGAAGTGTTTTTAACTACATGAATTTACAGTGCTCAAGTGAAGTAGCAAATAATCTGATTTATGAACTCGTACTCTTATTTATTTTAGGACAAACAACAAATAGAAAAAGCTCTTGTGCCCAAAAATTTTGATGAAACAAAGAAAATGCAAAGAAGTTTGGCAAATATCTCTAAATGCAAACACTTCTCATTTATAAATTTGTCTGAAACAACTAATCACGGTAATCACATTCAAATTACACTGCAATAGCAAGCAGATCTTTTAATAGTAATCTGCTATTTAAAGAAAAAACTGTTACAAGCTTGATTTTTTTTTTCTTAAATACTTTCCAATTGTTGTAAACAGGATTAAAACAAAGCAGCAATATTTTGAAAAAACCTTTCAGATGTTTATAAAATCAAGCATTAAGGAACTCTGATTAGAAATTTTGGAACAAATAAGCCACAGATTAAGTCTCTGAATTCTACAAGCCATAGCTAAACTTGCCAATGAACTCTAAGTGGAGGGTGAATTTACACACAGACCAGCTAGAACTCCTCAAAAAAAGCTATGTCTATATAGACTTATGCATTATGCACATAAAGTGCAATTAATAAAGATATTTTATGGTCTTTGGGGAAAATACATTAAAGGCTGTACAGCAAATGAAAGAAAAACTAGCATTCACACTCAAAATAGCTTTCAGTGATGTAAAGTTTAAGCTACAACTACCTTGAATTTTGCACAGACTAAACACATCTTTAGGGATCACATTCCTCCGCATGTTTAGCAGCAGAGCTTTGTGTTTGGGGGTTACACGTGGAGGCAGGGCAGGGAGGAAAGAGTTAAAGCGCAGACCTTCCTGACACTCTTGCCAGTGCCAAGCTCCTGCCTCAAGCGACCTTTTTAATCCCTTTATCAGGTTAGACTTTCCCCCTCACTGCCTGACAAAGCAGGCAGCAACACCTCCTTGGATTTGCTTTCTCCAAGAAAGGGGAAAAGCTGCTCAGACAATGGACACAGACCCAAGTGTGCAACCCAAATGCTAAACTTCGCTGCAGCCTCTCTCCCACCACTGTGGGGCTTGCCAACGAGGAGATTATTTTTCTACTCATGCTACTGCTGTGCAGTCACCCAAAAGCACCTCTTGTAGCTCAAAACAATTGATAACCAGGACCAAGAAAGTAGCCAAGAGCTGAAGAAAAACAGAGGCACAAAGAGCACCTTAACTAAAAAGAACATGGGCAAATTGGTGCAGTTATTTAAGCCTCATAAAGGCTGGACCAAAGGAAGAAGAAAGTACAGCCACCACATTATTTGTAAGATGAAAGATTTAATGATATTCTGACAATGATTTTTTTTAAGCTATCTTTTTCTAAATAACTTCCTCTTTAAGTGACAATAAAAAAAAATGTACAGAAGACACCTGAGCCCTACTGAAAGGGCAATAAAAACCTTTTTCAACAGACTATGTTTCACTGGGAAAAAACCCCACACGTGTTCAGAGAGGCCATGCCATTGGCAGAACTAGACAAGTACTGTTTACTGCCCAGAAGTGAAATATTAAAAACAACATCCATTTATCCAGCTTGAAAGATACGATGATCCATGAGCTTTCCAAAGATTAAGTTAAAGCTTGGGAGTTCACATCAACTGAGAGACTGTATTTGGTTGTTCAGACAGTAGATTTAAATTACTTGGCTCATTCAACATGCAGAAGCTTTACCTTGCCCTCCACTGCTTTAACATTCTCTAAAAAAGCTGTAGTCTAAACAGCCTTTGAAGTTGTAAAGCTTGGCTTTTTTCAGCTCTGTTCCTTCCTTTCTTACAAAAGGAGGGAGTTTTCCTCATTCCTTCTGTATTTCTCTTAGGGATGTCAAAGGTTTTCAGGGAGTGAGGACAACTGCAGAAGAGTGGGACATGGGAGATAACACAAGATGACAATCCCATCAAAACACAGGCTGAAAAAGGATTTGAGAACTAACACAAAGTACTTATTTGCCTTAAGTCTTACACTGATGTACCAAGTATAAGATTGTTCTCCAATTTCTCCTTCTCGAAAAGGTAGATTTTAGCTCTAAGCTCTGGAGAGCCCCTGTACCAACTCCTGTCCCAAACCATCAATTTGCTGTGTCACAGATGCTTCTACGGAGTCATCACTGCTGTTTGTGTAACAACATAAACCTATTGTGCAAGTATTTACATGCTACCCAAATTTCCTCAAAAAAGTTGGCAACCAAAGCAATATTCCAGATTCCCTATTTCGATAAAGCTTCAACAATTTCCTAAAGGAGTAGCATTTTCAAGAAGTGTTTATTCAGGTCAAATAAAACCTTGCTGAAAGTGATCAGAGAGTCATAATTTCTTATGATGGAAATGGAATGCTTTTTCTTAGAATGGAAAGCATCCATGACCTTACAGCTGACCAATCCCTGTCATACCAGTAACATTTATACTGGGGATATAGCCTACAATAGGAATCAAATCATTATGTTAATAGTTAACAGGTGTCAAATAATAATGTTAACTTGCTTAAGCCTGACACATAAGACAGAATTTATTAAACTCTTTTTTTTTTTTTTTTTTTGCTGGGATAGCAGGTACAGTACAATCAGGATGCCCCCTAAAGCCTAAAGCTGCTTAAATGAGCTGCTGACTCTTATGTTCATGCAGTGAATACATTCTAGATGGGCAATTCCCAAACAGTTGTGGTAGTGCAGCATGCTTTCATTTACAGCACACAGTAACTCAGCATGATTTTAATAAGAGTCTTTCAGACAATTCCCCCTGGCCCTCCTGCCTTTCGTCTGAATCATCTTATCAAATGCTTACACAACCAAAAACCTGGATCTGATGATGACAATGCATTCACATGTGACTGTGGGGAATGCCTGGAGGTACATAAATGTAACCTGCCTCTCAGGGATGCATTAGGAAAAAGAGAGTGCCCTCAAGCCAGAAGTCTGACCCACACACAGTTGGCACAGTTTAGCCACCATCTAAAATACTCTTTTCTCAAAAAAAAAGTCCCCAAACTAACTATCATAAACTACCTACCCTCCACCTACATCTGAGATCAGGATTAATTTCATTTTTCACTTCTTAAAGAACCTTCTCTAGCAGCTCCCTCTTGAAGAGAAGGATGAGAGCAAATGAAGATCACACTGTAACCAATGCCCAGAAATAGAGAAGTAATTATCTTACAATCACACAGATTAGCAAGCACCCTTCAAGATCCATATAGCTTCTTTACATATGCCAATGTACACTTCCAAAAGTTTTTCTTGACTGAAAAGTTAGGGTTTGGTTTTGAGGAAAAAATTAAAGAAGAAATACTGATAAGCTCGAAGTCCTTACTCTCCTAATGTAATACTTCAGCAGAAATCCTCCACATTGTTATTCCTATCATAAAAGACAGCATCCTTCCTTTGGCATGTCATACCTGAACCACTTGGAAGTGGGAGAATCCAGATCCCAACCTCCCCTTAGAGACTGTGAAACACAAATTCACTCAATGAACACAACACCAGTTCAGGCTACAAGAGCTGAAATTCACATTTCCTAGTCCATGAATTATGGAAACTAGCATATCTCAGTTAATTTCGTGTGACTGAGCATCACTCCATTTGTACACCTAGGTTAGATCTTTCTGAACTTGGCATAACCTTTTAGCAGTGGCATTCCTTCTCTGGAGAATGTAGGCCCACTGTTACCAAAAACTTCATGATCCACTTTGAAAATATTTTCCCTCTTCTTCACTAAGCACAAGGGCAGACATGCTAAGCACTGACAGAGGCAAAGCAACACACCAGGACAGCAAGGATTCAAAGGAAGCAAAGTATCCTATACCGGAATAACAGCTTCAAGGAGAAAAGGAGGATGTCTAACAGACAGCATTAGAGCTACCTCTACCTGCAGGTAATACCAGTCAATGGAATCACAGCTGAATGACTAAAACTCTCAGTAAGGGTTTTTTTTGTTAAGTATACCAAGAGAATATAAGTTTAGCCTTAGAATTTCCCAGATTCATGGAACAATTTTTTTGGCATGTTCACATAATAGAACTAATTGCGTTGGGTCCTTCAGCACGTCTTCAGACATCTATTTTACCAAGAGCCTATACTAAATTTTAATTTTAAATAATGCCCAGACAATATTCACTAATTAGGTGCTTCCAAAAGCAGCATCTTGGAGGCATATTCTTTGTAGAATCAACAGGATTCATCTCTAACAACTGGCCTTCAATTTCTTAATGTGAGGTGCTGTAAGAACATCAAACTGTCAGACATTTGGGGAAGAGGCAGCCATATTCTAGGCAGAAACTTCTTTTTTTGCTGAATATTCTTTTTCCAGAAGAAAACTTTGTTTTTAACATTTTAAATACAAAGACCTGATCTTGTTGCACTAGACACTTTGCCTGAAGACATTATTTTCTTTTTAACCTGATGAACAACTGTATGAAACAAAGTTTCAGAAAGTACAAAGCAAACGGAAGCCTGAGTGAGAGGTTTTAGATCTCTGACATTGAACAAGCCAAAAGGAGCTACCTTTTGTGCAAGGCAGAAACTAAGGGAACAGTTAGGATTAGATACTGGGAGTAAATAAAAGGTAACAGAGAGCTTGAAAGAGAAGTGTCTACACATAAATATTGAAATTGAACAGGGGAAGAAAAGTATCTTCATGAGGCAGGATGTCAGTTTAAGACAGTCCTCCATAAGAATGCCCTCTTTACATCTTTGAAGTAGTGAAGAAACATGCATAAATACCTGAATGTAAAGTATTCAAAGAGACAAAGCTTTTCCTCACTATTACAGTCAAACAGCAATCAGACTCCTGGTCACGTAATAAATTACTGTAGAATTCCAGGCAAATTCTCAGTCATCCAACATGCTCAGAGCAGCTAACACTGCATAACAGAGCTGAGGGGGCCTCCATTCATTTTTTCAGAGGTTTTAATTTTAGTACAGAGGCAACTGGTCTGCTAACAAAAAGCAATACCTACATATTTCCCTGCCTTTTTATAAATCTGGCAGCTATTAACACAATTCCAACTTGAATCTTTTGATGAGGGCTACACCAGACACACATATACTAGATGTACATTGGCCCATGTAAGTACTTCCTCAGACACTTAAAAATTAAGGTCATCAGTGAGATAGTTGACTATGCTTGTCGTGGTTAGCAATCCAAATGCACATGAGCTAGAGACTACAATAATGCAGAAGGATATATTCCATTAAATTGGCTGGGTTCTAGAATCAACAGAAGTCTACTCAAATTAATGTCACTAAAACCAACAAAAATGCAGGCATATATGACATGTTTTTTTCATGAATATTTAGTTCTGCCCAGCCAATACAACAGTCTGTATGAGACAAAATGGAAAAGGAAAATCCAATTTTCCTGATGATACATAACAGTTATGTTAATTCTGTGACAGATCATACTCCAGTCCTTCTCCCCTTTCCATCTTCATCTAAAAATAGGATTCCAGCTTAGTCACCCTTCAACTGCCATTCCCAGACTTGTTAGAGCCCAACAGCTGCCTTCCTACTCAGCCCTATCACATGCACTTGACACCTCTTCACTTTCAACACCTCAGTCAGGTACCCACCACTGTTCCTCTTCAAAAAAGATTTAAAAAGACAGAACCAGAAAGCAGCATTAAACTGACATTAACCAGATACAAAATGGGAGATAAAGATGGAAGAACGGCAAGTATTTGTAAGAATGAAGGGATCTCAGAACACTGCAAGAAAGCTATGAGCCAAGTGACAGGACATCTTGGTTACTGATACTGCTACAAAAACCACTGAGTACAAGTTCCCATCCCTACCACTACAGAAGGAATGGAACTCCTCTCTCTTAACCCATTCATATTGCCAAGCATTTTCAGCAGCATTTTATCTAGCTCAACAAACTAATGTTTTTTGAAGACAAAGACTGAAGCTATGCATTGCTATCAGTTTTCTTATTTATTCTATAAACTGAACTATTCAAAAAAAGCTTTCACCAATGGCTACATAATCAGTAGGTTACAGAGGCAGCTGCATGGTCTGGTAAAATATAATAAGCCATGCACTGCTAAAGCAGAAAATTCTAACAGGCAACAGTTTCTAACACCAGTTTGTAATTCCATAAAATGCAATTACACCACAGGCATTAATGGTTTTAATTGAACCAATTATGCTCTAAGAGGTAAAAGACTAAAAATACATACTAAATTATACCAAGTCTTTAGTCTAAATAACGCCTGAGACTTAACAAAATACTTGTGGGCAAACATATCACAGATGGTCAAACAATGTAGCACAGCAATACTCTACACAAACACTATCACTTAGGGATTTTTTTTTGTTTGCTTTTTTAAAGCAAATTCTTATTTAGAGATCTGAATAATGTATATTTTGGTCAAGGCTGAGCAGTTCACTATACAGATGCTGATTTCCCTTCATCCCAAAGAAGATACTCCTTCCTTGACTCAGGATCAGATTCAGGCATTCATCAAAAGAAAAAAAAAGTTACAGATTTCTATTTTCCCAATGAACACCATTTGCAACATGCTCAGGAATGACAAAGTATTGAAGAGGGAACGTGACCAGAAGTTTTTCTTCCTCCATTTAACTATGTCAGTCCATCCTCCATGCTTAGGGCATTATTAGGTCCTACCCCCACATTTTAGGCATTACTTCTCTAGAGAAACCCTTTGTTCCTATCAAAGCACTCATTCAGCATTTCTCGAGGCTTTATGAAAGAGAGGGAATACAGTCAGATGTCTAAAACACAAAGCTACACTTTGCAAGAGGTAAAGGACACAGTCCTTGAAAGCCAGAGGAACATTTTCAGAACTTGAGGCAACATCACAATTCATTTCATCATGGATCTGGCAAATCTCAAGGTGAATCAGGATAATCATATTACACTGCAGAATCCAGTCTGATGTGACTAAAGCCTGTCTGTCCTTCAGCAAACCATTCCCTCCAACAGAAACGAAAAACAAAAAATGCACAAAGATCTCAGTATCAGCTACACTGCTGTGCATACCTGGTCACCATCCTGTGGGTGAAGGGAGCACAGGGCAGGGCAGGAGAGGCAGGTGTGACCCTCAGCAAGGCATTGATGAGCAGGAACACACTAGAGCTTCTCCAAAAGACAGCTTTTTATTTTCTGGTCTGCCTACCTATGGCACACAGGTAGGGCCTGAGAGATGGGTTTCCTCAGAAGAGATGAGCAAAAGCTAACTTGAGGAGGCATGGGCTGCTCAGATCCGCTCAGTTTTTAGCTGTCTACAGGTACAGATAGCTGAGAGTAACTAAAGAAAATAATGAGCTAGGCTGCACTCCCAGGGAAACAGGGAAAGCAGACCTGAAGCAACAAGGCTGCATCAAGTTACAGTATTAAAAAAGAAATTTCCACAATTTGGGTAGCCAAACACAGGGAGACGCTGCCCAAGGAGGCTGAGGAAACATTCTCAGAGACCCAACAAGGTCCTGAGCAGCCCAACCCAACAGCAGAAATGGTCAGTCTGAGAGTGTGAGAATAACCAAGACACCTGTGCAGCCACAGCTACAAAGTTCTCTACTAACAATCGCCTGGCCATGCTAATACCCTGCCACAGATAAGGGAGCAGATAGACCCAAGCCCAAAGGGCAACTCAGCAACTTGCTGATGTCACTGCCAAGATTAAACACCAAGTCTTTTATTTCTCAACACTTCCACTAATAACTTTTACTTGCAAATAAAGGGAGGACTTTCACATCTTACTGCACAAGGCATAATATAATGATGTTCACCAACAAATGTTTAAAAGTTTTGTTTCTCAAGCATCCTTAATCCTCTGTCAAAAGCCCCAATTTTTATTTCTTTAGGCAATACACATTGTGATAATTATAAGCTGTAAAATTTCCATGACTCCATGATGATTTGGTTTAATATTAAGTAAGGTCAATATCATTGCAAACTCTAAGAGATTCAGAGTACTACAGGAAATGTATCCACATATATTGTATTTAATAAAGTCTCTCCTAATCCAAGTAAGTAAAATATTCTAGTGCTACAGGGTGCCAGGCATCAAATCTGCCTGCCATTCCCTTTATCAGGAAAAACTCAACCATCTGAACTGATAGACTGCATGTACTTTTTCTGTCTAAAATATTCAAGTGTAAAAATAAAAATGTCACTGGGCAGGGGTATCCATAACAAAGTTAGAGAAAGTCAGTCAACAGCAACAGAAGGAATAATGAACAGATTGTCACTGGCTCAGGAGTGGAGTGGCATAATTCCTACCCAGTTTTCCTACTCTATAAAACTAAATTAATTGCTAATTTAGTCCTTCTGTCCTACCTATGATGAGGCTATGGCAAACAGCTGACAAACAATCAACTCTTAACACACAGATTTGCTTAACAGCACATATTCCTGGCAGCTTCACCACAGCCTTTTCCTGCACCACTATGGTGTGGACAACCAGATCCACTGAGTTATTTAATGAGTCCCAAACCACAGTCATGGGTCTTACAACCACCAGTTAAATGCATCAGGATCCTTCAGCCTGGAACAAGGATCCCATAGTTCCACACTGCTAAGGATTCCTGACACAGGGCACACAGTTGTGCAGGGCTGTTCACCACCTCTCCCAGCAAAGGAACTGGACATAAAGTACGCAAATCCCGTATACTGGAGGCCCTAAAGAACTGACTCTTCACACAAACAGCATTAAGGCTGCAAAACTCCTTTCTCCTGGGCACTCTTGACAAAACACACCCAAAGCCTTTATATACAGACTGAATCACAACTCATAGAAACCACAATGAGCATTGCAGACATTAACAGGCATTTCCCTGCGCTTACAACTTCTCCTCCCTGGCACTCTCCAACTTCCACAGGATGAGCTGCTTCTTTGGGCTTAGAATAAATCATCCAGTTTATCACAGATTGCCACTAAAGTTTTCCTTTATTCTTTTAAATTAAGTGACGAGAAAGTGACGAGAAAGTGACGAGAAAGTGACGAGAAAGTGACGAGAAAGTGACGAGAAAGTGACGAGAAAGTGACGAGAAAGTGACGAGAAAGTGACGAGAAAGTGACGAGAACATCTGAAGCTCTGCTCCAGATGTACAAACCTGAGAAGGGCAGAAAAGTTTTGCAAACTCAATGCACTCAGTACAGTCACACCAGCCTCAGAAATACAAACAGCACCATCCACAATATGAGTGTTTTGATGGCAGGCACATTCAAGGAGCCCAAATGCTTTAATGAATACTTTTATTAAGAGCAAGATCATTTATTAATTCCTACACCCTGGCTCCCTACTGTAAAAATTAGGTGTTTTACAGCACTACATGTATGGCCAGGAGCTTGTCTGGAACCACTGTATAAAACTCTCAGTTGTTCTGTCATTAAGAGATTAGTCTGAGAAAATACTCTGCAAGTCAGACTAATAGTTTACTCAATCCTTAATCCTATTTTACAAGATCCAGACTTACCACTATTCAATACCAGAACGCAACAGGACACCTGGTAATGTTAAACTATGTAGATTATAGGAAAAAAAAAAGCCTAAGACTGAAAAATAAAATATACATATATATATATTCCTTCTTACATTCCTCACACACAGAGTTTTCCAGACTTCTGGGACACAGGGCATTAGTCAGTACTACAATTATTTTGATTGCCAGAGGACCACTAGTGAAACACAACATAAATGTGCAACATAAAAGCTCCCAAAAGCTGTGTTCAATCGGCGGGTGAGGTTTCAGCAGCTTTTCCAGGCCAGCAGCCTGGCTCTGCAGGATTCAGGCCTCCTCCTACCCAGCCTGCCACTAGCAAACTCTCACCCAGGCCCTGGACAGAGGGTTGGTGTCACAGCTCCCAGCGAGAGGCACAGAAAAAGGGATGCTCAGCCCAGCAACCTGGCACCAACCTAATGCACATTCTGCTACTTCATGCATTGCAGGTCTGCCAAACAGCTGAGCTGGCGGTTCAGGGACACCTCAAAACATGCGCCTGCAGGAAAATTCTCTGGAGAGACGAGATTCAGGAGCAGTTTATTTACAGATTATTGCAGCTAAACTCTTTTGTTGGTGATAGCAGCTCAGTGCATCACCCTCAATCCTGATTGCATCCAGCTCTGGGATCCCCATCACAGGAAGAGCACTGACCTTTTGGAACGAGTCCAGAGGAGGCCACCAAGCTGATAAAGCATTTCTCCCATGAGAAAAGGCTGAGAGAACAGGGATTGTGCAGCCAGTGAAAGAAAAGGCCTAGGGGTGACCTAACGGCACCCTTACAGTACCTGAAGGGAGCTTACAGGAAAGATGGGGCTAAACTATTTGCATGTAGTGACAGGTCAAGGGGAGACAGGTTGATGCAAGGAGTAGGCTCAGATTAGATATTAGGAAAAACCTCTTTATTATAAGAGTGGTGGGGCATTGGATCAGGTTAACCAGTGAAGTTGTGGTTGTCCCATCCCTGGAAGAGCTCAAATGCAGGCTAGATGCAGCTCTAAGCAACCTGAACAAGTGAGTGTCCCTGCCCACAGCAGGACGACTGGAACCAGATGATCTTCAAGGTCCCTTCCAACCCCAACCCATCTGTAACTCCGTGATTCTCGCAAGCTGTCCCGGCTGCGCCCCACGGGCCCGGCTGGCCCGGGCACCGCCTCCCCCCCTTCCCCGCCGCTCTCGGCAGGGCCCGCGGGCGCAGCGCCGGGTCCGAACGGGCCGGCCCAGCCCCGCCAGGCCAGCGGGGATGTCCGCGGGCCAGGCCTCCCTGCAGCGCCCCGGGCCGGGAGGCCTCGCCGAGCCCCGGCTCCGCCGGAAGGGAAGCGGAAGGGAAGCGGAGCCGCCCCGGCCGAGGGGAGGGGAGAGCGGTGAGGGGGAGGGGACACGGCCCAGCCCGGCGCCCCCGGAGGCGGCCGCTCCGCGCCGCCGTACCTGCGCTGGAAGTCGGTCCGGAAAGGCTCCAGGTAAGGGTCCCGCTCCAGCAGCTGCTTCAGCCTGGGCGGCTCCGTGCTGGCGGCGGCCATGTCGCCGCCGCGGGCTCCGCGTGATCCGCGGCGCCGCTAAATACAGCCGGGGAGGGGGCCGGGCGGGCGGCCGGGAGCCCCTGCCTCTCCCCGCCCACCGCCCGGGGCCGCCCCCGCCGCCTCTCCCCGCCCGCGGTGCGGCGGGGCCGGGGCTCCGCGGCTGCGGGAGGGACGCCGGGGATGCCCGGCCTGACCCGGCCCGGCCCGGCCTCCCGTCAGCGATGGGCTCGGTCCCGCAGCCCTGCGGAACATGAAGGGGCCGCGGAAAAGCGCCGGCCTCCAAACCGCATGGGGTGACAGCAGAGGAAATAAAAAACCTTGCGACCAAAAAAAATAAAAAAGCATTTGCGGGAGCCGACCCGCTCGACAGGAGGGGGATGTCTGCCTGCCGAGGCTCGGCAGTGCCCCAGTTTGTTTTCTTAGTGGCTCTTTGATGTCTTTTTCAGCGTGTCGGATGCCCGGGTGAACTCTATGTTCCCACACACACAAAGCCCACTGCGCACCCCGGCCAACAGCAACAGCCCCCAAAGCAGATTTGGCATCATCGTGAGTGCTGGAATAAATTTCTCGGCTGTTTGATAGGGTGCTGACGTGCTCACAGACAGCTCAGCAGAACAAGACTCTGGGGACATCCCTGAGTTCTCATAACTCCGTGTCTGCGCAGCAAAATACTGCTTTGTCAGACACATAAATTCCAAACGTGGTAAGGTTAGTCCAGCCGATCCTAGTGCAGCTCGAAATGCTGAATAGCACAGGTAGATTGCTGTGGAAGTTTTTGACCTAATAGCAACATGTCTTGTTTTTGGATAGGTCACCAAATATCCAGGGCAACTAATCACCAGCCTGACCATGCCTCTAGGCCAGCATTGAGCACTTTTATTTAAGGTCCAGCAATTTTGCTTTGTTTTGATAGGTAATGAGAAAGTTTATTTAGAGGCCTCTTTTGAATGCTTTTCAGCCACAGTGTAGAAACTTTTCAGCTTCTAGACAGCTTAACTTGTTCCCACAACCATCTCCAAAACTGTTGTCGTCAGTTTGAGACTCATCCCCCTATCTTCCTCTGAATTTAAGTGCTGTTTCTCCTGTCTGCCAGATGACTAACAGCACCGTGTCTGATGAACACTAACAGTTCATTTATTACTTCTCCTAAAACTGGCTACAGTGAAAGTTTCCATAATGATTTGTTTCATCAACAGTGCATGCACACTTAACTACATTGTATTTCCTTCCCTGTAGCAGTTTCTAACTACACAGGCAAAAGTCCAAGTACTTTGTTCTTTTTCTCCTTATGGAGTGCAACAATTATTCTGTCCTAAGACTGTGGGGCAATAGTCATAATGTTTGCTAGATCAGTTGCCCTGACAGGAGGCTCAAGGAGTTTTGGTTTGATTACTGAAAGAAGCAGCATTTATGCTGTAGCAAAACTACTTGTCACACCCTGCTCTGATACATCAAGATTTATTTTTTTTTCACAGTGGCCATAATTTCTTCAATTACTGGAGGCTGAAAAACTGTTTCTAAAATTATCCAGGCTTCTTAAAACTTTCTGTGTGGCAGTGATTTCAGTGCCTGTGCTAAAACAACGTTTGACAACGCTTACCGTCTTCTTTTTGCTTCTTTCCTCATACTGTGTGCATCGTATTCTCCTGCAAATTCTACTCACTCTCACACTTAAATAGCTTGGTCAAATAAAGGAGAAGCAAAATTCCAGCTTCTCAAGAGCAAGGAAATAGGGGTTTTACAATAGCTGCATGTTACATGTGCTGCTGCTTTGGGGTTTCTGGTGTTCCAAGTACTGGAGAGGGCACCTGCTGGTTGAAGTGGAGGTGGGAGAGCAATTCCTGCAGCCCCTGAAAGCCTGAGCATTGGAAACAGCTTCAGTCTTAGCACAGGTTCTTTGGTTATATTCATTCTCAGGAAGCCCAAGCAATTTCCTAGTGTTGTTATTAGCTTTTCAGTATAAACACGAGAGACATCTATAAATGAGCATTAGCAATTTGTGTAGGAATGTAGCTGTGACTTGCACCTCCCTGGAGGCAGGGACCCCTTTGTAACATTCATTTTAAGTAGAAATGACACAGCATCCAGCCTCATATACAAGCAACCTTGAACTTCAGGAAGTTAAATTCTGCAGATAGCCCCTATCTATAACAGACAAAGCCCCAGTGATATATTTAACACTCTGTGAACCGGAATATGAATAAGCATACCATTTGTATCCACTCATGTTTCATTTTACAACTTGGGCATGATTTTATCTGCCTGCTTTGTCACAAGTAACTGCAAGATACTAAGGCATATGTTATTTTGATCACTGATTACACCATGATCCTGGTGTTCCCACCATGAGCCGAGGTTAGCTCTCAGGACAGTGCCATTTAATCCTCTACCTGGAGGCAAACCCGACAGTTCAGACAATGAATATTGTCCCAACAGCTGAATGTGTCTTTGTGCATTTGTCAGGGATGGATACAAAGCTGCCAGCTGCTGCTGCCAGTAGAAACAGAAAGAGGAGGACTGTTGGGAATAGCTGCTCTTTTATGAGGACAGCAGTGGATCATATGAGAAGGGTGTCTAAGGCATGTGTTACCCAGTTACCAGTGAGGCTGGAGTATATCATTTACTCCAAAGTAGTCTTTCAAAGGATGTTCATGCTTAAGTTATGTATCCTTTAAAATTTTGCAGAGTGGTGCTTGAGCAGTAACTGTATAGTTAAATATAGTTAAATTTATAAAATTGATTTAAATTTTTTAATATGCAAAGTTCAAAGATAAACCTAAATTTTGAAGAGAAAAATGTCCACTCCTGTCATGCAGCACCTCCACTTTGATTCACTAATATGTTGCACTTGCTTTGCAAAACATGACAGAGATGATAAACCATAACAACTGAGGGAAGAAATCTTTCTTCAATAGGGCACTGGTTCAGATTCTCCCTCATCAATAGTTTCTTTTCATATTTCAGCCAGAACGGATCTGTGAGGTCTCTGACTTCTTACTGGCTCCTACAGAGCAAATTCCTGAGCTCCAGGTTCTGCTAAACCAAGTGGCTTAGAGCAGTCCTGGGCCCTGGTCCTGGCCTGGCTCTGTAAGTTGCTTCCAGGTCTGTCTGAGTTGTCTTTGAGGTGCAGCAAATATAGAGACTGATCCAATCCCACAGTTTAACCTGGCTGAGAAGAGATGGCAGGTACCAAAGACAACAGGATATTTTTTAACTCTGTGTTGACAACATTGAAGAGTTGCTGATCTCTCAAAGTGACAAGTCACAAGGCATGTCCTTTGGTTCAGTTCAATACTTAAAGGCTGTATCAAGACTTGTTATCCTTTTAGTCTGGGCAGAATTCCTCCCAATTCCTTTTTCTAAAAGTCTTTTTACATCTAGGTATGGTTGGCCCACTGTGTTTGCTTGCCTATGGGGAGACACATATTTTTATTGGCATTGCAGCTACCCATGACTTCCAGATGAGAGATAGTCCATGAGCAAGAGCTGAGAACCTGTGACTTGTGCCTATACTGGATCTCATATGGCAAACTATCAAGAAAAGGTGTTCTTGTGGACAGAGACAGTTCAAAAAGATTTGTGCTTCAGTATTCCAGAAGAATGGATTCTTGTAGGCTCCCCTGTCCTTTAAGGACATTTCAGACATCTGAGCATGTTATGGGTACCAACCCATTGCAACCTCCCACTTTTGGAATGGTTTCTTTACACTCAGTTCCTAACGCAAAGTGGAGTTCAAAGAGTAATGAAAATTAGCTTATTTTGCCACATCAGCCAGCTAAGCTTCCCCATGTTATCTGTTCAAAGATCCATAAGAAATAAACTGCACAGTTGTCATTCAGATCCAAAGCAAATGCCCCCCTTAAAAATAATTATCCTTTATCTCAGTAGTCTTCCTAGAGAGGTCAAAGATTGGGCATGGAGCTGTAGCTCACTGCAGGGTGGTTGTAGCAGGTGACCTTTAAAGGTCCCTTCCAACACAAGCTATTCCATGATCCCATGAGACTTATCCCTATCTTTGGATTCGCCAAGGTGAGACACACAGGAGAAAGGAAATGGTCACTGTTGCACAGCTGCTGCCAGACATCACATCACTGCTCCATAATTAAAACTTTACTACAGCAAGGATTCAACTGATTGATTACATGTGAAGAACAAAGCATCTGTCCTTGAAAACTGCAGCAAACAAGCAAATTGCAACAAGTATCTTTTGGTATGTCTGTTAGTTTAGAATTTTCAGAATTTTAAGTTTAGGGTTTATTAGAAACATAGGGTAGTGATACTGTCTTTTAAGGTATCACTTTTGCCCTGTCATGGTTTCAACAGCTTTACATAACAGATCTACAAAGATCAAAACAAATACAGAATGTGAAACACTAAAAAGCCAGTGTCAGAGTTGTAAGATTCCAGTAAGCAGAGTTGATGGAAATGCCATTTTCACTTGCCATTTAAAGCAAAATAAAAACACATTCCAACAACCTGCAAGTCCTAAATAATGACTGCTTCTTGTTTTCACAATATTGCAGTGTGATTATGCTTTGGTGTCCTTATTTTGTATAATAAATTATAAACAATGTAAATATCTTTCAAAGTTGTTTACACAAGACACTTCAAAGTGTGATACCAAGTTTAAAACATCCAGATGTAGAACAATATTTGTTGTGAAAATGTCTATGAGTCTTACTGAAAAAATCAACTAAGAATTTGTAAAACAGTTCACAGATGCAAAACACAAATAAAACCTTCAGGAATTTCATAATATTTTGGGTGTTGCAGATACTCTGTCTGTTGTATGCCTTCTATATTTCTCAAAAGTAATTACTGCCAATGGTAACAACTTTCTACAACTTACTGCAATTCCTGGTGTTTGCATATGTGTTTATGCATTGGAGGAAGAACAAAAAAAATATTCTGGACTCTCTCCTTAATGCCATACCACAATACTTTGTGGCTGTCACCTCTGTTTTACCAATGTGTGTTTATCTCCAACACTTAGAAAATAAGTAGCTTGAGCTCTCTGGGATAGTTGCCCCAGAGGAACATTCTTGCTATTATTGCAGCAGCTCCTGTAACAATATATTACTATTAAACAAGCAACTTATTAACACTTGCCAAATACTGTATTCCTTTTATCCCATACACTCAGAACTGAGACTGAAACCCCACAGCATCAGCAGCAATTTTGCTTTCTTGCTGTTCATTGTCAGGTCTTTCCTAAAACCCTTGAGGACTGATCTTACCTTGGGTGTTTCTTGGTTTCATAGTCCTGAAGCACTACAGGCATTCAGGCTGCCTGGCCTTTTACTCAGAAAAGAAAGTGAGGTTGCCAGATAATCGTTCAGAGGGTAACACATCTAATCCTTGGGGAGGTCAAGTGAGGTGAGAAGAAAGGAGATGCATACTGCTAATGCTCTGACAGCTCTGTCAATATAAATTCATTAGTATGTATAGAAGTATTTTAGATTTCAAAAAGCAGAATAGTACCTCAGTTGTATTCATGAACTCAAGTCTCTCCTGAGTTTACCTCAGGAAAAGCAGATGGATCTGGTGCTAAGTGTGTGTGAAATGCAGAATTTTTGGAAGTCCAAAATGCTTTCCACAGACAGCCTTTTAGATCTTGTCAGTATTAGTGCTGGTTTACTTTCTAATGGCAGTTGGTGGCATTTGACCCAGTTGATTCTTAGGTATGACCAGCAATGTGTTGAGTGAACAGAAAGATAGGGCAGGAACCAGATCCTTAATGCTACACTCAAAATTTTTCTGTAGTTAGAAGAAAACATCAAATATGGAGCTAAGAACTTGTTAGTTCTATTGTTAGTCCAATTAATATTTTAACACTGTCATTTTTCAAAATATTGGATAAATTTGGGAAAAAAAGACAAAACTCAACACCCTCATTAATAGTGCACCTCTCTCTTTTTATATATATCCAATGCACACTTGTGTACAGAAAATGTTTTAGCACACAAAAGGTTCTGAGAGTACAACTATGTATTTTTTGTCTTAGAATATCCCCAGTACAATAACTGAAGGTTCAGCCTTCAGAATCCCAGTGATACAGAGCTACACTTACAGGTGTGTGATCTGTTGCCATAGGTGATTATACTGTACATATACTGTACATATAATTGTACTGCAATACAATTTTCTATAGGAAATTTTGTATGCCTTGGTGATTGACCTTTTCTTCTTGGAACAAAGACTCTACATTTCAACACTCTACATTTCTATAAATACAGAAATCTTCATCCGAGACATATATATATTATTTTTTTTTGAGAACATCAATATTCATGGATTAGGAAGAACTAATCTGTCTCCACATAGTTTTTTTCCTTGCTTAGAGATAAATCCTTTAGGTTGGATCCTTTTTTCTCTTATTAGAAAGATTTATGTCATGCCCATTTTTAAAATCAGCCATGGCATTTCAGTTAAAAGAAAAGTGGTGTGACTTTCACTTTTTCTATATGTATGCAGCTTAACAAAATCATGCAGTAAAGAAAACTAAGTGATACACAGCTTCCAGAATGGGTATATTTGGAAGGGTTTGATTAAACTGTGTTATCTGTGAGAAATAACAGGAGCAAATATAATTAATAGTTATCTTAGTCACCCAGGCACCCAGCACCTCCTTCAGTATGAGTTTCTGAGGATATACAGGATTATTAGCTGCATTTCTGTTTCCTGAGTATTTCATTTTGAAGTACATACTAATAAAACAACTACTTCATTACTACTTAGTATGAAAATTTACTTCATATTATTAGATAACTTTTTTAGATAACAGTTTTTTTGCAACAAGGAGCTAAATATTTATATTTTAATCCAAATAGCAATCTTCACGGATAATATATTAATTACAGTCATGTATTATATGGGTAAATTAAGTTAATGCATACCAGTTCCTTTAGAATAGTTTAAGTGCTGATGGCTGTCAGTTTTCCTCAGTTTCAAACACCCTTCCTTTCTGATGTCTCTGAGCCTTCTGTTTATCTGTCAAAATTCTCTTTGAATGTTGTTTTCCATTACCTAATTCTACTCAAAAGATGGTTAATATTGGTGACCAATCTCATTTTAGCTTAAGCAGCCACTGGGTGCAGATTTCCTCATGCTTGTACCATCAGCCCCTGCATTAGGGCATCATCACACATCATCACTGCTTGCAGCAGCTCTGATTTCTCCTGCTTAAGCATGCACTTCTATGTTTCTTTCTGCATTATATTATCTTCTCAGGCAGCATCCAGGCTCTTTCTTCATATTCCTTTTTCCCTGTAGTTCCACCAGTAGGGAACACCACCCCCAAGAGGGGAGGTTCCCCTTAGTATCTGTAAAGGTGGGGCATAAGCAATAGTTGCCAGTCTTCAGTTAGTGATCAGCTCATTCCAGAATCACTTCGCCAGTTTTTTTATGTTGTTTCCATGTGTTTGTTCTAGATCTCACAGTTTCCTTACTGCACTATTTCCTGCCTCTTCTCACTTTGTCATCCCCCTTTTGCCACCTCTACCAGAGAAGAATTTATGAGAGTGAATGCTGACAAAAAAAGAGCAGTTTTTATAGCATCTGAGTCATGCACCCTGATGGACTTTTTGTTTTTCTTGTCTGCTATTATTTAGTGTCCCCTAGATCACTTCTTCCCTCATATGGGTTGCCATCTCTTTCTGTACTGTTCCAGTGTGTACAGGCCCTCAAACTAAATATGTTTCTGTGTCCAGGACATCCACTACAGGACTTAAAATACACCCTGGTCATAATTCAAGGCTTGCCTGTCTCTACCATATAAACTTCAAACAGAGACTGACAGCTTTTTCTGGTCCTAATATGTCTCTGCTTTCTTTTGGCTTTGATCCATCCCCAGATGATACAATTTTTCAAATTGTGTGCCTCTTTTTCCAGCTTGTAGAGTGTTGCATATCTGCCCACAGCTGGCAGCTGCTACTGCAGGAACAGCTGGATTGCAACAATCTGCATCTCCAAGGCTTAGTCCCTGCTGAATGTGCCATTCCCCCAGCCCAGCCATTTCTTCTACAAAAGGAAAGGAAGACAGGTGTTTCTAGGAGCAGAGTGGGCATGTGTAGTAAGAGGTTGGATTGGTTTTCTCCTTCCTTGATTTCTCTATCCATCTACCTGATTTTGTCCTTTACAGGTAAAGCCATAATAAAAACAGTCTGTACTCAGCTGGGTCATGAGAAAGGGACAGAGACAGATCTCTAATCACACAGGACTACGATCAGAGGCTTATAGAGCAAGTGTAAGCAGATTTGGTGCTTCCATTCAGTATCCACCTATCATCAGCTTGCTCTGATTGCCATCTGTTTTCTCCTGTTTCTCTCAGATTTTCAACAAAGTTTCCCTGTCCCTCACAAAACCTGCTACTTGCCACTGCAAGGTTTGGCTGGAGTGAGTCACAGCCAGATCGTAAATTGATGTAACTACTGTTTCTCTGCCTGCCTTGGATTGTTAGTGATCCAAATTTATTTTGTTTTATAGTAAATGAGATAATTGCCAGAAAACAAGACTGCATTTTGTTCCCAGTCTTCTATGATGACTTTAAGCTTCCTCCTACCAAAGTTTTTTCAGAGGCTTGGTTGTTCAGCAACCCAACTAGAAGGATTCACAGACAGTTTGGTACAATGAAAATCTTCTTTGCTACACTATATACACACTGATAAGAATTTACTGTTAGCCCAATAAATATTCTATACAGTATAATTTATCTGATTGATGCAGAAGAGCCTCACTTTTGTGATATTCTGATCACCTTTCCAGTTCCTTCTAAGTCCTGAGCTTGGCAGTCTTCCTGATGCAGACAGAGATGGGACTTGCTTTCTAAGTCATCAGCCCCTGAGGCCTACACAAGAAGAAAAGTGATGTTTAGGCTGGGGGATTCTAATTCCTCAGCTTTGGGTAAGCTCTTATTTTTAAACCTTAAAACATCTGCTTCCCTCTTACCTATTCCCAGCTACTTTGAACATTGTACAATATCTTTACTCCTGAGCTCTCAGATTTCTACCATCCTCTGCAATTTTATTCCTCTATCACTCAACCATTTACTTTACTATAACCAGTAGTTTCAGCAATATGAAGCTGTAATTCCTTAGTGGAAAATCCAGGAGACAGGTTAGAGACAGGTTGATTTTTCAAAATCACAGCAGTTTGGCTGAACTGCACCATCAGCAGAGCTGTATAAAACTGGAGGTCACTGCATTGTTAAGTTCAAATTTGTCATTGAGCTTCTCAGGAAAAGCATCTATTAAATGGAAGACATCATGAATGTTTATACTGTTCAAAGGCCTGTCTTACAGCCTGTCAGCAATTCAGTAATTTGTTAATATAGAATATAAAAAACTTAAGCCCAATGTCTCTTCCAATTTATTATGCTTTTGTAGTATTTACCAAATTTATGTTAAAATCCCAACAGATCTTATGAAAAAACTTATATATATATGGGTTTTGGAGCCATGAGCAAAACAGCTCATTGTGTACTACTCCTACCTTAGCCAACTGTTGATAAATATGCAGTAGAAATACTTCAGTATTCAAAATGGTATGTCCTGGTAAAAAATTACAAATATTTTTATGTCTTCATTTATTCCAGTTCTTTTTTCTCAAAGAATTTCAAATGTGAATAATTGTATTGGGATAAATGAGAACACAGAGACCTGTAGTTATTCTGAGTCTCTGGAACCCATCTGCCATTTGCTTTGTGCTATCATATCAACTCATACCACATTGTTCCAGGCAAAATTATCATTACAGATTTATATTGTTATAGGTTGTTATATATCTTACTATAGATTTATCATAATATATTGTTATATATTATATACTATATAATATGATTTTATATACATTATTATATTTATATTTTGTTATAGGTATATATTTTTGCTTTAATAACAACCTTCTATAAATTTAACATTTTTTTAATTAGTGGTACAGTACACTGCCTTTGGTCAGTTAGGTTGATAGCAGTGAAGTAGTAGACATAAAAATACTCTCTATTAAGAACAGTATACTATAAAGTAGGAATATTTTCAGAAGTCTTTCATGCTTTACCCTCTTTAAAGCTTAATCTCATAAACCACAGAGTCCTCTCCTGACATGTCTCTTGGTTGTCATTATCTGTTTTTTTTTACTGTTTATAGTTAAGGAATTAACTTGTGCAAATAAAGAGGTTTCTTCATTCATAAGATAACTGTCCACACTGTTAGAATTATTTTTTCTTCCTTCTGCTGTTTCAGCTGCACACAGTTAAAATACTGAATTACTCTTTAAATTAATGAATTATCTGTTGCTTCTTGACCTAAGCACTCCTGCAGCTGTCTCCTCAGCACCTCCTGTGTTGCCATCTGATTCAACACGTGCACAAGGAGCACTTGCAAAGGGAGCTGAGTCATTTTCTAAATCTGGAACATCGTCCTCAGAACACAAAAGCTTCCTCTGCAGGACTTAAGGGCAAGTATTAACTGTGTCATTCTGCATAGGATGTTTTAGCTTCTCTTACTTTAAATTACTAGTGTGTCTTACTGAAAAGCGCATAATTTAGCTGTATCCACCAAAATCTTCTTTGTGACATTTGTGTTGCAAAGTGCCAAATGTTCTTACTCCTGTGTTCTATTTCCTTTTCTTGTAATTAATTGTCATTTCAGAATAAACTCACATCTTCACTGATGGTTTTTAGTACATACATGTAATTTCTGTGAACTGTGACTACTTTGCTGTCGTTCTTGAGTCTCAAGGAACATAACCTCCTGAACAATCAAACTCTTATTCCAGTCAGAACACTGAAAGATGCTCACTGTGAATATCAATCTGACTCAAGTCATGTGATATACCTAACATTTAAAAGGGTGATGGATGAGGACATGTATTAGACACCCAAAAAGTGAGGAAAAAGCAAGATCAACTGTTTATGTCTTATTATTTTCTTAGCACTATAAAATATCATACACATTCTTTGAATTTTTAAAATGAAAGACTTGTGTCCATCTTTTCTCTGTTCTTGCCAGAAATGTGTGCTCTGGTATGTTGCAACCACTCTAGCACTACTACAAGTGATTAATACTAGGATTTTTTTCATGTTTATGTCCAAGTTGCTGGGTTACTTGCAGCTCTGAATAAGATTTACATGAAGACTTGTGAAGAGCTCTGTATATGAGTTATATTACATTGCTCAAAATAAAGCTTTTCAGCTGACTTCTTCAGTATAATTCTTCTTGTGTTTCAGGAATTTTCATGCTAGTTCTGTTTTTGTAAATATTGCCTTTATTAAATTTGTAATATCCCAAAATATTACTTTTTGCTTTAGGTTTATTTTCTTGATTTATATGCTAGCAAATTTGTCTTCTCCTTCTCCCTTGTCTAGTTCTTTTTTGATTTAACAATGATTTTTTCCCTTTGTTTTACAGTAAGTCATTGACATCCCTAAGAAATTTCAAATTAACATGGAAGAAAATTGAACAGCATATCAATGGATGAGATAGGCATGATGGTTTCTCCATGATGTCATTGCATGTTGATGAAGGCACAGCACTATGAAATATGAGATGCAAATGCCATCAAAATACTACTCTGGTTTTGCAAGGAGCTGCACAAGGAGCCATTCCTTTTCTGCAAAAGGAAGGCTTGATTATTTATAAGTGTAAAAACAAAAACAGAAAAATAAATGTTTTCCATTTTCTTAACTTCCTTTCTATTCCACGATGTATAGATATTCCTATTAATTTTAAAAAGGCAAACTATCACCTCTCTTCTCTGTTTTTCTTAATTCTAGAAATGTTTTGCAAATTTAATTTAAAACAGTCAAATATCTTGCCCTGTTTTTTTTTTTATTTTTAGAATAAACTAAAGTGTTTCAGCTTTTGGTGTCTGTCCTGCTTGTTCACATGATTTCATTTTTATATCAGGGTTCAGTTTTTCATAAACATCAAGACCTTTTTCAATACTGAGTAGCTGTGGTGGGTTCTGTTGTATTGCTGTACTAAATTAAATTAATTTTATAACCTATTCAATACTCAGAAACATGGAAACAAGTTTTTTTCTGAGTTTAAATCAGGTGCACTATGCCTTTAAGGTTAATATGTTTTACATAGTGCTTTGCATATTAACTGAAGAAGGTTTGATTAGTTTTATTCTTTTCATTCTTTTAAAAAAGTCTTGCATTGTGTATTATCTCTATTAGTAAAAAGTATAAAATCTTCTCTGATAACTTTTCATTATATTAGAGAAGATTCAACAAAACCTTTAATTTCTTTTGTCTTACATTATAAACCAGGATAGTTAAGGGAAAAAAAAATCTTTCAAGAACATGGTATCTGCTTGTAAATATAATACTGTCATTCATCATTAGAGATAACACACAGGGGTTATAGCTGTGTGAGCTGTTTAAAAATCAAAAGCAGCACACTCAGAGTGGAGCCATGTTTGAAGGAGCAGTACATAAAAGTTACCCCTCAAGAACATATCGTTCTGAAGGGTAACCAAATATAATTATTTCATGTGGTGCCACATAATTGAGATGACTTGGAATTCCCCCTCTTGTAGCACTTCTGATCTGTCTCTTAAGTTTGACAGGGTAAGGTTAAATCTCCTTCTGTCACGGGTTGGGAAGTACTTCTGGTGTTAAGAATAGCTCATTAAAGGGGGATGGAATGCCTCATGTACATATTAATTACCATAACACTCAGTGAATGTGTCTTGGCTGGCAGAATGACATACCATGCTGCTCTATCAATGAAAACTGAGTTTCTTGTTGGTTAAAACTAGGTCCAATGAAATAAAAACATGGGAAATGGAGCAAGATTTTTTTAAAATATGCATTTCTGTTCTAAATAAGTCAGCACCTATTTCTTTTGAGAGAATTTGAATTGAACGTAGAACCTTGATAATCTGGGACCAGAGTTTATATCTGGAAAATTGAGTGCCTTTATCTTGTTTCAACTGAGTTTGCGTGATATTCCAGTTACCTGTGGATACTTAGCACACTGCCACAGCCAGACATTTTGACATGGCTATTCAAATGCCATTCTGAGCGATTTTTCTGTAAGGCTATGATTATCAAGACCCAAAAGGACCATTAAATTACTGGGCATGTTCTTCAATTTGACTTAATATTCCCAGAAATGTTTCCAAGCATTCACTGCCTGTCAGAGAGCAATGCCTTAATATCCAGTAGCACTGTCTCCCATGGGATCAGAGCAGTTGCTGGACCTTGCCTCTGCCTAATCTTCATTGCAGTCTGAGTGACAGGGCTCTGCCCACGTATCACTGTAGCAGAACTCCCCTGAGACGCCCTCCTTTGAACCTGAGGAGCCTACAGCAACCCAGATTCTTTATTTCTGAATATAAATCTCCTTCTCATGAGTGCATCCCTTTAATGTCTGGCTTTCAGTACATCTGATTCTTCCTACTTTGAGTGTCCTACAGCTAGCAGGTTTTGATGAGCCTCAAAGAGGCACCTCTCTGTTTCTAACTTTATTAACACGGGATGATTTGCCTCTGTGTGACAATTCTCTCTGGGTGCCACGCCACTGTGCAGGGACTTGTGATCTCTCCAAGAACTGTTTTACAGAAGAAAGCAAAATGTTTCTCCTTCTGTAGCTTGGTGAAGAGTTTATCCACTCCAAAACATGCAGGAAACCATCCTGCCAACAGTATGCCAAGAGCC
Source organism: Zonotrichia leucophrys gambelii (assembly GCF_028769735.1). Taxonomy (NCBI): domain Eukaryota; kingdom Metazoa; phylum Chordata; class Aves; order Passeriformes; family Passerellidae; genus Zonotrichia; species Zonotrichia leucophrys. Next base: position 109,079,400 of record NC_088169.1, read on the forward strand.
ACGGGTGCCCTGCTCAGCAACCACTGTGTTTGTCACTGCTGCTCTGGAGATGCAGCCCCCTGGCTGGGTTTGCCCTGAGTTTGGATTGTAAAACTTCAAACTGGAAAGCAAGGCTGTAAACTGGAGAAAGGCAATGTAAGTTATTCCTCAGTTACAATTCCACCACTTATTTTTTCGTAACTCTTGGTGTATTCTTGGAAATATTGCAGTCTGAGTCCCTGCTTCCTCAATAAATTTCAAAGTTCACCATGAAAATAGTAAGGAGATGATATGAGATCTCTATAACATTCCTGAAGCAGTTATTCCCCCAAGTTCTAGTCAAGTCAGAGGCACTTATCCTGCTGGTGAGCTTTCACTCAACATAAGAGACCAAATAACTCCTTTATTAGTTGTTAGAGAAACCTTAGCCTAGGTTTAACTACTGCATCAGCCTAACATGATTATTTGTAACAGGATGATTCTTTGCAGTATTACAGATGGCAAAAATAATTTTTTTGTAGGACCTGGTTCTTTAGCCACCCCAGGCAGCCATCTTATGTTCCTCTCTTCTCAGAGAAACATCTGTGGGATAAAGGGGGCAGTCTGAGGCCTCAGGAGAGTTCTCAAAGCCCAGCTCACAGATAAGACAGTTTACTGTAATTCATTTCCTAATCTACTTCATACTGCTCTACAGCATTATTCATTCTTCTCACCCTCAGGACTTATTTTTTTTCAGCCTGCCATACCAAAAGGCAAGTTACAGACCTTATTTAATCCTGAAGAGCGGGGATGTTAATTGGGTTGAAAATGGTAATGATGCATCTAATTCTGTCTTATCTGCACTGCTCATCCTGCTCTCAGGACACCTGAGTGCTCCTGCATCCCAGAACAAAGCCTTGAACACAGATTTTTCTGTGTTTTCCAGCTTCTCCCTTGACCCATTATCAATGGTACATTACCCAGTGACTCAAATATGAATCCCACAATATTTCCTCTCATTCTATTTCTAAGTAAGAGCAGGTACATGCTCAAAACATTTTTTGATGTATATTGCCTCAGCTAAAGCATAATTAGCTTCATGAAAAGGAAGCAGGTTAACCAGCCCCACCTTAGCTGAAACCACTGTCACCTTTACATTTCAGACTTTTATTTGGTTTTTCAGCCATTTCAATTACCAGTCAAGGAGGGGTTTAAGTCCACAGCATAATAATACTTGCAATTACTGGTAAATAGCATTTCACAGCACTAACCAGTCTGTCCTTACTACATCCATTTCAGGCAGGCAAATAAATGTTATTATCCTCATTTTACAAACACATTGATTAAGTGACTTACCTAAAGGCCACACATCAATTTCAATGTCAGTGCCAAGATTAGCACAGAGAAACTTCTGCATTGCAGACACAGAAAAAAGTGACTGCTATTATCAAGCCCACCCCCTTCAGAAATAAACAATCATTTTTCAGCTGTACAGTCAAATGGCATTTACCCTCCTCACATCCCCCACATGTTTTGCCCACCTCAGTCTGCTCCCTGACAATGGCTCAAAATGGTTCCTAAATATGTATTTAACATGGGAAGCTTTTCTATGTGCCTCCTGCTTATAACACAAGGGTTGGAAAGCATTGGCTGGAGAACCTGTGAAACTCCCACAGTGGTGGCTGAGCCTATGGAGGCACAGGACAAGGGAAGAGACGGGGCCCTTGCTGCTCTCCAAAAGGCAATGTGATATGATAAGAGGAAGCAGCAGGAGCAGGATTAGATAGAAATTAGGATGATCTTTTATAGTCTCATTTTAAGAGATTTTTTTACCTCTCCAACAAAGCAAATTCTCAATTTTAAGGTTGTATACAACAGATACAATTCTTTGTTGTACTGCTGTTGTAGCTGCTGTTTGGAAATTGTGGTAATTGCATTGGTAACGCTGGAAGCTGATTCTTCAGCTCCAAAACACAGCAGCATCTCTAGTCCTCAGTCTGCTGAGCTATTGGGAAAATTGCTCTATTTTAAAGCCCCCTTCTTTTGAATTTGGAAGGAGTTTTGGATTTGATCTCTGTTGTCTGGTTTAGACCTCCAGATTGTGTCTGTTCAAGATCTAACTGATGAGTACAGACCTTACTGCCTGCATGAAGCTATAACAAGGAATATCACAACATGCAAAAATCTGTTAAACATTAATAAGTGTCTCAATGTAAAAATCTGCTTTACTCACAGTTGTTTCTAAATAAAAATATATGGTGGCTATATTTGTTTCCCCTCCAGGACAGGTCTTTCCTACCTGGAAAAACAAACACAACAGAGAAAATCAGGACAGCACTTTTAATTGCTAATTAAGGCTGTCTGTGTGTAAGGGTGGCAACCTTCTGTTGTGATTTAGGTAGGGGTCACAGGATCTTCTTGAATCAGCTTCTAAATGTGACAAAAAATCAAAATAACCATAAATCTTTTGAACCACAGTAGTTTAGTTCCTTAGCAGATTCACAAAGCTACCATAAGAGGCCACAGTGTCATCTGCCAACACCTGAATTTGACCCAGTCACTGAAGCTGATCCTGTGACAACGTCTGAAAGCCGATACATTGAAAAACTGTTGAGCATTTATGATAGATACTGATATTTCAGAGCAGATTCCCAAGCAATGAATTATATTCTTAATAAGCAGACATGACAAAGTCAAATTTAGAAGTAGAATTTGAACTAGTTGCCAAGTTTTTAACTGAAGGGCATTTCTTTATTTTTTTTTCTTTTTAAACCACGGGTATGTAGACACAAGAAATGTGTGAATTTACCTTCAAAATACCTCAAATATTAACCATATGAATTATACATATGTCTTTTTCTGAATTTTAAAATATTATTTCTTGCATAAAACTTACATCATTCAATTTATTGCTGTGAGTCACCTGTAGATTGCAGTATCAGAATTATTCAATAGGTTTATGCCTGTCAGAATTTTATATTAACTCCATTATTCACTAAGAGTAAAAAAAAAAATCTTTTTAAATTAATGCTTAACCATGGGTGTTTTCTTGTCATTTCATTGGCTTGTCTTCTATGCAATTCTAGTCCTTATTCTTCCACCTCAGAATTATTAACATGTCATATACAGAAGTAATAAGTTTAGCTGCCTCAAACTGTAATAGAGGGTTAATCTTGCATAGGGAAAAAGCAAAACATGTTTGGATGGCCAAAGATGTGATTATGTGTTCTGAAGCCTAATAAATATTGTATCATGCCACAATTTAAGGTGCTCAAGGGCTTCACAACCTTAATTACATTTTAATCATGGCAACTCTGTTCAATTACGTGCTTTGGCTTCTTCAAAAATGAAGCACTTCAGTCTTTGAACAGATATTATGGTACATCTCACCTGCAAGGCTGCTGACCTATTTTCTTCAGGAGTGGTTCTGGATGTTGAGAAATGCAAACCAAACACTTCTGCATTGGGAGAAAAACGGCATAACTGAGAATGCAATCGAGACTATAACAAGAGGAAGTAATATGGCAAACAATAAAATAACAGAAGAGAGTGGTTTCTTGAAAATGGGCATTCTCTTTAGTTTGAACGTTCTGCAGAGCCAGTAGCACCTAGTGCTTCCTGAAGGGCATTGCACTGCACAGTGGGAACCTCATTTGAGGTTGATCCTTAGCTGATACCATGAACATGGCTGTTGAAAAGCAAGTTTTTTCTTATAGTTCTTTCTGTTTTGTAATTTATTTTACTCAGTGTCTCATAAACTCTATTCTACCTCCCTGCTAAAAGAAATTAATGATTTTGACTAGGCATTTCAAATTCAATCTGCCAAAGCACTTAGAGGCATTCCTGTGTCTTCTGAAACTTTTAACACTCTCATTGCCTTTGGTGAAACTTCTCACATTATTTAGAATCACAGGCACACTTTCAATGTTTCACTGGATTACAACTTTAGCCATTTCTTCTTTCTTTGCATTTATTTCCGTGGCATGGTTTTTTACATCTCCAGTGGTTTGATGATACTTCAGCATTTTATTATGGTTTTTGGCTCAGTTTTTTTACTCATAGGTTCACAGATAACTTGTGCCTTTCATTCACTTCCAGAAGTCCATTTATGATTTTAATAAATATCTCAAGTCAGAGATAAAATGAAATTAATTACTCAGCCATGCTTTTCAAAGAAAAAATTATTTTCAGAAAAGAAAAATTAAAATTACCTAGTGAATACAAATCCTGGGCAGAAAGCCTTAGTTTTATTTTAAGGAGCCCCTGCAAACAAAAGAATTGTGTTTGTCCAGAAGCACAACTTGTGCGGGAATTGTTAGTGAAATTCTCTTTGCTTCCCATGTGTTAGAAGTCAGGCCTAGCTGATCAAAACACTCCCTTGTGGCCTTAAAAGTCTCTGATGAATTTTGAAGCATCAGATCAATGATATGTTATCTTTGTTTCAAAAGAACAATCCTCTGTGATCATTACTGCTGTGCTAGCTGATCATTTTAAATTAACATAACACAAAACAATTTCACAAAATCAATTCATATTCTTCTCTCCAGAGTTCTAATTTTAAATATGGGAAAAGTGGAATCAGAAAATGGACCTGTGCAGGAATAAGGTGCCTTACATTTCCCAACCAACAATTCTGCTTTGGGTTGACCATGCCTGGAGGCCAGGACACTCTTTCACACTAAAGCCACCCCTCACCTGGACAAGGGAAAGAAAACATAGGTAAAGGTTCATGGATTAGGATAAGGACAGGGAGAAATCACAAACTGATCACGGTCATGGGCAAAATAGACTCAGTTTGGGGATATTGGTTTGATTTATTGCCAATCAAATCAGTGTAGGACAATGAGAAAGAAAACAAATCTTAGAACATGTTCCCCATACCCCTTTTTTGTTTCCAGACTCACCTTCAGCCACAATTTGCTCAAACTACTCTGCTCCAGCAGGTGCAGGGGGACAGGAAATGGCATCTGAAATGAGTTTATCACATCTCTGCCATGCCTTCCTCACACTCTCCCTGTTCCAGCGCGGGTACCCTTCCATTGGAGACAGCCCTCCGCAGTCTTCTCCAACGTGAGTGCTCCCCACAGGCTGCAGTTCTTCACAAACCGTTCCCGTGTGGCTCCTTCCCATGGGCTGCAGTCCTTCAGGAACAGGCTGGACATGCACAGGGTCCCTGTGGGGCCACAAGTCCTGCCAGAAAACCAACCCCAGTGTGGGCTTCTCTCTCCACAGGGTCACAGGTGCCTGCCAGGAGCCTCCCATGGAGTTTGCAGCTTCCTCCAGCATCCTCCTGCTCCAGAGTGGATCCTCCCTGGGCAGGTGGATCTCTGCTCCCCTGTGCCCTGCCTGGGCTGCAGGGGCACAGCTGCTACACCTTGGTGTCACCAGGGGCTGCAGAGGAATCCCAGCTCCTATGCCTGGAGCACCCCCTGCCTGTCCTTCCTCATTGGCCTGTGATGCTTATTTGGGACTTAGCCCCACCCACAATTCCCTCATTTGGGATTTAGGAAGCCCAAAATTCCCTAATTTTGGTGTGCCCACACCCTCATTTCCTTTTTTGGGTGTAGCCACACCCACATTTCCTGATTTGGCTAAGCCCTGCCCAAATGTCCTTATTTGGTTTTAGCCACGACCACATTTCCTTATTTGGTATTTAGCCACACCCACACTCCCTTATTTGGAATTTGGCTCCACCCATCCTTCCTTATTTAGCTAAACCCTGCCCACCTTTCCTTATTTGAGTGTAGCCACATCTACATTTTCTTATTTGGGATTTAACCACACCCACCTTTCCTTATTTGGGATTTGGCTCCACCCATCTTTCCTTATTTGGCTAAGCCATGACCACCTGTCCTTATTTGGGATTTGGCCACACTCACATTTCCTTATTTGGGATTTATCCACCCCCACATTTCCTTATTTGGGATTTATCCACACCCACCTTTCCTTATTTGGGATTTAGCCCCACCCACATTCCCATATTTGGGTGTAGCCCCACCCACATTTCCATATTTGGATTTGGCCACATCCACATTTTCTTATTTGGGCTAAGCCCCACCCACATTCCCTTATTTGGGTGTAGCCATGCCTACATTCCCTTTTGTGTTTAGCCACGCCCACATTCCTTATTTTGGATTTAGCCCCAGCCAGAATTCCCGTGTTCAGAGATTCCTGACTCTCAAGAAGCAGGAACGGAGCGCATCACTACCAGCAGGCACAGCGAATGCACCGATGTGCGCACGCAGCCCCTGTGGGACAGAGTGAGGCTGTCTGACTGCTGAAAGCATCCTGAAGGTCAGCGTGGTGCAACGCTCACTTTGGCATCTGGTGTGATAACCAGAGCTAGCTAATGATCAGCTGCTGACGCTGAATTTCCAGAGCAATCTACTTTAAAGATACCTTAAAAACTTCTGCACTCACCTGCAGGTCACGTATCATAGAGGTATGTTATGGATGGTGTCACGGCTATTCTTCAGATCTTGACTTTTTTTCCCCCTCAAGCATACTATATCTGGAATTTAAATGATTTTCTGTGGTTCACATGTGTTCTAAACGGTGAACTTGCATCAAGGATTAGATTTGAAGTTCTACAACGGATATGAAAAACAGCCCATGAAGTCCACAAATAGGTCTAGATTTCCTTAAAAGCACAAATGATTGAATATTTTTCAGATTACTTCTAGTTCACATCTAGGCAAATTTCCATGAAAATTCTTGTACCTGAAAAACACATTTTCTCAATAACTAGGACTGCAAGTTTTGCTTGCCTTCTGCTTTCCAAATTTGGTCAAGGTGAAACAAACATGAACAAACTCTTCATAAAGAGATAAAATGTATTTTTTTTCCTAAAAAGGCATTTGCACCATAAGATGCTTTGGGAAGGCTGAGTGCATGAAAGCTGCAATTTTCAATTAACTGGCTGTATTACCAAGGCATGGTAGGAAAACAAGATGTTAACATGCTTTTCTTTTCTAACTTGTATTTCTCTGCGCTTGAGGGAGGGCAAGAGGAAGCTTGGAGAGTGTCAGAAAGACCCAAGAGGAGCAATCTTAATGGAACACTTATGGCTTCATTTTACCCATCAAATGATGCTAGCCTAGGTTATGTCTGTTGGATCTGTATTCCTTGGCCAGGAATCTAACATTTAATTTCTTTAATCTCTCCCAAGGCAGAGTAATGATGTTACCAAACCCTTCCAAACCTTGTGAGCTACTCACAACAATATTGTTAGTGTTATTACTTTTACTCTTCCCTACAAAAAACGGGTGATTTGGGAGTCCAGGCACGAAAGTCAAAGTGTCAGAGATGCTCAGGAGTGCTGCTATCTGTATTTGCTCTACAGCCACGGCTTGAGCTGAAGAGAAGGCTGGTTTTTGTATTCCCAGATGGAAAATTTTCAGTTTTGCTGATTAAATAGTGTGCATGGCTCCAGGTTACAGCAAGTCACATATTACTCACAGTTTCTTGTTGATTTTTTTTATTGTTTAGCTGCTTGAAAATCTGTGTGTCGAAGACAGATGCAGCACCTTTTGGAAGATCCTTTTGCAACACCAGTCGTACTTACAACTTCAAGTGAGTAATGCTGTGCCTCATTACATCCTTGGGCAAAATCTGAGAAAAAGGATGAAATTAATTTATGAAATGGTACATAACAGGGAAACAGCCCAATCCCTCCCAGCAGCCTCCCACTTGCCTGTCTCCTGGACCAACTTGAGGACAAGCTGGGTGACTACAAGCTTGCTGAAGTGGATTTGTTTGCATTGTCTTGTCAGGAATTTAATTTCACAACACGACATGCTACCAACACAAGCGTGTCATTGCAATTTAACATGCATTTTGCTGGCATCTTCTATATCTCATTAAAGTCTCATCTCCTCAGCCAATGCCGTATGTTACTCATCTGTAGCAAAGCTCTTAAATGTAATGAAAAAGGTATAATTGCAATCAAGAAATGAGCTGTTGACCAGCACCCTACAGATATCCCAATTCTACCACGCCACTGAAAGCAACAGCATTGCAAGAGCAAACCTCTAACATCTTTGTCTTACAGGAAAAAATATTTGGCTTAGAGATGCTCCTCAGTCACTCCAGGGTCGTTACAGGATTCTCAGACCACCACACAGACCTGTGTCAATGTGTAGGGCAAAGACAATTTCTAACTTTGTTTTTCATAACTGAGAAGAAAGTTATACCTCTCTGAACATCTCCATTTTCAAAAATACTAATTCAAGTTGAAATATTCTGAAAGCAGTTTGAGAGCATTAAGCTACCTTTTAAACCTGTTGATAGGTTTTCCTTCTCCTGGATTTTTATTGCTTTTGAGTGACAACAGGAATTTTAGCTGTTTCTGACAATGGGTAAATACACAGACATTTTTTAAAAATATATGCTTGTAAAGGATTGATCTATTAGTCATTGGAAGTTTTATGTAGTCATTATAAATTATAACTAGTCATTATAAAACAAAAATAAAAGAGCTAGTGGTGATAGAGATTAATCAGGTTCTGTCCTCAGACATGTGAAGATAATGATGATAAATCAGTGTGAAAAACAACTGGATTAGGAAACAAACCAAGTTTGGACACAAGACCAGGAGGACAGGCTGCTCTGGATGACTGCTGATAATGCAAATGTCTGTCACTCTGCTGTCAGGAGCACTCACCTGCCCCAGGAGCTGTTTTGATCCTGTGCTGGCCACAGCCACCCAGCTTGAAAGGCAAATCTTTGTGGGTGGAAGTTCCAATTAAACAGAGTCAACTTTTACCCCTTCAGTATTAAATCCAGCTTCCTGAACCCATGTATCTTGACTGCAGTGCATCGCTAATTAAATCTAAATTAAATTTTACCGAGCAGATTGCCAGGGTCTAATTTTTCCACTGTGATAAATCCAGCTTCCTGATGCTGACTGCATGCTCACTAAAGACAAAGATCCACTGAAGAACAAATAATTTTGGCCTTTCTTGGTATGTGAGGTTACACCACAAGAATTGAGCTGGTACCTTTCTTTGGATAGGCAGTATAATGCACATTTATATTTAGGCTGACAATTGAATTGTACATACATAAATTATGTTTGGAGCTAAATCAGAGTCCCTAAGATTAAAAAATAGCCACATATTCAAAATTAAACTTTTCTATGTTTCTTTGATGGCAGCTTCTTTTAAGTACTTCATTTTCCTACATCCTCCTCTGTCAAAGCTCCATAAATGTGCTAATGGTTGCTTTATTAATGGTTGACTTGGTCTCACTGAATTTTTTTCTTTCTTTCTATCTGTTAGTATAATCTATCTTTTGCAGGCCTTCTGTCTGGAAAAAATATTGTACAGAATTAGATGGACCTTTATAAAAGAGCACAACTTAATGTTAAGTTTTAATTAAGCAGTCTTTTTCATTCATTATTTTTTATCCTAAGAGGCTCTAAATCATAGTCTGTTTCTGGCTGAATATACATAGATTACTGCCTTATTTTATCTTCATATTTATCTATTCACTTTGAAAGAACTTGGATGAAGCTTAAAAAGTTTCTGAGGATCACATATAAATTATTTCTCACGTGCTCCTTTTCTGTAAACACTGAATGAATGAAGTCATTTTGCCAGACAAACCCTGTAAAAACTGATTACCATTTCATTAATCATTGACAACAAATTAGTATTGTGAAAACAAAATGACTGCGCTCTTATGAAAACACCACTTTCCCCATCAAATCTGGAAGATGACGGATGATTTTACATGCCTCAGTTTCTGAATGCCCAGCCTAAAGCTGAAAGCTGCAGAGCACCAGCTGGACATCAAGGTTCTCTAGATGTACTCAATGGATGGGTGTAATTTGTGCAGCGTGGTGGTGAGGAGCGTGGTGATGCTTGCAGTTCCTGCCACAATAAAAGGTCACTTCCCTGGCTTTGCTCAGAATTATCAGTCTTCCTTACAGCCTGTCTAAAGCATCTGCCTGTGCTTTGTTCAGGCTGTCAGCTAGACTGAAATCCTTAAGCAATCTTGACTATTAATAATTAGTATTTATTCTGGATTTTATTATATAAAATTATTGAGAAATTTCTATTCCAGATGTCTACACAAAGCTATTTGCCATGAATGATGCTCCCTGACAAACAAAAAAAAAAAAGGAGTGAATTAATACCACACATCTTTTATAAATAATAAGAAACTGATTCTTAAATAAAAATGCTTACATCTGCCTCTTGCTCCAGATGGTGCAATTTAGCTGCCTATGTTGGTTTTGGTTTTAAACAAATACTTAATCCACCAATTGTCATATCAAGAATTCTCCAGTTCTCACAGCTGAAGCCTAAACTGCATTGCTGCTTTAATTCTCAGAACAGGGAGTTTCCTGTCTCACAGGTCAAAAGTACAGGGAAAAAAAATATTCTTAATATTTCAGTGCAGCAGCCACACTTGTAAAATTGCCTGGTACTGTACCCTCCTGTTACTAGCAAAAAATTCAGGCAGCAAACTTAATCTAAAATTCCCACGAGGTCTGACAGAACGTAGGCAGTAAGGGCAGACCTGAAGCAACTTTTTTTCTCCTTTTCTTCCATATCACCTGATCACTGAGTTTACATTTCTGTCCCAGGTCCTGGGAGTATCAGTTCCATTTTAAAGCAAATCCTTCAGCATAGCAACTCCGTGTCCTTGCCCTAAAATCTGCCCAGGAGGAGGCAGTGAGCAGCTCTCTGCCAAGGACAGACAGGTGCTGGATGCTGTTTTCCTGGGGGAACCACAGTGGAATGGCACAGCTCCTCCTGGGGAAAGCAGAAAAACCCCCAGTGTGTATGGGATGTCCTGTAGGAATATGAAAAGCACAGTATGTGTGGTTTGACAAGGTCCTAGCAAAGTTATGGCCCAGATCCACCATGTGAGGAGAGTCTGCAGAGATCTTTGGATGAGATTCACCTGTTTGCTGGCATGATAAGCACAGATATCCCTCTGCTGTGCCATGCTGTGGCAGCAATTTTTGCCTTGAAGCTTTGCTGCCAAACATCATATTTTGAAATAATACTAAATTCTAAAATGTTGTAGAGTTATTCCACTTGGATTTCTTAGAATGATACTCTTATAATATCAAATTCTTAGACTGATTTTAAAACTTACAGTTGTCTTGAGATTTTCATAATAATATCAATGTGCAGTTTGAGTGAACTCATTACTAGCTAGTTTAAAACAGAGTAAGTGAATGCTTTTCCAATTATTATGTTTAAAAAGTGATTGGAAAGCTCTGGTTTAAGAAGCTTGTGGAAAAAAAATAAAACTGCTTTCCACTATTTAAATGAAAAACGTGAATTTACTTCACTGAATTCTACTCATGGAGTTATTTTGGAGCCACAAATAATTAGAAAGGTAAAATTTAAATGAAGATAATTTTTTACTCATTATTTCTTTGTAAGTTTGTTTACTATTGTTGACAGTTTGGGCTTTTTTTAATTACTTTCCATTTGAATTCTTCTTTTATTTTTAATTAAGGTAAGGAAAAACACTTGAAATAATTTTAGCATGATTTGATTTACTTCTTCTTTAGCTAAACTGATACGTACTTCTATTATGAATCTTTCTCTAAAGACAAAAATCTCTTTATTCTCATTTGTCCAGGAAAAATTGTGAGGAGGGTAGCTGCAGCAACCTAATCTTGAGGGTGTCTGCTGAGTATCCAGAATTTTTTACTATAGTGGACATTTCATCTGATTTTAGCTGCAGCTCCTGGCAGAGCTGTTTCAAACAGGAGTAGTCCCATGATCCCTAAAAATAAGCAAATAAAAGCCATGGCACTGTAGGCAACCAGCGAGCAGGAGAATTGGGATCACATTTTAGACTTAGATCTATTCTAAGTAATTTTCCTACAGCTAAAATTCGTATCCAAAACCACTGAAATGCCTTAGTGGAAATCCAGTAATTCCTTGGGCTGATTGTCAAAGAGCCATTGAGAACCAATGAGAACCATCCCTGTTAAGATAAGGGATACTTTAGGAAACTCTTCCTGGCCACCTCGTGGCTATTAGTATCATTTTCCCACCTTTTACAGGTGGCTGGCTGTTGGAATGTGGTTTAAAATTTGTTGGAATTTGGTTTAAAAAGGGAGAAGTTGCAGTTCTGTGGGTGTGAAATGGCAGGAAAGAACATCCCCTGTCAGCTCAGATGCCTGCCAACCGCACAAGAGCCCTTCTTGGAAAAGGGCCTGGGTCTGACTAAGCACTAAGTCACAGCTCACACTGGAGATTTTGGCAGAACTCTTTGCTGTGGGCATCATTTTAACTTCCTGACACTGACAGACACCTGTGCCTCTGTGCCTGGGATAATTAACTCAGAACGCCCAAACCCAAGTCGATCGCCTCTGCAAAACCAGCTGAAATTAAAATCATTCTCTCCCCAGGCTTTTCATACAGCTTACAAAGAAATGCAGCCTGAGTGTTGCTGTGTCTCTGTGAGATTGAGTCGTCATATCAACAAAACTGAGCTACACGTAGCAAAGCACTGTCCTGCTTGGTTCAGGATGTTCATGCAACATCAAGCCATCACCATTTTGTTGATATACAGTTTTTATAGATCTGCTAAGCTATTGCTAAGCTGTCAGTTCAGACTGTTTCCTTTAGAGCTCAAAGATCTGTGACCAAAAATTACAGGGTTTTAAACTCTCCATTGCCCAACAGATTTTGACAGTGGGTCCCCACCATTCTTTTTTTCTGATGTACCTAAAGCACTGTCATGGTTTGACCAGGAAGGAGTGAGAATTCTGGGAAGCTGTGGTCAAACCAATGAAGGTTTTGGGTTTCATACTGACACCTGGTGTAGCCAGTGGGGTTTGGACACACCTCCGAGAATACACAGAGGTTAAAAGCAAGGCACTGCCCTGGCACTTCCTCTTTTGGACATCGTCGGGCGAAGAGGTCAGATCTCTTCCCCCGCCCGGCCCGCTGCTGCTGGGCGGGGGAAGGGCCGCCATGCGGTAAAGCCTGGGGCCTGGACAGAGGTGGGGGTTGAGGGGGCTTTCAAAGATGGAAGGGTGGCGGAGCCCCAAGAGACATCGAGACATCGGGCAGCCAGCCTTCCCCCCCCCCCCCCCCCCCCCCCCGGAGAGAGAGAGCCGGCGGCACCGAATGTGATGGCAGCCAGCCAGGAGGAGAAGGGGGGAGAGAGAGAGAGCCCGGCCGGCCGCAGCAGCAGCACGTGTGGGAGTATCATCTCCTCCCAGGACAGACAGAGACTGAAAACTTTTAACCCTTTCTTGCATGATTGGAGCCTTGCAAAAATGCTAATCCTCCTCAAAGCTGAATAAGAAGAGAGATGAGAGATGAGATGAGATAAGGACTTTGGCCCGGAGATTGTGGAGATGATTGGATGGGGAGAGGTGATTTGGAGTGGCCTTTTGGCTGGACTTTTTCTTGTAGCCATGGACTCAGTTGTTCCTGTGACACAGACTGCATTTAGGGGGAGGCAGTGCCTCAAAACCAGGAGGGTTCATTCGTGAGGACCCCCCGGCCCCAGGGAGTTAGAAAAATATAGGGGGGGACAGTTGTCCCAAAAGCAGAGACTGTGCCTTTTTGGAGTGAGACAAGGCATCCTTGAAAGACCACCCTAAAAACAGATCTGGCCATGTCTCAGTGGTGAGAGCACTGAGCATGGAAAGAACATGTCACAAGCGGCAAAAGGACTTTTTTTTTCCCCCGGGCGGTGCCGAAGTGACAAAGAAGCATCCGAAGTTTCAGTGTGTTTCCAGAAGCCTATGGAACAAGAAGGACTCCTTTCCTCTTCATGAACTGCAGTTTGAGTATACTAAAGTGTCGTGCCGGGCTGGGCAGTTGGTGTTTTTGAGAGAATGTATTGGATTGGGAAAGTCAGGGAGTGGGGAAGAGGAAAAGTGGTTTTTGTAAAGTTTTCAATTTTCTTTCTTTTTCCTTATAGTCTTTCCCTATTTTTCCTGTAGTTTTAAGTAATAAAGTGTTCTTTATATTTAAGTTAGAACCTGTTTTGCTTATTCCTAGTCACATCTCACAGCAGACACCAGAGTGAAGCATTTTCATGGAGGCACTAACTCTGTGCCAGGCTCAAACCATGACAAGCACTTTTACAGTCGATGGATAATATCTGAAGATACTGTGCAGTACCAAATTCTTCCCAGGTACAAATAGCCAATTATACTGTAACTGAGGGTTGCATAAATTCTTTACTGACCCTGGAGGTAATAAAGTGATGGCCAAAGGTGGGGGGTTCATTATCTGTATCATTAGCACAGCTCATATGACTCCCATGTTAATGCCAGCAATTAGTTTGCTCAGATTGTCCATGAGAAATTTCCTGTATGAACCTAGCAAACTACATTCTCATCACTTTGTTCCAGCTATCCAAGACAGAGACATAAACACTGTGAATGACCATATATCCATTGATTATGAGCTTGGACAGACTTAACACCCACACAATAATAAGACGTGTCCAAATAAGCATTAGGGTCCAAGGCAGATCAAGCGTGCAGCACTTGTACCTATCAGCCTCATTAGCTAACCCTGACCATCCTTCATGCTCCACAGAAGTGCTTTCTGCATTTTAAAATATCATTAATGGGCAAAAAACGTGTTTGGGATCTCAAATTATTGCTTCTGTGTAATGTTTTTCCTAACGTGCTTCTATGAGCATTGGAACTTGCTATTCATACATAATTTGGGTTGCCTTTCTAAGCCATCAGAACCACTCCTCCACAGCACAATACTGCATCAGGTGTGGCTTGTGCAAAATAAAAAATGAAACAGAGAAATGCCTGGAGGCAATTACCTTCAGAAGCAGCAGCGTATAACTTCTACTGATTGTCTTTGTAGAGCAGAGGATGACTTCAGTTTATTCATGTTCCCATGAACTTCCCAAGATGAGTATTTTCCTTTAATCCTTGTGCCTTGTTGACTGAGGAGCCACCAGGAGCAGAGGGCATTACTCCATGTAGTTCATGAGCCCCCTTGGTAGTGAGAATGGAAATGAATGTCATAATCGATGAAGAGACAGCAATCACGTTTCTTTTTTAAAATTCTAATTTTTGACCCCTAGATTTCACCACAATTAAATAAGAAGTAAGCCTCTCAAGAAAATTATATAAAATATTAAAAGTAACGTATATTTAAACACTTTCTTTTTTCTTTAAGGATGTATTTATTAAGATAATATAATCCTGCCATGCAGTACTCAGGACACTGTTCTCTGAAATGTACAAAATAGCATGCAGGGAGATTTTACTTTGTTTTTGTTATTTCTGTATGTATGTTATCTATAACACACTCACATACATATAAATACATATATTTATGTATGCATGCACATGTATATATATATATTTTATAGATAAATACACACACATATACACATACACACACACACACATATATATATATATCCCCAGAATTTTTTTCTGCAGAGCAATAAATTGAGCATATCTGTGCCTTCCAGATCTCAGGCTACTGCTGTAGTTGCCAAGCTACAGATCACCAGAGTTCTCAACTTTCACGGTACCCATTCCAGTTCCTGCAAAACAATATCATGTAATGATGTGAAGGGGAACATTATTCAACAAAATTTCAGCAACCTTTAGCAGAATTGCTTCTGTATCTTTCTACATGTTGCCATAAAATAAGAGAACCTAAATACAATGGAAAGTGTTTTTCTGACATTACAAGACTGTAAATAGGACAGTGCAGCATAAAGAATGATGCACTAAACCAGAAGTCCTACTATTATACATGAAAGTGACCCTCCTGGTCTATCTCTGTTTGTAAAAATAAACCATTCTACTGACTGCTTTCAACGTGTGATCCTGCCTTCATGCCTATTTGAAGGTGTAATTTGGCAGGTTCTTTAAACTGAGATCCTAAGTGTCCATGCTTTATGAGTGCTCTCCTCAAGAGCCAGCTGCAAAAGGAAGAGCAGAGAGGAGCCTGTCAGTGAAAATAGAGTTATGGCTAAACCTGAGACACTCTGTGATATAAGTTACTGAGAAATGAAAACAATCTCACAGAACATCACAGTGCAGGCCAAATGAGCCATGAGAGGTTTGGTGGGTAGAATGAAAGGTAATACACCACTGTAATAACTGCAGCAGCTTAAGGACAACCCGTGAGCTCAAAGTACACACCAGCTCCAGTAAACACAAAGTTTGGATGTCAGGAGAGGTCTAACCTGCTGTCCTTCGAAACAGAAGGTGCGCTTCATCTTTTAGTAGAAGTTTGATCTCCAAGAGCACACTTCAAATTTCAATATAAGACTGTTGCTGATGCTGAAAAATAAAAAAAAAGCATTTTACATACACATAGAAGTAAAAAATAACCCTGATTTTTCCCTCTTATTGCTGCTCAATATCTTGCACTATAAAAAACATCAGGATGCCTTTTTCCTGAAAAAGATTCCTTGTTGACTCATTGTGGTGTTGTGAAGTCCCTAGGATGGGGTAAGAGATGAGAAATTGACTCCATGTTCTCAGAAGGATTATATTATATTATATTACATTACATTACATTATATTATAATATATTATATTATATTATATTATATTATATTATATTATATTATATTATATATTACTAGAGAAGGGTTACATCAGAAGGCTAAAAAGGAATGATAATGAAAGCTCGTGACTGACTCCTCAGAGTCCAATACAGCTGATAGTGATTGCTGATTAATTAAAAACAACTCACTTGTTTGCATAAACAATCTCCAGACCTCATTCCAGAAGAGCAAAACATGGAGAAGCTGAGGCTTCTCATCTTCCCAGGAGAAGAAATCCTGGTGAAGGGATTTTTCAGAAAATATAATGATGACAACTCATTATCTCTGCTTAATGTCTACCACAGTAACAGAATTCAAATATTCACTTAAATAGAAACAATAGCATGGACATGTACTGCCAACAACACCCCTCAAAAAAGTTATGTTTGAAAAAATTACTTGCAAAAAAACAACTGCACGTTACCTGCTGGACAGTAAGGTGATGTCCCCAGTCTACTACTCTTACCCCAAGCACAGAAAAAAGTAAAAATAAAGCATTTTATAAAGCTCTGTTATAAATTAGGAGCTTCCAGACAGCTTAGAAGGGCTTGTTTGCAGGAACTCATCTCTCATAAAAGGCTTGTTGCAGCTCTAGGGAGGAGTAAAATAGCTACTGATGACATTCAAATCATGATCTGTCTTCTCAGTCATTAATTTTAAATATGATTCATATTCCATTATGCTGTGGAAACCAAAGAAATTATCCTTTATTGTGTCTAGCAATTTTTCATCACTATGTACTCATAATGACCAATTTTGCTCTTCCCTTCTGGTATGTGCTTGAAAATGTGCAAAAAATTAACCCAGATATTTGCATTTGCCTTTAATTCAGCTTCATAAGGATTTTCCAATGTAAATACATATTTATACAATATAAAAGAATTATTAGCATTCAAAATCTATAAACAACATTAGCCTTTAGATTGGTAAATATTAGGGTTCATAAATTAGAAACAAGTCCAGGTCAAACCTCAGGGAACAAGCACTATTGAGCTTTTTGCTACTTAAACACAAATACATATAAAAATATACATTTGCATGTCTGTCTAAATCTGTGTGCATTTTAAAAGCCATTGAAGTTAATTCCAATAACTGATGGGTTTGTAATATTCATACTCTGGTGCAATGGTATTTTAGTTCTTGGTTTGATTTGTTTTTTGAAAAATAGAACACAGAAAAAGATTTTGGCTTACATTTTCAAAAATCCAACTGCAATTCCTTGTTTCAGCTCCATGGCTTTGGACAAATAATTTACTCTGTGACTCCAAATCCCACATGTAAGTTGCAGGTTTTCATTATGCATTTCCACACAAAATAGATATGCTGCATAAAGCTGGGGCACCATTTCCCTCATGTTTAATGAGAGGGTGCATCCTCCTCATCTCACCCCAGGCAAGGCAAAGTTTTCCCTCCAAAGCCTGTATGAGACATTACTCTGCTGGAGCTCCCACAGATCTTTGTTTCCAGGGGCACAGCAGTGGAATATTATTTTTAATGTGCCTCTTTCCCTCCTGCCCAGGTGCACATTCACTGAGGAGCTGCAGCAGGGGAGCACAGAGCAACTCTCCATCACTGCACAATTACTCCAATAAATGAAATAAAATCACTGAGCTAAGTCTCACAGCACACAGTCCAGTTGGATAAATATCTGATGGATAAGGGTGGAGAACTAAATAATATTTATTAGCACAAGCTACTTATTAAATAGTATCACAGCATCACAGAACATGCTGGATTGGAAAGAATCCACAAGGATCATTGAGCCCAACTCCTGGCTCTGCTCAGAACCATCCCCAAGAGTCACAACCTGTGCCTGAGAGCTTTGTCCAAACATTTTTGAACTCTTGGGGCTGTGACAGCTGCCCTGGGAGCCTGTAAGCTGGGCATGGCATTCAGCATCTGCAAAGGCAATGCCATTTTCATCCCTTCATGTCCAGCCTAAGGGCTCATCAGAGGTTGCTGGTTTATAACAAAAAACCCCAAAAAACAAAACAAAACCAAAGAAAAACCCCAAAAAACCAAACAAAAATACAAAAAAACCCCAAAACCCATCAAAACAAACCAAAAACCAACAAAAAATAGTGCCTAAAAAAAAGCCTCATTGCTCTTAAAATAATATTGATGACTGCAGGACCTAATAACCTAATAAAGCTTGTAATTGTAGATTTGGTTTTTTTTCGCAGACTAAGGAGAATAAGGAATTACCTCTACCAGTGAGGGAGAGTAAATGATATTATGCAGCTCATACAGCTTGTCACATGTGAAGCAAATCCCACACCTCCCACAATAACAAGCTCCAAAGAGGGTATTTTCAGTTTAATCACTAAGATTCAATGTTAAATTAGGTTATTGATGGATTGCAAGTAAATATGAGATTTGGAGTGGGGAAGCCAGCACTGCAAAGCCTTAAAAGTGCTACAAGAAAAGAAGGATTGATGTGTTTAAGTGTGAGGTGTCTGTGACAAGGTGTTGGCAGCAAGAGGGGCTGCAGGGGTGACATCTGTGAGAGAAGTGCAGGAGCTGCCCTATCCTGGACAAAGACAAATCCACAATGGATGTGCCATGGGACATCAACCAAACACGTGGAACTGCTGGGAAAACATTGTTAAGAAATGTTTTAAGAAAGGGGGAAAAATGCTGAACAGGGAGAAAAGGGACAAAAAACAGTGTGAGAAAGAGCCCTGTGAGCACCAAGGTAAGAGGAGGAGGAAGAGGAGGTGCTGCAGATGCTGAAGCAGCCCATGGAACAGAAAACCCCACTGCAACCATTGTGGTGGAGCAGAGAGATGTGACCTGAAGCAAATGTGGCCTGAAGGAACCTTTTCCTGAAGATTTTTGCTAATTTATCCTGAAGGTTTATCCCCAAGGACTGGGGCCTGTGGGAAGGACCCATGCTGGGGCTGGGGAAAACTGTGAGGAGTAAGGAGAGGCAGAAAGGAGTGATTATGCAGCGACCACAACCTCCATTCTCCAATTCACCAGTCTTGGAAGATCTACATCAATTCTGAGTGTGAAAAATACACAGAAACAGCATTAATCCAAAGATTAGGATTAGGATTAGAACATCTGTAGGACCATGTAAGGGAGCTCATTAAAAAAGGCAGGAATTCTTGGAGTCATTATAAAAATAATTTAATTAGCCTTCTCTCTATTCAGCTTTTTCAAAATGTATTTGGCAAGATCCCTCTTTGGCAATTAAGTGATTCTAAGCCATTAACTGTTTCAAAAGTTTCATTGCCAGGAGAAAGAGATAATAAAATATGACAAAGGAGATATTCTTGGGAGAAAGGTATTGGTGGAAAAGGCAGGAGTTGTGACAATATGGCAATTGGCATAATTTTAAAGTTTCTGCTTTAAGTTCAAAATTACTAAATAAAGCAAGTAGTTTAATGATTCAGTTTAAATTTGACCACTTCTTCACAAATGATGGATTCTGACATTTAACCATTATACGGTTTATTTTGAGAAATGTAAAACAAGCTACTGACATAGCTTGAAATACTGAAATTGTGAAGCAAAACTAAGTTACAATTTCATTCCATGAATATTCCCATACTATTGAGATTTTTCTCCTTGATTTTCTTTCTGCGTATATATTTGTTCCATCACAGATCTTAAATTAATTCGATTCACCTAAATTCAATGCTGTAGCTTACCATTGAAGCTTAGGTGGGCTTAGGTAATTACTGTTCTTCTGACAGTAACTTTAAGAACAGAAGGCTGCTGTGTGAGGCTGCCTGGTTTGTTAGAAAAGAAGAATAAGGACCAAAGAATCAATTTGGGATAGTCTGCAATACCAAGGGCAGCATCCTGATGGCTGGAAGTGCATTAATGACTGTAAGAAGCAACCAGAAATGCAGAAATGAGCAGCCAGCATAACTTCAGCAAAGTTAAACAAACCGGCAATTCAACAGAAAAGCTGAGTTTTGTTCAGCTTCCTCTGCATTATTATAGATTACACTCATTTATATCAGAAGACAACTAATCCATACTGCATTTTCCTAATGGAAATGCAAAGGCATCAAATATTGGCTACCTGATAGAGCAAAAGAAAGGTAAACTCATAAAATTTTCTATGACAATTGTTCTCATGAGTTTACATAATGCAAGCCAGTCACAATAATGACTTCCCATATACATTTTTCACTTAGCTTTGCCACATTCCTCAGAATTTTGCTTAAAACAATGCATGTTTGCAGAATTTTAAGGAAAATATCAAAGTGGTTGTTGAATTTGTCTTAAATAAATAATCCAGATCCTCACTTGAAACTGTTTTCATTTTGACTTCTGACTTGTCAGAGAACAACTAATAATCAGACAAGCAATTTATGCTGCCCAATTAATTGGTTGGAATATAAAAGTTCCTTATACCTTGTTCTTGTGTTGTGACATCTAACTTGCTTAAAGTCAAAAATCTTGACCAACGCTGGACATTTTGTGCACTAAATCAATTAAAACACTACTAGAACAAGCCACAATCTGTAGAAGTAAGAAAGGACAATTTAAGTGCTAAATAGAATTTTTGAACTGGAAAACAATATGAAAATTTTGTGTATCTGTTCTCATAATTCTTTCAAGAGGTAGATTTTGGATTGCAAAATGACCAGTGTATGTATGGCCACTTTCACCTCACCTGTTTTTAATCTTGTCTCAAAATCAGTGCCAGAATTGAAAGGAACACTGAGGTAACACAGCATGAACCAATACATGAAATTTATTGTCTTTAAGATATTTCAGCATTCCTGAAGAATAAAAAAGTGATTTAATTACAACACCTACGACCATTAAGTTATTTGTTGCAGATATTTCCTGTGATTCTTTACAAAGCTTTAAGCAACCTAAATTTAATAATCTCAGTTTATTAATTTTTGTAGTCTAAGCAATTACATTTTTTTGAAAATAACTGAGATGACTGATGCTAAGAAATTAAAATTAATTACATAGAAGTGAATGTATGATAAAATTTAGCTATTGAAATTGCCTTAGTATTGTTAGCAGTTAAAGCCCACTTCTGCCAAGTGTTCAACATACATTTCCAGAATTGTTTTGGGTACTATGCCCAGTTAAAAATAATGCAGAGATTTTCCTCTGAAGTAGCTCAGGAAAAGGTATTTGGATAATCATTAAGTAAGAGTAAGCTAGGATTCGGTTAGGCCACATGCTGCAAAAATTTTGATGTACATAACTTGACATAAATAGGGCTCCAAAACCCAGGAAATGCAACCAGAACCACATAGAACAGACTATATATATATGTAAATATAAAATATGTAATATACTAAATATACCCATTACAAATTTCTTGTATTTTATTGTTTCCTTTTATACTGATCTTCAATAATGACCACTTTTGAAACAATATTTAATTTATACATCTTCATAAAACCATGCCACCAGTTTGAAATAGTTTTGGATAAAACTTGTAAGGTAACATTATTTCAACCTTCAACTGGCCCTGCTCCTGTTCATTGCATACTCAGCTTTGGCCTAATCCTATCTACTTTTGCATTAGTGGAAGTTTATCTGTGTCAACAAGGCAAAAGCAGAGCTTTAGTTCTTTTGCTTTACATGCCTCACTACCAAAAACACCCCTCTCCAAACCAAACCAAAACCCAAACAGATCAAAAATCAAACATACAAAACTCACCCAAATAAAGAAGCTGTCAAATTCTCTGCAGCTAGGATATTTCTATTGCTTTTATTACCAGGTAGTGGAAATCCTTTCAATTGCTAGAATGTTTTTTCTCCGTGAAAACATTATATACAATCTTGGAAAAAAAAAATCCCATGAGTAGTATGAGGGGAAAAAGAACCCTAAATTTTTTTAAGGGAAAAATATGTTGCTGCAGTCAATGTTATTTGTAATTTATTTTTGCCCCTAGAAAAGGACTTGAGCTGACTTCAAAACTCTTCTATACCTCACATGCACTGAGGCCATATAGAATCTACCACAGTGGCTAAACAAAAGCAATTTCTTCTGGGTTTTCATGCTGTGTGTAACCCTTGGGCTTCTTGAGAATCAAGGCTCTTCTAGCCTGGGAAAAGAGAGAAGCCAACTTGCCTTGAAGGCTGACCTAGAACAGAGGCTGGACAGAGTTAAAGTAGGAATTTATTAAAATGGATTCTCCTTGGGCAGCACAATAGCCCAGCCTGGACTACACCCAAAATGATCACAAAATGGATGACTGGTCACAAGATCTCTCATTTTTAAAAGTTCTGGTCCATTTGCATATTTGAGTTAATTATCCAATTACAGATTCAGCTTATGAAGTCCCATCCTTCTTGTTTTTCTCTCTTCAGTCCACCTTGTTTATGCTCTTGGGGCTAAAATTTGGATCATTTGTCCCTATCTAGAGAAGGAATTTTGTTTAGCTACTCTATGAAGAGAGCTCACCATACCTTAAAATGAAGCCAAGAACCACACACTAAGGCAGCTCAGAATCTGAAAAATATAAAAGGTAAAACCTGAGGCATCAACACTGAAACACACATTAGCTGGCAGCCCCATGGACAGCAGATTGGGGAAAGGAGGATTCCCAGATAATAAACACCATAATTATGTACTTTGCTGAGTGGGAAGCTTACTGAACAAGGAGTTTTTCCTAATCTTTTGCTAAGGTTCTCTCCCTTTAAAAGAGTGTTGAAGGGTCACAGCATAAAGAAATTAAGATCAAGCTGTCAGTTTCTGATGAGTCTCCTACACACACTGAGAAAGCAGAGTCATTTTCTCGATATGTTTGGGGTGTATAACCCAACATTTTCTTACCAGGCTACTCAGTTTTAAAGGAGATATTAGTTATTACTCATAAATGTACATTTTGACCCATAAAAAGGAGCCCTTATAAGCTTTGCTACGTGACAGAGGCTGAAGAACTAAAGTTTCTGGGTTTAGTATGTGCCTGGCATATTTGCTGCTCTGTGTGCTGCAGATCCTATGGATCACTGGACCAATCCCAACTCCCATGCCACTCTATTACCTTCTGCTGGAAACAAATGGCATATTCTGACCTTCTTAAATACTGATCTAAGTCTCACTTACCCTTCCTCCCTCCACAAATAGACTCATGTGCAGCAGAATGACAACACCATAAAGATACGTGTATGCATACATATGGATTTAAATGTAATCTCTATAAAAGCAGCAGAGCATTTGACTTTATTCAGCTTTAAGCAGAAATTCAATAATAAAGTTGCAAATATCTGTGTATTGCTCTTGGCAGTAGTAAAAATAAGTCGTTTGGATTACACATTTTCAAGTAGGACATTTTATAACTTAAATAATATTATTTTTATTCAACATCCCATTTGCTTTAATGCAATTTGTCTGAGATCAAGTACTAATTTCTGTTCCAGGCATAGCCTTGGGAAGATAAAAATATTAAATACAATTCTTGGTGGGTATTAAAAAATCATCTTGCCTTACTTCGATTATCACCACCAGTGAGGCCTAGGTACTGATAACATTTATAATAATATGTATGAGAAAAATACCAAAAGGGTTATGTAACAGGCTAGACTGTATTCTATATAGGTAGCTATTGAATTGTAGCCAGAATAGTAAAGTATTTCCAGGTTCTCATTTTCTTAACTGTTGGAGTCTTGTGGTCAAATAAATTGTTTTCTTACATCTAAAAAAATCTTTGCAGTAACTGTTAAAACACAAGTTTAATTAAAGTTGCTAAACTGAAAAGCTTTACTAATTGACAGTGTTAAATACAGAGTAGTCCAAAAGTATGAATGAGGAGTAAATTACAGATGAAAGGACTGACAAGTAAGGAACCCATATGGGTAGTTTGATATTTACAAATTGGATCTTAATATAATATGTAATTTTGCCTTCATTTTTATCTTTATTGCCTCCATGTAATGTGAAAGTAGTGCCTGAATTCTCACTCTGCCAAATGCAAGCCAAATACCTTCTGCAGAACTTATTTTTGACAAATTTAAACAAAACCTGCTGAAAACTGGTCTCAAATTCCCACCTTCTGTTTAACACTCTGTTTAACATTTATAGCTCTCTAGTGAAACTTAACAGCAAAAAGAGTATTGGTAATTCTTTCTTCTAGTCTATCAAAGTCTGGGTTTCCTCTACAGAAATGAAAATACCAGGGATTTTGCACAGTTTCTAAACACATTAGACTCCATGTCTTTTATGAGTTACCCGTTTGCTTCTGATTGGTAAAATGCCAAACTGATTTTTAATTGCAGCCTTGAAAATTAGAAATGGTAAGTGGAAAAATAAGCGAAACAAACCATTCTATTGAAGAAAGCTGAGGGCAGTTCTAAAGTTCAAGAAGCTTTTCAAAAAGGCAGAATGAATATTATCTTTGTGAGAAATGCTTAATCTGGGTGTCTGCAGTTAAACCTTGAGGAGTTTAGCTGGAAGAGTTAAGAGCTATATGCCCAGAAAACTGTAGGAAGAAAATAATATGGGGAAAGGTTAACATCTTAACATTAAATTATGGGCTTTAATAAAAATTACAATATATTTTTTTATAATCAGGTATAATTGGCTACAATGGCAGGTAGTAAAACAAAAATGAAAAGACGTGTTTCATCTGTCAGTACCCGGCTGCACCAGAGCTCTGCAAAAGAATCATATGTGTCTTTGAACTGAGTTAAATTCTCTGTGAAATAAACCAGTTTTGCTTTCAAAGTCTCTGTTTCTCAAATACAATCTCAAAGATAAAAGTATTGTATTCAGGCCAGTTTGCTTTGTTCAATGGTATTGAAAAATTTCAAATTCAGACTCACCCTCACCTTTTATGATCTCTTCCATTGTTTTGTTTTTAATTGCATATTTTCATTACTAAAATAATCAAACACATATATGATTACAAAAGTGCAATATGGTCCTTAAACCATATAGGTAAATATTTTATGAGTTGTAGTTTAGATTACCCCTAGAAAAAAACTTTTCTAGAAAAATATTGCATTATTGTAGTCATTAGCAGCAATTGCATCGATTTCTTTTGTTAAGTCTTGTAAAGATCCCTTTTTTTTCTCCCAAAATTGACTAAATAGATGAAGCAAAAGGGAGTAAAGTATCTAACTTGCTAAAAATCCTTGAAAATCTCAGTTGGTGTTCCTCAAAATCATTAGATGCCTAAATTCCTTAAGGAATCTGAATAACTTTCTACAAACATCTATGACTGATTTGATGTGTAGGAATAGTTCCAGTGCAGTTTCTGTACAAAGCTGTTTTCATAAGCACACTTGGCCAAAGCTCTGCCTTCAAATCTCCTGCATTTTTAACAGGTTCCTCAACTTTCTTGTTGTGAAATTGTTACAAAGAAGCTTGTACTAGTGAAACTAATTTTTCCATTGGCAGGGAAGTAACCCTACACTGGTATTAGGCATATTCATTCCCCTGAGCAGATTTCTTATTTGTATTACTGAAGCCACAGTCAAGATCTTATTTTTAAATAAATATTCAGAAATCTAGAATTATTTTTTTCTGTGCATTACAGATACCTGTATATATCTATATATATATAAACAGCCATACATATACATATATATACACACATATATATACATACATGTATACATATATATAATACACCTTATATAAACAAAAGTATAGTTTTCCTTTTTATTCCAAGTCAGCCAACCAAATTCTGGCCTGCAGTTTTGTAACTTTATGATATCATGAAGATTTTCACACTGGGAAAACAATTGAAGCTGTTTGACTTTACACATAATGGTATTACAGTATTATTATAATATAAGCATCAAACATATATACTTTATAGTATCATACCAGACTTACAGTAGGAATTAATTGTGAAATTGCAAAATAGTTTCCAAAAAATCCAGTATTTCTATGTGTGCAGGATTTAGTTCAAATGACACTTTCCTTGGCTTCTGTGAATCTTATTAGTAAATCCTGGTCTTTGAAGAATTGTCCTGCATTTTTCGATTGGACTTGACTTGCTTAGGGTTTGAAAGTATCATCTTTTCTGCTAGCTGCAAAAACTGATGCTAAGGTTTAAAGAGCAGAACTCTATCAGAGATGAAGAGGAAAGTGGAGATAGAAGCCAGTTCAATCCTTTTTTTTTCTGGATACAAACAAATATTGAAGGAGCTGTGTGAAACACCTCCAAACAAATGTATCTTAAGGTCTATTTCAGATTATCAAGTACTCTGCTCTGTTGTTACCTGTGAAGCTCTGAAAATACAAAAAAATGAAGAGTTGGTGATGATGACAAGTACGTCCTGTGAATAAGCAGCTCTCTCAGAGCACTGCCAAGATCTAAAAATGGCCAGATTGTGGAAGCTGCAGGCTGTCTGCTTTGTAGATGACAGGTATCCTGAAGAGAACAAAGTCAAGCACTGCACCACATGTAGGCCAGAGATATGACATTGCTGGAGATATTGTGCGCATTTTGTGACTCTGACAACTGCAGTGATAGCAGACTGGAGAACAGAAATTATAGATGTGTATGCGCATTTGTTTCAGGGAAAATTTTCAGCAATATTCACTTAACAAGGTGATAATTCAGCTTACTGTAGAGGTCTCTCTTCTCCATTTTACAAATATGTTTTCATATTTTCTATGACACATAAATGTGTCATAAATGTGAATTTTATAAAACTGTAATTTTATAATAATGAATTTATAAATGTGATTTTTTTATTTATACACTTTTGTTCAGTAGAACTAAAAAGTTGGAGTTTTGAAGGCTCAAGAAATAAACCCTCCCAAAGGAAAAATATTAAATCTCTTTCTAAACTGCAGCATAAAAATGAATCTTTATGACAGAAGGTATTTCTAGCCAAAACACCTTTTGAGAAATAGTTTTGTGGAAAAAAAAAAAAATTAGGGAGTGATAGGACAGTGTAATCAAAATGCTCCCAGTCCTTTGTGATCATCTAATTGAACAGAGGGGATGATCAGCATCCAAGAATTTATAAAGGAAGCTAAAAAGCAAAACAAGGATTTCTTATGCCCTGCTACTTTCACATTTTTTGTTGTTGGAATCAAGAGAAAGATAATCATAAATGGGCATAACCCATTTTGAGTGACCTTCATGTTGCTGATGACATTAATCAGTAAAAGAAATACAAGGTTTTGTTTAAAAAGGCCAAAATAATGCACACCTGCTAATATATCAGCTATATTTTTTATAAACTTCAAGTCTTTTTACTTACCCAGAAAATGATAGGTACTGTAGTAGTGACATCAGGCATATGGTGATCTTGGGGAATAAACGTCCTTCAAAAACTTGAAATACTTTTGGCTGCAGAAGCATGATCAACACTGACGCAATCATGGCAATTTCCAATGCCCTCTCTCCTTTAGAGATATTTCTGAAACACCACAACAGTGAGGAAGTTTTCTAGGATGCACTGCTCTTATCAGGAAAGTCCTTCTAATAAATTGAAAAGAATTGTCACTGTGTTCTAAGGAGTGCAGACAAGCTGAGCACATCAGAGGTGAAACTTGAACACAGTTACATGGCAACTTCCACAGCAGCTTCAGCCTAAAAAAGAAAATAAGGGGAGCTGACTGAAATGAGATATAAAAGTAAGGAAAAAGCCTTCATCATCACCAGGAAGATCAAAAATCTAAGCCCAGAATACCCAGTGGCATGAGGTGCATAGTTTTGATGGAACACAAGGTGTAAGCACAGACATTTTGGAAGCATTGCATGACTTTGTTTTAAACAGGATTAAAAGAGGTCACCTCAGTGTGGATTAAAATTTTACTTCTTACTGTTGGTTGATCTCTCTTTATAATCTGAATAAAATCAGAGATTAAAAACATAGCACTTCTAATATCACAAATAAAGGGTGGTATTTACTAAATGCTTGTTATAAGAACTGCAGAATAAAATGGTTATTTTCCAGTCTGAAATTGTCAACAGGATTTTGGAAACTGTTTACTCAAGTAGTCAATAGGAAACCAAACATTACCATGGCAACTACCACCTTACAGATGCAATAATTTTTATACTCTTTAAGTGGACTTTTTAACCGCTATTTAATTTAAAAGTCTCTTCACTATTTTGTTCTCCCTCTCAAAAAACCTTAAAACAAGAACTGAAAGCATTAATTCTATTAATGTTTTATGCATTTAGGGCTGCCATCGTACAAACTCAAATTCTAATGCTTACCTGATCTTCGGGCTGAAGAGTCAGAATTGAGTTGGATGTGGCAGTGATGCCGCAGTTCTGGACCACAGGCAGTGAAGTTCTTGGTCCTTTGGAACACCCTGATCTTGTGAGAGGTTTCAAGGCATGCACTCAGCAACTCACAGGGTGTTGTAGAGACTGAGGCTACAGAGCCACAGAATGGTTTGGGTTGGAAGAGACTTGAAAAATAATTCAGTTCCAATTCCAGGCTGCTCCGAGCTCCATCCAACCTGGCCTTGAACACTTCCAGCAATGAGGCATCCACAGCTCCTCTGGGCAATGTGGCATTCTCCTGTGGGTCAGTATATATCCTTGACAGTCTTAACATAACTGTCCTTGTTACTAGAGTTAGAGCCAGGATAATATCTTTGATTATCTCCATATTTCAACCTAAAATTTATTTTTCCTGGTTCACATTTTCAACTACAACACTTGCTGCAAGCTCTCTACAAAGTGTTCCCAGCTTGAGATCATTAACCTCCTCCTTCATGTCTTCTTAAAGGGTTTTCTGACTTACCTTTTTTCAGTATTTCCCAGCTGTGCTGAGGGTGTCACCTGCTCTGACAGCCACAGTCACAAGCATGTGCAGCACTTTCTTGGTTCAGGTTTCAGCTTCTAGCGAATAAGGGTAATACCCTCAGGCCTTATGTGCATGGAGGACAACTTGCATTACCTTATATATAAACTATAAGAGGAATGCAAAACTTGAAAAAAAAACCAAAAAACACAAAAACCCCCCACAAAACCAGAATGGATAGCATGCAAGTTAAAAGCCGTTAGTGAAGAAGCAGTGGATGATTTATACCAGGGTTCTATCTGTTTGCCATCTAAACCAGCAGGAGAACAGTAATTGGTACACAAAGGAAAGAGAAACGGTTCTGAGAATTACAAAAGTGTAACAAAGAAAAAGAGAAAAATTATAGCATTTAAAAAAATCTCATTTTAGTAAGAATGTGCAGAGTTCTGGAAACAGAATTGGGCTTTTGGCAGGGGAGTCAGCAAGCTGAATTTAAATTTTAATTTTGATCTGTAGTGCAGAATGCATTAGGCAATGAAGGTTAGATACAATTTTTTGTAGCAACTGTCCTGTCAAATGGTGTTAATTATATCCTAATTAGTTTACAACCCTGTAGCTAGTCCATCTTACAAACAATTAGCTGAGAGATTTTCTTAGCCTAGCATTTGATATGAGCACAATAATTTCTATCTTTTCTTCCTCCTGTCCCTTTCATTTCTGTACCCATTTGCAGCTTAGGAACAAAGCCTAAATGGTAAAAACATCCTGAGTACATAAATGACATAAAAGAACACAACTTACCAAATGGTTGCCTTTTTCTCCAAGCCAAGTTAGCACTATTATTTCTCAGATCACAGCATCTGTGATTGATGTGCATTACACAAGTACATTTTGTGCAGGTATCAGTTAAATTTTATAGTGCTAATAATGGAAAAAATCTGATTCAGTACTTTGTGTGGGTCTGAGAGACATGAAGAACAGCATAATATTCTTCATGATAAATTAATCTCTTCCATTGTTCTATTATCAATTGTCCATTGATATTTCAAATTCACAGAGTCAACATTTTAATGGTATTGTACTGTGTTGTACAACAGCTTTTGGGCATTATTTACGCAGAGAAACATTTCTGCAAACACACATAAGACATCACAAAATAAACTTTCAGAAGCAATTGCTTTAGGCTGAAATCTGACACAGGGAAATAAACTTATCCACAGTAAAACAAATTTAGTAGGCATTTCACTCAGGATAAATTTGGCCTTCTGTTTTAAGATCAGAGCAAGAGTTATTTTAACTTAAAAATTAAATACAGCTGTTGACAGGATATTCTGGGTGAGAATGCAGATGCTCTGTGATGACCTCTTTTGCCAAAGCAGACTCAAAAGAGAATGGGCACTACCTGTGATGTGCCAATGCTGTAAGCAAAGACTACATATAGAGCAGTCACAACCTTCCAGAGTGAAGGTCACAATTTAATTTGTGCTCAGAACTGACTGGCACCATCACGAGTACACACTCCCAAATCAAGAGCTTTAAAAATATATTGTTCTGATCAAGAGAAATGGTAGTTAGAAGAGAATGAACAAAACTATGGAAGGAGAATGTCTTTTAAAGCTAATGATAATTATTCAAATATATTTTGGGACAGAGATAAAAATAAAACTTGGTCACAATTCCTGATGCAATTTTGTAATTACAAGTTCTTCATCTTCACTAGGAGACTTTTCCTGATATATCCTGAGGTATCATTTATGGTTTTATTCAACGTAATCCCATTAGCAACACACAATCAGCCTGGATCACAGTATGTCCTTTATAGGTGCAAACCATGTTAGTGAGTCAGGGTTGGCTAGAAAACAGAAATTCCAGATTTAAACTAGTTCTCCTGTATGTTGGCTATTTCCTACAATTGCACTAAAATATTTGTAATTGCAGTTGATATTGAAATAAAGGACAAACAGCTTGTGGTTTCTCTAATTAACAAAGTGATTTTGTATTGATTCACTGATATATATAGTGAAACTCATTGTGCATCTCTTAGCTGCAAAAAGTTCTTAAGAAAATAATTCCCTCATCTTTGCTTTGTTTTAGTGACCTTTCTCCTAAAAAGATAAGTTAGAGTTAAAATCTTGATGGATGCTTACTTTCATTTTTCCTTGTGTTAGAATCAACTTTTGGATTCCTTAATTTTTTTACACTCTTAGCAAAATATTACAGGCCATAAATGGCCAGTAAATTCCATTTACAACAACTCCAACTGCATTGCACACTGTACCTGTTTCCTTGGAATTCTGCAATCTGCAATGTCAATAATGTCTAAATTAAGTTGTTTAATCTGATTAGGGGTGGATTAAGAAAGCACTGACATGGCAGAATTAGTCTAGACTCTTAATTATCCATGGATTATGGCATTTGTCTTTCCAAATTAGAATTACAAGTGAAAGTGAATATTTTAAAGAAACAGGTAAGTAGCAGGCAAAGCAGAGTTGCGCTGCATAGTATTATCACCTCCAAGTACCCTTCTATGATAGTAAAATAATGCTACAGGCAGAATAAAATCACTGTTAAGCAGAGGGAAGGCAGGTATGGTTAAGATAGGAATTTAAACAGGGCTTGGAGGAAGGAGCAGCATGCAAACCTTCTCAGCAGCAAAGTGACTCTAAGAGGAAATAATAACAAGAATATGAGGTTTATCACAAATTTTTCTCTATTTCTCTATGCTACTTCAAGGGTTTATTATGCCCTTTCCTACCCACACTACCCCACCCAGAAGAAATGAAAGCAATATCAGAGAACTTTAGATCTTATGTTGTTATTTTTTGTCATTCTTCAAATCTAGCACTGATTATCATCACCTTTCCCAGATGCAAACCCATTCAGAAGATGCTTTGTTTTAAAAAGGTAATCCCAGATTATTGAACATTTAAAGTGAAAGAATCCATGCTATATATAAGGCTTGCTAAAATGGAGCTCAGGTTATCTCCCAGGTAGCAAAAGGGTTGTAATTATACAGTCCATAGTGTAAAATTAAGTGAAACCCTGAAGAGAATTATTAATCTGTAAGGGGAGAATTCTAATTCCTATTCTACTTACCTAAATCAGAACCATAAGGATTACAACAGTATGAACTTTTCTTACTTAAACTAGTGAAAAATACAAAGTTATGCCATTTAACACAATGATTGTACCAATATAAGCCATTCTGTAGAGAAAAAACCAGTCTGTAACTAATTCTGCTCCTGCTTGGTTCAAGCATGCTCTCTTTTTTTTGGCTGTGTATAAATGTGCACTGGCAAGTGCTCATCTTTTGCAGACTGAAAATCAAAAAGACAATTTCTACTCTGAAATAAAAATAAATCATATATTCTATTCCAGATTTGGCAGCGCTCCCCATAAAGAGATATAAAAAATTGGGAGTTGTATAAGCCACATGCCACAAATCATCTTGCATGCTCAAATGTCAAGTTATATTTTACATGAGTCACTAACTATCTGGATTTCTTTGGTAATGTTTTTCTTTGGAGTTGTATCCCAAGTCCATGCAGTTTTTCTTCTACTACGTGGGAAACCTTCGCTCTGCCATGCAAACTCTATGGGAAAAGCTACTAATAAAAACCAAAAACAAAACTAAAAAAAAATTAACTGAAAAACCCAATACAAGGACTGTGAAGTAGCAAATTTGAGACAATTGTCTCATTTACAATTACTGACACAAGGTAGCTTCATGCTTAGCTGGATATGCCACATACCCCACTGACACCACTCATACACAAACCTGGAAGACATCCATATTTCCTCAAATAGATTTGAAATGCAGAATCCAACACTGCAACATTTTACACTTCCCTCTTCCCTGAATCTCTTAGCTAGTCTGATCCATCTTGCCACCTTGATATTGGCAAGACACCTCTAGTCTGAGTGCTTGAGGCACTGAAAAACTTGAGCTGACACAAAGTCAGTTCTCCCATCCTTGATGTGGTTACACAGTGATGCAGGAGTGGGAGGCCTTAGAGCCAGACTGTCCCCTTTTGGGACCATTACATGCTATAATTCATAACAATGCCCAAAGCTGGTGTGTAATCAGACAGAGAATCAGCCAGCTCCACATGAAGCCTGCATTCCCTTCTTTTGCTGCTCCTGAAGGAACATGGGAGCAGCAGAAAACGTAGGCTCACATTTTTCATGCTTTTTGAATATAATCATTGGCAACACTTGAAATCTGTGACTATTTCTAGCTCGTCAGTAAAGCTTAAAAAAATGATATAGCCACCTCAGGAGAATGCCTTTATTATGCTATCTCCTGAACCAAGCAGTTTCAGCTCATTGGGATTCAAGCAATTAAATGCTCGAGCAACCCCTGCGAGTCTGGACAGGAACGCCTGGATACACAATCGAGTACAAAGTGAGCAAGGCAAATGCTGTTCCAACTCCTGCTCCTTGCCATCTGATAGTCAGTTTGGCCATTCTTTACTGCCCACTGGAGACAGTTTGCCATTAAAGAGGGAACACTGATGAATCATTGTTACTGTCTGGCAGTGCTGCTGAAATAGATCAGACGCATCGTCATTTTTTTGCTTCAGCAAACTTAATCCACAGCTTTGGAAAGTACTGCTGAAGTTACCCTGGCATAAGACAAAGCTTTTGGATTCTTCAATGAGTTGGCATCTGTGAATTGTTTGCCACAGAAGCATAAATCTTGGCAGCATCACTTGATCTGAACTTTGAAGAGCAAGGCTGAGAGTACACTTTCACACTTGTCCTTGAAAGGTTGAGATGTGATTCTAAGGCAGGAAGAGAAAAAGAAAACATGAAAATTTTACAAGGGAGATTTTTCAGTAAACTTGTAATTTTCAGATGTTTCAAAATATATAATTTTTCCCCACTGAAAATCATGAGACTTTCAGACAGGGAAAATCCATACCACCATAAACAAACATTTACAGAAAATTCATACCAAAAGTGTTGTATCAATTAAGAATCTCAAATATGAATTCTTTAAGCTGGGTAACCAAAGGTAATTTTTAGGCACTTTTTTGCCTTGAAGTGTGATGAGCCACCAGCCTCTCCACATGATTTGTTGTAGGAGCCTTGTTTTAGGAACCACAGCAAAGCAGAGAGATGCCTAATTACAGCCTAGGGCATTCCTCTTTAGGTTACATCTTTAGCAAACCTTGGCCTTTATCCCTTCCTCCAGGTGAGAAATCCTGTCCTTGTCTATATTAGCTTGGAAACATTCACCCTTTCCTTCCCATTTTTCCTTCCAAGATTAATGCATACAGGGGCTGCTAGGAAAAGCAAATTGTCCTTTTAAAAATATATATATATGCTGCAGCAAAATAATATATGGCACATATATATTATTAATATCAGTTATCATTAGGATTATGTGCACACTAAAAAATGTTTAAAGGCAAATCTTCCTTTTCTCATAGAGATTGGTACAGTTTAAGGAAATTGCAAAATATTCTTTCCCATATCCCAATCTTCCCAACCAGTAATCTGGAGACAGGAATAAATAGGACAAATTTAGCCTCTGCGAACACCTCTTCTGGTGCTGATTAACAAATACTTGCTGACCTAACATTCAATAAATACTAAGAGCATAGTTTTTTGCACTACTGATTATTTTTCTTTCTGTTTTCAAGGTGAGGTATTGTTTCATTGAAAAGTAATCTGGGAATTCACTTCCCTTCATCTATGACTCTCCACTAAGTCGGTCATGAATTTAGGAGTGGTTCCAATGTGTGTTTGCACTAAAATAATCTAAATAGAAGTTAAATGAAAGGAACTAATTAATGCAAAAATGCTACATTTCTTCATTATGCCAAGGACTGTAAAATTATAGACTAGGAAGAAATGTTTAGGTAAAATAGCATTAAATTCAACCTCATGATTCTTATGCTGAATCACTTAGCCAGATCTGGCAAACTAAAACATGCACATTTACTAAAATAACAGATAAATGCAGATCCCCAAAGTTTAACATTTGCCATTGTCCTTGTCCTTTGTGAACTCATTTGTATGCAAAATCCCATGGAAATGTATGACAATGTTCACCACAATTTATGCTTAGTAAAAAAAAAAAATAAATTGACTTGCGTGAATCTTATTTTACAATAATTTCAACAGATGCCCTCTACTTCCTGTATAACAATTAAGTATTGATACCTAAACCCTTTTCCCCTCATTAATTGGTTTTTAGGCCATACCTGCTACTTCAGTCACTTGTTTTCCATGATAATTGTAGTCTTTTAGATCTTTAGTTATATGAAGACAGATTTGCCTTCCTGTTGTCCAAATGCTTTTTTGAGCTCCAATGCACCACTTCTGAGTTGGGGTAAGTGAAATACCACAACATTCAAACTCTTGTATTAGAAACACACAGAGTGGTGTAAATTGAGGATTTTTGACTCCTCAGAAAACTCAGAGCTTCACAGCAGCACAGGTCACTCATACTGGCAGCTTATTTAGAGTTCATCAGGACTGCAAATACATGCACTCATGCATACATGTAAAAAAATATACAGAAAATGGAAATATCTACTGTCTGGCCCTATGTTATCTAATTATTCAGCACACAGCGGTGTGCTTGATGTCACCATGTTTAACTTCCCAATTCATCCCCTTCTCCAAGGTGAAAATATGCCTGCATATTAAGCACTCTAAATCCCAAACAGAGGACCTGGGGCCTCATCGATAATGAATTTCCATTATAAAACCTAACCTCCTAATGATTTACCATCCAACAAAGGCACCTCCTAACGATAATTTCCTGTTTTTCAGGAAGCCCTGTGTTTCAGGGCTAATTTACATAACTAGGTAAATGACACTGACTGTATCACCTGTGTCTGTCACAGAGCGGGAGAAATCACTTCCCCTTACAAAAAAACCTATTGACTTTCATTTGCTGCATGATATTTATTCATGGGTCTGCTAATTAATTCTCTTTATTTTACAGCTCCTACCAATTTTATTCTCATGGAAATCTGATTTACTTGTTTATATTAACTAGGATAGCTCTGGAGTTCTTCTCAGAAGTTTCTGTCATACTTAGCACTTTCTTTCCTAAGGTACTATGGATCTTACAATGAATATATTGCAAACCACAGTTAGCAGTTCACCAGTTTCATATTCATGGGTGAATGACACCTGGCCCTGGCAATTTATTCCTATTCATTTTTGAAATTTGTTTTAAAACCTTTTTAGTGAGGTTTCATCTCCAGACAGCTCCTGTCCCCCTCCTGTGTAATGAGAGGCTCCTTCTGCTGAGGAGCTCCTGATCTGTGACACAGGCTGCCTTGAGCTGTGACAAGTATATTATCTATACATGAAACAGAGATTTCCAGCTCAGCAGAGGCTGGGAGCTGCTGTGCTGTCTTCCTGAGGCTACCTGTTGGGCAAAATCCTGCCTTTGTGGTAGGCTGATCCTGCCCAGGAGCTAAGCCTGCAACCACTCACTCATTGGTTCCCACACCTGCAGTGGGATGGGGGAAAGAATCAAAGAACAAATGATGAAAACTGACAGGCTGAGGTAAAGATGGTTTTGTAAGTAAAATACCACAGAGGCTGCTATGGAGAAAATTAACTCCATCCCATCCAGTCAAGGTACAGTTTTGCAAAAGAGAGCAACTCTCAGGTGCAGAAGAAATCAGGGACTGCCCTGTGTGGCTCCAAAATTGACTTACCTCAGGATGCAGCAAAGCTGGTGGTGTCTCAAGGAAAACTTGGTTAAGGAAATGCAGAACACCATAGACAAAGGGAACAAAAAAAGGTGTCAGAAGAGGGGGAGAAAGTGCTTCAGGTTCCTCTGCAGCCCTTGGAGAAATCATGCTGGAATAGATGGATATTCACCCTGCAGCCTGTGGGAGACTCCATGCTATTGTTATGGATATTTCCCTAAGAAACTGTGGCCCATGAAGAGCCCACACTGGAGCAGGTTTATCCTTAAAGACTGCAGCCCATGGGAAGGGCCCGTGCTGGAGCAGGGAATAGGTGATGATACGAGAAAGAAAAAGCAGAAAGGAGCTGTTATGGATTGACCACAGCCCTCCAATCTCCTTCAGTGCTAGGAAATTGGAAGAGAAAAAAGGGAATGAAGGAGTGAGGTTGAGCCTGGAGAAAGGGATGGGGTGAAGAAAAGATGCTTTACGTATTGTGTTTGTTTCTCACTATTCAATTCTAATTTAATTAGAAATATTTTTTACCATTATCTAATCTCTGTGGATTGACAAGATCTAACTTTTTATGATCTTTGGTCATTCATAATTGCTATTACAAAAAAAAAAAGCCAACAAACAATAAAATCAGAATCCAAGCACTACTGCAGCAAATAAGTTAACAAATACAATACATTTCTTACACAGCTATTGTTGACCCTCTCCCCTTGTAGCAGAGAAAAATCCAGCTTTCCAAATTGTGATGAATATGTTGCCAATATAATGATCTTCTAACGTGCAAGAAAGAGGCCAGGAAATGATTTAAAATGCCATAAACTTCCTCAGAACAGGTTTCCTGCTGATATGCCTTTCTCCCCGAAGTGCTCCCCATGCTCTTTCTGAAATATTCATTGCCCTAATGATTTCTTCAGGCACTGCTCCTGTACATAAAAATTAGTTCCTCCTATCAAGAAAGAAGCAATTCCAAGGGAACTGTTATGGGAGAAATCCACAGGATCCAGAAATGTATGCAAAAAATGTTTGCTTTTCTTTCTTTGCACCCAAGGAGTTGATTTTAACCTTTATTCTCAGAAGTGGCACTGTTACTGTTATCCATGTGTTTACAAGTCGAAAAACATATTTCTAATTTATTCTTTTTCTTTTTTTTTTCTCCTTGTGCCGTTATACATCTCGGTTTTACCCATGATCTGCCTTATTTCATGGACTTGTATTGTGCCCTTGCAACACTGCAGGGCTAGATGCACTAGGAGTCACAGGATCATTCGTTCTCTAGACACTTCTGCAGCTCTCAAAACAATTCAACATATATTTATCCTGTCACTTAAACTGAACCCTTTTCCTCCCCCTTACCATTTTCTTGCATATTCATTGTGGTTTTAGGAATTCCTTAGTAATTCCTTAACTCCTAACACCTGTAACACATGGCAGCTTTTTTACAGTGTAGCTTGCCAGCAAAGAGGATATTTCAGTAACTCAAGAACTGGAAACCTCAGAGTCCAAGTGTTCAGTCTTGCACTCACCTGTTCTGCAAGGAAGTTTGGTTCTGCAAGAGGTTGAACCACGGTGTCTTAAGCTGCAATGCAAGATGTGGCTGGGGGTGTTGTATTCTATTGCCATTTGTTAGAGGTGGGGCAGTTACTTTCTGTTAATTGGGCAGTTTTTATTTATCTATTCCACAACCCATCCTTCCTCCAGGAAATATCTTCTGTTAATGAGCCATTGAGCATCGCTGCATGATTGATAAATGCTTGGCTCCTCCTCCTGGGTGGAGCATCATCCCATTGGGAGATGCTCTGCCCAGGGGGAGGAGCCAAGCATTCCAACCTGGATATGATCTGAGGTTTGGAGCACTACAGGCAGCGTTTTCCCACTGGATTGCCAGAGGAAGACCAGGCCCATCTACACTGGACCTTCAGAGGAAAACTTCACCCTTCTACAGGATCCCTGCTCCAACAGAATCACGCCTGTCACTGCAGGAGGGCTGCAGCCACCATTTAATGGGACTGCTGCCAACACCCTGGCCCACACGGTGTCAGGTCATACTTCTGACTCTATCAGCGTTGTTGTGTATTACTGCATTTTTATTTTTCCTATTAAAGAACTGTTATTCCTACCACTATATCTTTGCCTGAAAGCCCTTTTATTTCAAATTTATAACAATTCAGAAGGGGGTTTACATTTCTGCTTTCGTTAGCAGACACCTGTCTTTTCCAAACAAGACACGTGGCTCAGGAGCACGGCATTCAGCTGTGCACCTTGAAGACTGATTCTACAGCCCAAACATTTCACTTAAGAGAAGTTTCTATTCTACACACAGCTGTTTAGACTTCTGCACATTAAATTTAATGAAATGAAAGCAAATAGATGACCTTCATTAAGATCTGGTTCAAGCAATAGCACATCAAGTCTTGATTGCTCATTTGGGGCATGAAGTGAGTGCAGTAGAAAGCACAGACTAGAAGAATAATAACAGTCACGATGGATTTGAACTGGAAAGTAGCAGTGAAGAGCATGATGACACTCACCCAGAAGAGAAAAAGGGACCTAAAGGAGATCCACAAACACACATCTCACTCACCAGGGTTTCAGTGGTACAGTTAGCAATTCAGGAATTAATCTCCTCCCTTCATTCCACAAAGGCTTCAAATACCTCATGGTGGAAGGAAGACAAGACAGATCTCTAATGCCAGGAGCAAGCAGGAACATTTAAGTCATCTTGTCTTCAATATGTTTAGCAAAACAAGGGAATGGATACTCACCTGTTCCCACAATTCTCAAGGGTTATGCTGCACTATTAGTAATCTTTTGAGCATCTATTAAAAATCCACAAATCACAGAAATTTCATACAGGAGCAGGGATCTCACTCAGCTATTCTTAATTATTAGAAACTTGAAGAATAAATAAAAGATAAACAAACACTCCTTTGATTCAGGCTTTACACACAAATAAAAGGCAATTCACTCAAGATCCTGTGGCATCAAAACAAGAAATTTAATGGTAGTTGTCAGATGTGGCTCTTATTAAAAAATACAGGACTGTTATCTCTTTCTGAACATGATCACATGCCTATGTTGATATATTCCATATGACAATAGGTGGAATAGGAGTTGAATAACTGGCAGGTCTCTAAAAACCATAATTGATTATAGAGTGTAAATGCATTATTAGCAAAGTCCAGTAAGGATAAATCTATCATCCAAAATTACTGAGTCATTTTATCAGCAGTCTGTGTGATGTCTAGTTATGTCTGTAGGTAGTGTGAAGGTTACAGTATAGTAAGTAACAATAATAAAAACAAAAAGATCTGCTACACAAGGGTATAAATTTACTGATGGAGATGTTGTTGGAGAAACATTGCGTATTAATATGGCAAAATACAAGAAAATTCACTTGGTCATAAGGAACAAAGATTTTACCCTGCAGAGCAGCAGAGTTTGCTCCAGAAAACACCAACCAAAGAAAGGCTACTGAGTTTTTGCAGGCAGCAACTTTGACTTGAGCTCTAGCATCAGTGATGCAGGTAAAGGGATTAGTTATTGGTTAATTTGGAATTTGCTGGAAAACTGCAGCACATGCGTATTGTTTGGGAGCTGCCTAATGCATGCATGTTTGGAAATCTCAGAGCATACCACTGTTTGTATGTGGGGTTGGTGTCTTTGTAATCTATAGACAGATTTCATATTTTAGCCATGAGATTACTCTGCATCTTTTTTTAATTATGCACAGTGTGTTCCCCTGGAAAATGCCTCATATTTCTGTACATGTGATGGCCGTTGTGGCTTCCTGCATTCATCCTATGACCCACTTCCACATGAAGGCTGGAACCCTCTATTTAGAATTGGCTGACACATGCCTGAAAATCCTGGCCAAAAGAACAAGTTCTCAAAATTGACAGGACAAGATGTCCAGGTGGAAAGAGAATATAGAACTGGAGAAACAAAATGAAAATCAATACCGAGCTTCCTTGCACCCAATAAGCTGTAGATCTGGGAGGCATAAAAAAGTGAAACAAAATTAGGAATGTGTTTTTCCCTCTGGGGACAAGGTGTCTACAGGTGGCAGAAGGATAACATGTACCACCACTTGGTGCTTGTGCTTCAGGGAGAGATTTTAGTGGAGCTCTAAGAAGATCCCCAAAATAACTCAGAGAGTCATGCCATAAATGCAATCTGATTTGTTTGCAATGGAGAAAATAGTGCTAAAACTTTCTAGAGTATGTAGTGTACTTATACTTTAAAGTAACCTGAAAATGTGCAGTATCAGAATTCACTCACAATACATGAGCTGAAGAAGCTAAAAATTTAGTAAATTCAGCATCAAAATAAGGAGCAGTTTCTATGTATTGAGAGCTAATAATTTAGCCTGGAAGACAGCAGACTCACTCTTGCTTGGAGTACTTAAGATTC
This sequence comes from Zonotrichia leucophrys gambelii, assembly GCF_028769735.1. Classification (NCBI taxonomy): domain Eukaryota; kingdom Metazoa; phylum Chordata; class Aves; order Passeriformes; family Passerellidae; genus Zonotrichia; species Zonotrichia leucophrys. The sequence goes on from NC_088169.1 coordinate 109,120,631, forward strand.
AGTATACTTTAATGTATCTTTTGAAGATGGATATGTGGTATGTGTATAAGGAAGCTCAGACTGCTGGCAATTTTATTGGATTAAATAATTCAACTAGCATGCAATATGAACCATGCAGTATCATAAGACCAAATTCAGAATTGTCCTGATAAAAAGCTGTGCTTTCAGTAATGACTTCTTTGTTGTGTTCTTAATATTTGAAGCATTCTGTGGCAGAAGGAAATCTAAGCTAACCCTGAATTTAGAGGTAAAGTCACACTTCAATTGCCCCAGTAGATCTGGCAGTACTGAAGGTTGTTAACCATTCTCATTTTCATGACCATGATATTACAAAATCAAACCCCCTCATAGCTGACAAGTTAAAAGAGTGAATGGTAATAAAACCATGGTGCTGCTCAAAATGATGAGCTGGTTCTTCCACTGCAATAAATCAACATTATTTCCTTGGCAAATGAAGCCTTAGATTTATACCAGGTAAGGGTCTGACCAGCATGTAGTGTTTTGAAATCTGGAGAAACCATTTTTCTTGGTTGCAATGTGCCTCTTTGATCATAAAAGCACAGTAAAACATTCAGAAAGGTTACTTAATACATTGTCAAGGTAAATGCATCTCTGTAAATCAGAGTCAGCGTGGTTATGTCTCTGGTGATACCAGAGTTTCTAAGGTAACTACTAATTTCCACCCTAGAGTAAACATTACATAAAGCTGACAGCTTATTCAATTTTATATATTATTCTTTGGGGCAGAGCATGTCTTTTATTTCCTCCTGTGATATTGACCCCGCTTCACTTGTGCACCCTCTTGGCTGCTTAAAATCTTTTATCCTTTAACCTTTATCATCCACCAAAAAAAGTATCAAGGTAACAGCCAGCAAATCTGATCCCTCTGGTCTGCTGCTTTCTCACATGCTTTGCTTTTTATTTCATGTAGGTTATGAGTCAAATTTCTTGACTTGTACCCTGAAGCTTAGAAACAGCATCTCTAAAATACCATGCAGCCGGCTTCTAAGTAAAGACATACAGCTGCTATCAACCCAGTTTTCCCCACTTAATTTGGATCTCTGATAAGCAAACCCACCTGTCTTTCCTTTTTACACTTTTTGGTGTCTTTGGTGGGCAGTTGTTAGCATCTTGTTGCACAAACACACAGCAGTACTTATGGGTTTGTAGGAACTCCTCTAAAGATATAATTTCAAATGCAAAGTGTTTGGTGGCAATGGCACCTTAAATAAATATTCCTTCCCCTGTCTCATGGTGCACTTTGCTTTCTACTATGCTGGCACAATCATTTGCTACTCTGTGCTAAAGCTCTGATTAGGATTCTCTCTTAAAAATGAAAAAAAGCCTTCCCTGTCTGCCTTTTTTATTAGCCCAAATCAATTCCCTGATTGGGTTGAAGGAAAACGCTATAAACAGGCATTCTAACATTCCTGAGGATGTTTGTCTGCATGGCAACAGGAAAATGGGAGGGGAGAAGGGCAAGGAAAATTAAATCTAAAATTTCACTTTTCTTACACTCACACTTAGGCCACCCAAACCCACAACACATATTTTTGAATTCTACATTTACCATTTTCTTCCTCACTAAAGAAGATGCTGGACTCCAGCTTTCTTATTTAGGTCTTGCCTCAGCTTTTGATGACATGGTCTGAATACACCCAGAACACACACCCAGAATGTGCTATTCTGATATAATGCAGCTGTAACTAAATTCAAGCATATCCTTTGAATTTCATGGAGTGACATTGATTTACACCAGCAGGGAAACTAACTTTAGAAGATGCAACTGAACTGGGCAACCACCACCTGCACACCTGTCAGGCCTGCTCAAAGAAATGCTGAATAGCCACTGGCCTGTAGCTGTTACATGAAATTACTTTAGAATATAATCAGTTTATAAGAGGTTTAATCTCCCTTGGAAATGCAGTGCTGTGGAAAAAAAGGTCGACTCCATGTTTACAATAAATCCCCTTCCTGTCTGTTGCAAAAAATAAGTTTACTTTATAAAATACCCAGAAATTTACACACACAAAGAGAAATAGGAGGAAAAAACCTTCTTTTTTGTTTCTATTAGTAGAAAATGAAATAAAAGAAGATAATTTTCCAGCTATGGAAATAAGCTGGCCTGAATTCCTGAATTTCATACCTTTATCAAGGCTGCATGAAAGAAAGCTTGAACTAGTTATTTATATGCTCACATCCATACATTCATCACATTTATGCTGCTTATTTTGAGAACAAAAGAACATAGGACATGTACTAAAAGATATGGCTTTGACAGCTTGCCAGATGTCTTGTTTTCCTCTGAAACAGGGAGCTAATCACTGCCTCACACTGAAGATGCAATCCTATAAACATTAAACTGCAACAGTGGGAACGTGGGACTGAAAAACTTCGTGAGCTTCAGAAAATGTTTAAGTTCTACATCAGAAAATTATTGCTTTTGGGAGAGACAGATCCCCAATTCCAACCTCAGTGATTGAATGCAACATCTTTATATTTGTGAGGAAATATCATGGTCTCTCTCAAGGAAAACAGCCAGGCAAACTGCCTTTGGTTTGCTTATCATTCCAGAGTGGCTGAGGTTTAGGAATCAATTAAGGATTCCAGAAAGCTCCTGGGAGGAGCGCAGGCTGTGTGTGTTTATTTGCACAACCCCTCTGTACTCCTGGGTTTTTTGTCTGAATGGTTGTTTTCTATGCCTGTTTAGTCTTTGAAATCCAAAGCGATACAAGAGATGATTTTATTAAGCGGACAGATGCCCTTAGCGAGCCAGGCTGGAATCATCATTGCCTTCGACGTAAATTTATGGAGCAGTTGTCTGATGGTAATGACTTTCAGTCATCACCACGTCTGAATCTGAGGCTGTGAATTGGGTAATAATAGACTTGGGGTTGCATTACCAGTTTCCTGAGCCATGCAGTGCCCTGCATCCATCTTGGAAAGAACAGATCTCAATGTTCCTAACAAAATGTTAGAAAATTAAGATTCACTTTTCAATGTCCGTCTAACGTGAACAGACTGAAGGATCAATTAAGATTCTTGCAGTCATGCTTGACTTTTAAAGAGAGACTTCCAACATAAATTCTCCTTCTTTGGTAATTTTTGTGATTATCACAGCTAAAACATCCCTCTAGAACAAAACCAAAATTTAAAAAAATGTACAAAAGTTTAGACCAATGATTTTCATCTCTGCAAAGTGAGCAGAATCAAGGTCAAAAAAAGTCATTTATGGATTCCTTAGGCTTAAGGCTGTACTGTCACAAGAAAATGAACACAGATATCTGCACCTTGTGCTGAGCTTCTCAAATATTATTCAAACGAATACATTTTTCCTGCTTGAAGACAATAAATTAAATAGAAGATACTTAAAGCCAACTTCATTTTATAGTGCAAGCTAGTATATGTACAGCCAAAGATTTTATGCAAGATTGACTTATAATACTTTTTTATTGACATAAACAAGAAACTATTAATTTAATGTCTTTTAAATTAACCTATTTTGCAAGTGCACCTTGGTGTTCATTGCTCATGACACATCTTAAAGAGTGATGCTGAGGGACAAATGACCATAAATACCAAAATTACAATGATCCTCAGGGAGTTTGTCACAGCATGAAACAAAACTATCAGAATGCTTACAAATACATCCTAAATTCTTTGAAATTATTAAATCTTTCCTCTTTACTTAGGATGACTGCAGTTTGGCTAACAACTGAAACAGGTCTTAAAACTCTGAATTTCTTACACCAGGCTGTGACAAGAAAACCTTCATTAATGATGTGAGTAGCATATAGGAGATCAGCATTAAGCTGGTTAGGAGATTAATGTGCATGAAAAGGTCAAAACTAAAATAGAGTTAGTCAAATGTAAGAAACTGCTTTTATCTGATCTAAGTCAGTAAGACTACATATTGGTTAATTACTATACAGAACAGGAGTTGCTCCATTTTATCTCTAGGGAAAACTCCAACCCTTAAAAGAAAGTATTTTAGAAAGTATTTGGGAACACTTTCTTGTGTTCCAGGATGGAAAATTTGAGAAGTTTCTACCACAGGAGTCACACATAAACTTGTGCAGTTTTCAGTAAATGAGTGGCTAATACTTCCTACCCAAGTCCTTCTGAAAGTCTGGACTCTGTTTTACCAGCAGGACATAAATCAGGCTGAGCTCCATTCTCAGTTACACTGCAAACAAAGCTCAGCTGTATGGGTGGTGTGCTGCTTTGCTACAATTTGTCTTTCAGAGACCAAAAGACTTTCTACAACGTTTTGTGGAGCATAGTGATTGTGGTAGATCCTGTCCTACAGTCACACAAACAGGAAAATGTGTCCAAAACCTCCTTTTTACCTGTATCAAACAATTATCTCTTTTTTCCTCTTAGTAAATAAGAGATGTGACCACCTAACAGGCCTTTTATAACACTATAATCTTGAGTCCTGGAATCTGTGATCACCAGTTCTCCTGTTGCCATTGAATGAGTCAAGTTAAAAAGACTTTGGGAGCTGTCTGTATCCAGCTCCCATCTCAGTGTAGGGATAACTTAAATTTAGCTGTCTCTAGAAATGGAGAATCCAAAACTCTCTGGGCAACCAGGTCTGGTGTTCAGCCATCCTCACAGTGAGGAATTTTTTTCATCTTAGATCTAATTACATTTTTCCTTCCTGCAGCCTCTCTTCACTGCCTCTTGCCCTTTTGCTGTGAAATTCTGACAGAAGTCTAGCTCCATCTTCTCTATAAATCCCTTTTAAGAAGTTGAAAGTGACATTTAGATGTTCCCCTAGCCTTATGTTCCTCAGTCTGCCACTGCTGAGCTCCATGACATTTCTGTCAGCCCATTTCTTGGGGTTACTGAATTATCTCTGAGTGACAGTCCTTCCCTCCAACTTATTTGTTGGTCCCAGCAGTGGTGTCATCTGCAAACTTGATGAGGATTTATCATCATTCCCACCATTCTGCTCATTAATAGAGACATTAATCAGTATTTGCCCCTGCATCAGCTGCTGAGGAATGCCACTAATAATCACATGCCAGTTGGACTCCACACCACTGATCATATTTGGCAGCCTAGCAAGTTTTCCATCTGCCCAGCCTATTTTTACCACTTTGGCTGCAGAAATACTACTGTGAGAGACCATGCCCAAAGCTCTGCTGCCATCAGAATAAACAGCATCCTGTGCTCTCTCCTCATCCACCAAGCCATTTCTGTTATCTCCAAAGGCAACCAGAGGTTTGTAAGACAAAACTTTCTCTTAGGGAAGGCAAAGTGGATAATAAGTCAACATGTTGGGGCTATTTTGTGTCCCTGCATATAGCAAATCAGTAGAATTTGCTCCACAGCCTTATTCAAGACCAAAGGTTGACTGACTGGCCTATAATTATCTGAATATTTACCCTTGCTTTTAATGAGTGTAGATTGACTTGCCATTTTCTCACAATTTGTGCCATTCTCAAATGGCCACAGGCTTTCCAAGATGACAGAAAGAAGCCTTGCAATGACTTCAGACTGCTCCCTCATCATCCTTGACCATTTCCAGTCCCATAAATTTATGCTTCTCCCATTTCCTTAAGCCATCCCTTTCCTGGTCCCCCTTTGCCATTATTAGCCTACATTTCCAGGGAATGACATTGGGACATGTCAGGGGCATGAAAGCCAACCTTGCCACAGTAAAGACTGAATCAAAGAAGGCAGACAGTCTTTCCATAGCCTTTGTGATTACATTGCCTATCCCAGGTCATTTGTTCATTCTTTATCTTCTAATAAATTGAGGGAAAATCAATTATATTATTTGTTAATATATATAGCCAAATAGCATAAACATTTTTATTGTATTTACACACCAGCAGTGAAGGAATCTGAACTGCTGTAGTAAACAACTTCATTGTGCAATTTTCATTTATTTAGTATTTCAAAATATATAATTAAACTTTTTTTTTGGTATTTCTTGCTTACTCTTTGCAACCTTGCAAAATAACCCCCAGCCTCTGGTAATTTAGTAAGGTAGCCATTTTTGATCCGCTCTGACTTTCAAATGTTTCATTTCTCTGCATAAATTTTTTATCCTACACATTTACTGCTCAGGCTTAGCTAGAAACAAAACAAATTGCTCCAGGATTACTTAAACAGAAAGTTCTCAAGCTAAAGAGATCTATCCAGACAGCAAATCAACCCATGATAAAATAGCAATTTTCTTATTCAGGTAGGTCAGTAATTTTGTGTGTACTGTGAGGCTGGGAATAACAGCTTCATAGCAGGCATTAACCTTAGGTCTCTTTGCCAAGTTTTCTTCAAAGATCTCTAAGGCTAGCTGTTATAGTCAGAAAGTGTACATATGAATCAGCACAGACACAATTATACTGAGTGAAAGCAAAAATTTCCCTTTTAAAGAATATTAACATTTAAAAATCAAACCCTCAAACAAACAAAAACCCAAACCAAAAAAAAAAAAACATGGGGGAAAAAACACAAAACCTCACTAATCAAACCTAGAAAAATGCCATTTGAAGTTACTTTGGGAACTTTAAATGGAAACTTTGAAGTATGCTTTGGCTGTGCTTACAGCCTGGCTTTAAAGCTGTGATTTTCCTTTTCCCCACAAAACCAGTTCCATTCAGAGCACACAATAGACACTTTACTCTCAGCAACACCTAGTCAATACTTTCTTCACTTCTTCTAAGGATACATCCCTTTGTTCAGGCTTTATTTACTATGCACTCTATAAATCTGCTCTGATTAGCATCACACAAGGACTCTGTAAGAGCAGGAGGAAGAGAAGTGCATTCTCCCTGGCACCTCTCAATAGCTACAGAATGCAAGTCCTGCAAATACAAATCTTTTCACAAAACATCTTCCAAATTATCCACATCAATGACACTGGAATACATAATTCCCTCCATACACAACCTTCCTTTCAAAAACTAGTATATTTCCAGAACAAAAAAATTCCACATTTTATCTCTGAAAAGAGGGACGGCGGGTGGTGGGAGGTAAGCAAGAGCACACAACCATTTCTTCAACAAGGATAAAGAAAAAGGCAAAACAAAATGTCAAGTGGCTCCTGAGCACAGTTATTTTGTTCACCTGAATCCAGGTATGCACTCATGCCGTATCCACCTTGCACATCAGCTGTGAGCCATCACATTCTGCTTGCCAGCAAAGGCACATCTTGCAGCATGGAGGTTATCCGCTTTAGCAAGCTTACAAGTGAGGGAAAAGAACATGACATGTTCTCCAACCTCATGCTCAAAAAGGCTGAAATCTTCATGTTTCCTTGCTTGCAAAGCCCTCAGCCTGAAGATGACATGCTATAAGGTTATTTTTGTATTGCATGAAAACAGGGGAGGGAATGAAGGGCTACAGCTCCTGCCTTAGTCTCACCAGGCAGGTGACATGTACCACATAACATTTTGGTGTAAGCTCTGATCCCACTGAAGTGGGAGTTTTGCCATTGACAGGAACAAAGAAGAGAATTTCCCTAGCTCTAGGCCAAAATTAAAAGATACAGATTGGTCTAGAATATGCAATTGCCAGGAAAGGAATTCATTTGTCTGTGTTTAGATGTTGCATAAGACATTTTGGCATGAAAAGTGGTAAGCACCACAAATAATAAATTATAATAATAATTTATAATAAAGCATCTGCCCTTTATTTCTTAATGTACTCATAACTATATATATATATAAAACATATAGTACAGTTTATCTACATATACTGTATATATGTTTTATATATATATAAAATTAATATCATGTACATACATACATATATATACATATAAAGTAATACAATGTATATTACTTTATATGTATCATGTATTTATATGTGCATTTTCTTAGGTTATACATGCTCTATGTATACAATTACAGTCTACAAGAATAAGAAAGTATTTCTTATATGTTAAGTTTCTGTCAATTCTGTTCATTATTTTCCCACTCCTTCCTGAGCTCTACATACAAGGCAGGTCTCAGCAATCTGGAATTCTGTCTCCTTCTTCAAGGTTTTGGAGGGAGGGGGAAACAATTTTTGTTTCTTCAGCTCAAACCTCTTATGGGGTGAAGTTGGTTTAAGTCTTCGTAACACAAGGTGTCCTTAGCCCATCTTATTGTTGGGGGAAATGGACTTGCTCTCTGTGATATGTAGTGAAAATTATTACACTCCCAGGGCAAGAAAGTCAAGATGTCCTCATGTTGTCTGGGAAGGAACTAGCAAATGAAATTTCCCTGTGGCCAGAACCACAGGTTGCAACACAAGTTAGAATTTGAGCCACATAGTCCTTAAGTACAACCTGGCATTTGACCCAAGAGCTGCCCTGAGAAGGTCTCAACAGCCTAAGACATCAGACCCCTGCTGTCATGCTGCAAGGGCAATGGGTGGAAGTAAATAAATTCATTTTCTGCTACCTGTGTTGCTTGGTCTTTGTGAGCCTCATTAATGCAAACAGGGGCTTTTTGCCTCCTGACAATCCATCACACATGAAGACTGGCCAGGAGAATGATTTTTTTACTGATCAAGGAACATAAAGGTCAGAGAGCTACCAAAAGATGAGAAAATGACTCAGCCGTTGGAGGAAAGCAAGAGCAGTTGTGAGATGCTGTGGACTAACTCAGTCATTCCATTATGAAAGAGTTCAAAAGAGAGAAAAAAGGTAATAAAGCAGTGATCACACAGCCTCTAAAGCATCACCTGTGCATTCATTTTCAGCACCCTGCTTCTCCTATTTTTACCAGAGTTATCCAATTATTACAAGTGAGGTTACCAGGTGTATCTTCCAGTCTGTATGGACAGAGCTGCACAAGGCAGAGCCTATGGGCCACATCATCTTCTGGGGATCCCTCCATTGCAGGCATCAAGATAATCCAGGAACAGGAAAGGGCTTGCAAATTGACTGACAAATATCTCAGTAAATAAGGAGAGGATATTTTTGGTATACATCAGCATTACAGGCCTGCAAGGTGCAATGTATGGGAAAAAAACTTTGAGGGAAAAAATAAATATTGCCTGAAAATATTGCTCTCCTTTCACATGTTGCTGGTTTTATATACAGCAAGTGATATTGATCTCTTTGATAAATCATCTGTTCCATTCATCCATGCTTGGAAACATTCAATCTATTTATAGCCTCTAGTGGAGACAGAGGTGTCTCAAAATTCTACTTATTTTAGCTCACCCAGTATTATTAAGGTATTTCTACTCACAATATTAAAAGAATTATTAAAAAAACCCTCAGAAATAATTTTATACAAAAAAGATACATTCAAAAGAACATCTCTTTAAATAAGTACAACTAGTTTCCAAGCTCCTTAATTATTAAAATGAAGGAGGAATATTTTCTTTGATCCAAATTTTGAGATATGTATTTCCCCAGGCCTGAACATAGAAGGTGGTTAAGTCAATTTTCATTATGTAGCGCAAATATTGACTTGTTCACTTGTTACTTAAAATGTGATACCTGTCTGACATTTCCTTTCTGCTCTGGATTTTATTATAAACTAAAACATAATTCTTTTCCATTTTTCCTCAAATGTTCTGTGTTGGAGTTAACAGTGGACTTATTACCATTACAGATTTTAGGAAGTGTCTCTATCTGATTCATCTTTTAGTTACTTTTTTAAGAAAACAAGATAAAATACATTACAGGATATTTGACAATATGACCTTTGTGGGCTACAGGATTTTTAAAGATTTCTAATGGTACATTGTCTTAATTAATATAAAATCTTTTTATTCATGCTAGAAATTCAAAAGTATATTAAAAGATCAACATAAATTAAACAAGTCCACGTGATACAATGGAATTATTGCTTTTAATTAAATGAAGTGGTTTTGGAACTGGATTACCATCTATATTTTTACTAATATAAAAGTCAAGTTATTGATAAATGAAAAAAATCAAAACCTATGGTATTTGAAAACCCAGATTGTTAGTGATTAGTAAATATTAGTTCCCTAAACACTTTGGACAGACTGTCAACAAGGGTATTAGAATTTTTCCCCTAGTAATTAGGATACAATTGAGCTTCCAAAATTTAAAAGTTCTCCTTTGTCATACCTGTGCTATATTCAGGAAATGTTAATCCTATATTTTGATCTCACAGATGATTTTCCTCTTAATCAACTAAAGGAAATATAACCCTGAAGCAATGAACTTCAAGAGCTTTAAAACTGCAGACATTATCAGCAATGAACTGTTACTTAGATAAAGAGATTAATATATTTCTTTGCATATATGAACAAAAATAATCTAATTCAGATGTGATACATATATAATGAGCATCTGATAGACCCTTTTTTTGCAGGAAGGTTTTCCTGGAGGATCTAAAGGAATAGGAAACAGAGGCAACCTGGACATTGCTGGAGAAGAGGTGAAATGTGCATTAAATGTCATGCTGCCTGCCAGAGATAAAGGTCTACAAGCTGACCAGAGGCCACAAAGAGGCCTAATAGAAATGAGTTTGCTGATGAGTTTGTATATTGAGATAAAAAAATGATTATTTTGTTGGCATGACTCAAAGATGGCTGTGCTGGGTGAAGGACTGAAATACATTATGGTGAGTAGATAATGTAAAGTGATATTTTAGCACCCATAGATGAAAATCAGGACATAGAAGACAAGAATAATTTGGAATATTTTGAAATGTTCCACCAGCAGAAAACAGAGATTATTCAAAAGAGAGACTTACTTGAGTATACAGGTACTGTCCTTCTGTAAGGATCAAGATAAATCAAACCCAAACAAATTAATAAATTTATAATAAACCTAAATAAATTAAACTCAAAGGTGAGTTGTTTGAGACACACAGAGGTCGAGTTCCAAAAATAATAGCTTTACATTTTGAGCTAAAATATTCTGAAGTTAAAAAAAAATAAACACTAGGACTGATGATAATGAAATCTAAGATGTCTCTGAGTTTCTATAAGAGATCTGAAATACAGTGTGAGAAAAAAATGCTATTTTTATAAAAAATGCATAATCATCTAGTAGTCATCTCATAATCATCTCTTTCTTGCAGCTCATGTGTGATGGCCACCTCTCTTTTGTCACTGTCAATTTAAAGCAAACTCTGGTCCAACATAAAATATGCAATAACACATCTGTGTCCATACAGCAGGCAACATTTTTCCATAATTTGCATTTTATTTCACTGTTTCCATATCCAAATAATGAGACCAGTTCTCAGGCCCTTCTGGTTTTCTTCCTGCTCACAATTTATCTACAGATCACCACATGACCTCCTTGACCACCCTTCTCTCAGGAGTTACATTGATGATAAAACTCACATTTCCCCCAGATTGTGTTAGTCATCATTTTCTCTCTCCTTTTTTGCCTTTCTGTGGCTGCCCAGCAGGCCAATGTGTATTTCAAATCTCTCTCCCAGGTTTCCATCCTAAGCTCCCTAGTCAGGTGGCTTCACTTGTCCACCTCCTGTTTTTCTGCCTTCACCTCCTCTCATGCTGCGCAAATTCTGGCACCACTCCACTCACATCAAGTTAAAATCTTCACTAGTAATTAATATTTTTTTTTTCCTTTGCTGCTATATGGCTGTCTAGGAGTCACCAGAGGAGTGAAGGAGATTGCAGGTTCCTCACTTTTTAGACGCAGTTATGAGGAAATCATTGCATATCTTCAATATCCAGGTGCTAGCACACATTGTTAATTCCTGTCTGTCAGCTTGAACACAAAAGGAAACAGAATCCCAGTCAGAAAAAGTTACACGAGTCCAACTCCCCAACTCCTCTCTTATTATTCTACCTGCATCACCCTGCACTGAGTGTATAGAAAACAAGATACTCTTACCCATGTGCTGGGTAATTCTGAACACCACAAATGCCTGTTCCCAAGGCTGTGACCTTTATGCCTCCCCTCTTACCCACTTCCATGCTTTGGTGTGTGCTGTCAGACTTGATAAACAAAAAATGTAAAGCCCACTTGTCACAGACATCTTTTATGAAAAATCCTTTGTTTAGGATTTTTACTCTTGAGAAGCTGAGAGGCCTCAAGAACAAAATGCAAACATTGATTATCTGCTGCTGTGGAATGCAACAGGGGGATCTGTGATTGGCCCATGTTAATTTTTTTAATTAATGGCCAATCACAGCTCAGCTGGCTTGGACAAGAGAGTCCGAGCCAGAAACCTTCCTTATCATTCCTTCTTTTTCTATTCTTAGCTAGCCTTCTGATGAAATCCTTTCTATCCTTTTAGTATAGTTTTAATGTAATATATATCATAAAATAATAAATCAAGCCTTCTGAAACATGGAGTCAGATCCTCATCTCTTCCCTCATCCTCAGACCTCTGTGAACACCGTCACACCTGCTGGCTTTACTTGCCTCTGTCCATTTCCTCCCACACCCTTATCCATACATGTTTACAAATCTGACAGAGAAATATGGCTCCACATAATGCTTTAGAAAACATCTTCCTTGGTTTATAATTCTTCTCATTACAAGGTACGCAAAGATAGCAGCAAAATTCACAGAGGAGAAGGAAAGTAATTGTAATTCCATCAAGACTTCTAATTCAAGCTGCTTCAAATGTTAATAGATTTCCAACGCAGCACCAGCTAATCCCACACTGTCAATTTTTATAGTGGGAGAATCACCTGCCCTGACATGTTTAATGTGCTTTTTGTAACCAAGCACCTCGAGCCGCGCTCTCATCTGTTCTCATTAAGCAAACAAAGCCCGTGGATGGGAATGCTCTGGGGACAGCTCCCACCAGGAAATATGTGCAGCCAAAATCACCAAAATCACACTGGAATAGCCCCTGCCATCCCACTCAGCCCCATGTCCTGCCACAGAGTGCCTGTGACAGAAAACCTCTGCCATAGCCAGCAAACCTCTGCACTTTCCCTTTCCTCTGTGTCCCCCTCCCCTGCGCAGGGAGCAGATGTGGCAGTGGTGACATGCCACGGGAGGTGACACTGCTCCCTGTGGGTCCATATTAAACCAACAGTGCAGTGAGTGGCAGGAGGCACTCTGCTAATAGAGGTGTTGTCCTCGGGATGAGAAATAAAACGTTCTGTGCCTCGTGGCCATTAAGAATCCCACGGCGCTTTCCACCAGGCTGGGGTTTAGCACCGGTGTCCTGCTCACGTTCCCACACAGGTAATTGCATTTCACCTGCTTAAATTCTCCTGCTGCCCCAGCTGAGCTCTCCTGTTCACCTCCTGAGCTGAAATCAGCAGCACCAGCAACACAAAGGTTGCTGCTACACCCTGCCCTGCTGATGGCTGTGTTTTAGCAAAGAGCATTTCTTCCTACACACAGAGCATCCCAAACCCTTTGCAGAGCATCTTGATGCATGGGAATGGTGCTCCATGTACACACAAAATAACCAGTCAATAATGGGAAAATTGTGCATTTCACAATAAATTAGGCTACTTTCCCCACAAATCATTAGCTCAAAAAAAAAAAAATCACAAACACAGCATACAGAAATTAATATCTCGGTCAGGTAAAGAAGTAAACATTTCTCTAATATAACTGAGAGTACAGATATTGATTTCTGAGCAGATAGGGTACTGCAGCCTCTAGCAATCCTATGATTAAATCACTAGCTTCAGCTCTGGCAGCACTGTTTCCTGCAGTTATAAAAAACTCCCCAAAAATTAAAATATATATGCAGAGGATATCTCCAGATTCCCAGAGCTGTTCCCCTGAGTAAACTCAGAGGAATAAATATTTCCCTGAGGGATTCTGATCTAGCGCAAGATTACTTGACTGAAGTTGATCATTTTAGCACTTCTTTGAACAGGAGGTACTTTCTGCCTTTCAGCCTTGATTTGTTAAAGCTCTGAATGGAAATAGATTAAAAACTGCAACCAGCCTCTCTGACAGGGCTTTCTGAGCACTCTGTGGGCAAACAGATTTGGTGTTCTCACAGGCTCTGACCCGAGTGTCCAGGAAGTTAACACCACTCTTTCTTTGCTTTTACTGGACTTAAACCAAGGCTTCCCACTTGGAGGCAGCAGGCACTGCTGAGATACAATGCTCCTGCTGCCAGAAATACAGGGTTTCATATAACCCAGCAGCAGTAGGCACAACTGCGAGAAAGCAAAGGTCTTGTAAACCCTGTAACTTACCACAAGAGCAATCTGCGCCATAAGCAGTGAAAGCAGAGATCTGATTTAAAAAAAACCCCACTGAAATTGGTGGGCTGGGTTAATTTAGAGGAAAGCAAAACCTAGAGATGCCTTGGCAAAGCAAAATTTTATTATTGATCATCATATTTCTTACAGATTCAAGATTCAGTTCAAGAAAGTTTATCATCTTACTTGCCTTTTCCCCTTTATGTGATGGAAGAACACAGAAAAAGAAAATTTCGTAACAAGATTTCTTTAAAGATCCTTAAATTTCTCAAATACTCAGTGGTATACAAAGGGATCTATTTTTCCATTTTAATTTAAAACAATTAAAAGAAGAAGAGAAGCTAGAACATTAAACTGATAGAATTTTTTTATATTTAAATTAAATGAGGAACTTAAATGACAAGGCCAAGAATGAAGCACCATTGAAGCAGCAGCCCCAAGCAGAATGGTCTGCTAAAAAGGGTTAGACAAGAAATTCTCTAAATATTAATAAAAAAGAGGAGTTACTGGAAATTGCGTGTCTTAATTGAACGCCATTTATTCCTTATAAATATTTTCTATTTAAGGCCTAATGTGCATTAAATATTTATGAACTCTTTATTAAAGGAATTTCACAGTGGTGCAATAATTTCTGAATTGCTGAAACAATAGGGCAAAGAATTCCTAAGTTGGCAGATTTAATTTCTAGGGAATTAACAGTTCATAGGGGGTTCCTCCCAGACCTATGGACCCAAGTTATTTATGCCCCATGGCCACTCCTGACCAGGGGAGAGCTGCACTCTGGGAACATGGGAAAGGTCACAGATGATGCTGCCAGGACCTGCCTGTGTGTGTGATTCCTGCCAAGACACGTTTGGTCACTCCAGGAAACCAAAACCTATTACTGCAATTATGATGAGCACCGTGCTATAGAAAACAGGCTGTAGAATAAAAAATGTACACTATAGGGAGCTTGTGCTACATCAAGACTGTCTTAGTGGCAATAATATTTCATCAGAAAAATATTGTCTGTACCACCTCTCCCTCTTTGCTTCACTTTAGGAGGTAACTATAGTTATGAAATGTGTAAATGTGCTTTTATTTTACATCTTTCTCTTTGCTCCTTCCACTTTCCCTTCCTTCCTAACATGGTTTTACATCTCTTCATGACAGTGATACTGTCCCAAAGGGAGCATGTTTTGCTAGTGTTTGTTATTGTTACTATCAATATGTTCAACCAATCGTTTTATGTAAACTCTTTTTCTTCAACTTGGGAGTAATTTTTTTTCAAACAACGAAAAAAATGTATACTATTATTCTTATACAAGCATTAAGGTAAAATTAAGTAAATTATTTACATTTTTCTGAGCTTTAATAATGTTTAATAACAATTTATTCTGTTTCAAAGCTCATAGAATGGTTTGGTTACTCCTAAATACCTGTAAGCACTTCTTAAGCACCTTTCAAGCAAACATGAAATCATAGCCAACAAAGTGGTGGAAAGAATATAAAATTTGGTGTTTTCAGAGAGACACAAGCAGAATAATGTGGCTCAGTATATATTAGTGTGTTTTTGCCTTGCAGATTTTGCAGTGGAATAACGCAACAGATCTTAGCAAATGCTTAAATCACTTCTGCTATTGACCTTGCCCTGCTATCATCCATCACAAGGAGAGTTTTCTTTTGATGTACACATCATGAGCTTGCCTTCAATTTCCAGTAATACATTGAGAAAATGAAGGAAACAGAGAAGCAACAGCAAATGCAACAGTATTATTTTGAAATTTCCTGAACTGCCCCTTTCTTTCAAAGCAGCAAGCTTTCCGGGCATATTTTTAGAAAACACTAGAAGATGCATACTCATAGCTTCAGGAACAGTTTTTCTGGCTTTGTGCTGGTGATACAAATGCGAGGGCAGGGTTTTGTCCTCACTCAGCAATCCCCTTTCTCTCTCCTGGCGATGCGCGGGATTCCGCAATTCGCGCACGGCGGGAGCGGATCCCGCACGGATGAGGGAGCATTCTGCTGCATTATTAGATTGAAGTGTGTTTTGTCCTGCCTAGTTGACACTGCCCCGTGTGTCACAGCGTTTCAGCTTGAGAAAAGGAGGTGAACCTCACCGGCTCCGCTCTCATTTCTTACAATTTCTCCTCTCAGGAAGAAAGAAGACATTCAGTGAATTTAGCTGTTTGTAACTAGCAGTGACAATACTTCTCCTGACACTGTCAAACTCTTTCTGAAAGCAAAAGCTGCTCTTCTTCTGACCCAAAGAGTCTCCACACTTCAGGCAAAACCCACGTTTAGTATTACAGAGTAGAATTTTAAATTTCAACAAACTATTTTTCAGTCCTTAGGCTCTCATCTCCATGGCAACCAGGGACATTTGGGAAAATCTTGAAACTATGGAGTAGACACACACTTTATATTTTATTAATGCAATATTTCCTAAAGGAAAGTCCAGGTGAATTCCTTCTTTTCTCTGTACCTAACTTGGCCTTATTTTTTAATGTTTTCTTGTTCTCTTGGAGAGCCCAGCTCTCCTCCATCCTCAGCACAATTCAAACAGAGCCCTCACACTTTTCCTTCCCCAGGTATCTTTCTGTTAGTCTGGTCTCAGATTCAGGCAAACTTCAACTTTTCTTCAACTGAGTTACACAATTTGTAATCTTTTTTTTTAGCTGTCCATCCAAATAATCTCATGCAATATAATCTAGATCTTAAAGGTTCTTCAGGCACTTGAGTTGCCTGGAATGAGAAGAAAAATGAGTGTTCATCCAAGTCTTTATTCTTGTGTATCTCAGCTGCTGCAGTTTCCACCCCTGTGGCCTAAATGCCATATGTCTTCACTTCTATCCTCTCAAAATTTTCTGCCAAAATAACTGTTTTGGCTCATAGATTTCTGGCATCAACTCCCTCATTTATCTCAGCAAGCTCCTTTCTGAGTATAAGATATTTTATGGGTTTGCCATTTTATAGCTACTATAGTCAGCAGTACCAGTGCTGAAGGCTGGGTGGTAAAAGTGACTGTCTGAATAATATGAAGGAGAACAGCAGCACCATTTTTTAATGCACTCAGCCATATTCACTATTGCCCTTTCTGTTTTGCTCAGAATCAAGATGGAGCTGCAAGTGTTGCTTTCACCCTTGTCAGACCTGTGGACACCTCAAAGGTATAAAGCAGATTACATCCCATTGCCCCAGATTAAAATCCTTTTTTTGTTTTTTTTCAGAATTAACTCCCAATTTACTCTTCTTTCCTTACTTTGAAATATCAATTACCTCTCACAGTATCTAAATTGGAAGCTCTGCAGAACAGAGCTTCTGTTCTATATATATTCTTTCTATACTTTTGTAGGATAATTGTACAGAACATGACACAGCAGTAAAGCTTGAGCCCTTAGGTGCTAATACAAGACAAATCTAATACAAGACATTTCTAACCAAGAGAAAAGGGATATTTGCATCATTTAGGACTTGTGCTAGGAAAATGAAGCAGTCAGACCAAAGCAGATCAGCAGAGATGGATGCCACAAGATAAAATTTTGGATCATTTATCCTGTTGCTCCCTGGTGTTCCAGAGACCCCAGAATAGCTCTTGGTTCTTAAGCTGTTGCAATTCTTTGAGGTTTGGTTTGTGTTTTTTTTTTTGTTTTTTTTTTATCTCCTCTGTATATTTTATTTCCTTACTGAGGACAAGGAATCACGGCTAGGAATGCATATTCTGCTTTTTTAACCCATTCATACTACAACAGGTGAAAAGGAAAATGAAAAAATCACTTAGAGATAAAGAAAATTATAGGAACACTGGATATATTATGAAAAAATAGAATGGATAACCATTCTATTTTTTTCATAATATATTACATTCAGATTTAGAGTGCAGCTCTGCAATACTGCTTGGGGCTTTCAGTATTAACTGATGCTTCATGTGATTGCATTAGTTATCTTTTTTTTTTTTAAATAAAGTTTAATATATTTTTGTTAGTGCACCATCAGATAGCTAATAGGGTATAAAAAATGTCATTAGCTTAACCTCAGAAAGGTGTCTTAGCTAGTGAACTATAAAATTCTGAGCTCTTTTAAGCATCACCTGGAGAACTGGGAGGCATCTTGTCTCTCCTTAATTCACAAATCTGAAATTAAATATCCTGCAATACTTGAATAAGCAAATAATGAGTGCTGCTTATGCAGTTAGCTCACAGATATGGTCACTGCCAGAAAGGGCAAGAAAGAAGAAGCTGATGTGAGAAAAAAAGTGAAAATATATTAATGAGATTTCAAATGCAAAGGGAAAAGTCGTCATGCACTTAAAGTAAAACTAAGGATTTGGGTGTTTTTATTTCTCTTTTTTAATCTAAAGTAATCTAAAATGACTTTATCTAAGCAACTGTGTCATCTCATTAGATAACTCCAGCCAAGAAATTTGACCTGCACAGCTGAACATGTATATCCAAAGAGACTTCCAAGCAAGCCCATGGGATTTCATTGAGTTTTTGCAAAAAGCAAGTTACATGACAACTTAATTAGGCTTTGGTTATATTCTGCCTAGCTTTATAATTAATACTGTTTATTACATGTCTCTGTCTCTACATACAGGTCCATACACAGCCATATAGATAAAGGCCGGTCATTTGCAATGGTTCTTTGTTAAATATTGAAAAAAAATTTAAATTTTAAGAGCAAGCACAGAGTTATAGTGCTTTGAATACAGCTTGTTTTAGGCAGAAGAAGCCGGATCCAGAAAACACCAAGAATCAAGACTCCACTCTCTGCAGTCCAACTTGGTTGGACTTATTTTGTTTAGTATTAGCCACTCTATGCAAAGTTACAGGGATAGCCTGTGGATGAACAATAAATTGCAAGCTAACAAACCTTTAGACACAGCTGACATTAAAATATAAAGTAAAAACGTATTTTCAAAACTTTGACCAGAGATCAAATCTATCAGAACTTAAAATTTATTGAAAGATATGGAATAAATGATGCAAGATGGGGATTAATATTTGCTTGAATTTGGCCCTGTGTTTCTGTATCTCCATCTCTATCATTTACAACAATTCTTTCTCCATTATTTAGGCAAAGATATATCAGAGATGAGGGGGAAAAAGTGTATGAAATCTTTTGTCTCCTTTACTACAGCAAATCTGTATAATATTTAACAGTCTTTATATAAAAATTGGCAATTTTCTTCTACTTCTTAAATAAGAGTAGGAATAAGGCCAGCTCTTTTACTTCCTGTGTTCCTCCATAATCTATTGCTTTCTTTTCCCTTTTAACATTGTATCTCAGGTGAAATCTCTATTTATTCTTCATGCTCCTAACCCATTCTTGCCATTGCAATTATCTCTCTAAGTACATTATATGTACAAGTAAAGCTATTTGGGGAGTGAATTCTTATGAAAAGATGACACAATAAAAAAAAAATACTTTAATCTGTGAGCCAGATCCTCTAGAGCTACCTCACTGCAGAGATGTGGAATTAAATAACAGCAATGCTGTAAAAGTGGCAGCACAGTTTCACCTTTCCCCTTTCCTTATGTTTTCATCAACAGCACCCTCAGCAAGGATATCATAAGTAGCTTTTATGAAAACTGAAAAAACCTTCCAACCCTACATGATTCATTAGAATAAGATACATATTTAAGAAAAAAAAAAACAATCAAAACCAACCCTGTCTCTCTGTATATGGATATAATTACACAAGTTATTTTTACTTCTGGCTTTGGACACAGTCACACGTTCTATGCACTCCTTGCTGTCTGGTCACAGGCACAAAGTGAATTAAAAGGGAAAGATGTATTTAAACTCTGACTTCACAGCCCTAGGGTACATGTCCAAATAAATGCAGACAGCCCCAGACCCACATATTTTGGCTTTTCTGCTTTTCACAGGTTTACTTCACTTGACCATCACATCTTGATGAATTGCATTTCAGCTTCCTGAATCTCAGATGGGCTAAGAACCATCTTTTTTATTTCTGGAATCTCAGCTTAGTATTTGAATACCTTAAGATCAATGCACTTAGTGCTGATGCTTTTTATCACTTCCAGCTAGAAAAAAAAGAAGTTCAGCTGAAGAAACCCTTCTGCTGTAAGAAGGACTGTTAGATGTTGCAATTGAGACACAAAACAAAATGCCTCTACTCTCTGTGGTAGGGACTAGCAGGTTGCCATATCAACAAGGTGGAAAAAGGAGAAATAAAAGCCTTCTGTTCATAAAAAGATTGTGGGACTCCACTTTTCTGTCTCTGGCAAAAGCATCCTGGAGTGAAATTGCTGTGCTTGACGATGAGAACTTGGCCACACCATCTGCTTGAGAACAGACTCCAGCCAAACACAGACCCATGCAGGTGAAGAACGTGAGCAACTGATCCATCCAGCTACAGTGAGCAGCTCTGCAAAGCCATCTGTTGGAATTTTGCTAAAGACCTGGATATCTGCATCTACCCCATGTAGATGTTGGTTTTGCTCCCCACAGGGAACCCAGGGACCTCTTGTCTTTGCTGCAAGAGAGCACTGTCAGGTCATGGTCAAGCTGGTGTTCACCAGTGACCCCAGGTCCTCTTCTGATCATCTGATTTTCATCCAGCCAGCCCTCTTATTTGCTTATTCTTGTGAAACTTTCAATTTCTTTTGACTTGAAATTTTCCTCCCACTTCCTTCACATGTAGTAAACTATTAAATTAATTTTCACCACAAAGACCTGCGCAAAAATGATGAGCTGAGCATAAGAAACAGCATCACAGCAATGCAGGAGGAAAAGGAAAGAAATTTTGCAATAGCTTTGCAAAATGACGGCCAAGAATGTGTTAATGCTACTCAAAACCAGTGACAGAAAATTCTTCATTCAGCTTGTAACCTCCTATCCTAAAATGATGCATGTGCCAAAGGAATTGCAGGACACAGGCCTGAAATATTCCTTTTACTTTGCACACTTCATCCTTGGAGAATGCTCAGATTTAAAAAAAAAAAAAGGGTACTTATAAAATGTTCACTTCACCAACTAAGTATTCATTCATATATTACATGAATTGTAAGCAGAGCTGACAAGAGCAGCTAGAAGTAGAATCTGTGAGTCACTTCCTGTGACAGGACTCTCTCTTCAGCTGACTCTAGTTACATGACTTTTTAGCCCTAAGGCTCAACTTTTTTCTTCAATTTTTTATTTCTTTCCTATGTCACTTTACATATTTCTGCTTCTTCCAAGAAATAAACTGGTTTTGACAAAGCTTTCACCTTGATATGAGAGTACGCAAGTTCTTCTCCAAAAGAATATCCTCCTAATCTGCTAAATTTCCAGCTTCAAGAACCCCAGTTCACACATACACAGTAGCAATGTGCTAGAATTTGGATAATCTCCAGCATTAGACACTGCTCAAAGATATTCCCTGATATTAATCCTCTTAGATATGATGACTCCTTTGCTACAGACTCTCAGAAGTGAGAACAGGGACAATGGCAACACAGAAGAGAGAATGAAACCATTTTCTGGAGTATAACAAAAAAACCCCATTTTATCCCAGACATCATCCCTTAAAATAATCATGTAAACTTAAAAAGAGACCTCCTTCCTGTCTTTATATCAGAAATAAGCAGATAAAAGATATCTGCAGTCATTAAAGAGGTATTTTGCCCATTTGCTGTAGCCACTTCACACCTTTGGGCATTTAAGTGTATTCTGGGATAAATCAGAATGAATGCCCCTTGACACCAAGCTCTACAGAGTAAGGTCCATTACAGGAAATAAAGAATCCCATAGTGACTTCAGGTACAAAAGCAAAATCACCAGAAACTGCTTTATAAGACAATTATCCAGTCAGTAAATATGGAAATGCCAAGCATTGCCAGGTCAATGTGAAACTTATCTACAGAGAAACATACAGGGATTTAAAAACAAGAGAAACAAAAAAAAAAAAAAAACAAAACAAAACAAAAAAAATCCAAACCAAACCTAAAAATAATATCAACAAATCAATCATTTACGGATTCTCTTGATGAATCTCTTCTGAATATCTACAAAACATTTACCCTTCAGAAAGTTTCAGTCCTAAATACCCAAAGGTTTTGGGCCACACTGGGTTCCAGCAAGCACTGAATTCCTTAATGGATCAAAGCTAGTAGAGAATTCCATTATGGCAGCCAATCCCATTGACAAGCTGTAAGGAGACAAAGAATCACAGCAAATGCAGTATTTGTAGCCTTTAAGACAATTTCACTAATTTCCTTTGTGATTAGAGGGCAATAAAAGAGATGAGACAGAATTACAGCTGGATGTTTAAGAGTTTGCACTTTTAGTACCAGCTGACTTGAAAATAAAAATATTGATCACAAATATTCCACAGGAAACATGCTGAAGTTCTAATGCACATCACTGAAGGAAAAGAAAGTAGCAACTTTAACATAAAGTGCCCAACTATCTGTAGGGGAGTTAAAATTAAAAGCTTCTGCCTAAAAAGTAGGACTGGCTCTCTAAATCACTCCCAGTTCCACACAAGACACAGTGACATGGCTAATATGTCTCAATAAATTTCCTGGAGATTATTTAAAAGAGACTGCAGCATGTGTTTCAGGAGGCACAAAACCAAAGTTGTAGATTTAAGGTGCTCCATACAGTATTTCCCTCTAAACTCCCTCCCTGCATTTCCCTCTAAACTCTGTAATGCCCTGTATTAAATATTTAGGCTGTTGGTGGCTCAGAGCATCTGGAGAAATGATGACACAAGTCTTAATGTGAACCAACACCTATCAACAAAAGCAACCCCCAAATTCATCAAGTGTGAAATGTAATTCACTAGAGAAGGAGGCATATATTCAAAAAGCAGTGTTAAGATTTTTAAAGAAACAGAATAGTCATTAAAATCAATCAGAAAAAATAATTCGACAGTTGAATTTTCTTCTCTGTTTTGCTGTTCTTTTCATCTTCAGCTTAGTTTTCCTAATAGTTGTTTGGCCAGTAAAATACAATGATTCCTTCTGTCTGGCACAGATTAGGAAATTGTTAACCTAGAAGAAAGGGTGGTATCCCGTGAAACACACTCACAGGATTTCCACTGACACTTCCACTACATCCAATGAAGCCGTTCCTTGTGTTCTCTTTTCTGTCCTTTCTTCTAAATCATCCTCACTCTAAGAATTTCCTGGGCAACATAATCTTGAAATTTAATGAAAGCATACAGAAAGAAGTTTCTTGTCTGAACCCTTTTCAAAGTAGTACAGTTGTGAAGAATGAAACACCATCTCAACTGAGTCAAGATATGAAGCCAAAAGCAGTTTTCAGCCTCAGAAAAAAAAAAAAAAAAAAGGAAAAGACACAATAAGCAATGAAATGCAGCAAATAGTTGGAATAGAAGAAATAGTGATGAAAAAAATCCATCTTTATATCTAGCAGCTGTCTCCATATAAATCCACCTAGATACCTAAAGCAACTGAAGCATCTGGAAAAAACAGTTTTGCCTGAGAAAGGACACTGAGCTTTTCTGGTAAGAGCCTTTCATATAATGGACAGCAACAACTTATGTTCAGTTCAGCAGCAGAGAAAGCTTTGATCTCTGCTAAAGTCTGAGTTTTGGCTTTTCTACAGTGAGTATGTTGGCACAAGCAAAGACAAGGATCTTTTATTATAAGAGACTGTTGAGGCCCTTGAAGGGCACCATGCTGAGGTACCAGAATGACTGAAACAAGCAGAACAAGCCTGGGGACTAATTCCTTGTTGGGATCTGGAAATGGGAGCTAAGGGGAACCACAGATCACAGACCAGGATGTGGATATCAAAAAAAAAAATTGTAACATCTAGGCAACCATTCCGAGGTCCCAATGACTTAGCAAAAACTACTTCAGCTCCAAGAACCTCATGGGCTGTAGCAGCAAAGGGAATTAATATTTCCAAACTCATAGGAATGATCTACAATTTCTGGGAAAATCCCATAGTTCCAGAATTGGCCTCTGAGCAATTTTAAATATGGTAGATAAGGGCAGAGGAAATACTTTAGTGATTGAAATGCCCCAGAAAGATCAAAATCTAAAAGGTGTGCATATGAACGATTGAAAAGGTACAGCCATAAAAAAAGTTATATTTTAATTTACACTCTTTGCTACAATAAGTCTAATTTATCTGCTGAGTTGCAAAGCTTTATAGACTAAAGATGTGAGATGCCAAAGAAATCAGGAAGAGCTTCAGTTTTGGCTTATTTGTGGCCAGAATTTCACAAACCATTGTTGCAAGGAGGAATTTCTAGAATGTTCTGTAGTGTAACTAAGTCGAGAAGCCACATCTTCCCAGTCCTCTGCCACTCATTTCTTACATTATCACTGATATTTCCACTAGAAGTTTTCCTGAGTCAAAGTTTCCTCTAAAAACATGACCCTTCTTGAGTATGATACACATCTAAATAAGATGACATATTTAGATGGTAGGTAAATCCTTAATGCCAACACAAACAGCTTCAGAGAAGGGAAAATGTCGTTTTATTCTTAAAAGGAGACCAAAATACCAACTGATAAACTGGTCAAACAGGGCTAGATCACAATTTATTTCTGACCTTTTAACGTTTTCAGTTCTCAATGATTTTCTGTCATTTCTGCCTTGCTTGGACCCAAGACCTGTCCCAGGGGTGTTTCGCTTTTTGTGGCTACTTAACTTTCAGCCTCCATTTTCAAGATTGGAAGATAAGTAACTAATTGTTGCTGAGATACCCTAGGGTTTATCAGCTGTCCAGATCTACCAGGTTGGAGAAAGCCCTAAATCGGGAAATTTTGCTGTACTCATTCTGCATGAGACAGAGTTTCATATGACAACTTGGTTAGAACCTCCTGCTGTTGGTGTCATTGTCAAAGGCCAGGAAGAAATCCTGCCTGGTGTTCTGCTATGCAGCCATCAAATCACTTTCATTTTAAACATAACCCCTCTGTCTTGAAATGAAGCAGAAGAGACTCATTTAAAAATTCACTCGTTTAAAAGCATACAAGTACAAACTTCCATATTATTACATTCCTCTAAGAGTTTGGCTGGCTGTTATCTGAGAAACATCCTGCTCCTCTGTGCCCACCTAGTGCACAAACAGCACTGGTAGTGTGTGGAAAACTCCTCCACTGATGTTTGTGCTGCCAAGTGTTTTATCTCGTATCATTTTGCTTTTTTATTTTTCTATATAACATCTGAGCAGCTGACAAAGCACAGATGCTGCAGGAAGGTAAAAAGAGCTATTTGAAACAGAATTCTGCATTTTTATGTGCTTTAAAACAGCCATTCATAGGGAAGCATTAAACACTGCTAAGAAAAATGCCTCTTTGAAAGACAGACTGAAGCCCATACAGGTACAGGTGTGTACAAGGATTACATCAAGATAACAACAAACTGCTTCAACAGTATGCTCATAGTTTAGAAAAAGAAAAAAAAAAGAAAAAACCCACACATCCATCAAGTCTGTTGTTTATCCAAAGCAGTTATTGCCCTTGAGTTACATTTCTAGACCTTATTGAAGAACAAGCGATACATTGTTAACGTTTGGATCAATAAACAATTATTGTTCTTTGTGAGATGCTGAAAGGGGATTTAGAGACTTTACAGGTAAGAGGCATAATTTACCAGAGGCTGTCAAACAACTGCAGCACGTTCTTTCTCCTTCTCTCTTTGTCTTGCTCTGATCAGAGGCAAAACTGGTCTGATCCCAGCCAGCTCCCTGCCCTGTGGTGTGAATTCCCATAGGATCAGCAGGAGCCTCAGCTCCTTCCAATGGCAAGTGTGGCTGTGGCAGGGGCTCTGAATGGTTTTTCCTGCAGCTCCCCAACAGCCATGATTCACCTCAACTATTGCTTCACCAGTTTGTAATGATTACAGCTCTTAAATAAAATAAGGAAACCAACTGACAAGTTTGCTTCTTTGCAAACGCATAAATAATGCTGCATAGTAAAGAGCTTCTTCTCAGCTGAAA
Organism: Zonotrichia leucophrys gambelii; assembly: GCF_028769735.1. NCBI lineage: Eukaryota > Metazoa > Chordata > Aves > Passeriformes > Passerellidae > Zonotrichia > Zonotrichia leucophrys. The sequence goes on from NC_088169.1 coordinate 109,146,627, forward strand.
AGCAGAACAAGCCCTCCACTTTCTTTAGAAGTGAAGTAATTAACTCTGCCAGCCACAAGCATTCTGTAAATAATGAATGGCCTGAAATCCCAAACACTGTGGCTGTTTCCCCTGTGCATCCCCACAAGCTCCCATTTTCACTCTCCACTTACAATGGTGTTTGTACAAAAGCTCCCAGAGTGGGACAATTTAGCCTTTGCCAACAATAAGGTTATTGATCAGCTGGGTTTACTAACCAGCATAGTGTCATACTGTTCCTTTCTCCTCATTTTCTCACTTGCTAAAGAATCCTAAAATCCATCCCCTCCCTCTGCCTTGTTACTGCCTTCACAGGGCTCAGTTTGATCAATTGCATCAGGAATGAAGCTTAGATTCATGAGTGTGGTAGGATCTATAAAATAGATCATAAATTGTTTCTGAGGGAGCTTAGTAATGATAGTTTGCTGACACCTGCTACTACTAAATACTCTCTTGTCTGATTTTTAGAGCCACAAGAACAACTGAATCCCAGAAAACCTTAATAACAATGTGTCACCAAAACCAGTTATTGTGAACTGAGTGGAGTATGAGACTAATTGATGCTCTCTACAGATCATTGGTGCTATTAAGGTAGCAGCCAGTGCCCTCAGACAAGATTCTGCTTCCCCTTGTGATACATCTCTTTGGTTGTACTCAGGTGCTCCAGGGCCAGTTCATGCAAAAAAATCAGTATCTTGTAAAGACGCAGCAAATTTCACTTGAAACTCTGGTATCAAAGTGCTATACAAGCATTAAAAGCCCAGCAAATAGTATGTTGTGTGAATAAAGGAGCACAAGAGCAGGAAGTTCATGGTTTTTTTGCAAACATCTTGGACAAAAACCAAGATGCCCTCAATAATATGACCCCAACCTCTGAACATGGAGAGACAACTGCTACAAACCAAATTATTCACCTTGCATCAGTCAAAATACATGAATGTGTTATCTCTTCTACCCCATCTTGTGTGAATAAACACATTTCCTGTGTGTTGTGTATGTGTAGGTAACCCTGGACTCTTTTTCCCTCAGTTTGTTTCATGGGCAGTGAAGTGTGGACCTGCCAGATCTGCCATATCAATATGCTTATATCTTTCACAGAAATGTACATAAAACAGTAAAGAGCAGCACACTCTTTGCAACACAAACAATAAACCTGGGGTAGGAATTATCTCAATAAATAAATATGGAGCAGAATATGAACAGAATTTCCCCCCATACATATTTAAAATATCACAGGTTAACATCAACTACCCCTTGCCTCTATTGCTGTCCTACAACAATCAGTTAGACTTACAGGATGAAAAGAAATTAAAAAAATAAAGATGTAATCAGTTTGACATTGGGGCTTTAGAATTCTTCCTTGGATCATTTTAGAGGTTCAGGAAAAAAAAAGTACTTAAATGATTCAATTTCTCTAATGCTCATGAGTGCTTCTTATGCAACCTCTGGAACTGACAATTCAGGTTAAATAAAACAAAATGAAAAAAAACCCACAAGAAGTGTTTTTAGATTTGATAAGACATCTCAGATGTTACTAACACCACACCACAGAGCTCTCTCTGAGCAGGCTACAGCTGCTCAAATCACAATACTACAGATTTTAAATTATATTGATGATGTATAGACTGGGATGAGACCCAACCTTACTTCCTTGCTAAACCACAAATGCCCCAACCTTCTGTAGGGATGTCTTTCCCTAACAAGAATGCATCACAAAATTGGGGACCAAAGAGCAGCTTTCATTCCTCTCCAATTTCCTCTGAGTCATCAGCTTTCCAATCCACTCCTCTTCCATATGAGAGAAGAGCCAGAGGTATTTTGGAAATATTCTTGTGGTGAATTCAAAGAAAGGAGTAAGGATAAAACCAAGGTACGTTACCTGAAAAATTCTGAAAATAATCTCAGTAGTGGAGTTACCCCACACAATTACTCAAATCAACTCAGGATAGCATTATGAAATAAAGGAAGCAAAAAAAAAGAAAAGAAAATTAAAAAAAATAAGATATAATACAGAGAAGACCTGCATAGTATTCTCTGAGGCAGTATGCTTTTACTTCATAATTTATCTATGATTTTTTTTAAAAAATACTTTCTACATTTCCGTAGAAATGCAGAAAATCCTTGCACTTTGTCATCTTATCTTCCCTACTGAAATTTTTCCTTCCTAATTGATCTGCAATAATCACTTCAGAATAACTTGATAAGTGATAACCCATCACCCAGACATCAATTCTTTTGATATATTATTATTTAATTCTAAGATGCTTTTTGAAGCCTGACAGTAACACAAATGGGAAAATGATCACTGAGAAGCACATTCAGCTCTTTAGGATAAGACAAAGAATTTGTTTCTCAACAGTCACAGAGAAATTGTTTCCAAACAAGTCTGAGACTTGCAACATCTCCTGTAGACATCAGAAAACAACTGAACTGAAAGAGAGCATTTAGTCTTGGGCAGATTAAAGGGTTCTTTTTCAGATTTTGGTGTGTATTTCACACATGCTGTATGTGTCCCTCAGAGCAGATTTGGAAGTCTATTTCTGCTTGTACTAGGCAATCCTTTAAAACTTTTAACAGCCATGTTTGCTGCTGTGACTGCTGTCAAGTATTTGGTTTTCTGTCAGCTAAGCAGAGCATCAAGTCAAGTTTCCTTGCTTCACAAGGCTCTGTATCATTTATACTCCATTTAATGTCTTTTCTACTTGTCAATACGATAAGTGGGACAAGAGTGAATGCATGAGAGTGTGTGTCTGACTTTTTTGCAATGGATAATTCAGAGTATCTTAAACATTTTAGGTGCATCAAGTGTAGCTTGACACGCTGTAACACAGTTTTCTTAACAAAAGAGAAATCAGCAACTCAAAATGCTTCACTAGTGTAAAAATACCCATGACTTCTAAATGGTAAACTTGGTATTTTTCTATGACTGACTTTTGGAAACATATTCTTCAATCCTTTCCTTTTCTCCATTTTAAGCAAGCTTAGGAAAGCATGAAAGATTTATTATACTTTATCCAGCATAGTTGATAGTACCATTTCCTCCTGCCTAAACAGAACTCCTATGGTACCAGCTTCATATTTCCATTTTCAGAAAGAACAACTATTTCAAAATACAGACTTTGAACTTAGCATTTTTTTGGGTTGCTAGGCTGTCTCATTTAACACGAAAACTAAAACAATCACTAGTTTTTGCACGTTGCTTTACCATGGAACATTTACTGCAAGCATTTTTTAATTACCTTCTTTTCTAACTTTGGACTGAGCCCCTTCCCAGCTGCCACCTGCCTGTGATGTGTCACCAGCAGGGGACACCGGAGGGAGAGCAAAATGCCAGCTCTGCTGAAATCGCTGCCATCAGCTCTAACAAGGGTGTAACATAAGGTCGTCCCCAATAGCTGTCACAGCTGCCCTTTTCCTACTCACAGGCACGTGTAAGGGCATGAACTGTCCTGATAAAAACCCTGCTGCTTCAAATGAGTGAGGGAACCTAAGTTTATACTAACTTAACCAAGAAATTCTTTTAGTTCAGGCCTTTGGTTTGCTACTTGTCCTTTTCATTCTCGTTTCTGCAATTTTTTCCCTTATAGAGACACTCATTGTAACAAAATCCTGACACCATTACAGCTGCTAAGAGGTTTGTGAAATTTCCTTTGTCTCTGCTGGGCTGAGTTAGGGAATCTTCAAGGTCATTTCCATGATAAACCTGATCTTCACCTACTTATCATTAACAGGGATGATAATTGGTTGTGACAGCAGGGTGTCTGTGACAACCTCTTGAAGATAAAATGCCCACTATATATTTCTTGATGCTATGACATCACAAAGAAATGTGCATCTCAATGAAATGTGCATGATTAAATTTATATAATACTTAGTTTATCTACTCTCTGTTTAGATCAATGTCACACATTTAAACAATATCAGTAGAGGCAGGATTCCCAAAAGATATGCTTATAAATTATACTCGTAGAAAACTAGGGTTGTTCTTCTGTGTTGCTGTTTCTCATTTCGAAAGGAAAAATAGGTTTAATTGTAGTTGTGAAAATATCCACTGTTTATAATGCCTATAGTTTATGAGAGGTGCATTTTTCTGACTTGGATAATTCTTTCTTTCTTCCTCTTGGTGGCTGTTTCCATTGCAGGTGCACAGCTGTGCATTCATCAGCAGAATCATCACACCTTTATTTCATGGAGCAGTGGAGACACACTCCCCTGACCTTAAACTTAAAGAAATGGTGCATTTTTCCTTGTGCACTGAGATTAGGCAAGAAGATAAGAGAAAAGCATCAAAATGTCTATCAATGCAGTGAGAAAAGTACTGGAATAAGATTGAGTTCCCAAGGTTTAGGCCTGTTCTCGTTGCACCTCAAATTGATATAAGGCTTTTCAAAGAAATAAGAACTGCTGCTAGAAAAAGTATTTCTCCCTTTAAGGGAAAAGATAGGAATTCAGACAGATGCTTTGACATTTTCTTAAAAATCAATGGTAGCCTCCCAGACCAGGCAGGTTTCTTTACAGTTTCACACTGGCAGAAGTCTTCTGAATAGTAGAAATCTAAATCAAGTGACAATACGTTCTATTATGACTAATACAAATGTAATGACACCTATGGCACAAGAAAAATACATAAAATCGTTGTCTCCAGGTGAATAAAATGCTCACTTTCCTCTCAGCCTTTTGGAATGTGCATTTGAGCTGTTCATCTGGAATTTCTTTAAAGGAAATTACAAGATCGAGGGATGTGATTGACCTTGACTTAGGGTAGGCATCTAAAATAAATCAGACTAATCACAGTCTGCTTCTCTCTGGCACCCAAATAGGCAATCAAGGCAACTAGCTAACAGAATTAACTGATGTATTTCAAGCAATTCAAAAGAAAGTGATTTCACTGAGTCCTGGGAGTACAGCCTTCTCAACTCAGTGGTTGTATCAGTCACAGTTTGGGCAGACATTCAAACATATTTCTCACATTCTTATGCCTAGAAAAAGGCAAACAGGCATGAGAAGCCTCAAGCCTCTACTGTAAAACAAAATAAAATATTGAGATTAATATCTGACTGGTTTGAGTCCTTAAGAGAATGCAGGCTAAATGTGCTGACTGATAAATTGAATCTGCTGCAAAACACAGAATTTTTCATTTCTACTGAAAAAATAATGGTTATTCCCAATTTCACATTGATTTTCAACGGCATTCAGTGAAACAGTCAGCAGCCATACAATGGTTCACAACATCTAGAGGTTGGTGTATTCTTCCTGACACATAGAACCATAAAATGCTCAGGGTTAGAAGCGACTTCAACATCTTCTACTTCCAGCCCCTTACCTTCTACCAAGACAGCAGAGTGGTTGAAACTTGCTCTAAGCTTAAAAGTGAATCTCAGGAGACAAACGGGACTCTTTGGCAGATAAAAATATGTGCTCATGTTATGGATGCTACACCCCATTTATTCAGTTTTTTCCCACACTTCATGAAGGAATTCTGATTTCTCTGAGTTCTCTGTGTCATCTATATTACCCACTCTTTCCTTCTGTACCCACTTTTCAAAAAGTGTCTGGATCCCACTCTTACAAAATAAAATGGATATTTGGCCTCCATTTTGTTTCATTGCAAATTTTTGGTTACATTACAGCAACAAGCTGGTGGGTTTACTAATTAATTATTTATTAACAAATCACCTCCAGGGAAGCTCTGCCTGCTGCTGATGAGCTGCAGCTCACCTCCCCAGTACCACTAACTAATGAAGACACATACTAAAATCTCTCTTCCACTCTCCACATGAGAAATAATTGAGAGGAAAAGTATAATTGCTCTGAACATTTAATGGCCTAAGGTGTGAAAAATTGCCCCCAGTTTGAGAGTGCAAACCAATGGCTGACAGACTCTGCTGGCTGAGCTGAACAGAGTTTTCTTAGGCCCTGAGACAAGAAATCCTGGATGAAGAAAGGACTCTTTTTTCCCTTAAAGCACAAAGTACATTTTTATGACCTTGAACATGCTAACAGAAATACAGACCAATGTGTGCAAATTAAAAAAACCCGAGTCCCAATCAAAATATAACACTTCACTGCCCATACTTCTTTCTCTGAGGAGACAATGAGATAACAGACAGCATCTGACAGATACTCAGTCACATTGTGGGATGTGTCAAGAACAGCAGTAGAAAAGTACAGAAATTGGGGTGCTGTAAAAAGAGCAAGGTGGATATTTCCAGCTGTTTCTCTGAAATGGAAATCCAGGGGAAAAGAGTGAGGAGAGGGAAAGAAACTGCTTGCAGTGAAAAGGTCTGTAAAATTACAGATTTTCTAAAAAAATAAAGAATAATAATGCCTTTTAGCCTGCAGTCAGCAACGAACAAATGATTACATAACTTTGAAAATGTTATGCTTTTCTTTAGTGGACATTCTAACATAGCAAGACACTATAAAAGCAAAGGAAAAACCTACAAAATCAAAACAACCTCCCCAGATTATTTCCAAAATTACTTGCCCTTAAATAAACTTCAGCACTAAAAGGCTTTAAAGCTTTTGCAAGCCTTTCTCTCTTGCATTTTTGTTTCTGCAAACTGGAGAAGCAAAGTTAGAGTAAGATTTTGTTTCTCCACAACAGGAGTTTTCCCTAAATTACAGTTTGCTAATTGTACTCAGCTCTGTAAGACAGACGCAAGACCAAAGATTGATTTATCTTTGTTAACAACTATTTTTACACTTATCTCTCAATCCTAGACAACCACAGACATAGATATTTAAAATATATACAATATCAAGTACAAATAAAGAAAAATTACAAAAATCCAGTACTATTCCCAATAATTACAAACATGGAAACAGATAATGATTACTGAGGTTCTAAATACACTAAAATTGGCAAAGTATCTAGCAGGGCTTCCGGCTCTTTTTTTTTGTTGTTGTTGTTTTTTGGTTTTTTTGGTTTTTTTTTTGTTTTCTGGAATTTGTATTATGGGGGTAGAATTATTTCCCATTCAATAAAAAATAATCAATGTTGAAGCCTTCCAACAAAGCTCACTTTAAACCTACATTTGATTTTTTTTTTTACTGAAATCTGGATTCTGGTCTATCTATTCCTCGGGAAACATCCCAATTTACCATGGAGCACAAAGATACATCCCAAATTTCCCTTCCCAGGCTGTTCTCCCCAGCTCAGCCCCAATGTGGAGCAACTCTGTCTTCTGGCTGCATAAGTCATGTCACAGATTAGTCACTTCTGATTCTTCAAAAAAACCCCAAAACTGCCCAACTTTCAGAGCTTAAGCATTCCAGACTTCTAATCTCCTCTGGACTTGGCAGAGATCCTAGAAAATAAATGGCATTGCCCCATGTAAGGCTGAGCTGACCAAGGCAGCAGGAAGGGATTTTTGGCCAGATTTCTTGCACACAGGGAACAGGGTTCTGTCCCAAAGGACAGGAGGTTCAGCTGAACACACGTTTTAGAGGAAGGCAGGCAGAGGCAGGAGGGTACAAAGCAAGAGAAATTTCCTTCTCCCTCCTCTTCCTCATGGCCAAGAGGAAGAAATTATTTCTGGCAAGAAGGAAATCTGCTCTGACTGGGGTGTTTCCAACACATGAGTGCTTGCAATGCAGATGAGAACAGTAAAATACACTGCTTGGACAGAGACTCCTTTCCCAGGTAAAATCATTTCATTTTTACTGCTAATTGCCAGAGCCATGGTGAACAGTGTGAAATTGCCCATCAATACCCAGCTTTCCTCCCTCATGGTTTATTTTACTGCTACTGCACTGCAGTTTCATTAACACAATCCTTGTAATACTGGACACATTATTGTCACAACATTTTAAGCCTGTGTTAAACAATCACACTGGACGCCAAATGCAATCCAGCCATTAATTTGAGCTGAAAACTCAAAAAAGACAAAACCCAATAAAATAATCTTGTATTTTGGAGGCAGGACCCCTATTTCTGTTTTGTTGTACCAATAACAAGAATGAAGTTCTTATCTAGACTAAGTGGATCCAAATTCTGCAGCCTTTGGAAGTATGTGACTGTATTTTTGATGTTTCAAGAAAAAGGAATCCTGTTACAAAGTGTCGGCTATGAAATATATAAAGAAAAGTGACATGGCAAAATTCTGCCAGGAATTGCAGCACAGGGCCAAATGTCCTGTTTGACTTAAATGCTTTTAATTAGAAATAAGGTGGTGTGAATTGTACAAGAATTCACAACTTGTAAAGCTAAAATTAAAGGGAAAAAAGAGAAAATTTCAGTTGCTTCTTTAGGGGAGCACTCTGAATCTTTTCCAGTGGTGTATTTCATATTCAGTCCAATGTTATGAAGTAGCTGAGCCTAGCAACTTACAGACAGCAGAAATTACTCTCCTCTATATTCAGTTTAAAAAAAAAAATGATTGCCCATATAAATGCTGCTCCTCATTATCATGAGGATGATAGCTATTTTAAAAACAAACTGAAAAAAATCCCCATGTGGGCATCTTACATGCTTATTTAAAATATTCAGAAAGTAAGGTATTAAAGAAATCTCAGTGAGAACCACTAAAATTAAAAGAGGAATATTAAGTTCCAGAGCTAAGTGGTTTTGTAGGATTATTTTTTTGACACTTCAGTTTTGGCAAAGAATTTAGAAAACATGAATGCCCCTGAAGCACCTTAATTTATGACAACCCCCTCATGGAATTAAACAAAGAATCCCTGGATGTACCACCCCTATTTGCAGTGATAGAGTACACAATGAAAGCAGAAACTGATTTACAAACTCTGTACTTTCCCTTAGACAACAGGTATCTATTACCTTTTTCTTGACCATGCAGCATGTCAGAAAGCACAACAGCAGCAAAAGAAAATGAAAGAAATCTGTCATGGTGGCTTTAAGTCATGCAAGAGTAAAGCCAGACGGATGTGAGAGAGTCCCTTTGCAATGACCCTCCTTCAGACCCTTCTGCCACCACCACTGATGTAACTGTATTCTGTCCCAAGATAAATGATTGTCACTGATAAGATGAAACAAATAGACAATCAGCTACCTGACTGAAATTCCTGATTGAAATCCCCTCTACTTTTCTTTTTTTTTAATATTTTTTTCTTGTTTGGTGGCACTGTTTAATCACTGATTGATTGACTGATTTGAAAGCAGGGTCAGTTTCTGCCTTTGCTCCGGGTTATCTTCCTGACAATGTGGGCTCAACCATAGCTGGAAGCATCTGAGATCTCCTGACCTGTATTAAGATTTGAGACTCTTGCAATTCCTGATTCTCATAGTAATGAGCTAGCTAGATACAAACAATGCTCATTTTCTCTACAGATACATACACTCCACCCTCATTATAAAACTATTTTCCAAAGCCAAGCATATTGAATGCTGTAACCGCAATGCCAGTTCTCATGATTTAGTCATGAGGCACACGAGTTTTTTGTTTAAATTTGATGTTCTCATGATCTCAATATTTTTCATGCAAATCTTGTTATTTCTGCATCCTTTCACACTCCAGCTTAAATTGCTTGTCAATTGTATTGCTCTCCTTGAGTGCAGTGCTTCCGAGTTTCAGTGGCATGATTTTATACATCTATTTATAACTATTACTTTAGCTTTTTAACTCTTAAAAAAGATGTAATACATCATCCAGAAAGTCTTAACCGAGCCAGATGAGTTGGAAGCAATATTTTGGCTTTGTTTTGGGGAACACTAATGCAGAAAGAGTTTAATTATCAGCATTGAAATTAGCCCAACTGCAGGGCTCAGAAGAACTGATAAAAGCAAATAGAACAGAGAGACAACACTGAGGAAGTTAATAACAGTGTGGTGTTTCACATAAATCTCACCAGAAGGAGAGGAAAATGCATTTTTTTTTCTTTACTACACCTCAGAGCAGGAGGGTCTCTGGTGCTTAAATTAGCAGCAACTCCTCTTGCTCTTGGCTTTTGGAAATTCTGTTTCCCTACCCACCCATCGTGCTGGGTAGGTTACTTTACTCTGAAACACCACAGTCTTTCATGTCTGTCAGAGTAAAACCACAGCCCATATCCCTAAATCATGGCAATATCTTTGCCTCTCTGAGCAAAGAGTCATTAAAGGATTTTAAGAATCTGCATGTGATTCACATGCTCAGGCTGGGTCTAACTAAACCCAGTTAACCAGAGCTGACCAGAGTGGCTCCAAGAACTCCTTCTCCCAGGAAGGACTGGCAGTCAGCACAACTCTAGAGTAACAAAAATCTCACCAAAACAGAAACAGAAGTTTGATATATCCACACCCATACACACAGAACCCCAACAATAAATCATCCCCTCCCACAGAACAATTTTTACAAAAAGTGCTTCAAATGAATTAAATCATTGATGAAAAAGAGTACAGTGCAAAACTAAAAAGCAGTAAAATTGCTGAGTGTCAACAAGAGGTAAAATATGACTTGCTTACATATGGGCCAGAACAATTATTCCACAAACTTCTTTTAGGCTTGTCTAAGCACATTCTTAGTACAGATAGAGGAAAAAAGACAAATAGAATATTAAATCAAAGCACATATCATACTTCTGTTTAGGGGAAGATTGCCCACTGGATAAACCCAGCAAAAGTTGAATACATCAGGAAAAATATTTGTCTTTCACTGCAGTTTTGGAAATAATGAAAGCTAGAAACTGTAAACCTAAAGCAGCCAGAGATCTGCTCAATTTGCTCCTGAGAGGTAGGAAAAGGCACAAAGTCTGAATATGTTAAACTTAGTTTGAATAAATTCCATCAAAATGATTTCTTTGGAATAATGACACAAATGGCCCCTCCTTTAGGGCTTATCATAGGGGTAGGCAAAAATTATTTTTATTGTGGCACAGCCCAGGCTTGGGATAGGGCTTTTTCCCCAGAAGAAAAGGAGATTTAGAATGAAATAGCAGAGGGTAACCAAAACACAGGAGAAAGCTTTTGAAGTGTCAGGACATTTGCTCCTTCCACCACCGGAGCTGCAAAGGGCTAAGAGGGGTGATGGCTCCATCTCTCCTTTGCTCAGCCCTGTGCTTTTTGTCCATGCCAGCAGTGCCAGGAGCCCAAGGTGACGCTGTCCTGCCCGGTGACACCTTGGCTGAGGCAGGGGCACGGCCCTGGGTGTGTGGCTCTGCTGGAGGAGAAAGGGAGGTGAAACCCAGCTGCCTTCATCATCCAGGAGAGAAACAGGACAAAAGCAGGGCAATGTAGCGTGACGAAGAAGGGGTGCCTGCTCAGTGAGCTGGGACAAAGGCTTGTAGAAATCTGTCAGAAATATCATAAGGAAGAGTATAGAGTTATTACCATTTCTATAGCCCCTAGGATCCTCTGGTGGCAGAACACTTTCAGTGATTGTTTCTGTTTGGTGGAATCAATTATCTCCTGATAGATTCTCCTTCCAAGCTTAAGATTGCATTTAAAAACTCATCTGCTTTCTGAATTCTAATTGGATATGTTTTGAACTGTGGATTTTTGGGGTGAATATTTTGCTTATGAATCTCTTTATATTTCAAAGTGGTTGCCAAGCCCATATACGTGTCTGCATGGTAAAAACAGTTCTACATGCAGTACACAATTTAACTTGGGTATCTGGTTTATTAAGCATGGTTTGATATGCAATCAAAGTGAGAAACAAAAAGACAAAGCTGAGAAAAATGAAGATCATTAATGTTTATGCATTTTAAAGTCACACTTGTGCCTTGGAAGCTTGATTTATTGTTTCAATACACATTCAGACCTGCTAGAAATAGTATTATTATTAATTTTATTTCAGACAGCAAAGTGAATATGAAGGGGGAAAACTGGGCAATAAAGAATAAAATTGCCCTGTTTATTTCTTCATTGTTGAATCAAGCTGTCCTATATGTAGCCGATATGCGTGTAATACAATTCCTTCTGAAGAATACTTAAATGCTTCATAAGATAAATATAAATCCCAAATGAGATACTAATGCCTTCCTTACTCAAATAATTTTGAAAGTTAGGAAAAAAAACCCAGCTGATCAGGACCTTATTCTGGATGAGGACACCGGGCTTGGCCTGTTTGTGTGAATGTGGCTCACCGGAGATGCTGTCACACTGGAGTGAGGTGTGCCTGGCCTTGTCAAAGAAGCAATTTGGAGCCCAGGTGCAGCTGCAATTGTGGGCAAAGCCTTCCCAACATCTTCAAACAAAAAGAAAAGTTGATTGCCTTTCCCAGCTCCGTGCCTGGCTCCTCTCTTCAATGGTTCTGCTGACTCCCAGAGAATAACAAGAGGTGCATCTGCGTGAGCCTGTCTGGGAAGGCCTTCCTGGAGCAGGAGTGGATTTAAGTTGAGGCATTCAGAGTCTGTTGGATCATCTGCAAGGAATGTATTGCGGGGAACACTCTATCCTTAATTAATGCTGTGGGTGCATTTATTCTACAGCTCCTGAATTTGTGCAAGGATTGAGGTACTTTCAAGTAGGGATAAAGCAGAAGTGAAAAATTAACATGAAGATGGAAAGCAGGCTTGGGGTTTTATGATAGGTGGCTGAGAACATTGTGTGGCTTAATTTTTCCATTTCTGATGATGCAGTTGTCCCCTGGGCCACCTGAGCTCATATTTTTCAGTGATGCATTACCAGTAAGCCTTTAGAAAGTTTCAGAAAGATCAGTCCTAGTTGCAATCACTGTTCTTCTCTGCAATTACGGGCATTGGTACCAATTCTGCTTCCAGGACTTCCTCCCACTGGCATTTCCATGATGCTGCCTGTCCCCAGAAAGCCTCATCCATCTTAGAAATCTTAGAGGATTTAGTGCATTCCAGCTCCTCCAGGGAGCCTCTGCCCTCATGCAGGTGGAATTGATTAATTCCTACATGGGGCAACTTCCCCATTATTGTGTGAAGAGCCAATGCCTCTACCTCAGCAGCACCACACTCCACCATCATTGCTCTCACACACATGCAGGCAGGAATGTGCAGTTAGATTAAAAAAATATATATTAATAATAGATAATAAATATATAATAAATATAATCTATAATAAATATTATATAATGCATTATATATAATATATGCTAATTTATTATATTATATTATGTTATAAAAATATATAATTTTTGTTACTTAAAGTTAGACAAAAACTACAGTCACAGCATTCAGAAACCATCTTCTTTTGCAAGCTTTTCCTTTTTTTTTAATAGTTTTTTCTCCATGCAAATATTAAGCCGTAAAGGGCAGATTATTTGCAAAAAGCAAATACAAAAAAGAAGAAACCACAGCTAAGCAAATTATTTTATATAGTTTTTCTCTGGAATGGCTTGTTGTTTTTCTTTCTAATAATGGTCTCTGTCATAGAAACCTTTCCACAGTCCATACTTCAGAATGTTATAACGTAACACAGGAATTGCAACACTTTATTAAGGGATAGAGTGATTAGTTTGGTTTTTTAAGTTAGGATTTGAATTGGAAGACCTGTTTCCAAATTTTCCATTTTCCGTAAGTGATGCAAACTTCATAAGACTCCTAAGTGAAGTACACTTAGCAAAATTCCTGTGAACCAACGGCAGCTTTTACTTCAAAAACCCACCTGATACTATGAGAAAAAAATAAAAAAATTGGGTTTTAGGAAGAAAAGAAAATATCCCCTATGTGGAACCCTAATCTGCTCTTATTTACCAGTCTATAGCTGATTATGTGGTATGCACATTATACATTACTTCATCTCAAAATAACAAATAGCCTTGATGACATATTTGTTAGCAAACATCTGATGAAGGAAAAATAATAATTCTCTTCAAACAACAAAGCAGTACAATCTTTCTGACTCAAAAAAAAAAATCGTTAAAAGTTAATGTCCTAAAACCCAAACAAATAAATATTCTGAGCATATCAGAAGGTCAGGAAATAGTTTTGCCATTTGAATGAAACCTTGGCCCTGCTGCTTTGGGTACCCAACCCCTCAGACCCAAGGAGATGCTCTCACTGCCTCCTCTGCAGTGCTCAGGACAAAATTGCACCTACAGGAAATGGCAGTGCAGCTGTTTGCTGATTATGAGGTACTCTGGCACATCTCAAGATGACATGAAAATCTTCCTGCCCACCTGAATAAGGGTTTTAGTATTTCCCAGGCTTTTCCTCTATAACATAATGACAATAAAAGCTTCTGAGGTGCACTGATTTTACCTAAGATGACATAATGCAGGAAAAAAGCCCCTCTTTCTTCAACAAAGAACCCAAAGATTTCACAAAAAACCCCAGAAAAACATGTGAAAAGGAACTAATATTAGACAAAAGAAGCTATTTTCCTTGATCAAAAAAACTCCAAAAAATCTGAGATTAAGCCCACAACATATATCTGGTGAGATGTGGAACCTCTAAGGTTGTTCATTATTGGCATTTAAAGGTGCTTTCAAGCATCACCTGGGCATGAGTAAGTGCCATGATCAATGTTAGCAGTTTTACAGAAAAAAACCAAACAAACAATTTAAATCCAGAAATTGCACTATCATCAAGTGGTAGCAATATCCTAAGTACCCCAGTAGCAATATCCTAAGTAACCCAAAATATTTATTATTAATAATTATTAATTCTAGATCTCTTCTATAGGTGTCAACTGCTCATTTAGTGTAATTCCAGATACCATTTCTGTTCTTTTATTATCACAGTATTATTAGCAGCTTTATCATTCATTATTCTAAGTAAGATTTTCTATAGGCTCCTCTTTGTCTTGCAGTATTTTTTTTAAAAATGCTCATACCAACATTTTCTAAAAGTCACAATTTCCCTCTCCCAATAATGCGAGTCCCAAGATGCAGTCATTTGTCTCATGCATTAAATTTGAGGATGAAACACTTTGTTTGCTTTCCCATTTGGATTACTGTTTGAAAAGTCTGAGTGTTCTGCAGTGTTACTGAGACTCTGAAGTCACTGCCAAAACTCAAAGAATCTGTAAGGTTTTCTATTTCCCATGTAGCCAAAAATACCTGATAAGCCATTTATTCCCATAAAGCTGTCATTATGCCCAGGAAGAACTTGCACAGATCTAATTAATATCACTGCTTCCAGATAGTGATGCTTAAACAGAGATTAAAATTGCTTAAAGATGAGTATGAACACTATTTCACAGATGGGGGAAAAATTATTTGATTAATTGGTTCGCAGAAGACTTTGCAAAGAGAAGGAAAGATCAAATTTATCTGATTCAGATCCCAGTTATTTTTATATTACTATCATATTTTTGCCTGTAAATACATCTATGCATATGTATTACACACAGATATACACATGTATCTCTAAGGATCATTTAAGCTAAAAAATATGTTCCAGGAAAACACTGTTCTTAAAGCAACTAATATTCACATATATATCCTATGCCTCAAACTGTGGGAGTAACAAGTGTTATTTTGGAATCTAAATGTCACAGAATGGCTTGGGTTGGAAGGGACCTTAAAGTTCACTCAGTTCCAACTCCCTGCCATGGATAGGGACACCTTTAACAAGGCCAGGCTGTTCAAACCCAGCCAAGATCCCATGCAGTTCCAAATCTTATCTCATGGGGAAAGAACAGGCTCATGGCAAAAAAGAATTGCAGTCCTGTGAGCAAGTGACACACTCCAAACACTCCCCATTCCACCAGCCTCAGATTCCTGTCATGCACCATGTATCTACACTGTATTTTCAAATACAGGCACACAGTAGGGAGAAAAGAAGGAAAAGGTGCAGTCCAAAGTTTCCTTTTCCAAGTCAGAAAACTGAAGGGCATCTCCAGGACAGAGATAAATTCCTGCAGAAGGAAGGAGGATAGTGCATGTGGCTTTGTACACATAAACACTGATTTCTGCAATTATATGGAATGATGGAGGAGCCAGTTTAGCCATATTGGCATAGCCAGTTTGATACCAGGGATCATGTATTAATTACATGATTACATTGTTTTTATGCTTTGTATGACAGTAGAAGAGCAGAAGTTTCATGTGTAACCCACACTGGAAAAAAAAATCAAAACAAAAAAAACTTTCAGAAAATAGAACTAATCTCCAACATTTTAGGGTCTTTCCTAATCCAACCAGAAGATGGGGACAAGCATAGTTTGTGCAATCTGGGGAAGGGTCTGGAGCACACATCTCCAGGGTCTGGAGCAGCTGAGGACATTTAGCCTGGAGAAAAGGAGGATTTCATAATTCTTTAATTTTATAATTCTCTAAACTCCCTGTCAGGAGGTAGTAGTGAAGCAGGATAACAGGTAACTAAAGTCAGGACAAGAGGAAATGGCATCAAATGGCAGTAAGGGAAGGTTTAGATTGGAGACTGGAAGGAAATATTTCACCAATAGGGTGTTCAGAATTTGGAACAGGCTGCCCAGTGTTAGAACAATGTGAAGATGTGTTTCTTCATGGGGGGCATGTTTAATAGTGGGCTTGGCAGTGTTAGGCTGGTGATCTTGGAGGCCTTTTCCAACCCAAAGGAGTCCATGATTCTCTCTGAAGCTGTCCAATATCTTTTTCAAAGACAGAGTGCAAAAAAAAAAACCAACAAACAAAAAACTAAAGTCTTACCAGTCCAAAAATTTTTGCGTATAGGATGAAGTCCAACATGCAAGAAATACAGATGGATAATAAAAAAAAAAAAAAAAGCAAAACCAATCAAACAAACCCAAACAACAATAACAACAAAAATTTCTGAGTAGCTCCAGAGGAAAGATTTAATTTCCCATCTATGTGACTGCTGAGCTGATGCATCTTTTATTCTCACGTAACTCTTTGTTTGCTCATAGTTTCCAAACCTCACCTCATTTTTTAGTCAGCTCCTCGACTTGGGTCATGTTTAGACATAAATCTGTGTCCCATACTCACATTGCTAATATGCTTAAAGGAAATTAATGAATGCTGCACTTCCAGGTAAGTATAAATAATACAAAACCCCACAAAACAGCTGGATGTGTGTATACTTGATGAGAAAATGTTCTGAAACACAATAATCTTTCCTGTCAGTAACTTATTCCAAAAACCTACTGAATTTTGAGTTGTCCTTATATTTCAGTGCCTTCTCATGTGTTATGCACAGAGAATTCCACACTTGAATTCCAGATGGACATCCAAATCATCTGATACAGTTAAGCCATAATTTTTAGTTTCCTTAACAAGCTGTTCCTCGCTACAAACTTTTTGACAGCATTACTTGAGCCTTGCAATAAACTCCAGGACATATTTTCTAAAATCAGAATTTAAGTTGGTCTCACAGAATGTTCTTGTAAAACTTAGCACACACAAAATAAATTTGCGTACGACACACCAAAGGGAGAGGTGCGCCTGGACACTTTTGTCTTGTTTTACCAAAATGTTTTGATGCAGTGGAGTGGTGAACTAAAGGAGTCATTACTTTTGAATGCAAGTGTCTGCCCCTTAAAAAGACAGAGAAATGGGTGGGGACGGCAAATCTACCTCCTGCTAAGCAAAACAGATTTTAGAGATTCATCTACAACACGTAGTCTGAGGTTCTGGTTTTTGTGTTCCCAGTTCAACACGAGAGAGTCTCAGACTCTCCCAAATTCTGCTCCTTCTGCCACAATCAGAACAGTGCACTAAGAGCTTTGCTCTCTGTGAAGGAGTTCATTGCTGTCCCTACAGATCTTCAGCCCCTCTGCACTCTGGCAGTGAACTGGAACTTACAACAGTCTCAACAGATGCTGCATAGCAAGACTGAGCAAGAAGCAATGGTTGCAGCCATCAGGGAATCAGAGGAAGGTTAAATACTACACTGGGATTAAGATGCAATTTTTAAGTAAAAATGTCAGAGATAAATGAAAGGATAAATGGAACATCAAGAAATAAAACAAAATAAAAAAAAAAAATCCATTTTTTTTTCTCCAATTTTGTTTTAAATGGAGAAACAAACAAGTCCTGATTTGACATTTACTCTTTCACTTGACTCATAAATAACTTGCATCTTAGACTGAAACCATGCCTTTGGTACTCTTTGGAGCAAACATTTCCCAAAATGGTGTCTGGTGGTTTGTTCCATGGATCTCTAAAATACAATAATTCCTCAAGTCCTTACTTCATTCAGATTGGAAATGTCAATCTTTTACTTTAGCAGTCTATTTAAACACACACTCCTTTTGTCATTTATATAAACGCCTCTTTTCCTAACATGAATCCACAGAAAAAGCACAAAACCAGACAAACAAAAATACCATCAAGACATGAAAATCATGGCTCACTTTGCTCCTACACACCCTGCCTCTTAATTGCTTCTCTGGCACCTTACTTGAACCTCCATGGGATCAGATCAGACACTGATTTTCTATTTGTGCTCTGGTGGCACCATCGGGTTCAATTGCTCATTTTGCACTAATATATTTTCCCACTGGCTGAAACATCTGTAAACTCAGCATTACAAAACCCAAAGATGCAATCACTAATCTTCTCCATTGCAACACTGGATTTCTGCATCTGGAGACAGGTATAGCCCTTACCCACCTTATGAATCCTTCATCTTTTCAAGCACAGGACAGAAAGAAAAAGTCACTGCTGCTTTGGTCCTTTGATGTAAGAGGGCTCAGAAAATATTTTCACTACTGTTATCCCCATATATAATTTGAGGACACCCACAGCTTCTGAGTGATCTGGATAAGTCTCAGAGAAAGCACACCATGTATTTATGCCAATCTAACTTACATTAGATTGATATATAAATTTCTGATGGAAGACTTGTTTGGTTGACATCTTTCAGAAAGGAATAAACAGGCTTTTCTTCCTTTGCTGCTTATATATGTAGAGCTTTGCTTCTAACACTGCAATGAAAACCCAAATACTGTCTTAGGTGTGCAGAAGTCCACTAGAACCAAGTGACAGCAGTACTTGCAGAAATAGAAACAGGAATGGCATTGGTACATGGTCTCCTTTTCAAAGACCACTTTGGAAAAGGCACTCGTGACAATTTCTAGCATAAACAAAGGCTCTACAAAACGAAACCAAACCAGTTAATGTTGTCATTATAGGGCAAGAGTTCTATTGTCATTACATTGCAAGGGGTCCATATTGCCAGAGTTTCCTACCTCCTTGATGTTTCTTGTAAGCAGCTCCTCTGGGCACTGACTCTTCCTTGTCCTCACAGCAGCCAACTGACTCCAGTTCTCCTCAGCCAACCAATCCACTCTTTTATAACACTCTGCTTATTGGCTACACCTGTGCCTGTTAACATTAGGCCTGCTCCTAATCTTTAACAATTAACCCAGCTGCAACTCTTTAGGGGGAAAGATTAGTTTCTAGACTACCTTTACTTTCCAATATTGTATCCCCCTACAAGTTAAATCCTTAGGCAGCAAGGTGTGCTGTTGAAGCCTTGTTGTGTGCATCACTTACAATCAGGATGTCAGGTTATCAACCTGATCCATGAACGAGAATGGGACCTGTTCAATCTGATTACATTCCTGTCTTGTGCTGTTAAAAACATCCATTACAGAACAGCATCTGAGAGTTTTCATACTGACATAAAGACTGTAGAGTACAAGAAAAACTTTCCATTACATCACCTGCACACATACAGCAACGTTGATAATCTGACCATCATTCTACAATTCATGAGTCTTGCCCAATTAACTATTTACACACATTGCCATAGCTGCGTCTGGTGTTTCAAGAACAAATGCTACAATTCTTAGTGACCTTGTCTACCCAGATAATCTTGTGCAAAACCACTGTAAAGCATTTTCAAAACAGAATGGTATATTGTTAGCCTTTCTGTAAGAAAAAGCAAGACATAAAGCATTGGAACACCTAGCAGAGCTTTGTTTTTGCTGCTCTGGAAAATACCAGCCAAGTGTTTCCAAGTCAGCAACATGCTGACTGGTAACAGGAAACCTGAGCTGGAAGAGAGGCCTCATTGTTTTCTTTCAGATTATAACACTAATTAGAATTCTATGTTATTAATTTACATTGATTAGTTATGCACATCTCTTATAGGCAACAAACTTTTTCTAAGTACTCTGCAAGCATTTACTGACTAAAGGAAACTTGAAAAGACTGTCAAGTTGGACAATAAATTATTTTGCTGAGACAAGAAAAAAGTGAGGAAGATGCCAAAGGCAAGAATAGATGATCTGAGAGAAGTGAGAGAGAGGGAACAAAAGAATGGTGACAGCTGGAAAAGAGGAGGAAGCAAACAGCAGTCAGGATGAGAAAGAAAAGGAGGAACAGGAAAACAAAGTACAAAAATTTCCTCGCAGCATTAGGAGAGCAACAGTGAAAGAAGGGAAGATTTGTGCATTTGAGTTAAGCACTTCTAATCTGAAGCCTCGTTTTTCCTCAGTGACTCTAGGGGCACCAGAGACTTAAATGTCATGCCCAGAGGAGCTCTGGCATAAAGGAAATGTAAAAATGGTGCACTGCTCCAGAGGCCTGCAAAGTGAGCAGCCACTTGACTACAATGATTCTATATACAATGATACTACTCCTAAATAAATCAATAAATAAACAAGTTATTATATTTTAACAACAAAAATTCTATGGATCCAAGAATCTTTTGTTTTTAAAGAGTGTCCCCAAATTACCAGCCCTGTACATGGCTGGTTGAAACATCTTCATAGGTCAAGTCCTTAAATGACCTTTTGAGAGAAAAGTGGCAACAGCAAGGCATGATGTTTAAACATCTGCTGCATTCCACATAATCCACATAATTATACTGATGATGCCATGAAAAACTAGAGTCTTATTCTCCCTCCAAAGTTTCTCTTGCCTTTGGCTGATTTGGTCTCTGTTCAGCCAGAGTATGAGATGGACCATTACAAAGATCTTTGCTGTAGGGCTCTTCAAAGCACAGAAACATGTTTTCGTCTTTATGAGTTACCTCTCAAACAATCATGAGTTTTCTGCAATTCTTTTAAATATAGAAGTTTTCCTCCCTAAAAAATTATGGATGAAGCTATTTTTTTTTCTTTTTCCCCTCTCCAAAAGACAGTAATTTCATTTTGCACTTAAACACAGTGTTCTCTAAAGCCAGTTGTAGATTTGGTAGGAAGCCTGCCAATTCAATTTTTCTAGAAACTCAAACCAGCAGTGAATATTGCAATAAGAGTAAAAAAATTTTGCAGTAAGCACATCCATTCTTGTCAGACCAATTCTGCCCTTCCTTTCCCTTTCCCCTGACAATTACCAGTTTACACTTGGCAAGTTTGCAGCAAGAGCAGATGCACAATCAGCTGAATGTATCAAATATATCATTCTACCACCAGACAAGGCAGGGTAACATACTAAGGTCTACCTATGACAACCAAAATATTATAATCTATCCTGATCAGATATTTTACAAACATTTCACTGCAGTTGCTTAGAAGCCAAGAATAACTTGCAGAAGGCTGTGGCTGCAGACAGCTATACTGGTCTCTAGTTTTCTTCTGCAGGTGAATATTCCACATGGACCACAGAGGGACCAAAAAATGTGCACAAACCAATATCTAATATAGTTTGTCCTATGAGAACTAAGGAAATTTTCTCAGTGTGTTTTACACCTGTGACATCTCACATCATGCACTCATGATCCTCATCCTAGTCTCAAAAAGAAAGCTGAGCTATTGCAAGATGGGCTGATATCTGAACTTCATTTCTCAAGCAATTGGATATATCTGATGTTTCTAAAGGCTGAGTTGAAGACAGTGTTATAATCCTGCGAATGTATCTGAACTCCAGTTCCAATTTACATTCCACAGATAACAGGAACAGCTCCTCTTCTCTTAACATAAGTAACATTTCTGTTTTCTAACAAGACCTCACCCAAGCAAAGCTTTGTGCTTCTGGGGCTGGGAGCTGCATGTGAGCTCTCATGTTACTCAGATTAGGTCATGCTAAGGGGCACAAATTTGCAGAGCTGGAGTTACAAAGGAAAGTCAGGAAAAACAGGAGATGGATACAGTTCAGGAAACATAAAATACGACAAAGAAAACCCATAGACAGGATTAATAGCAGCCTGCTCCTCACAGCCTTGAAAGTATCAGCACAGGGCAAAAAACCACACAGTCATGATATATTTTGTACTGATGCTTTGGAAACAAGAAAAAAGGACCTCTAAATACTATGCCCTCCTCCCAATTGCTACAGAAATATCTGCAAAACACAAAGTGATATAACTGTTTCCCAGTAGTACATACATTAAATGGCTAACTTTCACAATGCCTGTGTTTATTTTCCTATACCACTCTTAGCACTGCCATCTTTGCTCTACTGGAAATTATCAGTAAGATTGCCTTCTATTTATTCTGGCAGTGTTGCCACTTCTTTATCCCACCAAATGCTGAGCAGCTACACCCCATCTCCTCTTCCTTTTACTGGCACACTTTGATAGCAGCTACTCCTGTCTTTACTGATGATAGTAGGAATAGTGGTGCTAGCAAGCTGGCTATGAGTTAGAGAGGCAGAAATAATACCCTTAATGCCAGCAGTTTATTCACTGCTATCCCTGGCACACAACATCAGTACGTAGGGCCGCTACATGGACAAGGCCACAATCCCATAAAATATAGCAGTGGCTAAACACACAAAGGGAACAGAAGAACCAAAAAATGACAGTTCATTGTCTGGAGGTGAGTGCTGGATCTTAGTCTTTCAGGCCGCTCCAGATGGGGAGACTTCTGCCTTTTTAAAGTCACATCACTGCGACTATTCTCCAAATATATGCCATTGACAGGTGTAGTTTAACAAATTTATTTATCTAATCTAGAGTGTTTTTACTAATGACTATAGAGAATTGCAAGAGAAACACTCCTTCTTTACCATTGTGCCAGGAATGCAATAGATTCCAGCTTAAACCACACGGTCACATTGCAGAATAGGACCATACACTGCAAAATCTGTCACTTATTTTGTAGACAGAGTCTGTAAAGTACCCATTGCAAAAAAAGTATTAAAAACAACCACAACCTACTCTTTTATGGCTCTTAATCCTTGTTTGAGTTCATTGCTACAGGCCTGCTTCACACTAATGGGGACTTCTACAAATGAGCAGATTCTCTGAATTCAAGAGTAATTAATCTAATGGGACTACTAGTGCTGGTGTTAGAGTAGCAGCAATACAAGATTTGCACATAAGCCGTACATTTCTCTGCCATTCTGTGAGCTACTTGTTCCCAAATGAAAACTCTTGGTAGTCTGCGTTTATTTTTGTTTTGAAGTACTTCATAATTTGTTTCATTACTGACACAAAAGCATCCCTAGAAAGCAAAAACATTTGTTTATTTTAATTGACCCTGCCTTGAAATCATCATAGGATTTGTTTGTTGGCCAAAAACATTTCAACAATGAGTCTGATTACAAAGCTAGCTGAAAACATGGATCTGAGAGCTTTTTCTCCAAGGAAACCACTTTCATTTTAAAAAACAAACTCCTATCCCTCCATCTTCCAAGGTTAAGCTCTTTGAAAAATTTATTTGGGCCTCCAAAATTGTTGCTAAAAGCAAACTGTTTACTTCATGGTGCACGCAGTAGTTTTCCAATATTAAGAATTATATCATTCATGTGGAGAGTACATGTACCTGCTACAGGTGTGGAAGTAAGAAACAAAACAAATAAAACCCACATCTTACCAAATCAAATCCACCAGATAGACTCATCACTATTAACTGGCTCTGCTGTGCACAGAGCAAGCAATGCAGCCCTGTGCTACTGCTCTGTGAGGGCTATTTGTGTGCTGTGACACACTGAAATACTCTGCTGAAAAAGTAGAAGCCCAAAACAGCAGCAAAGCCCAGTCTCAGCAGCCAGCTCTTGTCTGCCTGTGTTAGCATCAGGCAGCTCTAAGAAGGACCGACACCTTTATGTGATGCAGAGAATTAGCACCAAAACGATCCTTCCACCACCTGACATGGTTTTACACTCTGAAGTACATTGACCCTTTTAAATTTGTTTACCATTTTGACCTTTCTAAATCAAGCCCCTGCTATTCTTTTTTTCCTGCAGACAGTAAAGCACAGAAAAAAAAAGTGAACTAGGTACAAATTGATCAGAGATTCATTAAGAGCAAGACAAATAACATATCAAGTTAAATGCACTGTACCATTAGAGGATTTAAACAGCTGCTCCAGTAAATTGTGCTGCACACTGCAAATTTAAGACTTAATAGATAGAACCACTTCCATAAGAAGTCAGAGCAAGCCAGGTTTTATAGAGCTGATATTTTTGCATTTGAGACATTTCAAACTAATGTAATGTTTTAATATCTAAAATGCACAATGCTACTTTAAAGCTATAGAATAAAAAATAGGGCAAAAAATGAGACATTTGTTTAAGAGAGTCAATAAAGGTCAGAGGTGTTTAATATTATTACTAATCACATGATCCATGTAAAATATGCACAAATAAAGTCACAGTTGGAAAAAACATAGCTGCAACACAGTCAGTGGAGATCAGAAAGAAAAGGCTGCTATCTATCCTGGTTTTCCTGCTTTAGGAAATGAGAAGACAGGTGCCAGCATTAGCTTCCTGCACTCTGTATGCATAGATGGAAGCAATCAGGAATCACAAATTAGAGTTCAATTAATTTAGGAAACCAAAAGCAGGACTACAAAGTCCAAGAAGGATCCCACCATCTCTTTGCCAATGCAAAGCAGAAGACCTATTCAGTAATAGAGGCACCATCTGAAGACCATTGTTTCCAGCTCCCTATACCAATATTTAAATAGCAGGACTTCTGGGATATCCCAGAACAGGCCCAGTTCTGGGATATCCTCATCAGACAAACCAACACAGAGCACACAGTCCCCAAGACACCATTTACTGAAATGCAATCAAGGAGGTACAAAACACAGTGAGATAAATCCAATAAAGCAGGAACTGTACTACAAAATTTTGACAGACACTTGGCGAAAAAAAAGAAGTCTTTACAATGCTTAAATCCTGAGAGTTTTTAATACAAAAAATGATGGAAACAGCACATAATGAGATGGACAATGACAATTTCAATGGGCTTTGCATTCATGAGTCAACCATTATAGTATGTCTGAGACTCCCATTGCTTATTGGATTGCTCTTGTTTTTCTCAATGCAATTTTTCCTCAAGACTCTGTGTGGGAATGACAACAATTTGGTGACAAATGGGGTTTAAACAGGAGGGTCACAGTGCTTTCCTCCCTGCCAGGACAACCTCAAAAAGAACCTTGCACTTGCCTATGAAATTTATCTTTGCTGGATTTGCCAGCAGAGGATCATACTCCCTAAATTTCCTGTCACTACTTCTTGGATAATGTGGTGATTGCCAACATACCCTCATGGTCATGAATTTCTCAGTGTAGCACATCTCCAGCAGCTTTCTAGATCCCCACAGTCCAAAGGCTCAGCCAGTCCTTAGTGCACAGGCTGTGCATCTGAGTGGTCACACAGTGCAGAAATGAAGTTTCCCATGGCCAAGATGCACTTGGAATTGAAAGAGGAATTCCTGCTCAGAAGCAGAGCTCAATGAGCCAGGTGAAATGCCATTCCAGCATGGTTATCACACTTCCTGGACTGGAGCAGGTATTGCCACACACATTCCAAACCCTTGGAACCAGCCCAAGACTGTTTTTGCAGCTCTTTAACACACACTGTAAAACCACTATAAGCCACTTCAGAAAAACATGATTTCTCAAGATGCTAACCTTTAACTTTTTAAATGTAATTCAATCACAGGAAAACATCAGCATGATATTTCACTAGTATAAATAAAAATATTATGAATGAAGGCACTGTTTCTTTTAAGAAAAGACTGACCAGAAAAAAAAAAACCTCAAAATCTTGTAACTGGCACGTGAATCACATTCTTTTGAATGAAATGTTGTTACTTGTGTTGGTATCAACATTTCTTTAACTAATAAGGATTCACCGTAGAGAGACAAACAACACCACTTACGTCATCCCAGATTTACGAAGTTATGAAATCAACATCAATGAAAGAAAAAGTTTCTAGTAACATTACTCAGAGTGAGACTTTTACAAAAGTGATGTCCAGGAGGAGATAGCAACTGCAGTTAGAGCAGAAGGAAGAAAAAAAAGAAGAAATCTGACTGAAGCGACTAAGATATTGTCGGATCTCGGGATCTCAGTCCTGAGGTACTGAGCCACCGAGACTGCCCTTGGGGGGCTCGGGACTCCTGGAATGTTGCCAGAAGTGTCTGGTGGCTGCACTTTGACCCTACACAGGATGAGGATAGGAGGGTTTCACCAGGGTGAATGGTGAAGGGATTGGTTAATTAGAGGGTGAGACACAGGGTTTAGGATTTATGTACAGGGGGGTTTAGAGAAGTAAGATGGAGGAATTGGGGTGTGTCCTGTCCTCCTTCTTCTTCTTCTCCATCTTCTTTGGCCATGGTGGCACTTTTGGATTGGTTATTACTGAAAGTGCACCCAACAATGAGAATAAATGGTATTGGGGAAAAATGATAAATATTGTACACGTAACAATGGGTATAAAGATACGTGGCTGCCCTGGAGGGCAGCACAGTGTGCTCATGGCTGACTGCTGAGCAGAGCTCTGTCGGACTGAAAGGACATCTTTTAGATAAACAATTAATAAACATAAAAACCGAAAGAAGAACTGAAGCCTCTTCTCGTCCTTCGATACGCGGGCTGCCCCAAGGCCACCTCGGGCCTTTCCAGGCCCCTCAAACAGCCGAGAAAACCCGACAAGATATGAGATTTGTGGAGGTACTTTTAAAAGAGGAGGCACAAGAACAGATTGACAAGAGAAACTGTAGGTTCTCCATCCCTGGAAGTTTTCAAGTTCAGGTTGGACTGGGCTTTGAGCAACATGGTCTAGTAGAAGGTGTCCCCGCCCATGGAAATGAGATGATCCTTAATGTGCCTTCCAACCTAAACCTTTTTTGTGATTCCGTGGTTCTCTCACAGCTGCCTAATCCACTTGCTCCATTGCGATCACTCACTGATAGAATCACTGTGGCCACTTTTGCAATGACAGCAGCAGTTTTGGTCGATGTGCCAGTCAAGTGTCATGAGGACAAACAGCAAGATGGATGTGCAAAATTTCAACCAGAGACCTGTAGAAACATTTTTTTTTTTTTACCCCTCAGCAGTGCATTAATAATAACAAATGCATATTACCATTGCATTCAGCGCTTTAAAATCGCTTTAAAGCATTTATTAGAATTTTAAACCTTTATAATTTAGAAGACTTTTTCAAAAGGGAGTCTCAAAGTTGAAGTGTCAGGCTAATAGTAAAAGAG
Organism: Zonotrichia leucophrys gambelii; assembly: GCF_028769735.1. Lineage (NCBI taxonomy): Eukaryota > Metazoa > Chordata > Aves > Passeriformes > Passerellidae > Zonotrichia > Zonotrichia leucophrys. The sequence continues at coordinate 109,173,775 of NC_088169.1, forward strand.
TGCACAGATAGTCGAGAAAAAGAGGAATTTTATATACGTACAGAATAAGCAAAATTTCTTTATCTACATGGACTTCATAATGCACCTCACTGAAGTACTAGCAACTTTACTAACCATGGGGAAAGAAAAATATATATCAGTTGCATCACTCTGAGGCTGGCAGGGCAAAATAAAAAAATCTGAATTTTTATTTTCAATTGGTCCAGAACTGGCTTCATTTTGTCACCAGATGTTGCCTTATGCACTTTTAATCAATGTGAAACATTAAACCTGGCACACACACCCATGTACTTTCTTGCTTCTAAAAGGTTTGTAAAAAAACCAAGACACCAAGTTAGAGCAAACATCCCTATTTAAGAATTGGAAACATTGACAGCACTTCTCTTGAAGCAAATGAGGGGAGAACAGCAATGAATGCTAAATCAGTAAAAAAAAAAAAACAACAATTTTTTTCTTTTTTTTAATGGGTACAAGTAAAATATCAAATATACAACCAGATCAGGCTGTGCCAAACCCTCCTCAGCTTTAAAGCCATAGATCCAGGACACTCCATTTGGCACCTGTTGAGTGCCATTCTGTTTACCACTGCTGGGCTGAGAAGTTGCCACGTCTGCTACTCTTGGGCCATCAGAAATGCAGATCTGGGGAGTTTAACAAAGTCCCTGGGAACAGGTGCTTTTCTTCTGGTTTATTTCTGAATGGCAGTGACCATTCAGAATGAAGCCCTCAGTATTGCCCATACTATTTCCAGATGTCAGTAGATGAGAATCTCAAGAAAAAGGGTGTTGCCTACAGTGAACAACAAAGTCCAACTCCCCAGATGAGTATGCAAAACCAATATGAATATTGAGGATCAAGAATAACATATTAGTTTGGCACTGACAAAAGAGAAATAAGGCAAAAAACTTGAAAACACCTGTCAAATTCCCTCCTTGATTATAATCTATGTTCTGAGTTATGTTAATTCCACCCCCTGTATTGTGATTCATAGCAGTCCATCCCAACCACATGTGGGGTCAAGCAATACATTGGGGTGGAAATCCTTAAAAGCCACTATACATGTTATTTTATTTGTAATGAGAAATATTTGGTTTTCATTGTGGTGTCAGGGTTATATCAGGAGCAAATCCTCATTATTTTTTTTTGATTTTGAGCCTTTTGGAACACAGGAGACCTTCACTTAGAATTGCAATATTTTCTATGTACTAAACACTGCAAGAATCATAACGGCCTTGGCTCATATTTTGTTAGCAAGGGCAAATTTCCTTTAAAGAAAGAACTAATTACTTCTGTTTCAGATTCCAAACTCCCTCCAGGTTGCATTGTAATGAGATTCAAAAGACACGCCAGAAGTGAGTTGAAAGCACATTTGGCATTTTTAAATATGCATTCAGATAAACTCGATAAATCTGGTGATACACTGTTATCTATTGCTCTATACAATACCCTGACATGTTATTCTTTCTAAAAAAAAAATCTGCCATTAAACACCCTGCATTTTTAGTAAACAAATGCAAAGTGTTCATCAGGGACTAATGATATATGAATGTGGAGAAGCTTTTTCTCCACACCAAAAGAAAAGTAAAATAAAGCGCAAAAGTACAAAACGCAGTTTAAAAAACCCAACAAACTCAAATGAAAATGCAAAAGAGGCAATAAGTGATGACTTCCATATTGCATGGATTGAAGCCTTGCCTGTTGAGAGGACATGACAGCATTAAAAGCTAGATTTAAAAGAGAAAAGAAAGCAAAAATTCTTAGAGAAGCATTGAGGCTCTCTTGGTTGTATAAATGTGTACTTCTATGCTGAAAGCTCTCTTTGTGGCAGTGGCATCTTGATATTCAGCAGGATTGCATCACCATTCACATCACACAGAGTGTTTTACTGGATTTTGTTCTCATTAACTCTGCGCAACAACTGAACTCGGAGTGAGAACGCTGAATCCCATTCTTTCTTGAGCATTGTTTACCAGATCTCTCACTAACTTCCAATCAGTTCCACCTCTGCAATTTTATTGAAGGCAATGAGTTTCCACAGGTATTGTCATATACCATAATTAGAAAGCAGTCTCAGTTCAGTGAGGCTTTATTGGCTTGACAAGCCATACAGAGCTTATAAGTGTGTAAGAGGAGAGAGAACATTGCCAGCTCTGTCAGAAATCAAGTAACATCCATCGAGGAGAAAGTGACTTTTTGAGCCTGAGCTTTGAACTCCTGGGCTGTCTGTCAATATCTGCAGCGCATGGGAATTAGATAACCTCCCCTCACACATTTGTGATCATTTACAAAGTTTGATATTCATGTTTCAGGTCCCAGCTGAAAGAGTTGCCATATAAATTCTGGTTTCATGTTCCTTAAGCACATTTAATTCACATGATTTTTTTTCCTAGGCAACAGTGTGCCTTCTATTCTCTATCATTCTTTTGTTGCTTCGTAATAACCCTTATGAGTGGTGATAACACACACACAAAATTGTTGTTCTGCTTCTTTGTATTTTGGTTAGCAAAGCAGATAATCTCAGCAACCTGCCTGAACCTTTTCTGTTGCACTCCAGTACTCCCCTAATGCCAATGACAAGCCTGGGGCTCTTGGAAGGAAAATTAACATCTCAGTTAGATTGTCTGCAGGGATTTTCTAAGAGCTTCTCAGTACCAAGGATCTCTTTCCTATTGTTAAGGAAACCTCGCAGAGAGATCATTCACAAGGCTCTCCACCAGCCACACTCCCAGTGTCACAGACTGTCACCCCTTCACTGGGATGGTTCCAGTGACCTGACAGGTCTCTGCCTGATCCCTGCACACCCACTCACAGTCAGACCAGGTTTCCTCACTGGCTCAATTCCAGGATTTCCATAGCAGAACCTGACATGTCTCATTCCACAGAGCTGGTACCTCCAAGGGGGGACCCTGAGCAAAGGAACCCCTGGGCTCTTATCCCCTCAAAGTCCAAGCACATAAAAATTTCCCTCCTTCCCTCCAGCCATCAGCTCCTGCCATGTCTCAGTGTCCCTCCCCTGGCCATGCCCAGCTCCCTGTGCCCTTTGTTGCTCAAAGTGTGGCAGTTCACAGCCTCTTCTTTCAGGCTCCCACCCAAAGCTGCCTCACATGGTGTTCCCTGTTGTCATTCTATTACAAGAGTTCTATTGTCATTATACTGCAAAGGTTCCATATTGCCAGAGTTCCATACCTCCTTGATGTTTCTCCTAGGCAGCTCCTCCAGGCACTGACTCTCCCTTGTCCTCACAGCAGCCAACTGACTCCAGTTCCCACCAATCCACTCTTTTATAACACTCTGCTTATTGGCTACACCTGTGGCTTGTTAACATCAGGCCTGCTCCTAATCCTGAACAATTAACCCAGCTGCAACTCTTTAGGGGGTAAGATTACTTTCTAGACTACCTTTATTTACTTATGTTCTATCCCCCTACAGTTCCCTACACAGTGAAGTCCTGCCCTTGCTGTTACAGTTGTCCCACCTATTTTGACTGATTTAGATCCTTCTGGGAATGTGGATTTCATCAACAGTTCCTTGATGAGACTTGGCAATGGCATCATTGTGAAATGTGTTGCCACTTACATCCATATTTTACTCACTTTTGCTATTGACATATGTCCCCCTGTACCCACCTTCCATACAAAATAAACCCAGATTTAAGTAATTCCAGTCTCATGCTTCCTACCTTGTTGAATTAAATCCATGAAATATTTTTTCATGCTCAATAATAGAATGATAATGAAATACCATACATTATAACCTTCCAGCTATATCCTTGTTGTCCCACTGCACTCTTTGCCTCTTGGGCAACCTTGTGGACAGTTGCCTTCTAAATCCTTTAAGTAACTCAGCCACTCCTTCCCATGGGTACTTCTGACCTTGTAATCAAATAGAAAGACCATAATCTTTTTCCTCACATTTGCTCATTCAGCTGCCTAAAATTAAGTTCTTTTGTCAATTTACTCCTACATAGCATAGTTGCCTCAAGTAGCCTCCTTGCTCCCATACTTTCTTCTGACTAAATTAATCCCTTATCAGTGTTTTCACCTTTGCCACCATCTTTGCAGCTTCTTTATTTTATTTTTATTTTTTCTCAAGCTGCAATAACCTCCAGCTGATTAGCTTTAGTTACAGCCATGTCAAAAGTTGTGTCTTGCTACTGGTACATGCATTTATAACATTCATTTGCATTCAATTAAAAACACATATGCATTAAACCCTGGAGACTTGCTTTTTAGAAAACAGGTTATACCTCAGATATTATGGCTCTGCATCAAAATATAGGCACAGCCTCCACTAGGCTTCAGAGAACTCTGAATTTCTTAGAGTCATACTCAGCTGCATGAAATCATTAAATAATACTATATCCTTTGTCAATGGACAATGGGGACACTGACTTTCAGCAAGGTAAACTTTATTTTTAGAGCTGGGTAGAGCTGGAGTAGTTTCTGGTTCAGTGCTCGTGAATTCAAATGCAGGTTCCAATAGTTACCTCTCTAAAGCCCTAGGAAAGTAATTTTACCTGTTTATTTCTTTATGAGACTATTATTCCATTTTTGTACTGAAAGAATTAAGTGCTTTAAAACATGCCCTTTCCATGAAAATACCTTATTTCTAGAAAATGATGGTGTAAAATCTCTCACCTCTTTCTTTTTCTGCCCCTTCTCCAAAATCTCCAAACCCCATACAACATCCAAATGCAGGAGAAAAGCGAATGGGTGTGGAGATACTGCACCAGTCTGTCAAAACAGAAGCCAAGAAAGAAACAGCTGAGCAGGTAATTTATCCTTAAAAAAAAAAAAAAACAAAAACCCAAAAACAAAAAAAAAAAAAAAAAAAAAAAAAAACAAAAAAAAACAAGGTCATTAATAATTCAAGGAAAAAGCCCCAGACTCTCCTTTTCCATAGGGAATATATTCATGAACCTTTCTAAAAAAATCAAAGTTATTGCTTACAGGTTCACCTCATCAGGATAAAAAAAAAAAAAAAGAAAAGATAGTGCATTAATACATAAATCCAGAAAAGAAATCAAGACAACCTCACCTCCTTCCACTTGCAAGTTTCCTGACCCATCCAGCTGCCAATCCATGTGAACACCCACAGCTGTGGGACCCTCCTGCATCCCAGGAAGCAGCTGAAACCTGGCAGCTCTGAGGGAAGCAGCCCCTGATAAAACCCTTTCCCACTTCAACAGCTGCTGCCAGTCATCTCATCACAGGCCTGTCAGCAATGGAAAGTATCAGCTCAGTTTGCCCCTTGGAGGTATAAATAAAGCGTTCACAAAGTTCTCTGTAAGAATTTTCTCACTGTAATTTTTCAGACGATGTTAAAAGTTTCTTTCAAATTAAACGGAGAGCAGGATTTAAAAAGATGAAAAATAATGCTTGGTCAAGTTTATAAAAGAAATGAACAGAGAAGTGGTGTTTCTTTCATGATATGACAGAAAGTTGATGGTTTCACTTTTATTTTCCTTCGAAATGGGTTGAGGTGCAAAAATAACAAAAAATTACGTAAGATGAAAACCAGAGGAAATTCTTTTCACAAAGATCTAGTAATTATTTCCTATCATCTTCCCACTTAAGAACCTGAACCTTGTTTTATATAGAACTTTATGTCCCCAAATAACTTTTTCTCTTTATAAAAGTCAATCACTTCTCTAATGTAAAATATGCTTAGGTACAGCAGATTGTTGCATAAAGTAACAGTGAGCAAGCCAATATATTAAGATGGTTATCTAGAATTTTCTGCTGAAATTCACAGAAAAAATAGTGATGGTAACCTGCAAACCCTTAGATACATATTCTGAAATCCCAAATTTTAGAGCAATTCAGATCTTGGACTTTAACTTTTCATCCCTCATTAAGCTTCCTGTGTATTGAAAGATGACCTGTTCTCCACTGATCCTGGGAACAATTATGCACATGCCAAAGTTAATATGCTGTAAGCAATCATTGCAATGACCCTTAGTGCATGTAAAATAAGCAGGCATGTATATCCTAGTAAGTTTTAGGCCACAATTTATTTTACCACACAATTTATACTTTAATCACTTTGTTTAGATTGGTGAGGAAGAATGGTAAGAGAAGCCTTTGTGAAACTTGGAGAAATCAGAGACAACAAATTGTGTGAGTCACCAGCACAGCCTGCCTCTTTCTACAGTGTCTAGGCACATACTGATTATTAAGATTTCTTACACTTCTAAATAATTTGTTATCATGGCTAAAATGCTGCAGTGAGAAGTGTCTCTGCTATTTTTTCATTAAAAGAATTATCCAGGCTGAGTCCTTTGTGCTTCATCAGGAACTCACCAAACTCAGTCAGTCTCTGCCAGCACAGGCATCTCCTTGCATGAAACTCATTGCACACAGCCTGAGCAGGACCCTTGGAAGAAAAATGGTTCTGTCTCTCCTTGTAACTTCACCAGAAAAAGACCTCAAGGCTTGGCTTCGGGATCCTGAGATATATGGCAGCCAAGAGAGCAGCTTGCAGCTTTCTGGGTTTGTGAGAGTAGTTGGAAGCTTGGATCCTGCCAGAAGGGAGATGCATCACAGGGAATTCTGTGATGCTCTGCAGCACAAACACTTTTAGTGGAAGATCTTATGTGTCAGGAATGCAAATTGAAATAGCTATTCTCTACAAGAGCTCTCAGGTTACAAAAAATAGTGTTATAAAGAAAAAATATGCGACAAAGAACAAGAGCAAGGAAAGTTTCCCAGAAACTTTTGTAAAGAAGAAATAAACAATGCCATTCCCCACTCACTGAATGATATAATGGTGATTGGAGAGACTGAGAGACAACAAGGAACAAAAAGGAAGAGAAAAGAAGCAATGAAAAGGAGTTACAAACTTAGTTTTCCAGTTCTGAAAGGCATTGAAGTGTGGCCCTTTTGGCTTATTTGCAAAGCATGTAGCAAACACAAGAGAACAGTGTGGAAGTTCAGCTGTGACTCACTGTGTACGTGGATTGCACAAGGACTTGATCTTCTTGAAACAGCAAGATAAAAAGCAACATTTCTATGAAAACAGGTAGCTTTGCATCTGTAGCATTTTACTTAAGTATCCATTCAAGCCTTCCATAAATTTGTGCAAACAGAATAGACACTGTAAATAATACCAGACATCAGAATTGAGTGTCAGTTTTTGAAATGAAGAAAATTCTTAAAATCAGGGTTCATGAAAAGCAAGACTCTCAAAGGCTTCTTAAAGACTCAAGTATGTCTTACAGTTCAATCAGAAAAAAAAATTCTCCATTTTCTTTTCTTTTAGCCTTTAGAACTAAGAAAAACTGCCTCCCTCCAAAGTTACCTGTGCCTTGTTTTTAACAACTTATATTTCTGTGCTTAGCAAGTCTGACCTCCCCATCTTAGGATCCTCACCTTCCTCATTTCCCCCAATACAAGTCCCTTTTTACAGGGAGTAAATAGTTAATGACACTTCCCTGTCTCCTCCTCACAGCCTCCTTTGTCATCCAAAGGCTTGGAAGCATCTCCTGCATGCGGCAGCAGCTAAGTATGGTCTAATTTAATGTGTGAATTTCAGCTCATTCTTATTCAACAACAGCATCTGAGCATATGTGAGCATTTCTGCTTGTGGGTAGGTTCTACTGAAGTCAGCAGGGTTGCAAACACAACTTTTATGTCTTGCTGGATCATATTTACTTCAGAGTGATCTCCTCAGTGCCTGGCCATGGTGTGAGCAACAGGAGTCAGCTCAGTTCTGAGCAGCAATTCCCCTGATGCACTGAGCAGGGCATCGCATAGATATGCACAAATGCCTGTGTATTCACATGCACAGTTACAGATATATGGATATTTGGGATGCACACACATCCCACACACATTGCTTCTGACAAGATATGAACAGTGCAGCTCTTCTAAATCCCAGCTAGTTTTATATTATGGTATCATCGCACTGACTCCTGTGCTGGTGTTCATAGTGGTTCTTGGATGAGGGAAGAGATGAGGATCTGACTCCATGTTTCAGAAGGCTTAATTTATTATTTTATGATATATATGATATTAAAACTATACTAAAAGAATAGAAGAAAGGATTTCATCAGAAGGCTAGCTAAGAATAGAATAGGAAAGAATGATAACAAAGGCAGCTGTCTTGGACTTTCTGTCTGAGCCAGCTGACTGTGATTGGCCATTAATTACAAAGAACCAACATGGGCCAATAAAAGATGCACCTGTTGCATTCCACTGCAGCAGATAATCATTGTTTATATTTTGCTCCTGAGGCCTCTCAGCTTCTCAGGAGGAAAAATCCTAAGGAAAGGATTTTTCATAAAAGATATCTGTGACAAAAGCCTACGAGAGGGGGCCACCACATGCCACTGGCCACCGCAGCTGCCTGCCACCCCCTGCCCAAGCCCAGCCACCCACCACATGTCACAGAGGCACCATAAGGTCTGGTTTACCTCTGCCAAAGCCTGCTCAAGCCCTTACCTGAGTTCAGCCTGTTCCTGAGGCCTTGGACAGCCCTGTGCCAGCAGCCACAGCTGCTCTTGCTCCAGTGGGTGCTGTGCAGTGGCAGCCCTGGGCTCCTCCAAGCGGCTCTGCTGTCGCAGCCATCTTTTATGGAAAATCCTTTCCTTAGGATTTTTCCTCCTGAGAAGCTGAGAGGCCTCAGGAACAAAATGTAAACATTGATTATCTGCTGCTGTGGAATGCAACAGGCGCATCTCAATCTGGGATTGGCCCATGTTGGATGTTCGTAATTAATGGCCAATCACACCCCAGCTGGCTCGGACAGAAAGCCAATCCACAAGCCTTTGTTATCATTCTTTGCTATTCTATTCTTAGCTAGCCTTCTGATGAAATCCTTTCTTCTACTCTTTTAGTACAGTCTTAATGTAATATATATCCTAAAATAATAAATCAAGCCTTCTTAAACATGGAGTCAGATCCTCATCTCTTCCCTCATCCAAGAACCCCTGTGAACACGGTTGCACTCTGCCACGTGTCCTTCTCCTCCAGCAGTTGCTGAGCTGTTCCTGCTCACCTCTGCCTCCCCTGGGTCTCACCCTGCACGCTGGGTTAGAGTGAGGGACCCTCAGGCCCTGCCCCCTTTGCCCACTCAGTGTCCCCAGTTCCTCTCTCATTGATAAGGCAGAGCTGCTGTTGCTGCTCACGTTGGCTGGGATAGATGAAAACCTCCACCTCCCACCACTGCTGCATTCCTCTTCTTCCTTCTTGCTCCCAGAAATGCCACGTCTCCCAGGTGTTCAGTCCATTCCTTCACATCCTTAGAAGGGCCAATCTGTCCAAGGAAGGGCAGTCACTGCTATTGCTCTGTGACATTTGTAGCTTCAACTTTTGCCATCTTTCCAGATGTTGCAGAAATACTCAAACAGCTTCTAAAACAGTAAGAAAGAAATGTTGAAAAGTTTTAAATCTGTTCTACATGACTACTCATAGCGCCAGCGTTTTTTATTCTAATAAACTCTACTTGTATTTAATGCCACGCAGAAATAGAGTCTGCATATTGAAATGCTTGGGGTGCTCTCTTGTTTCCTAGTCAGTGCAGGAAAGTGCTACAGTAATAACAGTAATAATTCCTCCTTTCTTAAGAGAAGATGTTTCTAACCCCAGAATCCCTAGAATCTGGATTCACCAGGTTTACCTATGCCCATGGTCCCTGGGAGATGAGAATTTCTCACTGTTCCCACTTTTCCCCTTTCCTGTGAAGGCTTCTGCAAACTTGTCCCTTGTGCCTCATCCCTGAGACCCTGCACTGGAGATCTAGAAGGAAGGACCTGCACTCAGCTGTTAACATTGCTCCTCAAATTTTTAACCTGAAGCAAATGTTTAATGAAAGAGATGCAAGAGCAGAGGTTAATGCAAAATTAATTTGCCAAAAGAGGATCAGAGATGCCAGGCTTAACTATGAAATTAGCCATGAAAAAGGTAATTTCAAAATAAAAAAAAAACCCAAACCACTAAGGAGAAAGTGGTGTGTAGGAGAAGGAGGAAATAAGCTAAAAAAAAAAAATAAAGGGAGAGACATATTTGTCCTGAGTAGTCTTTTATCTGTTTCTATGATTTCTCAAGCTCTTGAGTTCTAAGCCAAGATCAATTGGGATTAATCAGTTGTATAGAAAACACTGAGAACTCATTGCAGGCTTTTAGGGTTTAAATTTGTTTATTGAGCACAATTTGGTTAGCATCAGGTGCTGAAGTTACAGACACCAACACTAGCATAGAAATTACTTTATTTAGCTCCCAGTTGGAAGTTTCTATAGCAACTGGGTCCTATAACAGAAAGCTGAGTTTCTGCCACACGAATACTGCTGCTGCTAGAGATTGTTAATACTGTATTTTTGGAGCACTCAGCTGTTCCTTAATTCTTTCTAAGCCCCAACCCTCCTTTTTCTGAGGTCTTTCTTCAGCGTAAATCTGCCTGCTTAGTCATACTTCCAATTGTACCTTGTGCTCTTAACCGAAAGGTAAGAGCAAAATGTACAATTTCTTCTTTGGCTGTAACAAAAACTTTTTATTTCAGTGCAGATTCAGCTTCCTTGGAAGGGAAGCAGAGTTCCCTGTCCTGCATTATCAAGCTGGAGGGAGAGGATGCTGAAGTTGCCAGGAGTGTCCAGATTAAGATGTCTCTCCTGGACCTACTACTACTAATGAATTTATACTTAGGGCAAATTCTGTGGATGTAACTCATGTCCCAAATTCAGAACACAATCTCACCTCAACCTGAAACCAGCTCATGCTTTTAGGTAGGGTCAGAGTAAAGCTGTGACACTTGGCTTGCAAAGATTGGAAACTCATGGCTGATATTGAATTCCAGCTGTCAAACTCCTCCATGCACTTTCTGCCTTATCCCTACATTACTGAACTGTGCTTAAAAGCTGTGGGAGTACTCCATAATGAGAACTGTATTATAGCAGTGTGAACAGATGTTTCTTTTACCTGTAAGACATCTTTATTTATACATCTTTCACAACTGTGAATCAATAGCCTTTCCTAGCTACTAGATTTATTTTGAGGGGACACAAACATTTGTATGAGGTGTTGGATGGAGATGTAAAACATTGTTAGGAACAGAAGTAGGTGTTTGGTTGGCTCAGCAGTTAAGAGTAATTTTGAGATTCCTTTCTTGGTATGTGGGTTGTGGTTTTGGGGTTTGGTTTTGTTTATTTTTAATTTATTTTTCATGTTGTCATTTATGGATAAAACTATGGCAGTTTGAATCATTAGATGTTTATACTCTCTAGGATGGTTTTTAACTTACCTGGTTTAATTTCTTCTACATCAAAGAGAAATATGTTTTCTGCTCAAAACCCTCTGGAGATGTCCCTTATGCTGTCCTGGAGACCTCTGTCCCATGAGACAAAGCACCACCAGCTATCTCAAAGCCTCAGAAAACAAAGCTTGTATCAACAAAAGGCAAATTTAAATTTGGTGACTCAGGCACAGCACAGAACATATGTTTTGAATAACAACAGCTTCAAGTATCCCTAGGCAGGTGGCCACTGCAACCAGAATTAATTTGTGTGGTTCTTCACAGGTGGCAAAGCCTCACTCCACAGCTCAGGCAGCAGCTCCAAGAGGGCAGGGAGAGTGAACACTGCAGGATGACCTGGCTGTGCACTTCAGGAGAGCTGGGGGCTGTATGGGCTTTTATGGAAAGCGAAGGGAGATGACCCATCCTTTGATCAGCATCGAACTCCGATTTATTGATTCACCAGGCATATTTTATAACAGTGTTAATTAAGCTCATACATATTGCAAAATCTGAGCTCATCATAGGTCACAGATTAAACACCAACCCCTCCTTTTGTTTTCAATACCCGTGGTTTGTTATTGAAACCAAGATTTGTGTTCTCACCCTGATATGAAAGGTTCTCAAGGCCCCCATGTTTGTCACTTTTGCTTTCCCATACTTTATCCAAAGACAAGGTATTTACTTGTTATTGAAGACAGGCTTGAGAACTCTTGCTGTTTACAAAAACATGCCTGAGAAATAAGCTTGAGAATTAGCTGCTTACAGCTGCCTTTTACTTCTCCATCAGCTGATATTTTCATGGCCTGTTTTCCTTCAAGCCATGTCTGAGCAAAATTCTCCAACAGGCTTTGGCGTTTTACTTTTGCAGAAGGAAGAAATGCAACAAACCTGGAGTTCACTACCATCAGGTCCAGCCCTGGTCTGTGTTGGGGAAGTCTAGGTGGCTGGGATGTTGGCTTTTTGCTTCTGTTATCTTTCCAGTGCTGCTCACTCTGGCTGTCTCTTATCATTCCTAATAGGGGCTTTTGATTTTCCACCTGACCTTAATAAAATGGGATCATCCTTGCTAAGGTTTATAGGATTGCTATTTTAAGTGCTGGCAGTTTGAGAATACGTGTCTGAAGAAGTGTTTTCCTTTCCCAGAGCCCTGATTTTTACTACCCAGTCCTGGGCTGGTTTCCCTGTCCTAGAATATTGAGTTGAGGCCATGTGTGGGATGCTGCAGGGGTGTCCCATCAATCCAGGCACATTTTGTCTCTGGCAGCTGCAGTCATTTCATGTCTCTTGCAATCTCTTCCAAGAAATTTACATCTTGTTCTCTAAATTCTTAACATCTCACTGCTGAGTTGCTGGGAGGGCCTGTTTTGGAAAAGGAAATCAGAATCCCAGAGAAACCTTTGTTTCCACACAGTGCTGAAGGCAACGAGAGTCTCTGGGAGACTGGTGGGAAGATTAAAATGCTGGACTCTGTTGCCTTAGAATCATTCTTCTTGTCTGCAGTGAGTCATCCAGCACCACAAGCAATCTCAGCATGCCCTCCTGCTGCTCCTGGTGCCCAGAGAGCCACACAAATCCAGCAGAGGATGTGCTGCCACCATCTTTTGGCAAAACACCTCTCCCTGCAGCACTGAGGGTTTTCATTTCCTTCTGTTTTGCCGTCCCAGGTTTCTGGCTTCTCCCTTAACAACCTTTGAAGAGTTTTTTTTTTTTTTCAAAATGGCAGCTGCAAAGGTCACCTCTTTCTCTGCTTCTTGCTTGCCTGGAAACAGCAATCGTGCTTTAGAATAGAGATGCAAGGCAGCTTTCCAGAGCTTGAAAATCCACTAACTTAACACATTGTCTACAGCCTGCAAAAAAACCCCAAACTGACCAAGAAAGAATAAAAAGACCCAAGCAAACAAACAACACCTAAAAAAATGCAACAGAAGGGACTGAAAAATGATGAGACTATGTACAGATTTGACTTATCTGTACACTGTTATTTTTTTCCTTCAATGTAAATAGGTGTGTTAACTATATTTTAAGTTTCCCTTGTTAGATATAGTTATTGCAATTATAATTTAAAAGACTAGAGGAGGTTCTCTTTAGAAGAGAAGGAAAGAAATAGTGATTGAATAGCTTCAGCAGTTTTTTAGACTTACATAATTTTCCTTCATTTATCCACATTGATTTTTTTTTTCCTATTTCAGGTCATACTTATGCTATGAAACATATGATTTACCATATAATGTACATCATATAGAAAAAAAAAGTAATTTACAAGATGTGTTAATTCCTTCATTTAAGTCCACTAGGAAAACACTTCAGTAATAGATCATCTGATTAAAAGTGCATATTTTATGATAGTTTCCAAGAAAAATCATCACTGAAACACTGCGAGATAAAGAGTTTGCTTTATCTTAGGCTATATCTTAGGATACTGTGTGGCTCTGCTTAAAGTACACAACTTCCAACTTTGGTGTCATATTGTGCACACAAAAGCACAATGGTTCTGGTTATTATCAGTCTTCCTGTATTAGGCAAAAGCAATAATTCTTAATATTCTAAATAGCTATTTAACTCAAAAATTATGATAAAGCTAAACATTGGAGTTAATTTCTTCTGAAAGATGTCACATTTTATCTATGAGAAGAGGCAGAATCTAGTTTTTGTAGCTATAACTTTTACATAAAAACTTTACTGTGAGCATGTCACTTGACGTGAATGTAATGCCACTCACCAAAAAAAAAAGCCTTCAAAACTATAAGAGGGATAAAAAAAATTCATAAAAATTCTCTAAAAGGAGAAGTTGAGGCATAGAGAGATTATATTATGTATTTTTCAATGAGCAACCAATTTTCCCCAAATCAAATTTATATGCATCTAAAAAAATTAAAAGTTGCAATTGTCATAGTGTAACCTCACCAAAGCGGAACTAAAACGAAACCCATCTTAATTTTAACATTAATATTTACACAGAGATCATCTTTGTAATGTGTGTTACATTTTGGGACTCTGGGGTAGTGTACTGAGCTCAGCATGGCTCATTTTAAAAAAAGGCTATTTTCTAGCTCCCTAATATTATCTACTGTATTTATCCATTAATAAAACCGACAACCTCAGCTGATTCTGGATTATGAGCACAGAAATTTTCAAGAACTAAATATGTAAAATAAATATTTACAAGGGCACAAAGAAAATATAAACCAGAAATACAACCTGAATGTAGGAACACCAATTTCACATTGAGTTGGAAATTAGCGAAGGCGAGGGACATATTGACAATATTAGAGCAGAAGAAGAAATTTTTTGAAGGCTCTAAAAGTACAATATAATCAGAATCTATTGACACTCATTGTCTTGCTTAAAACATTACCAAATGTTACTTGAAATTAAACTGACTACATGGGCATGGCACTTTCAGTGCACTTTCTGTGTATTTTGAGTATTGTGGAATAACTGACAGCTAAAATATTTTGGAATTGTCCAATTTAGGCAAATCTTGTGCTGAAGATGTTGACCTTTTGAAAACTGATTCCTACTGCACATTGAGTTTTACTTCCCCTATCTTGTTTTTCCTTTAGCAATTATTCATCTTTTATGGCTTCCTACAGCTAAAAGCCTCAGCAACAGGAACATTTATTCAGAATCAGAATGGAAGATCTGGTACTTTTCTGTACATTAGAGGAAAAGAAAGTTCAATTTTCCTTCTGAAAAGCACAAGAAAGGCCATTACATAAGATGTAAAGACAGAGAGAAAAAGGGGCTGAATTCCCAAAATATTTGATGGCAGAAGTAATAATAGCAATGAATGAGGCCACATAAATGATTCATGAGACTCATTTTTTTCCTATTGTTACTAAAAAGAGACTCATTATTACTCAGGAAAAAAATGCTTTGTTGGTAAAAAGAAATCAGTATTTGCTATCAATTACTTTCATTAACACCGGGCCTTTGCACACAGTTTTAGAAATATATTTTATAACAATATAATTTTGTAATTTCATCCCTACTGTGCTTTGAGCCTTCTGAGGCCCACAAATCTCTTTAATACCTCCACTCTTGCTGATAATAAAAAGTCTTGTGGGTGTAGTAACAGCTAAAAATACAATAGTAAATGATTCATATATTCCCATTTCAGGGGTCAAAATGGGTAACAAAGAGACCACAAGCACATAAAATAAACATCCTACTCTAAAACAAAAGCAAGTTGTAGCTTCAGGATGATCACTTTGAAGACATGTGCCTCCTTTAAGAACATTTTCTTCTTTAGTTTGAAGGCTGTTAGAAATATCTGAACATATGTTCTGAGGCAATGAAATTTCAATGGGATATTATTTCCTTTTAAATCCCAATCTTTAAAACACTGACTTGCAACATGAGACAGCAACAAAAGAGAGTCAAGCTAAGAGTGCATATTTAGCAGAGAGATATAAGGAATAAATAGAGCTAAAACTGCTCCTTTTGATTTTGTAAACAATGTGTCATTAGAAACCAATGAAGACAATAAAGAATGGGATTACTATGCACCCATTTGAGAGATTTCAATCAATATTTAAATAGTTTTCAAGAATTTAATGTAAAACAGGGAGCTTTCTCAAATAAGCAATCAAACCAGCCCATTAAGGCTATAATCACCATTATGCCTGGGTGTTGCTGTGCCTTAGAATAAACTTATTGAGGAAATACTGTTGAAGTGGTACCTCTGGCATTTACCTTTCTATTGTTTATGTGTTGGTTTTTGGTGTTTTGTTTTTGTTTTATTTAATTGCTGTATATTATCTTGTTTGCTACTCAACTTCTAAATATAACAAATCCTTCCCAAATCTAGTTAACAGTAACTGAAGGCAAAAAAAGAAAGAAAAATACATAATATTCTTGATAAGGCTATAAATATGTAAAAATGACTGAGGCAAATGAGGTCAGCCTCACTGTTGAATACAGAGATTGTGCATCTGTGTGAATCATGTCTAATTACTAGTAGACTGTAGAGATTTGCTGTGAACAATCAGTCCTAATTTACCATAAAAACTTGTTATTGAACCTTCAGAAACAGGAGCTGGTATAGGACCCGTTTCCCATTTATGCCCTGCAGTTGAGACACTAAAAAAATGGGCATCTGAGTAATATGTACTTTCAAATCATGCTGGGATAATAAACTTAACTGATGAGGTTCAGTGTTTCTGTATAAACTGCAGAATGGCATTGCAGACATTTGATGAAAGGAAAGGAAAAAAAAAGAAACATGAGAAATCTTTGCTTCTTTCAGAGAAGCCAGAAAGTTTAAGCAACTTGATTTTGATTAATCAGATGAAAGAAAACACTTACAGGCTGAGAGACTGATGTGGGTCATACCCTTACAAATTCCATGGAGCATTTTGCACTGCTCTATCATGAACAATTTTAGAGCTCTACAACAAGAGATCCAGCACTGGTTTCATAGATTATCTGTATGTAAGAGAAATGCAAACCACAGTGAAAATAAAGGGTTTCTACAGTATTCATATTTATTTTGTTTTTTTTTTTTTTATTTTCATGAGGGATGGGGTTTGCCTGTTTTTTTTTGTAAGGCAGTGGATATACTGGGGAAGAGGGATGAAAAGAAATCAATAGATGGAAATCTTGCTTTGAAAGAAGCAAATAGGAGCAAAAACTATGTGCTGTTGTAATGCTAAGGGAAATGGTAAGCAGGTTTCAAAGCAGGAGAGAAATGCAAATTTGACATCTTACATAACTTCCTACTTTGCACATTAATATTAAAACTTTATAACTGTGATGCAAACTACAACTACTGCTGGGAAGAGGCACTTCCTGTCAGGGATAAGTACATTGCAAAAACCTCTTATTTTCTGCTCAGAGCTTCAACCTTCACACCATAAAATCTTCTAGTCACTGTACTGTCCTGATGAATTCTGAGCTTGGATGAAAGTGGTCTTCCCTGAAAGTTTTCAGTTCAGAGAGACTGAAATACATTTATATTTGTCTAAATTGCTGGACCACTGAAATTGTGGGTCTGACAGCTGCTTTTCCCATTATATGTGCTGAAAATCTTCCCAATCAATAGACTATCCTACCTTGATGCCTTGACCCCTAAAATTTTGGGATAGCTCAAATATGCATTTGAAGTGAATATCAATTAAACAAGAAGAAACAAACTCAAGATGAATGAGAAGTCACAGAGACATTGAATACAATTGGAGATCACAGAAAAGTTTCAAATAAAAAAAAATTTAAAATAGAAGGAGTGATTATAGAAAAGATAGAGCCAAGCACATACCACCAATTTTAGCTGACAATTGACATCCAGTCTACCATTTTAAACACACCACATATTAGGTTTTGGACTTCCACAGAGCCAAGAAGTCAGGTAAATGTCATGTCTAGTGCTTTGGAACCAGGTGCTTAGCTCTGTGTAACCATAATCCAAAGCACAACACAAAAAATGTGACAGTCTCTGTGAACTCTTCAAGGTTCATTATTGGCAATGAAATGTCACTGCGAGGAAAGGCTTGGAATCACAGAATACCTTGAGTTGAAAGGGACCCACTCAGTTCACCTGATCCTGCACAAAACAGCCCCAAGAATCAAGCCATGTGCTCAAGAGCATCGTCCAAAGCTTGCTATGGACCCCTGGAAAATAATAAAAAAATATTTCATATAACAATTAACAATATTGTGCAAGATGTGCTAGCCACAAAATGTGGTTTGTCTTTCCACTCTCTCTCTGCTAGGACTGCCTGGTGCAGGAAATACACTAATGTTTCCATTTGTTAAAGGAAGACCTCTAATTACATTTCAAGTAATTGGAGGAACTAAAGTAATACTTCTAATGGAATCTTTTACTTTGGATAAACAAAGTCAAACAGCATAAACTTGCAGGGGGGGAGAGAAACAAATTTTTGCTTCTATAGCCAGTCCTCCATTAGAAGCAGCTGTTTTTAATGAACTCAAATCTAATCCTTTGCCTTGAAAACAATGAAGCTCATAGTTCTAGATCCTGTGACCCAAATGTCCCAAGTTTTATTGATTCATAAGGCCATTAAAAACCTGAGTCCCTTAATGGAGTAAATGGCATCTTTAATAGGATATCTCCTGTGTGTCTTACCAGAAACCTCTTGTGTAATGGCCTAAGTTATGCTGGACATAAAGGGCTGGATAATTGAGTATTGTATTGGGACATAAATATGTAACACAATTCCAAGAAATGACAGTCATGGCCATCCACATCCCTCTCCCATTCCTCACCCCACAGTTACTAGAAATTGCTCATGCTATTGCAGCTATAGTTGAAAAGAAGAAATAAATGGACATGGCTGTTACTTATACCATCCTTGAGCATGATTTGAAATGTTATGCATTGGTGTTCAATGTCTACTGAACTGAACTTGGAAAACAGGAGGGTTTTGTAAAGAGATAGAAAGCCGACCAAAAGTAGCAAAAAAGAAGAAAGTAGCAATTGAAGGGGATGATTCCATTTACAGCTTTAGGTGACTTACTGCACAGGTGTAAAAGGTAAGTGTCAGGCATTAGCTTTTATTGCTCATTTAAAAGAAGAAGGAATTTGGAAATGGAAAGAAATGGCAATTGTGAGTAATGTAGTCAGTGTCAGAGCCAGCTTGCAAGCCCATGGTAGACAAAGAATGGTGTAACAAGATCAGATTAAAGTTTATGATTGAAAAAAACAGGCATGAATTTGCAGCAGAAAAAAAAGACCAGAAACTGAATTAACTAATGCCAGGGAGGATTTTTTATAGTATTATTTGAAATCATATTGATATATTTTCTGCTCAAGCTGGAATATAAATTTGTTAAGCATAATTCAACAATACAAAAGCAAAAGGAAGTACTACTTTAGCTATTGAACTTTATGTCTAGAAAATTATTTAAAACATCTAAAACCTCAGTTAAGAGATCCCACATCTGAAAAACTGCTGCTTTAAACAAAAGCTACAAATTAAAGATGTTTCCTCTGCTAGGAGAACTGCTCTAGTTTACCAGGTTAGTTAATCAGTTTACCAGTTAGAACTGACAATTCCTTCTTTCAGAGGAACTGAGCAAGACAATAATTGAAATCTAGCCACAGTTTCCTATTCTGAAACAAACTGAGCAGACAGTGAGACAGAATTTAATGGTCAATTGTTTGTTCACACACTGATAACCACAATTATCATAATAGTAAACATTAAAAAAGCAATTTATTTTGAATAGCTACTAAGTCATGACCATAAGTGACAGCAGTAGGATTACCTATGAAATCAGTTAAAGAAAAACTCATGTTGTGTAAGATGATAACCCTTATGAAAATTTCAACTGATGTCAATGGAATTATTTGGAACATAAGTTATATGTATAAGTTAGACAGAATATAGCCTTTCATAGAAACATGAAGAAAATTTAAAAATTTTGCCTTTTTCCCAGAGGAAAAAAAAATCAAACCCAAGGTAACACAAGGAAAAAACCTTAGGTGGTTTTATTACTAGAGAACTTAAAATTATATTAGCATAATTTATTTTGTATATCAGAATAATACAACATAGTGATAATCATGACTACTAAAAGAACAAGGCAATAGGGACTTTAAAAAATTAACCAATGTTTGCTTGATTTCTACTCTTGAGAAAAATCCTGTGGGTTTAAGGAAGAATGAGGCAAGCCTGGTCTTCCAAGAAGAAAAATATCTACCAATCTCTACAGAAAACCACTAAACATGCGGCTGAACATTTAAATGGTATCGTTATAGTCATGGATAATTGCCAGAAAAATTATGATTGCATGAAAATCAACATCTCTTTTCAGGCAAAATTCAGGCCAAATTTGTCTCAAGACACTTTATGCCTCATTTCCCCCCCTGCTCCCCCTTATCTTTCAGAAGTGCAGCAGCAAGTTGAGAGATGAAGAATGTGTATATGTTACACTTCTGAAAGTACTGGGAATCTCCAGGGGAAAAAAAAAATCTCTTCTCATGAGACATCTCCAAAGAGCAAGATACTTTGTCTAAACTTCAGTGGTTTAATTAGGTTAATTTAAGTTTTAAGACACAAGTCAAAGGTTCATTCCCAGCTGTGAAATGTTTTTTACCAACCCCCCACTGAAAACATTCAAGTTGCTGCTTCCTTAATAGCAACATTTGTTCCTATCCAAGCACTGCTGTGGCAGACTGTGAGAAATTACAGGATACAAGTGGGAATTAATATTGCAATTAAAGGTTTTGAGTTTTGAGTGAAAGATTAAATAAACAGATTTAATCCACATTTTTCATAATTGAAAACAATTAAAAAGCAGAAACAAAAATTAAGGCAAACACAATCTAGAATATTAAGAACTGATGGTAGCTAGAATTTGTCTCTCAAAGGGGCCCAACTACATGAAGAAAATTACTTTAAAAAGTGAATTGAAAAAAGAAATAGATAAATTAGTAAATGGAGATGTGGGATAGACACAGAAAGAAAATGGGAACAAAAAATAACACATATTTGTTTGTGTTAGATGCAATAATTTAGATCATGGTTTCATTGCTTTTGTATCTGGAAAGGAAGCATTGTGCTCACTTTAAGTAAGACAAATACGGTAAATAATGGATTGTGGGGCCTGGAATAAAGAAGTAACAATTACTTTGGCTGATTTTGGCAGGTTTTGTACCCCTGAGAGTAGCATGATCTTACCTTTTTACCAAAAATCACTTGTGTGGGGAGTATTGGAAGGCAAAATAGTCACGGGCAAAATTCTAGGCAGAAGAATAGGAACTGGTTAGACCATCACTGAAAACTCAGAAGAAAATATAGTGTTCAATCAATCTGGCAGTCAAGCACCACTGTGTAAGGCCAAGGAAGGAACTGTATTCCATGGAAACAAAAGCCTCTCTGATTCCTACCAGAGAGGTAAAGGGAATGAAAATCTATTACCAACCAAACTTATTGCTAAACTGAAGTGTAGCAGAAATATCACCAAAAGTACTTTCCATCTCCATATCTTCCACTTCTAGAATTCTCTTACTATCTCTGTTTTGTCATCCCACTCTTGAGGTTATTTGCTAACTGTAACGGGGAGTCTGATGTAATGCCTGATGTGTTCACCCAGCTTATAACACATTGAAAATGTTTACCAAAACAGCAGTGCAATAATCCCTTCAGGTGTCTGACTTGAGTGAACCTGAGTAAAAACTGGCACATACATTGCAAAAAAATCCTTAGCAGTGCTGAGGTGCATATTATGTGAGAATGAGAAATAATGAAGCACAAATGTGCACAAATTTCAGCCTCACCCATGTAATATCTTCCCAGGTAGAAAGTCAGAGGTGAGACAGATAACCAGGAATGCTGGCCCAGATGGGATGCTGGGAGCAGGTTCAGAGCCCAGAACACAGGATCTGTTAAGTTTGGTAATTTCTGAGACGTTCGTCGTTGGAAGGAATGATGAATTTGACTCCATGTTTTTAGAAGGCAAATTTATTATCTTATGATATTATATAAAGAATACTAAACTAAACTATACTAAAAAATACAACAGGATATAGACAGAATGTTAAAAGATAGTAATGAAAAACTTGTGACTCTTTCTCCAGAGTCCAACACAGCTTGGCCATCATTGACCAATAAATAAAAACAATTTACATGTTAAATAAACAATCTCCAACCACATTCTAAAGCAGCAAAACACAGGAGAAACCAATGAGATAATATTGTTTTCCTTTTTCTCTAAAGCTTCTCAGCTTCCCAGGAGAAAAATCCTGGGCAAAAATATTTTTCAGAAAATATGACAGCAACAGTTAAGCAATAGAGAAAAAGGACAGATTCTGTTAACAAAATAATTGGAGGAGGAACAGCAGTACTGGGAAATGATATTCACAGAAAAGTCCAGCTGTCTTTCCTCGTGGTCTATGAACACCTCTGTGATTTGAAACCATGTTGATTTAACCACACATCCTAAACAGAAGTAATTCTGCAAAACAAAATCATGGAACGGTTTGGGTCGGGAGGTGCCTTCCAAGCTCACTTAATTCAACCCTCTTGTCAGAGGCAGGGGCACCTTCCATTAGATCAGGTTACTCAAAGCCCCATCCAACCTGGCCTTGAAAACTCAAAATGATGGGACATCTACAACTTCTCTGTACATCCTGGGCCAACATCTCATCATCCCTATGCCAAAGAATTTCTTCCTGAGTCCCATTTATGGCTACTGTCTTTCAGCTTAAAATCATTGCTCTTCATCCTGTCATCATGAACTTTGGTTAAAGTCTCTCTTTGTCCTCTTATCAGCCCCATTTACATATTCAAAGGCTAAAATGCTCCTACTTATGTACTTCAGGTGTACAACCATGCTGTCTCACCAATTATTTCCTTCAAATAATGTTCCACACTCTGTCCAAATTTCACTTAGAGAAAATTGAGCTTGTGAGGGTCAATGCTTCACAAGAAAATAGTACAGTGACTTATATTCCTTTTTAGCATTATTGATTTCTGCTAAGAGTTCTAAAGAGATCTGATATGCATTTTTGATGTTTATGAGATCTCTTGGTTATCTCTTTTCTCTTTAGATCCCTGATTCTATTAGCATCCATAATTATACAGTCATCAGCCTTTTTAGACTTTCCAACTATTGTTCTGTAAAAGTTGCAGTAAAATACTTATGCTGTTGATTTTTTTTTGTTTGTGTTATGGCATAAAATATCTGTGAAACCTTTTAACTTTGTTCTGCCTGCAGACTTACTTTCACTTAAAAGGAAAGTTTAAGATATATTTCAAAGTTTTAATTACAATCAGAAGTTTTCCATTTTACTTAGAAAAGCCATGAGAACAGGAGATAATGGCTACCTTAATTTTTCAATTAAATGTAGCAATGGCATATGCATACATAAATGTATAAGGAATACAGATGCTAGAAATACTAATGAATCTATTTTTCTTTTTCCCCAGTAGAAGACTACAATCTGTTGAAATTGAAGACTGAAATCAGGATGGGAAAAGGACACATGGAACCATCTTTCCTCTGCAAGGAGCAGAGGGAAAAATCTTTTGTCAGTACCTGAGTTTAGTAAATTACACTGATTCATTCTTAGGTATTACAATGCAAAGTTTCTGCTCCTCTTTCCACCTACTGAATCCCATTCCTAACCACAGGTTAATCCTCTTTAAATGTCTGAAAAATAGCATGATTAAGAAAAGCCTTTCCAATGGCTGGGTTGTCACTCTCAAGGACTCTTATCTGTTTCAGTAATCTGGCAACGGAGTTCCTACCCCTGAAGCCTTGAAAAATGGCAAAAAAACTTCAAAACCCAAACACATTCAAAACACTGGCACGCAAATTATTATTTTTAAAGCATAAGAAATTTCATGGTAACTTCTAATGAACTTTTAAAACCAATTACAGTACAAAATGCCACCATAAAAGCATTGCTTGTGATCAGGCTAAATTTAGTGGAAAGTTTACTGTTTGGGCAGCCTAAAATCTCTGATGCTTTTCCAAGTATCCATGTTTTTGGAAAAAAAAATAATTTCTTAACAGCATAATAAAATATCTCCCTGCCATAGAGCCTTTATTTCAATAATAATTCTAGAATTCCCTAGATCAAAACTCCTAACTGTTCTGTAAGATGGAATGTAGTGTTATTACACTCCAGATGCAGCCACTATTGCAATAATTAGGAGATAAATTATATGGTGTGTATCCTGATGAAAAGTAAGGACCATTCCCTTGCAAAAGATAATGCATCTCCTTAAATATTTATCTTTATATCATACTTGGAGAGGAGAGATACAGAAACAAGCATGGTGCATCCAAATCTCATTTAGACAGGCAGAGTTTGCTTTATTCTGTGACTGGATATTTCAATAATACAAAGCAAATAAACTAAAAGGCAAACTCTGAAAGTGCCTTCCCTGGTCTGCAACCTTGGAAACTTCCACATGGAGCCTCACATCTGGCTAGACTGAAAAACAGCAGATGACAAGCTCCTCAATATCCAGTTTGCTGGAGTTTGGGGAGAATAAGATGCTGTACAAAATTAAGTCAAATTTCCGTGCGTCATAACAGAAAATATGCAACAGCCAAACTACCTCTCAGACAAGGCCCTGCCACAAACCATTCAACTGAAAAAGGAAGAGATGATTCTTAATTCTTTACCATATTGTGAGGAGGAGAGGAAGGCTGACGGAAACAGCCAAGCTTTTCAAGAGCACTGATGAGATTTACGCAGTTTTTCACTTCCACATGGGCCAGTAGGCTTTGGAAATCTGTGCTGCTTCAGCAGCTGGTGCAGAAAGCATGAGAGAATAGTTGACAACTGAAAATCATCTGAAATGAAGGATGCAGGAACACTGAGAGGGACAAGCTGACCCACAGCTGTTCTGAAGTTGATGTCTAGTTACTCCCAGGCCCCAGTCTGTCACCACCCACACCATGTGTTCGTTGTATAAATACCTTTTGCCTTGCCATTTTCTCTACTTGACAAAATCCAAACATCTATCCAAGATTCCTCACCCTAGGAGCTGCTAAATGGACAAGGCAATGAAACTGTTCCAGGTTTGGCTCTTTCCACAACACATAACCCTCAGAAACTGTCTGATCAAGTTCTGCAATTTCAAGCACTTCCATATGCCATCACACCACCCTTGAGCAAATATGACAGAGCTTTCTGCTATAGAACTGCACTCTGCTGAGCTGCAGCACAGTCCTCACATTGTTTCAAACAGTTTGAAAAGAAAACAAAACAAAAGAAAAAGGCACATCGAGTTTAAAGTTGACTCTGAGGCTGAGAAATGGGGATTAAAGCAACACTGCCCTACCTGGATGCAGTTAGCAGTTTCTGTGTTAGCAGAGATTGGCAATCAGGATTGCAATGTACAGCATTACAAAGCCACAGCCACATCAAAAAAACAGTGTTATAGAGACATCCTGTCATTTTAGGAACCAGAACTGCTTTTTTTCAGGATACCAATTCAGTGGTGGTTAAATCTCTTCAGTCTGGCTCAGGGCTATCAGAGTGCCTGCTCTACTTTATGTCCTTCATCAGAAAATTATTTCTGTACTTAACACAGACTTGCAGTAGTTAAGACTAATAAAGAAAAACAGTAGACAAGATCCAAAACAGAGGAATTTCTGTGCAAAACTGCAGAATTTCATCCTATTCAAAAGAATTTTACCTTGATTTTGATGTTTCTGCTGGTGAGGTGGTTGTAGCAGTGACATCACAGTGGTGTAAATCCCTGTGCTGCCCGGGGTGGGTGGGTTGGACTCCTCAGTCAAACCCAGGTGAGATGGATCCTGGCTGTTCCACACATCCTTGGCAGCAATTCCAGCCAATCCTTCCTTAGTTCACACAGGTGGGATGGGGCAGGGGAATCCTCACAGCATCTCTTAAATCTTGCCTTTTCCAATAGGTCAGAATCATGGGGAAAATCCCATCTTCAATAAATTCTGTAAAAACCAAAATTTGGGTTGATTGCTCAAAGATCTATCATACTGAAAAAAAGAAAAATTATGTAGTTTACATTATTTTTATAATTAGAATAATTAATGCTTAATTATATTCTAATGTCTTCATTGACTTCAGGAATTTTAGTGTCAAACAGAAAGAATTAGGACCACAGTATTTGTTTGCAGCAATGCCAATATTACAGACCCTCCTCTGATTATTTTGCTTAATGAAAATTCTGATATGTGCATATTAAACAGATTTTTTTTTATTTCCTATTAAAAAAACGTCTGGCTTGATCAACTGGAGATAACAGATTGGCTGACATTAAGAGCATCTAGAAGTGTAAAGAGAAAATTCTGTGATGATCTTTGGCATTAAAAAAAAAGGAACACTTTATAAAGGATGAGAAAAAATAGTAATAGTTAGTATGAAAAAGTCATATTCTTTCTTTCACCCGCTAAAAATAAATATTATTTAAACCAAAAATACTGTGTCGTTGAATATTTTAGAGCACAAATCTACAGAAGGAAGGAAAATCTGAAACAATTTCTTTTAATAAGTTGAAACATCCAGGGACAAGAAATTGCGCAAAAAACTGTCTCCCTGGGGATACTTTTATTAATATCAGCTTTTGTTGAGAATTCAGTGAGCAGAATTTTCTTTTATAGTTTGTTCAGTTTTAGCTGACGTACCTAGAATTTTTTATTTGTATTCTAAAATGGAGCTACTTGAGCAAAACAACATATTGATGCTATCATATTTTGTAATGACTCTGTGGTCCCATGACCAGAATGAATTAGGAAAACAACCAAAATGTCATGTCCTTATTGTCTGAAACTTCCCTGGGAATTAGCAGCCCTGAATTTTTCAATAAATCCTTTAAAGAGCATGAAATTTGCACACAAACACAAGCACACACAATTCTATTAGCTCTGCACAATTTATCCAAACTTTCCTTAAATTCTTTTGGCAACTTATATGAATAAACTGATTTTTAAAATGAAAGAATGAGGAGGCAATGAGACTGAGAAAATGGAAAAGGAAAACCTATATGCATTTTCTTCCAAACCATGGAGTTATATAGCATTTTAAATAATCATTCAAACACATGGGAAGGTGTTTCTCTATTCTAATGTACTGAAAAAAGTCTATCTATAACTAGGTAATATAAATTCCTATTGCAATGATACTGGAGTATGATCATTTCCTTCCTGATTTTGTATAAATAATAAAGGACTGCTATGAGGGACAGTTTTCTTGCAACTAGCTCAAGCAAGAATAGCAAATAACACCATCTAATCTGGAGAGAAATATTTCTGTTCTGAGTAGGTGTTTAAATTTTTTTAAAGATCAGTTTGCTTTTATTATAGGATTCAATTTTTGTGCATTTTTTGAATATATTACTTCTTGGAAGATCAGAAAAAACCCCCGATTTATATTTATAAGCCTTTCATCTGCACTAAAATCCACAGACACAAAGTTGTTATGCTTTTTTGACTGAGGCAGGTTTTAAATCAGTTTATTCTGAATCCTAGCAGACAACGATTTATCAAGCAACACAGTGGGGCTGTTATAACTGCAACTGTGCTGACAAACTCTGTACTGCCAAATACAACTCAATTATTTAATGCCTTCCAATTAAATTAAGATACTTGCTCTCATAGTGAAAAACACAGCAAACCCACCCAGATAATTTCTTCTGACCACAACTCCAGTTCAGTTCTACCTATTAATTTGCTGGTCCCAAATCTCTTGGGTTTTACCTTTAGTATAAGTGAAAAAAATGTGCATGTTTTCAACAGAATTAGCTTCTTCAAACCAGAGAAACACGAGGCCACCCATTTTTTATCACCTTACAAATGGTTCCACTGCTAAGTTAGGAAGAAAAATAGTACATTAAATCATCCTAGTAAGTATAAGGCAGTTTTACTTTAATTTGATGATTACAGGCAATCTAGTTTTGCTCCCAGCATTTAGCATAAAACTACGAGAATTTATCTTTACCAGCATTTTGGCATGAACTAGATGCCTGAGTTTTTATGGGAATAAAATACAACTTCACTGAGTGGCCAATTTCCTTGATGTGTTTAATTTTAGCTAGTTGACCACTAAATAAGTCTCCAAAAACCATGAGGGAGGAGGGAAAAAAGATGCACTTTATTTTGAGGTTTGAGGATGGGCAACTTGGAGCAACATTATTAACACAGGTTTATATGTCAGCACTTATCAGGAGAGTGTTTACACTGATAAGGGCTTGCACCAAAGGGAGAGAGGGGAAAGAAGGAAGGAAAAGGAAGACATCAGTGCTGAAGATCTGTCAGGAAAAGAACTGCTTGTGTGTAATTCATTCTCCCCATTTTCAAACAAAATATGAGCCAAGTACATTCAGGTCATGAACAGCATTCAAACACACACGTTTCATGGGCCAGAGGAAAGTGGTGATCCCACCCCAAATCTGCCCCAAAATTCCTCCAGAAAAGCTCTGGTTGGTGTGTGTAACCAAAGGTGCCTACCAAGCACAAAACTGTCAGCCCATTTCTGAGCTGCCTCTGTGATAACAAAGGAGAGCAGAGTGTTGATCAGCTTCCAGCACGAACTGTTTGAAGCCTCTAAATTTTGCCTACCTCCCATAAGCAGACATATGGCAGCCTGAATATTTAAGTGCATGCATTTCCTGTAAGCTTTTCCTGAAGAAGAAGAATAAAAAAAAAGTTTTAGCATGATTTATTTATTTATTTACAGATTGTGGCATTGAAGTACCTGACTCCTACTGAGTGATCTGGCATTCCACATTATCAAAACTTTCCTTAGCCTTTAGGCATTGAGCATCACACTTATATTCCATAAGACAGCTTTCTTCCCTCCTGTCCTATTTCCTGCAGAGCCTAAATAGGTATAACCATTCAAATGGCAAATAAAACTATATATTTATAAATAAATAAATAGAATATCTTGCAAAATTCTAATATTATTTATAGAGGCCAATCAATAATTATTATTTGAAATTATATCTGGTCATTAAGAATATATCATGGAAGATATAAAGGTATAAGATTTCTGAATATTTAGGCTTTGCTGCTTCATTCATTAAGAAACAATTACAACTTATATATCTGTATCTATCTATCTGTATATATATTTATAAAACAAATATATATAACAAATACATGTATTTTTCTCTATTAACAATAATGTAGCCAGAAAATTAAAAGATTAAGTAAATTACAAGAAAGTTGAAGTATATAAGTATATATTATATATATATATATATAGGTCTGGGAGGCTTATGTTCTGCAGTCTGAGACAGAAAAGAATATGTATTTTTCCTCTTGTGACTACAACTTGAGGCTGACTTCCTTGGCTTGTACTTTTGGTGCTAAAATGCTGCTTCTGTATCAGCAAGTACACCTGCCTTTCTCACTAAACACATGTTCTCCATAGAACAGGAGATTAATGGCTGCTCTGGCCTCTCTACTGAATGCAAATATTATTGTCAACATTAACAGGAGCTAAATGACAAATTCATTTCTGGTGTCATTAGGGAGAAGGATGTAAACCCCAAAAATTTGCTTTCAGAGCCTGTGGCCACATTCACAGGTGCACCCCTACTCAAAGCTGCCCTTTGATCACCCCATCATTCTTTTTGATCCATACAAGTAAGGAAGCTTCTGTGGAAGGATCCACACTCTTATTCAGGTTTCTTCAAAGACACGCTGGCATTGTCACCAGTCCTCTTTTGCCAATTTTTTTAAGTCCCTAAGAAAAAGCTCCAGTGAGGAGGAGAATTTTTTGTTCCCCATGATAATTTTGATGACATTAATCACTCAAACTATTAAGGCCCACCACTTAGACCATGGTATTACAAAGAAGCCCACAATTATCAACCAGAAAACATAATTTTGGGAGTACATAAAATGTCACTGTCAAATGCAGAACACACATACCTACCTGTAGGCAATTTAATTGTCGCTACCTGTAGTTAATTTAAAGCTTGGTGCATGAGTTATGTTAATACCTAGGCCACTCCTCTAATATGCTAGAACAATCCATACGATTCAATCTACAATCATACAGAAATCTTTCTGCTTCTCTGTCCTTTTACTATTTCTGTTTGTGCAAGGAATATATTCTTCTAAACCCTTCCTTTCCCTAGGAAGGGTTTAACGTCAAGAAATCCCGAGCAAGAACACATCCAAAGACTTTGCTGAAAGTGCTTAAACTTGCAGATAAAGACTCTAAGCTTGTATAATCAGAAACATTTCAATTAATAAAATTTCAATTTCTTTCTCTGTATCATCAGCAGATGGTTTACTTATTGTTGTTATAACACCTAGCAATGTGAGCCAAAGTAATTAACATCATATAAATTAATAAGTACTTAAATGAAGTATCAGCATTTAAAAGCCCTAATTTTTCTGGTGAAAAATTGAACAGCTGACTTGTAATTCAAGATAATTCACGATAGCAACTAAAAAAATATCAAATTTATGTGGTTATATAGCATTTTATTATTTAAAATATCATAGCGGAGGTAATGTAGCCATGATTTTAATATATTAATAGAGTTATAGCTCTGATGTAGTGGTTGTTTTGTGTGCAATAGTGTGTGATAATAATCCTTGTTATTTTCTTATCTAAACAAGCAACATTTGATAATCATGACCAAACCATCCTAGTTTTTTATTCCTCAATTTACTTTTCATTATAACTGAGATGATGAGCACTTACACTCAAAAGCATATTACCAAATAACAGAACAAATTTTTAACAGACACATACTGCAGATATTTCTTTTCTAGACCTACTACACGTTGATTCTTATTTATTTCCCCTGAGTACTACTGCATACAACAGAGGGAGATGACAGGTTAGGACATTTAGTTCCTACACCCTTAGCAATAGCATTGCCCAAATTTCAGAATTTGTGCACTTAGGGTACATTGCACCCAGAGTTGGTGTGTGAAAGAGGAAAACAATTTCATTACTTGGAGTTTTTCATCTGACTAAATCTGTTTGAGAACTGATATCAGAACAGTAATTATACAGAGAAAAAACCAGCTTGTGTCCTTGACTTATTTTCTAAATGGGGTATCTGACACCAACAGTATATATTTAATGGAAAATGAAAGCCTAGTAATTAGATTTTGATTTCAGTTTTAATCTGTCATTTAATCAGACAGCTACACTAAATTGTACAGTGGATTTTAAAGCTTTACATCAATTTTATCTTGCATTCACAGCTGAAAAGGAACTTTATTCAGTATGCTATGATAAAAAAGAATGGATGAATGAGCTCTGGAAAAATACAGATAGGCAGGCATTATAGACATAGATATGGAATATTTTTGGACACAGGTCACAAATATTGTTATCCCTAAATCATTTTGTCAATACCAAAGCTTTTGTTAGTCATTGTGTGCCTGTGCTGCAGAGTGGCAGCTGCTTAGGCATCATTTAGGCTCCTCAATGACTAATAAAGAACATATTATAAAGATGCAAAGGGTTAAAGTTGGTTTTAGTTAGGGGAATCAGCATGTCTACTATGTTTCATTAATCAGGCTTCTTAAATCTGATAAATTTCTCCTGGTCCAAGGGCCCAAATGGCTACACCACAACAGCAGTAATCTCCTGTGATAGAAACGTAGACATAGACATATTTTGCTTTTTACAGCTGTAATAGTCTTCCTCATTCACACTGCTGTGGTTTCCTATGAGCAGTAACACATAATTTTTTTTCCACTGCAGATTGGCCTTGTCTTATCAGTCCATTTATTAATCATTGAAATATTCCTCCAGTGCAGCAGTGTACACACCCATATATACACACCTATAGAGGAAACCGTGAAATGTATACACAGTAATCAGCATCTACAGCTGCTGCTCTGAGAAGTGAGCTCAAAAGCCCTTGCAGGAGGTCTGGGAGCAGCTCCTGGTGCCATTGGATCTGTGCACACTGGATTCAGCCTCTGAAACTGCACGTGAGATTGGTCTGGAGCCACCAGGGCAGCAGTGTGGTTAGGGGGGATTTCGGGCATTACTTATGAACAGATTCTCTTGTGCACAGTGGCACTGCTGAGAATTTGGGATTATGCAAGCCAGACAGGTCTAGCAGAAGCAGGGGTTTACACTGTGCATATTTAGCACATTTCGTCAGTGTTTCAGTTAACATTATCTTAAGGACCATTCAAATTCAGCGGTAGAGAAAATAACAGGATACCTAGAAAGTTTTGGCAAGCAAACCCTCTCAGTCTCTCTCTCACCTTTAACCTCAGAAACTGCTCTCAAAACCTAAATCCTTGAAGCCTCTGTATTGCACTTAGCTTTATGTGAATTCATAGAAGGCTTCACACATTCACAGAATTCACACAGAGAATGACTATGTCACCTTGTCCTTCCTCTGCTCTCAGCTGCTGACATACAGTCCAAGGTTCAATGACAAAGTCTGAACAAACAGGAATGGGTCTGTTGAGAAAAAAAATAAAATTGCTGTTTAAGGACCTGAAATACATTTATGACATGCATAGAGGAGTTTTAGTTCAGAATAACTGTAGTTTGAAGGCTCATGCACATTAATGCTTGGAGCAAATAGACATATTCCTGGATCATGGCTTCTGGCTTATTTTAACCCAAAAGGAATCTCATTTGCATGCCATCAGGCTGCTCTGTGATGAAACCAGAGCACAGAAGGAAGGGCAGCAAGGAGATGAACTTCAAATCCCATGCTAATGCAGGCATACCTGGTGAAACATTTAGCTGGGCTGAGCCGGAATGTAGGACACCCAAAATGTAATAAAGTCGCTGTTTGCTTTCCTCTTGACAGCCAATGTTCCTGGTTTCATCCTCTCCATCTGTGGCTCATCCCACACACTTCCTGCTGTTCAGTGATTTGGAGTTTGAGATATTCATAACCACATTCCCACAGATAGCATCAGATACCTGAGATTTACACTAAAAACTGGGGGAGAGAGGGAATGGACAGTTTGTGTTTTCAGTGCTTCATCCCTGGCCACTTCTGGAAATGCCCAGTACTGCTGGTCCATTCTCAAAAGCGTCAAGGGGAGACCTTGGGTAAATGAAACAATGAAACAATTATTTTTGCATATGATTTCAAGGCATAATTCAGTGTACAGTCAACACGTGATCCCAGCAAAACTTCTTTTTCGTTCCCTTGATTATAGTAATTACCATTACAAACTTCTGTCTATTTCTGTCCAGGACCACTGATTCTATT
This sequence comes from Zonotrichia leucophrys gambelii, assembly GCF_028769735.1. Lineage (NCBI taxonomy): Eukaryota > Metazoa > Chordata > Aves > Passeriformes > Passerellidae > Zonotrichia > Zonotrichia leucophrys. Next base: position 109,206,627 of record NC_088169.1, read on the forward strand.
GTTTTAAAACAATTACCTTTTGATTCTCACATGGATTTTAGACACAGTGTATTTAAAACTGTGTTACCTCAGAAACTCAAAATATTTACTAACAATTACCTCATAAACTCAAAAATATTTAATCACTAAAACTTCACTTACTGCAAATTCCTTTGTATTTCCACACTTTTCTTACTTAGCTTGCTTTTATTTAATTTGGTGTCTTTAAAAGCTAATTATTTGATTTTTAGTCAGGAGAGTGATTAATTACAAAAATACACAGAGGAGAAAAATATATTGGACCGTGTGCTGTAGGCTTGGAATAGCAGTTTCCAAACAAAATAAAGCTGCATCCTCTGAATTATTTTCCAGATTGTTTACTGGCACTCTCAGTAAACTGTATTTGTTTAGGTCAATATTTGGTATTCACTGGGGTATTCATAGAAACAAAAATCTTCGAGAGTGTCTCCTATCTGTAAGAGAAATCTGTTTATTTTGCTGTACAACAAGAGCTTGCTTAAAATTTAAACAGAACTTCTGATAGTCAAAAGGAAAAAAAACCCCAAAAAACTAGGGAAGGGTATTAGCCAAAATATCTGTCAGCTAAACAGAACTTGTAAATCCAGTCAAACAACTAAAGGGCATTGCACTGTCAAATCATCAGCTTGCAGATCCCTGCCCTGTGGTTTGCTGTCTTTTAGAGAAGGATGCAGACTGTTTAGCTTTCCCAATCCCTCCCCCCTTCCATCTGCCTACTGACCCATGCAGCTGCCTTAGCGTTCGCACTCGCTCCACTGGAAATTTCATGCCTGCCTTGATAGAAGAAAGTAAAATGTCGCAGTGACAGCAGCTTCAATGGGACTGAGCAAAGAATGATGGAGAAGACTAAATGTGTTATATCTATGGGTAGCTGAGAATTGGATAAGAAAACTTCGTGAATCACTGTGCACCAGAACTGTCAGAACTGAACGTTTTAGGAGAAAAATGAAAAATACATGAAAGCCCCAAACCCAAAACTGCGGTTTGGATCTCCATTAGGAAGGGAAGGAAATATACATAAAGAAAATGCACAGAAATTTAAGTGTTCAAACGCAGAATGAAACCATAAGTGCCTAATCTGCTAAAAATCATATTAAATTCTACTGAGACCCATTTATAATAAAAGTCTTGCCTGTTCCTGACCATCATTTTCTTCACCCTGGCATTTAGTAAAAATGCACTCTAGAAGGTAATTGAACATGCTTTCTCCCTCTGAGACCCATAAGCTTATTTACAAAGGAATATTTAAAGCAGTAACAATGTGATGGATCTCTACAGAATTATTTCCTTAAATATTCATGGAGGTAATCCTCTGAAGGGGCACACACTGGTTGATAAGCTTCCACAGGACTCACTGAGGCAGGATACCCTGCAGACAGGGTAAGCAAAAGGAATTGCAAGCCATTACACTTCACTAGAGTGCAAAATAAGTTTAGCCTGAGTAAAAAAGAACCTTCTCAGGAAAGACAGTGCAGCAAAAAATGTTATTTAAGGTTACAGTTTGAACAATTAATAAAACTTTTGGATGACAGGAAAGACATTGCCTCTGATACTCTGTGTTACAGCCTCTGTATTTTCTTGCACATAATATTTCTGTTTTTTCACTCCGTAGGCAACCCAGGCAGACTGCCAGGCACAACATCTAGGGAGGTAAGGTTGAGACCACAAGATTTTAATAGTGTTTACAGGCAGTGTTGCAATTAGCTATATCCAAATTTTAAAAAGCTATCCAACTACAAATCCTAGATTCATTTTAGCCTGAAGTAATACACTTTATTCCCTATTTTCAACATAGAAAGTTAGCTCTGTTTACTCCCACAAGCTATATCACCAGGCAAGAGAGATCAAGGGTTTCTCATTATTTTTTGTGAAACTCAAACTTTAAGGAAGATGACTACTGTACTCAATAATGCTAATCTCTTTAATCACAGTGAGTTGAGTTCAGTAGTAAAATATTTACTGCTGATGTTTTAGAACAATTTGAAGCCTTTGCTTTTGAAGACAATGATAATCACGTGGAAACTGGAGACACTTATATGAATAAATTTCACTATGCTGTACTGTACAATTCCATAGTGAAGAACCTGTGAACAATGAAATTATAAAGACTACTGGAAATTGTTGCAACAAAAGCACTTGGTAATTGTTATCTGAGGAGAAAATTACCAGAGAAAGTCTCTGCATAGCACGTGGCACATCACATATAGGCAGCTTCTCTTTTGGAAACAAACACACACATTCACTCTCTATGCATGACTATACAGTTTCACAGAAACTTTTGACTCTAATAAATTGAATCAAAGTACAGCAAACAAGTCACTGAAAACAAAGCAATGTCAATCCTATTCCTTGCCCACACTATTCTGCCTGGGGAATTGTTCCTCTCCTCTTTTTCCCTACACATGCATGTCTTCTCCTGTTTCATTCGAAATTACGGTGATACCAATGCTGGCAGTTAAATGTTCCAATCTGTGAGGCCACCTCCTTCTCTTTTGGTCAGCTCATGAAATACACAGCATTTGTGCTCATTTCTTCAATTGCATTTCTACCTGGAACCTGCAATAACTCCTATTATACCACCAAACAACATTCCTCAATCACTGAGGGTTTGTCACTGATAATCCAGTAAGAGAGCTCGTTATTAAAGCTGGTAAATACACACACATCTCACTTTGGCAGTAAATGAAGATCACACGGTTTCAGAGTTTCTACTTCCCTACTGAGGTAATACCTCTTTTGGTTAAATATTTTCTCCTTTCTCTTGTTATTCTCCCCAAGTTCTAGACACTCACCAGCATATTTACCCATAGCTTTCTCAACCCAGCAGTGATGATTCACCTAACGTACATTATTGTAAATGGAATCTACATGCATAAATTCCAGCTACCCTTTAGCATGATTGTGATAGTGCTTTAGATGGGAAAATTATCTGTAGAAATTTCTAGAGCAGTACTGACTTTTTTGTATACAGTAAATTATTGATGAATTGCTAAAGAAAACAATCTTAAGGTTTATTACAGTACTTATTTGAATGCAACCATCCAATGAGTCACTCACAGGAATTATCTAGCTGCTCTTCATAGCCAATTGCACACATTATCTAAAAGCAACTGCCATACAAACAGAATTCCATTTCCAAATTGATGCAGTAGATATGGCCCGCTGCTCAAGGTGCTGTATCTCAATTATCCTGAAGGACAATTTTAGCAAATGAACTTCATTAAGCTTAGGTTTTATCAGTCACAACCTTGGCTGGCCATTGCCATTTTCTGGATGTGAAGTTTGTTCGCAAACACAGCATGGAAAAACCCAAGACAACAGAAAACTATTTCCGATGTTAGAAAATATAATTTGCTTTTATCACTGAATGTTTAAACGAGAACATTGTGGTGAAGCACTGCACAAAGAATTTGCTGAATCATGAGTAATGAGAAATTAACCTCAAGCAATCAGGAGATGGCTGTTTGCATAAATAAACAGTTAAAGCACACTTCATTCCTCTCTATTTCCATATCCATTCTTCCTTAACAGAAGTTTGTGGGTCCTTGGCACCCATTTCTGCTGGGTCCCTGAGCTGTGTTTCAATTACACCACAGTTCCTCTAACAAGAAATATAACTTCCCAGTTCTCAATAACTTACTGATATAACTAATTTCTCTATTTCTTTTCACCTCTCCCATTTAAAAATAAACCAAGCACTGTTTCTTCTCCCATTTACTGTTGTCAGGAAAGACTTTAAAAGTTCAGAAAATATTGATATTTGGGGCAAAACAAGTGCTTGTAAATTCTTACCGTTTCTAACATTGATTTGAACTCTTTCAGTTTCACTAAAAATGAGTCAAAGGTGGCCAAAGATAAAGATTTCATTTTCTCCAGCCCAAAATCTAGAGAGACTCCTCACTTTCTTCTTCAGTGCTAGAAAGGATTAAGAAAACATAGTATTTTGCAATGTTAAGAACAAAAAGGGAGATCAGATTCTATTGATATTTCAGTCAAAACCACAGGCAATGTGACAAACAATACAGATTCCTAATACTTGTGTTTTATCCAAACTGACTCAGCCATGCCTGGTCTTCAAACCAAAGCCTCAGTCTTTGACCTCAGTTTCATAGTGAAAAATAATCTGAAGGAACTTCTTTCATTTCACTTGTTCCCAGATACTCATATTTTATACATTTGTGCCCACTGTTTTCTTGAAAAACAAGTGATCTGGAATTCAGTTAGTTACTCAAAGCTCCCTCTTTTCTTTCATCTGATGAAATCCCTCAGACCACCAGGGTAATAGTACTATGCAGTGAGAAGTAAGGAGGCAAAGGCCTGCGAACATCATCTGAGAAAACAGATTTCCCCTCTCTCCCACCTTTAAATCTGCCAGTTCTCAATCTCTAAGTCACAGAAGACAGAATGGGAAGGGCTGTGATGAATAATTACTGCCAGTAACTTCCTCCTGTTGCTTTATTCCCTTCTTGTTCCACACTGCAGAATGCTGGTGGATGTGAGGAGTAGCTCTCTAGGCAGAGATAGCTTTGGGCAGCTAAAATACCTTTGTGAGCTTAAACTGCTTGCATTACCTGTGGCTAGCTGGTAGCCTGCTGTGAAAGGATGAACCAAACACCATGTGTAGGCATTAAAGATTTCTCATATATCAAATTTTTACCCTTTAATCTAGAAGGTTACTGTCACAGATGATGCACAGACCAATCCTTTTTTTTACCAATCAAATAAACATATGACTCTAGTTAATGATTTCATGGTTTCTAGTACCCAGAACTATGATAAAATTGATATTCTGAACTCTATTGCAAAGACTAGGGAACAAATACATAAAAATTCTGTTCTGCTGTGATGTTTCCAGTTTGAATTTTTGAAGGCCAGTGTTTTGCTCTCAGTTGCATTATATTATTATATTTGCTGCTCCTTTTGCTGAATTGCCTAAAAAAAAAAAAAAAAAAAATGAAGCACAGCAGTAACATGAGGAAGGACTTTGAGATAGAGAAATTTTTTACTTCTTCATATTAGTCCACAGTAATCAGAATTTGCCACCTATTAGAACAACAAACTCTAGGAACAAAAGGAATCCCTTTATTCTTTTCTTCTGCTACGGAATAAACTCTGTTTATCCTGTTATTCCTATGATTCATTTTGAATGCTCAGTTATGGGAGCAATTATCAGAGAAACTGGAAGTGTTGAAAATTGTTTATAAAGTAAGAAAAGTATTTTCAAAGTCAAAAAAGTTGAACATTAGGGATCAAGAAACACTGGCATTCAAGAAAGCGAGCAGTGTTCTCCAGTGTAGCTTTTAGAAAGCAGTTGTTGGTAACAGCATATACAACTTGCTATTTTCTGTGAGGATAATTAACACGAAGCCTTCTTACAAATGCCACTCAAAATGCAGAGCTGATGCTTTATGAGCTCAAAATATTTTGCTGCACAGAGCAACAAAAGGCAGCAGTTGGACTTCACTGAAGCTGTCACGCAGAGAGCACAGCTCTATCAGGCACACAAGGAAAGCTCTGAGGGGGTTAAAAGTCAATTGCAAGACCTGGGACCAGTGCCAATAAAATTGTACCTGGCCAGGCTTAAATTGAATTTTAGCTGCCAACTGTACATTTTGAGATCTCCAGAGGAAGCTGGTTCCTCTGTGTGGGTGAGGTAGACAGAGGCAGCTGTTGAAATGGAAACCACTGCATCAGACAACTTGGGAACTGATTGAATTTAAAATTGGACTTTCTTATGCCTTGGTTTTTGCCTCAGAATGCATTGAGGAGATGCAGGTGGCTGATAAACAGAAATGTATCACTCAGCCTAGAGGTTAAAAAACCCTTCCAGACAAACAAGAATTTTGTCTTTTGGGAAAGGGAAAAAAAACCCTTCAACAAATCCAGCAATAAGGTACAGAACCAGGCTCTTATTAGGAATAAGTCAGATTAGTTATTCTGCTCTACGTCAACAGTAGACTGATGCCCAGGTTATTTAGTTAAGCCAGTGTAAAATTAATGTAATAATGCATTAATTTGAACGTAATTACATAAAAGTCTTACCCCAATATTGTCTCAAGTCTAGGATTAGAGCTGGACTTGAAATCATATATCCTGTAACACACATATGTGTCATACATGTGTGTGTGAGTATTCCCTAGTGAAAGGAATAAATTGCAATTTTTTTTTAACCTGTGAATAAACACAATTAAAAAAAGTTAATATTTACAACTCCAAAATTGCATAGTAAGGATTCCTGGAATTAAATTGCTCCTGCATTATGAAGAAAGTGCTGGGTCACATCCTAATCTTTTCCCCTACAGGATTTCAGATAATTCTGATGTGGGGTTCTCAGGTGGTGTGATTTCTTTCAGCACCAGTGGGAGCTGCATTCCATTTACACCAGTGAAGGATCTAGTTTAGCATGTTCATTCAGCTGAGTCCAAGCTATAAATGTCCTGCTGAGTACACCTTCCTTGTCACCACTGATGGCCTTGGCGCCTGCTTCTACTTCCTACACAGGAAAGTCCATTTTTTATGTGACAATTTTTCTTTTTATAATAATATAAAGAGACAGAACAAATAAGGAAAGTATTTAACTCCTTCCAAAATAAGTAAAACCTGTAGTGTAACAGAGTTTACTGTGACCCTTCCTTGTATATTAGTCATTCTTGGTGATGTGTGAAGAGTTGCTCAGTCTTCATCTTAGCTGGAAGCAGGATGTTAAAGTGATCTTAGCCTGATATGGTGTCATCAACAACAGTAAAAATAGAAATGTACATTAAGGAAATTGCTTGTATTTCAGTAAGTCCAAGCCCACGGGTACCATTTTTGAGTTTACTGTTTAATCATGGTTTCTAAAAGCTGTTTTCATAGTGAGAACTCAGTTGAATTTGTCAACCCCAACAGTGAAGTGCTGTAAACCAAACTGATGACCCAAGGTCTTCAATGATTTTTTTTTTTTGTGTAACATAACAAAACACTTGCTTTATATAAACCAGAAGCTGAAATCTACCTCTTTCTTCTTTTTGTTTTGTCCTTGAATTTTTTTTTCCACAAAATTTGAAACACAAATGGATGGAAGATGCAGGTTAAAATCTAGCCTCTCTTAAAAAAAACAAAATGACAGTATTTGTACAGGTCTATCCATACTCATATATGTATGTACAATTCCTATCGGATAGTACAAAAAATTATTCTTTCCCCACCATAGGAAGGTGAAGATAGAAAAATTAAACAAAGGTTCTTGGCCACCATAACATTAATTTAGAAAGGATCATAGACTGTCTTTCTCTAAATTATCAAAGAAAAAAGACTTACAGAAAGATGTTTGTCTTGGTGCTCTTTGTCTGTGTTATCACTGCTTTAAAAAAGGAGGAAGCATTACTGGGTCAGTTCAATTCCTATTGTACCTGTCTGTCACAGCCCAGGTATGTAACTTCAGCCTGAGATCAAAAAAAATAATAGCACCAGTGAAAAAAATGAAATTAGTATAATAACTGACCTGGTATAACTTTAAGACCTGTTTGACTTTCAGATAAAAAAAAAAAAAAAATCTTTGATAAAGTGAGCATTCTCTTTTATATGAAGCTTATTTTTAGCCTCAGTAGAACAGTGATACACTGCTCTCTGAGGAATAAGAAACAAGCATCATGGTTAACTTAATAGGGAATTTGACTTTGAATTTATTTCCTATTCAAGCTTCAAGAATTTTTCACAAAGACTAGAATATTTTGCACTATTTTAAAAGAACAAACAGAATTCTGCCTGTCCGTACTCTGTCTACAAACTAAAAAGCCTTCTCTGACAGCTGAATTAAATCCTCTTTGAGGTGAAAAAATGGAACCCCAAGTACAGTACCTCCCTGGCATAATATCATTGAGCAGTTCTAAGCCCTTTGTTCTTTCTAAGCCTACTTTGAAAAGGAAAAGAGCAAAGATGTGCATGTGATATAATGGGGAATTTTCTTTGGTTGAATATTTCTTTCTTCCTTTCTCTGTGATTTATGTGAGTGCATAGGAAAATTTGCAATGGTCAGAGACCAGAAAGTTCCCCTATTGTAATTCTCTCATTTCACTTCTTTTTTTTTTTTTTCTTTCCTGACACATTCATCCTTTTTCCATCTCCAGATGCTTTCAAGCTTCTATTTAAACTACTGGTGGTTTTGTTTTTGTTTTTTTCTTTTCCCCAGTGCCTTCATGATACTTTAAATGTTTTGTTCTCTGTAGATGCAAAGTAACAAGTTAAGAATGCAAGGTGACCTGAAGCATAAGCAAAAAAAAAAAGTAATAGAAACTCATTGTTCTGAAACTGGATACATAATTTCCAAATCTCAACAACATAAGTAGGTAACATTTCAAAGGGGAATACTTAACGTGTGTCCTCATGACAAACTAATGTACAGCTTCACCATTATCTAATTTGGTGCATATTTAATTTGCAGTTTACAACCATATATAAGCTTATCATTCATTATAACAAAGTGGGCATTTAATCAGCAAATCTACAAAGGGTGTACATATAGCAGATTAACCTCTCCTCTTTCAAGGCAAATTTAATTAAATTTCTGGTCCCACAGAAATAGACAGAAATATTCATACTTTGCAAAACAGGTCTAACTGTGGTAATTTATAAGGGATAATCATATTGCTCTATTCCTTCAAGTTCTGGTTTCATTATCTTGCACAATAGTTTGGAGTTATTTTGCATTTTAAAGTGGTGGTTTTCTACCTGATAAAGTTACTGTTATTAATTTTGTTAATATGCCATACTACATGGTAAGACAAAGTGTTTTGGAGGCTTTTTTTGAGTTATGTTTTTATCAGAGACCCACCATTTAGGATGTGATGCTGTAAATGCAAATGATTGCATCAGTGTTTTACAGCTATGAGTTACTAGAGAAAAAATTTCACTTTACAGTGATGTGTTTTCATTGGCATTTTAATAAAGCTGATTAACTAAAGATAGAATTCTAAAAAAGATTTTCCAGCTACATTTTCTGCTCTTCACTCAATAATTTATCCCAGCGCATCATTTCTTAAAGTGCAAGCAATATGCACAACCTAATTAATTTGCATTGGATTTGACATGAAAAATGCTAAAAATGGTAATTGGTATACCATACTGGTAATCATAAAGCAAGTAATAAAAATACATTAAATTAGATTTTTACCTCTAAAGACAAGGCCTAAGACTAAATTTATCTAGTGTGTTAACAAATAACCACTTATACATTTATCCAAAATAAGAGACCTGGGAATAAACTGGCACAGTGAGTTTCACAGAGGAATCTGCTATGGATTAAAATCAGGTCATTGGAATTCTGGACAAAACCTTTAATTCAAAGTATTTTTTTAAAACAAACTAACAGTAAAACTCCCCCTCCCCCCCAAAAAAAACCAACAAAACAAACCAAACAATTGCAAAATATCTCCCCTCCCTCCAATCTAGTTTTATTATTTGGTAGCAAGGAGCAGAAGCAGTTATTTTAATAAAACCCATCACTCTTGGACTGCACTCAAAAATGTTTGATGTTTTCTTCTTGCTGTAGATGTCATCTCATGCTAATTGAAATTCCAGCTTAGTAGACAACAGACATTGCAAAACCTACAAGAACAAAATGTCCCTTTGGGTCACGAGCAATTTATGGTAAAGCGGCACAAAAAGGTGAGTTTCGGAGAGAGAATTAGTTTGTAGCCCACCAATAACTGTTTCAAACCAGATGCCTGTGCTGCAATATATCACACTCACAGTATCTATAGGAGCTACTACTGTCTCTGAATTCCAAAATTTACTGCAGATCTGTGGTAGTTGGTTATGTATAAATTATTCCCTGTTACGGGAGCCTTTTCAGCACCATGGATAGTACCAAGTCCTGCCTTTCCCGTCTTCCAGAGCAATTACTGTCCAATTACTGCTCATTCCATTCCAAACCATGATATCATTTTAAATAAATACATATATATGATATCTAGAACTAATAGATGTCCTGAAGAGAATCCAAGGAAAAGCAGCAAGACTGATGACATTTTAGAAGGCATAATCTGGGAGGAAATTTTAAACAAACAATTTAAGGTTAAAAATTAAAGTCATTGGTTTTTGAAAAGGAAACAAACATGCACAAAAAGGGGCAAGGTACTTTTTCACCATTTCTATCAGGTGTAGGGCAAGAAGAATCAGTTTCATTTGACGTGAGTGTGATTTAAATGAAATATTACGTGTAATATCCTAAGTGCAATCAAAGATATATTGCTTGGCAAAGATATCAAAATTATAATTAATCTGAGGTTTTAAGAGAGTGTTGGCAGCAATATATATGCACTAAGTATGTTATACTTTAACTAATGGTAGTGGTCTCCTTTAACATCTTTTTAATTCCAAATTTTTAATGTTAAAGTTTACTTTTTGGTAGCCAAGACTCAAGTGCTTAAAAATGCTCTGATTTCTCACATGTTGATCACATAACCCACTGTAATCAAAAGTACACATAATTATTTGGGTCACCTATCCAAAATGGAATCACTCAGATTCATCTGTTGGTGTCTTGATCTTATAAGGGAAACCAAATCAGATAACTAAAAAGCCCCAGAAAATAGACAAAAAACAGGGTGTGTCTACACTTATGTTTTTAAATCTAGATATTTACTGAGACTCGCCCATACGTATGGAGATTGCATTTGTTAACCCAAATCGTTTATGTTTTCCTTTACGTATTAAATAAAAGATAGTAAGTGTGAATAAAAAAAAAAAGTTGAAGTTAAAACATACTACTTCACTGCAGGACTAATAATCTGCCAGCAATTTTTACTGTTTACAATAAATCATACAGAGCAAAACATATTTCTATGTACATTTTCTATTTCTATATTCAACTATTGAGAGTCAAAACCAGTAATGAGTTTTGAGTCTCAATAGTTGAATATTGAGACAACTCTAATAGAATGTTACTTAGAATGAGTGATTTACATAGTAATTGACTAGGTTTTTCTAGCAGTTTAAATGGCAAGAGATAGTGCTTTCCCTAAACATTCCTCAAGAAGTTAATGACCCGAAAAAGAACCATGTAAAGCAGGTAATCACTTGTTAATTGACCTGCTACTAGTCCTGTATGAAACATTGAGCAACGCATCTGCTGTGGAACCTTGAGAATACATTTGCTGGTTGTGCTGTACCTGGGGACACGCTGCAAAGATGAGCACCCGAATATTTATTACAGAAACAGAAAGTGTTGACAGCTCATTAATGAGATAAATATATATTTTCTGTGAACCCAGAGATACCTACACACTTTTCAAGATCTGTGAATATGGCAAAGACCCTACCAGATAAATCACCATAGTGCCCACTGTGCAGAGCTTGGTTTTTGCAAAGAGAAATTTTAGTGAGAACTAAAATTTCCTTCAACTGAAAAAAAAAATCTGTGATGAGAACAGGCATGAATGTGCTCAGAGGATGCAAATCACAACTTGTTGGTGAAGTAGTTTTTTTTTCTGTCCCTTCAGAGATTTCTTTGTTTTGTTGCAGTTGATAAAGGTCATTATAACCCATTCTGCACACTGGCACATGTAATCTGCCCCTTTAATTTCTCAAGGCTCAGAGCACACTCATTCCCGTAAAATGGTAGAAGAGCGTAAAGGATGTATTCGGAAGCAGCATGCAAATGTTCATACTGTTCATTTGCACATCAATCTCTGACATGTTTTTAAAATACACTTCTTCATAACTCAAACAGGATCTGAGCATGGGATGGTACAGAGGGAAGAACAGGAGGAAAGAAATACTGAGTGGTTTGAGAGATGATCCAATGGTTTGGGTTTCTTCCTGTGCTTGGCAAACAAGAATCTCAGAGGCTTTTATGAATTTTAGTCTCTTCATTAGACCTTTCCTGGGTGATTGTGCAGGAGAAGTTTTGTTCTGAACAAAAAGGCACGTGGCACGAGAATGCTCTGGAATTTGAAAGAGATGGAAGGAATTGAAAAGGCAAAGACCCCACAGGACTCAAATAACTCAGCCATTCTACATTCTTTAAACATAGCACACGAGAGCACATTAATCAAGCAGTGAAGAGGTGAAGATGACACCCTGAATAAATTTCTAGCCAGAATTGATGACTGTAGAGGAATTTGGGTTTATGGTCTACATTAGCAATAGTAAATAATTTCAACATTCAGGGACATATGATAGAATTTAGTGGTCTATCATTAACTTCATTTTCAATTAGATAAATTCTATCCACATTTACAGTCTGAGCTGGAATACAAAATAAGGCTGCCAGATGCTGAATCTGATTTAAAGCAAATACAATGGAGAAGGTGCATTCACAGGGAAAATATAAGAGGGCAATTACAATTTTCATATCAGTCTTGGGATATACCTGATCAGAGGTACCTGGTAAATGACACAGAAATGACTGTGATTGCCCCAATAAAACAGGAGGAGAAATAAACTATCTTGAGTTACACTGCTGTGAATGGTGTGTGAAAAGAATCATGTTATTACATGGCTGATAACCAAGTTACCTGATCTTGGCACACACATATCACAGCAGAAATCAGCATCATAAGAAAGACATAAGAAAAAAAAAAAAAACCAAAGCCACCAAAACAACAGAATGGTAAAAGATCGAGGAATACTTTTTTTCCTTTTACCCCTGGGGGGCCAAAAGGAAAAGAGAGGAATATTCAAAATGGAGCATACTAATGAAGAACCTGGTTTTTCAGATATGACATTAGAACACAGACCATTGAAGCCCCTAGCCATTTTCGAAGTATACAGTAGGGAAGAAATCCATTTGATCTGAGGATATCCTTTATAGTTTGCCCTTGCTTTTGGAAGCAGAAGTCACCAGACTCTTGGGGAGGCTTCAGTTCAAAACATGCAGCATATCTGTAGTCCCAATTACACAGGGAATGGGGACAGCAAAGATATCAGAACAAGAGCCTAGAACTTTTTTTCAGTGAGACATAAATGCATATTTAACTCCATTTCTATTAAAGAGAAAGTTCAGAGACTGAGGCTAAATTTTAAGCTCTCCCTTAATGGAAATTTCTTCTTCTCCTTGACAATTACCTCTGTGGTAAAATTTCGCTTTTACTCCTTCCTTCAAAGACACTGGTGAATGAACTATACGCTGCCATCCACAGCTACCTCTGCCATCACCTGCAGGCTGCTTTTCAATTTTGTTTTTCTCCCAGTTACTATTTCTTTGGACTTTTTCCATTATACTGAGTAATGTGTGGGCCAGAAGGATGCATGTGGCATGATGAGGCTACTACTCTGTAATTCGCAGAGCTTTACTAATACTTTTTTTTCATTATATGATCTTTTTTCTCCTTTTCATGGACTTCTACATAAAGCCTCCAAAATTGCCTTGTGTAGCAAAAGCTTAGCTGATTACTTTGAAAATGGGAGCAAAATCTATAGAGATACTGACAATACATATATTTTGCTGGCATGTGTAGATACCCACATATTTCACTCTGCAGTTTAGAGAGAATGAGCTTAGAAATGTTTTGTTAACAATATCTTGGGTAAGTGATGCAATTAGTTATTATTTAGAATGCACTGTACATGCACTACAGAATATTGAGGTAATGTTTTTTCTTATTAGGCATTTCCAGACCTCGAATAAATACAGTTTCCAGTTCTTCTTTTAATTTCCTTTCCACTGTTAAGTGGGAAACAGCCAACTGAATATGTCTCTCTACTTGTCTGAGAGAAAACATTTTCATCTACTCTGTCTTGACAGGAGAAAATATAAACACTTGAGTCTTTTCAAAACTCTGCCAATGGAAAATGTTAAGACAGAAATCATAAGAAAGCAAGCTGAAGACAGACCAGAATAATCTCTTTTTTACTGTATTCTTCATTATCACTCCTTGAAGGGAGATCTTAATCTAAAGGTTGAGTCATATAGGATGATGCAGAGGTAGTAAGGAAATTATTTATCTTTTAAGTGAGTTGAAGAAATCTGGATGAAAGTAATGTTGCATTAATATAAGGACACAGAATCAAAAATGAAGTAATATATTAATTGCATTGTTTTTCTTTTGAGAAATTTCACAGGAGAAATTGTGCCTGGCTTCTCTAGAAGCAACAAGCTTAGATACCTCCAAATATAGTGTAATGGACTAGATAGTCTGTTTCAATCTGGCTTTTTTGTATGATCCTTTGTTCAGAGTGGACCAGATGTCTGCTGTTTTGTTAAGAATTAACGTTGTAATTGTTTAAAAAAATATACCCAGCGTGCCCAGGCCACATGTGTGGCACAGGTGCGCTTTAACTGCTCTGCTGTGAGCTCCTCTAATTAATGACTAGCACTGGATGTTCAGCCAGGTTTCTTGTTTTTGTTTTGGGGATTGCTTTTTCTGTTCCTTTGTTTGGGTTGATTTTGGTTGGTTGTTGTTTTGGTTTTTTTAAGGCTACATGCCCACTGTATTAAAAAAGAGAGGGGGGGAGAAAATGATTAAGAGCTGCAATTACTAAAGCATCAGACAAATATTTCTATGTGTTTGTGCTGGTTTAGAGTAAATTTACTTCACAGGAGCTGTGTTTTGGGTTTGTACTGACATGACTGTGGATAACATGGAGATGTTTTTGTTGGTGCTGAGCAGGCCTCAGAGCCAAGGCCTTTTCTGCCTCTCACACACCCCACCAGTGATTGAGGTGGGGGGCACAAGGAGCTGGGAGAGGACACAGCCAGGACAGATGGCCAGAACTGACTCCAGGATTATTTCAGACCATTTGACATCATGCTCAGGATATAAATTGGGGAAAAAGGAGGAAGGGGAGGGACATGTGGAGTGATTTTTCTTCCCAAGTCACTGTTATGTGTGATGGAGCCCTGCTTTCCTGGAGATGGCTGAACACCTGCCCAGCCATGGAAAGCAGTAAATCCATTCCTTTCTATGCTCTGCTTGTGTGTGCAGCTTTTGCTTTCCCTATTAAAATGTCTTTATCTCAATATATGAATTTTCTTTCTTTAACCCTTCTGGTTCCCCACTGCAGGGGGAATTTTGTGCTTAGTTGCCAGCTGGGCTTAAACCATTACAGAGTTGTCACACACAGGTCCATGAGACAATTCTGCTGATAACTGGGGACAGTTTCTGTGGTTCCAAGGTGAGTCTTTCCCAAGGGGGGAAAAAAATAAAGAAAACATACTGTAGAATAAGCTTGTGTAGGTATTAATAACCATTATTCATAAAACATCTGAAAACAGGAGTTTGACTTCTTTGTAAGATGGAAAAAAGTGAAAATTTCTGCAGAAGGGCAGGCAGTCAGAAAAGGAAGAAAAATACTAAGTTTATATCAATCACCTCTTAGTCATACGCTCACAGTTCTCCAAGAGAAGAGAAAACTTGTAACTCTCCTATGTTTGTTCCTAGCTTGCTTTTTTACCTGTAGTCTTGGTCACTTCCACCTTCAGTACCAAAACTACAATTTCAGTGGATGTACAAAAACATATTTAGAAATTCTTAATGCCCTGAGCTCAATTTTCATTTGATGGGCTGACCTGAAGCAGCAGATTTGTATAATTTTATTGTCTGATGGGTTGAACAGAAAAAAAAAGTACACAAAATACAGAAGAAAAATCTAAACTAATATATTTTCTTCCAGTTCACTGCAAACTCTCTTCTTCTAGTCTTTAGCTTTTAGAACTTATTTTTAAAATGAAAAGAGAAAGGCTTTCATATACAACCTATTTTTGTGGTTCTCTTAATTTCTGAATATTTTGCTTTGCTACTCCAGTGTATCCTTAATTTACATCTAATAAGCCAAAAGAGTGAAAATGTTTACGGCAATTTTTACTAATTGTTTAAATGCATATTTGATATATTATGACAACAGAAATACCACTGTAGCTCAGCAGGGTGGATTTTTGCTCAGTGGTGGCTAAATCTTCCCTAATTGGCATATCTGTTTTGAGAAATAAATATACTACTGTAGTAACAGAAGGAAGCAAGAAAAACAGTAACAATACAGAAAGAATCATCTCAAAACTAAAACTGTCCTCACTGTAATTTTTAACTCATTGGTGATTTTGTCTTTAAAAAGGACTTTTGTATACTAAATGGCTGTTTATGCCATTTAGTATGTTTAATTTATTTAATTTATGCTAATTTATGCTACCCAAAATCTGTATTTATCACAATGAAATTAGGTTCATGCTTGGCATTTTAAATACTAGGCAGGACAGTATAAATAATACAGATCAATAAATACTTTATGATCATTTAAACTTCAAACATACATACAGGCAGGTCAAAAATATATAACATGGAGCTCTTTTAATGTTATAATAAAGTGTAATTTACATTTTTAAGTCACTTTGAACATCATAGGTTTTTTTGGTAAAGTACGATCTCCAAAACATGATGTTACAAAAATGGAATGGTAGTTCTACACAAGTTGTTCCACACACATTAATATAAATAATGTAGTAATGCTTTCTCACATTGAATATGTTCTTTGGTAATTAGAAGAATAATAGGAAATCCTTCCCTTCTTGATAAATATGACAGCCATATTTTATATCACTAATTCAGGATGAGGTTTATGAAGATACTCCTTGATACTGCCTCAGTTGAAAATTCTCTCTCTATTAGCAGTAAGACCCTTCTCCTCATCCCCCGCCAGAACACCGAAACAAACCCACACCTTGAAATAATTTCCTGCAAATCTATTCTTCCACTTCCTTTACATCTCTCTAAAGGAGCAATTAGACATCTCAAGAAAGAAATAAAATTGTTAAGACTGTGATAGAGAAACTTTCGCCCAAAAATGAAAGGAGATGGAGATTTTATGAGATTTTATATTTGACAATACTGTAATTAATTTCATGTGAACAACCTCAAGATCCTCTACAGAGAAGGCAATTTAGGGAGATAGAAAGTGACATTGTATCTGTAGTTGCCATCACCTGACATTGAAAACTCAGTGAAATTTGCAGGTCTGAAGAGATTCCTGTGGTTTCTTGTGGGAGCCTTATGCCCATAGCTCTCAAAAATGCAGTAAAATTTCTGTGAAAGCAGTTGTTACCTGCTACCACCTTCTGCCGAGCTCCTCTCTGAAAAGCACCACCTCAGAATCCTTGCAGACTCCAGAATTCTGATTTGGCATCTATTTTCTTCGGCATGGGAAAAGTCTGGGCTCCTGCTGAAATCTCCATCCTGTTATCACAAGGGGATGCAGATATCACTGCTCTGTCCCTGAGTTTGAAACTGCTGGGGGCTAGGAAAGGGAAGTTCCTGTACTTGACAAAAGGGAAGTTTTGTAATTTCACCTGATGTCTTTGGATCAGGGTTTTTTATTTGCACAGATGCTTGTGCCAGCACAAAATCTTTCAGATTTTGAAACCTGGTCAGACATTAATGACTACAGGTTACAGAGACTGCTACTCCTACTTTGTAATTTTGTTTTTTTCTATTCTAGATAACTCTAAAAAAGGTGCTGCTTTTGCATATTCTTAATTCTGTGCTCTTTATTCAAATCCTTATTAATAAACAAAAATACTGCTCATTTTGGTTTTCCTTTCATCCGGATTTTCTGGATGCTGAAGTCTCGTGTCTGGATCTGTTCCAATTTATAAATATCTGAAAAGATGTTAAATAAATAAAAAATAATTAGGTTCAAGTGAGTGAAATCTACCTATATAATTTATACAAAGCTGCCACTTCATTTTTGTATGAAATTTGACAATTGCAATATTATAATTTTTTTAATGATTGTTGCTGAAAAACTATGTCAGGGCCTATAGGTACACAAGGTAGCTACAGAAGTTGTGGTATATGCTAGGTATTTGTTTTGTTTTGGTGTTTTTCTTGCCTGGGTTTTTTTAATTAAAAAGATCCAAATCCATTCAAATTTAGGTGGGGTTATCCATCTTTGTCACAGACTTAGATATGGGATAATTCTAAATTGGAAGTGGCCTTCTAGATCCTGGGGATATCTCAATTTTTTTTTCCTTTTAAATCAGGGCAAGGAAGAGATCCCATCAATAAATGGTAAAGATTTTTAAGGTATCAGAACAATATAGCAGTAAATGGCCTGGTTCAAAGTACAGAGCTCTTTTTAAAGAATTTAATCTACAAATAATTTTCATTGATGATCAGAAATTTTCCTGCATAAGTAATAGTAGGGAAAATAAGGGAGAAGAATTTTTCATGGAGAAGTAAATGGACTTTTAATCTGCTGAATTGATCCCTGAGATCTTTTGGATACTGAAGAGACCATAGAGCTTGACAGATTCATGGAAAGGACAGCAAGTCCTTATTTAGCTTATTCATAGAACAGCAGTCTGTGAACAAACATGAAAACAAGCAACAGAGAAAATCAGATTATACCTGGAATCAGTCCAGAAAAAGATAAATCATGAAACATCACAAGTATACCTCAAGAAACCAATATTTCTCAGTGTGCAGGTGCTGCAACTCAGACTTCACTCATTCACTGTACTGGATGCTTGCCCAAGCCAAGTACATGTAGCTGTTGTTGATCCTGGAATTGCAGCAGAAAACTAATTTACTCCCAAATTTTTTTCTCTCCACAGATTTGTAAAAATTTATGTCTCATATACACCAGGGAATTTTCCTTTGCGTGGCAAAGTGTGCAGACAGCCTGAAGTGGTCCATGAAGAAAATGAAGAGTTATACTTCAGATCAGATAGAATTAAGTGTCATGTAATTTCTGGAGAATAAATGGCAGAGAAAATGTGCAGAAAGGCTGGGAAGGCTGACAATAGGGAAAGCAATGGTGGAAATAGTAAGACAAGTGATGCATAACCAACATCCAAGGGAATCAGTGCTTCTTAAAATCCTGTACTACCTCCCTCCTCTCTGTCACAGAGCTTTGTTTCCTAAATTTGGAGCAGCATTGCTTGACACATAGCAGTAATGTAAATTACTGATCCTTCTTTCTACCTGGCTGCTTGATACAGATTTTACAGAGGATGAAGCTAAAAATCTCACCAGGGAGAAATCGCTTCATTTTTTTCTGAAAAGTAACATATTCAGAACTCAGGAGCTGAATGTGAAAAAGGAATACAGCACTTCCCTGCAGGTCCCCTTTCCTGTGGTTACTATTAGCAAGAATCCACTGAGAATAAGCTGTTGAATTAGAAGGATGAATGTTCACTCAATAAGAAAATGCTGGAATTTCATTAGTATGGCAATATCTTCATGTTGCTGCAGATAGGAGAGTATGTGTCAGGGTTTCTTTATCAGTCATCTTCCAAAGGATTTACATTTAATGGGTGTGATTAAACTAAAGGAAAAAGTTGCTTTGTTACAAACTTTATTCTAAAACTTCTAGTCAGGAGCTGATGGATTTGATTCTAATGGAGAAATATAAGATACATATAAATATTAAAGAATAAATAAGAAACCCGAGCTCAGCAGGGTTTTTTTCCCCCCTCTTCCATCCAGCTTTAGATTTTTAAATATCTAAATAATATCAGAACTAATCCAATAACCATAAAAAATATTCAAAGCACCAAGTGACTATGTTAAGCACTAGTTTTCATGCACTTGTTAGCCCTGGGGATACTCAACTCTGAAAAATTATGACAGAATTTTGTGTAATTTGTATGCACACATCTAAATCCTTAATAAGTGGTCATGATCAGGGACTTAGGTGTTTAAATTACAGCAAATTGCAATCAAATTTTTAATCTGCATTTAATTACATCTTAAATATTACATCTGCAAACCCATAGTCCCAATTTAAATTGAAAATGAATGTTTTCAGCAGTTTGGAACACAGAAGAAGAGTCACTGTTCAGTGCTCTGAGTATCGAGTCTAGCCAGACCCTGTAGAGAGTAATCATTTAAAGTCATTTTAAATAATTAGGGAGGCAGTTATATGTGTGTCATACCAGGATTTTTAACAGGGTTGAAGCATGAGTAAGTATCAAAAAATGTACACTTATGTTCTAGATGGTTCATCAGTAAAGCCAAACAAAATCAGAACTGCTTCACGGTTTAACCTTAACTTGCAAAAGTTCAAACCATGACAAATAAGCACCTGAGCTCTGTTTCTGCAGAATGGCCAGATTACAGAAGTATCACACCACAAACCTGAGAGCCTCAGGTTCTAACACAGTCTCTACTGACCACCTTTACTCTACATAATTAGGACTAACCACAATTCCAGGATTTGGAATGGACTGTTCTCAGAATAATTCAATTTTTATTTTCACTGGACTCCTGTGTAGAGCTCCTAAGAATTCCCATATGAGGGCCAGGGAAGTTCTGATGGCCACTGACTGGAGAGAGCAGTAACACACATGTCACCCATCTGGAGATATGTATTTTGAACCAGGTACCAGTAGCACCAGATATCAGCAGTGAATCCAAATCTATGCACAAATATATGGTGTCTATATATAAGTATTCTGTACATACTACAAATATATATATACATACATATATGTATATATATAAATACATATATAATATACATATATATTTTGTATATATTGTTTCACTATATTTCATACATACATATACATATTATGCACACATGGGTACATTGCCTCCTCTTAACCACTTTATAGGCACAGAAAAACTACTGAATATCAATTCAGTAGGATTCTGTAACATCCACAGGAAGAAGGAAATGCAGAAGACTGTGTGGGCTACAAGGAGCCATTCCATTATTTTCTTCAACAGCTTCTGTCATTCCTGTAATATTTGTTTCCTTCAACTTTTAAGAAAGTTTGACATCACTTTCAGGAGGCTTTGAGGATAGAGAATTAGGACAAAGTGTAACCTGGCAAACATAGGTTTGCAGTTGAAAAAAGGAATAGAATATTCAATAGATTCCAAAAGTCAAGAGCAATGGAGTAAGGCTACAGAGCTGGGAAGGAAATGTTCCTCGAAGTTTGGTGTTGAATTAGCGCTGACACTGGAGGGGTAGGTCACCAACAGGAAAATTATTTGAGCATGGGACAGCAAAACCAGTATTAATTATGGCAATGCTCCAGGAATACACGTAGTCCAGGACGGGTAAGCTGCTTTTGGTTTAGAAATTAGCTTTAGGACATGAATAATAAGGCAGTAGGATTTTTAGATTAAGAAAATGCCTTTGGTTGGTTTAGACAGATCATCTGTCTATTTAATGCTTTATTAAAAACTTTATCCTCTTCAAGTCCTTACTGCCAATTAGTGTCAATTAACATAAATTTAATCAGCCTTCCTCTGCTCCCAGTATAATGCTGTAAAAGCAGTGTAGTTCTAGCAATTCCTATGTGATTTATACCAGCGTAAATGGGAAAAGAATGAGCCTTAATAGGTGTGCATTTAAGTGCCTGTTCCTCAACCACAGTGTGTAATGTGCCCCAGCCCAGGTAACTAAATTCCTGTGGGGCACATTTATGATCATAAGCTAGACTTTTACTTTAAGTTAATCCAAACAATTAGCTTCTCTGGCAGAGCCTTGCAGGCAACTCTGAAGAGGTAATATTATACAGCAGCTTTAATTATGAGTAAACTAGATCACAGAATTGCATTAATAATGCTGAACATAACTTAGCTTGGTTAAAGTATCCAATCATGTTTCATAAAATAGAAGAAAAGAGAAATCAGCATGGATATTAGAATAGTGTTGCTGGCATGGCAAGTGTTGCCTGACTGGAGATTTGGAAGATGAGGTGCTTACAAAATAGATAATCATGAAATCTGAACGTTTTATACTGGAGGATTGAAATTGAAAACAAAAAAAGTAATTAAAAACCTTGGTAAACATCAATTACCTGCTTTCAATACATCTGCCTCACAGATTTAAAGGCTGTGTCTAAAGAGTAAAATATATATATTTTAAACACCTATTTTAGTAAATCTCAGTTCATATACAATTCTTCTTTGTCTTTTTCATGTAGTCCTCAGAATATCACAAGGCCTGCATGAAATGCACTATTTCATGCAGGCCTCTTGATATTAAGCATCAATTCACAAAAGTTAAGCATTAATTCACAAAAAGAATTGAGCATCAATTCAAAAAAATCTAGCCCTTAAATACGCTTCATTAAATGACACCAATCTCTGAAAAAAGTACCTTAAAATACCAGAGAATGAGCAATAATTATAATATCATAAAATAATACATAAAAAATACATAACAATATGGATATTGTTTGGGCACTATGAACATACAGCCAAACAAAGATGGCAGAACAAGTGTAATGCTTCTAACTTAACAGTTAGGATCGCTTGACTTTTCAGTCTTGGCACTTCTTTATCTAATTCTGAAAGTATTAACTTCTCAATAAACTAAACATGATTAAACCAGAGAAATTCTAAAATTAAAAACCAATCTCCTTTATCTTTCTGTTACCAATTTGATGGCTCAGAGCCTCACAAACAAGAGACTTGTCTTACCTTGGTAAATAAAACTATCAGTGGAGGGAAGAGACAAATATTTTCATACAGAAATTAAGTTATTTTTAGCGCATCAAAGAAATGTGAAGATTCAGTAATTCTTATATTAATCCTGGGTAATGACTGGGATAAGTTTAAAGTCACCCCCATTTTTTCCTCATAGGAAAGCTGTTGGAAGTGAAGTTTTACAACAAATTAAAAACCCCAGGTTCTTTCCTGCACTCTTCCTTAATAAAAAACACACAATAAATTGAAGAAAAAATTTTGGTAAGATTCTGGAGTACCTTTGCTTAATGGCCCTACAATTTTGCAGAAAACCAAAATACTTCACATGAGGTTTCACTGAAGGCACAGTTTAGATACTTCAAATTCATATTCTTCTTGAGGGACTAAGCTTTCCTGAGAGGATTATCTATTTCAATTAAAGTAGGAAAGTTTCAAGGATAATTCAATTTATACTAGTCCTAGCTATAGTCACCAAATTTTACAAAAACTCCACTCCTATTCAAGAGCATAAATGAAAGATCCAGGTTCCAAGAATTACCTGGAATTCATCGACATTTTATAGCTGCCACACTCAAATATTTGATAGTGAGCATCTCAGGGTGATGGAATTCTTTTGTTGGCCATAGAAACCTAAGAAGAAAACAAAATAATTTAAATTTACACAGCTGTAACAGAGTAAAGAGAAAAGAGATTACAGCCTTTCAAAGAAAGAATGAAATTAAATACAGTCTGAGACAAGCACCTGAAGAGCGCATCAGGAAAAAAGGTTGTTTAGCAACACTAATGGGAAAATATTAGCTAGCTAAAAAGAGACCAGACTTGTGAAAGAACTGGCCAAATTACAAAAGCAGTGCAGACATTCCAATGATCTCTCAGGGTCTGGCCTCACATCCTTAGATGTTGCTAAGTGATTTTCTTTATGTGCCATTGTGATTTGAAAAGGACAAAATATTTCAAGTACTCTCATGATTTACCAGTAGTTTAGCCTTATTCAAGCTGTCCTGCATACAAAATACTTCCCTCTGGTTCAGCCACAGAAAAAGAAAAAAGCTGATATAGTAAAAAACAGAGAAAGATCACTGCTGTAATTTATCCCTTGTCCAGAGACAAGTAGTCTTTATTAGTTTTCAACTTATTTTCAAGGATATTTTATTAAGATGTTTGCTTCCTTCTGGATTCTAATACCTTAGGGGATTACAAAAATAACTACTTCAATTCCTACTGCTTTATTACTTCCCTCCAATTTTCTTTACTAAACTCATTACTAAATACAAAATTCCACTAAAATTTTAGATAATTAAAATATAAGGGTGCTTTCAAGATATTTTATCATCAGTTCATTGTTCTGGTAAAAATGATCACGTCAATGTAGTATAGAAGTACAAGTATTTCCTCTTTTAACCTACAATCTAAAATATCTATTAAAAATGTTAACTATAAAATCAAGTATTATGCTTTTTTTTGTTTTCTCCTAAGTCTGAACATCAAGTCTTGGGAATTTATTTTTAGTAATTCATATTATTTACCCCAAAAAAGCCTGGTAACCTGTTTTCTCATAGGTTTATGGAATAGTGGGTAAGCATGAAAAACCTGGCAGTCTTTGTATGAGTCTCAAACAGTCATGAGCAAAACTGACAGCAAAATTTCCAAGGGGAAACCCTTATTTATTACCTTCATTCTGTGTGGCCTTGGCAGTTGCACAGCTCAGGAAGGTTTCATAAAGTAGAGCAATCAGAATATTTTTGGAATGCAGTTGATAGCATTATTAACAACCTCGCTAGGTCTGTTTTCTATACCCACTGCCAAATCAATTTGTAGTTCAGTCATGACTGTAACCAATTTCTTACAGTTAACAACTAATCCTGAATGAATCAGAACAACACAGCCCATTAAATTCCTAATTATACATATGTACATACATTTAAACAGGCCTGGGTGTAGCCCATATTTTCACTGTATTGAAGTAAGGGGAAGACACTGAGGGATGGTAAGACTGTGCATGAGCCCTGCTCAGGTTTGCAGGATTAGTTTAGAAAGCTTGAAATGTTTCTTCTTTTATGGCCTCTGACTCGCACATCCGTTTTTATTAAATATGCAGCTCTGTCAAGCCTCTGACATGCAGCTCAGGTAGACACATTATAAAAATCACAGGGTGAAATCAGGATTCCTTGACTAACTGACTGCAACAAATATGGGAACTGACTACTTTAGACATGTCCCTATTGCCTTACCTTACAGAAGATTGCTGACCTGGATAAACACCAGCCCTGCATGCCAGAGAGCATCAGGGTTTACAACCAAAACAGAAAAAATAGTATTTCTCTTGGAAAAAAATACTCTGAGTTGTAGTAGTCTATGGCACTCTTATTCAGACTACAGCTATATTAAAAAAAACAAAACTAAAAAAAACCAAAACCCAAAATTTCACTCTTCCATCACACAAGCATCCAGCTTATGTTTACTTATTTTTGTATTTACATATATCCCATTCTCCTTTTTTCTGTGATAAAACTTTAATAGCCAATGAAATATAAATCAGATATATGTATAATTTATTATTTTAAATACATATTTTATCTTCAAGCTTTTTAAAGAGGAAACTATTTCATCTTTTTTTTTTTTTCCTTTAAGGTCTCAGTAGTTTGAAACATTCATGAATAAAGCATGTTTCAAGCTGCATTTACATTTTTATAGTGTGTGCTGAAACAGTATAGATCTTGTTTTCTACTTGCACACTTTTAGGTCAACACAATTGTCACAGGAACAAACCTTACAGAAATCTCTGGGATTTCATAAACATACTTTTTTATTATTTCCCAGCACCTTGGACACCTCCCTGATGTGCTCACCCTTTCTTTGGTCAGAAAGCTGAAATGTTTTATAGATGTACAAACACATCTGTGCTGGTACCTCTCACATATTTCTTTGCTTATTTCCATCTCAGAGCCAGGAAGGATTTAGATATTTTGAAAAAGACAAGTCTTAATTCTATTATACAGTAATTCAGAGCTCTTCTGGAGATGGATTAGTTTATCAAGTAGGTTTAGTTAACTCCTACAGTTAAAAGGCCACATTAGGGTTTCAGTTGTTACAAAATGAAAGGCGTTTCTTTATTTTAGAACTATGTGGACCTACACCGATGCATTTTTGATTAGAATTTGATTATTTCTATCTTACATCTGCCACACATCTCTCCAAGCAAAATGCAGGTGGTCTATTGAAATTAATCTGCCCTGGGAAATATACCATATAACTTTTTGGGTTTTTTAATTTTCAATAAAGACAAAGCCCTACAGGCACTGGTTTGATTCAAATCCCTTTTAACTTTTCTAAAAGCACGGTGCCATCAGCTATGCCTTTCTGTCAGGACTGAAGATTTCCCTGCATGAAATTTCATCTTATAAACAATCTTACCTTTTTATGTACTTCTCCCCCAAATTTGGAAGTATTTGTACACTATAAAAAGTATGCTGAAGATATGCATTTTATGGAGAATTTAGCTTGTAATACAGAGACAGACAAAGATGAGGCAATAATTTACTATTAATAACAAGTAATATCCAACTTTTGTACTGGTATTTTTGCCAGAACTCCACAACGAGGCAAGTATTTTATCCTCCTTTAAGAAATTTCATATAAAATACAAGAAGTTTTGAGAACAGAAAATGCATAAAGAATGAATAGATTATATTGCAAGAGTAGAAAAAAAAACCTGAAGACTGTGTAAAATCATTTTGCAGTTCTCCCACAAAATTAGATCTCTCCCTAGTGCCATAATGTCTTATACTGTCTATTCAAAAAGGAATATACCAAGATATTTCTAAAACTTTCTTTTTCCTACAGAAAAGCTTATGCATGTTCGCTTAACCATTGTTAAAATAATGCATGTTTTCTCATATTTGTTAAGTGAAGCATCAAATTACTAGCACAAGTCATTTTTGATGAGTCATTGCACACTGTGTGAAGTGGCAAACATGAAAATATTCTCAGAGCTGAAATTACAATTTGCATTCTCAGGGCAAGTGTTCTGCAGCTAATTTGTATTGTGGATACTGAAAAAAAAACCCCACACCAAACTCCCTGCAGCTCAGGCAAACTATTCACATCTTTGAAACATCTTCAGTCAGCCAAAAGTGTCTGGCATGAATTTACAGTCTATTTGCACAAGGAGGATTCAAAACAAGCTCTGACTGAAATCCCATGGCTAAATAAGCGAGTTCATTTGTTGCAAGCTCTCTGGAAAAGGTGCAGTGATTAAAAGCAAAGCTGTGCTGATATGTTGTGGCATACAGAACTCTCAAGATTCACAACGGGTGACAGATTTTGGTACTAGGGTCTATTTTCTCTCCAAGCTCTGGCTCAGTAATCAACAATTTCTTCACATTCTTGCACTGCAACTTTGGAATTTACCAATTGGGTTTTTTTCTGGGCTATGGTGGCTTTCTGTTTTCACCTTCCTTTCCCTTTTATGACAAGAGTATTGTCTAGTGATCTTGATCTCAAGAAAATCATCTGTATCCTCCAACTCATTCTTCTTTACTGACTTCTCCCTGAAGTCTGAAATGAGATCTGTCATTTCTCCTATTTTCTCCCTACTTTTCTTTCCTTCAGACTATTCTTCACAGTGAGTGAAAAGAAAGCAGCAAAGTTCAGAAAGGATGCAACTTTTATAAAGAAAAGCAGGTTGGAGTGGTATTTGCTCATTATTGAATTATCCAGAGGACTCAAATTAATCCTAAACACTAAAGGTCATCACAGCTGTAGGGCAACAAACCCAGCTTTGCACAGCCAGCCAAAACAGACTGTTGAGGTTTCCTTTTCAGCCTTGTCACCTGCAAGAGAAAATGATTCCCTTTATTTTGCTGGACAGACAGGAGGCAAGCAGCACATGCCACTGCTGACTGAACTGCAAAAGCAAAACTGACAAATCCTGGAGGAAGAAGCTGCTATTATAAAGCCAGGCACGACTGCTAATGCTACCTTGACTTGCTCAGCTTATACCTGCTGCTGCTGCTCAACAGCCCCTGAGGCCCAAGCGACATTACCCTGGATTCCAAGGCAAGACAAAAAAGAGATTTATAATTTTATCATAAAAAAGTAAAAATAAAAAGAGATTCCTACAGAAGACTCACAACCATTGCAGGTTTTGTGCTGTGATAAAGAAGCAGAGAAAGGTGACTGCGTTAAAACTTGGGATGCTTCTTGTAAGTAGCAATAACACTATTAATGTAAGCTAAATAAAGGGACAAAAAATTGACAAATTTCAGGGCTGGAAAATCAAAAACAAAATGTAACAGTGGTCCTTGGCATCTTCCCCTTTCTAATTTGTCATAAAAATAATAACTATTATTAAAAGAAATATTCTTACTCTCTTCACGGGAATCAAACAAAATCTAGAAACTGAAATTGTTTTCCAATTCCCTTTAAAGCACTTAAAAAGTGCCACTAATTTTAAAGGGTACTGTGTAGACTTAATCTGTGTGTGTATATTTATATACACACACAGCCATTCACACATATACAAGTGCATCAATACAGATACCCACAATGCAAAATAATCCATTATAGCAGTTCCCTTTTCAGAAAAGAAAGACTGCTTTAAGATCTCTGGACAATTGAAGGAAAAAAAATAGTATGTTATAGCTGGTATTTTTAACATTTATTCTTTTTTGTCACAGAGTGATTTTGTTTTGAGGAAAAGCAAACACTTCCCCAAACTTTAAGAGTATATTTGTACAAGCATCCTAAATTTCTAATGCTCTGCCTGGGCTGGTTTTAGATTAAAAATCCAAGCTGGCCTTGTAACTGTAACTTGCAATATATCACTGTGAAAGAGAAGCATAAAAAGCACAGCCATGCAAGTTAAGATTGGCATGTTTAGACTCCCTCTTGATCTCAAGGGTTCCAGGAACAGACCTGAAGCATTAATATTCTGTCTGTGAATGTGCAAAGCTCAGTTTTTGCTGAATTCACAAAATTAACCCAGTAACTTTACAGAAGAGTTTGATAGAGCTTGAAGTCCTTGTAGCTGTGCGAGTTTTCACCAGTAGAGGAGGTGTTGTTCAGTTCAAAGGAACTCAAATTGAACTGCTTTTTTATGATTTGAAAATTTAAAAAAAAAAATTTAAAAAAAGAGAGAAGATGAAGTTTCAAAAATGCAATATTCAAACTCTACAACTCTACCAGTAAAACACTTGACTTGGAGCAGAAATGTTGAAAATGCTATAAAATCAATCTGTTTCGGCAAAACACATACTAAAGTAAAAACTGTCTTCTCTCACTCAATCTCACCAAGCTGGGTGCTGTAAATTTGTAAAAAAAAATCCAAATTAAAAGGGAACTCATAAGCACAGAGTAATTCTACTGTTTCTTTTCCTTTCTGGTAATTCTCATTATGTTACCTATAAATAGCAAAGTGTTAAAGGAGTGGCTCTTGTGCCTGTATCTTTATGTACAATTTAACTGAAATGCATTGATACATTCTCTTTCTGTACTATGACAATAAAGTGAGAGAATTATTTTATAACTAGAATGCTGTTTTCAGACTGTTTTTGTCTTAAAACCTTTACTCAATGAAAATATTTTCTGAATAAAATTCAACAGTGGCTATTATTTATTTTGTTAAATTGAGAAATTATGAACAGTATAAAAAAAACTCATCTGCCTTTAAAATAATGCAGAAGCACAAGGGCCTCATTCTCACCCAGTTATTTCGGGCTTGCAAAATCTGGCGGAAAAAAATGGATCTGTCACATGAAAATTGGTTGCTCTAAGTGAACTGTGAGAAGTTTATTTTGTGTTCTTATTTTTTCCCATCTCTAAACTCTTCTGTGTGCTGGAACTTTATTTGGTAACAGAGATATTTTGACCTTTTGGTGGTTTTTTGTTTGTTTGGGGATTTATTTTTGTAAATTTTTTTGTTGTTGTTGTTGTTTCTTTCTGGTTTTGGTGGCTTTGTTTGGGTCCTTATGGACTTTTTCATTTGTACTTCAAGGAGGAGAGCCACAGGGCTTTCACACAGGTTCTTTGTATTTTTGTTTTTAGAAAAAACTGGCTGCTCTCCCATGAAAGTATGTCTCAGTACTGCTATCATCAAATAAAAATTTGATAATTTATAGAAATTGAAAGCATTAATAAGACAGAAGTTGGAATCTTGAAAGGTTACACAAGTGTAGGAATGGAAGAAGAAAGTTTACTGGATATCTTTCTGCCTTCATTCTTTTCCTCAACAGAGAGCCAATTTTTTTAGCAGGAATAAAATGGATTAAAAGGTGATAAATTCTCAATGAGAGGTGAGGATGCAAAAAAATGTGTGGCAAGAAAATAGAATTTTATTTATAATTTTTATGCCATTATTTTGTGATTAGTGTAGGTGGTTATAGCTGTTATTCTGATTATCAAATTATTCATCTACAAGTTCAAATAGAAAATAACACTACTTATCTACTGCTTACTATAGTTTTCTGTACACGACATTTCTCATAATATATATTACCTGGAGTTTTTTTAATTGATATTCACTGTGGCTGTAGTAATACCTTACTCTGTTAAATAAAAAGCAAGCTCAGACTCACAAAGGCAAATAAGAAGGCTCTTGATGATTGTAATTAAATAAGTTCATTTCTTCCAAGATTCAGTCAGGCTGTCTTGGCAGTCCAGCAATACCTGACTGCCACGTTCATTCACTGTAAAAAAAGCCTAATAATTTCTGTGAAGTAAAAGTAGCCACTTGCAGTAGGAAAAGTATTGCCTGACTATACCTTAAGGAAGGAACATCCAGCCCCACAATATTCAGAAGCAGATTAGCCCTCATAAAAGTCATTACCTTTATAAAAAACTTCTAAAAAATAAACAAACATACATATATAATGAAAATAAAATCTTCATATATCAATATAAAAAATCCTTTCCATGCCAATGGGATTTGCAAAACAGAATATTCAGCGAATCCATGATGGGGACCAAAATACATTTAGTCTATGACTTCAGAAAAACCAAAATAATTAATTCTTTTTTAAGTTATTATAAATTTTGAAGTAATATATGCAGAAAGTATTAAGTATTGCCATTATGAAGGCACAATTTCTCACAGTTGGATACTGTTGGGAGAACTCTCCTGTTGGAACATCCAGGAGCTACTCTGGCAGCCAAATCCTCACCATCTGAGATGGCACTCACAGTCAGTCCAGATTTCCTCAGCAGCTCGACACCAGGTGTCCCACAGCAGAGCCTCAGAAATCCAGATCCTTAAAATAATTTACTGTTGGTGCGAAAAAATCAATCAATAAATACATAAATAAGTGAATGAATGAAGAACAGCATGAGTTGGTGTCTCTGAGGAGGACCAAGAAGAAAGCAACCCTTTGGCTTTTATATCTTCAGAGTCTAAATGTGGGATAATCTAGAGCCATCAGCTCCTGCTGTGTGTCTCAGTGTCCCTCACCTGTCTGTACCACAAGTCCCTGTGTCCTTTGTTGCGCAAAGGGTCAGCAGCGATTCACAGCCCTCTTGGCCCAACCTGCAGCTCCACCTCAAGTGCAGGATGAGCTCCTCAACTCTGAATTCCTTCCTCAAACATATCCCCCAGTTCCCAAACCAGTAAGAATCCCTCTAAATAAAAGGCAAGCAAACATCTCCTTGCGCCTGCTCCTAGGAGGATCTGAGACCCTGAGGGTGCCAGGCTGTGCCTGACCCCCATTAATACCCCCAGCCCAGCCTGGCTGTCCTTGATCATGGCTGAGGGAATGGTTTGGTTAGGAAGGGAGGGCACTACATAAAACCAAGACATGAACCATGCTGAACAGGATTTGCCATTCTCTGTGCTGACAGTCAGCCATGGTCAGGACCACAGGCCACAAAACAATGTGGCTTAACCACATCCAGGCTGGAAGGAGGCCTGGCAGAGTGAAGATGGAAAATAAAAGGCAAGCAGGTGCCTGGAAGAGAACTAAATCAGAATACTTGGCAGGACCAGGCCCCAATATGCAAACATCTTGCTCCCATTCCCAGGAGGAACTGAGACCTTGGAGGTGCCTTGAGGGTGCCAGGCTGTGCTTGACCCCCATTAATACCCCCAGTCCAGCCTGGCACTCCTTGATCATGGCTGAGGGAATGGTTTGGTCAAGAAGGGAGGCCACTGCACCTCCCCATGGCCCTCCAGACCTCACCAGGCCAACCCCAGACAACATGTATCCTCTGAGGTGGTTCTGGAGAAGAGCCTGGTGTCAGAGCCCTTGCCACACAGGCCCAGAGATGAACAAAAACCCAGACATGAACCATACTGAACAAGATTTGCCATTCTCTGTGCTGACAATCAAGACATGGTCAAACAGAGGTCACAACACAATGTGGCTTAACCACATCCAGACTGAAAGGAGGCCTGGCAGAGTGAAGATGAAAAATAAAAGGCAAGCAGGTGCCTGGAAGAGAACTAAACAATCAGAATACTTGCCAGGACCTGGTCTCAACAAGCAAACACCTCCTTGCTCCCATTCCCAGGAGGATCTGAGACCTTGGATGTGCCTTGAGGGTGCCAGGCTGTGCTTGACCCCCATTAATATCCCCCTTCCAGCCTGGCACTCCTTGATCATGGCTGAGGGAATGGTTTGGTCAGGAAGGGAGGCCACTGCACTTCCCCATTGCCCTCCAGACCTCACCAGACCAACCCCAGACAAGATATACCCTTCTAAGGTGGTTCTGGAGGAGAGCCTGGTGTCAGAGCCCTTGCCACACAGGCCCAGAGCTGAACATAAATCAAGACATGAACCATGCTGAACAGGATTTGCCACTCTCTGTGCTGGCCGTCAGCCATGGTCAACCACAGGTCACAACACAATGTGGCTTGACCACGTTCAGGCTGCAAGGAGGCCTGGCAGAGTGAAGATGGATGCAATAGCAGTCAATAGCATTAAACACAGCACAGAGGGCTACCTGAAGAAGTATGGATGTAATTGACTGGCTTATCTAAGGACAGATGAAAGTAATTCAGCAAAACAACAAGTTTTGCCTCAGTATTATGCCCTAGGTTGCCAGCAGATGACAGCAGGTCCTGGTGGCTGCCTCAATAGCTTCTAATCATGAAATACAATAAGTGAAGTAGGGCAGCAGCAAGGAAAAAAAAAACCAACAACAAAAACCAAACCACTCAACACACTGAGGCACTTACCTTCCCGAGGAATGAATTGAGAATAAAGAACAGAAAGAGTTAGATTCCAGTTTTTATTTTCAGTCAAGTGCTTTTTTTGTTTACCTTGAATAAACCCTTTCTTGCTAGATTTGAGTGCTCAGGAGAGTGAAGTCAATCTTGGAAACTGAAGTCTTTTATGTACACACCCTGGGATAAAAAACTGCTGCTGGGTGCATGAACCAAAGCTGCACTGGCCCATTGAGAAGAAGATTGAGAATCTGAAATCAAAAGACTCTTTCATCATTCTCTATTTGCCCTCTATTACTTTTGCATGCTTTTTAGAACTTTAAAAAGATGAGAGTAAGTTTAGTATAATTTTTCCAGCATATGATTACTAGCATATCAGTTATTTTTACTTTTATTGCAATGTCTGTGCCAGCTTTGTTTTGGTGCTTATATACAGTGATAAATATTCTGTGCCATTACTGGGACACTCTAGAGTGGTGAGGCTCCCTGCCACATCTAATTCTGGGTGTGGACGGGTCCATATGAACTGGATAGAGTGTAATGATGACAGCAAAAATCACTTTAGCTATGACACGAACAAAATGCAAAATCAGTGTTGTATGTAATCTTTAGAGAATTGTTTCTGTTGTGGCGAAAGCATGATGGTATATAGTAAATTATATTGATTTGTGGTTCAAGACAGTTCAAACCTCTGTTTCTTTTGTGTAATACCTTTGAATTCTGCTACTTGAAGGGATTAAGCAGGAATTAGTTAAAATAATTTCAAACAACAAATCTTGGAGATATTCTGAATATAGTATGGTCTTTTTAGAAGACAGGCTTGCTACAACAGCCACATTTGCAAGCTGTGAGTAATGTTTACCATCAGTGTTTCAGAATGAGTGGTGATCTGTTTATCTAGGGGCAATTGATCAGCAGTTTGCAAAGCAAAAATGCCCTTCTCAAGTTACATATTTTTCTCCCTTTTCTCTCTAACCTATCCTATTTTTTTTTTTTTTTTTTGCTATGGTAATTCATTTCTACTCTAAAGGACCACAAAATACTGCTTTAGGTGAACAACTCAATTCACCTAGGCCCTGACTTAGAGCAGGCCATCCGTGACAACCCTAATAAATTGTGCATGAAATTGATTTAATCTATATTTGAGACATAATTTGTCCTGCAGAACGTTGTGTCTGCAGTTCACTCATGGTTTTATTTCATTTGCTGTTTTGTGGCTTGCATTGCTGTATATTTACGAAAATAATTTCTGTTTTCCTGTCAGAACAAAAAACCAAACCAAACCAAAATCCTGCACAATTTATTCTGAGATTGTTTTTCTGATCACTTTTACTGAGGGCAGCACAAATAGCTGAATTGAGAGGTCTTTTATAATTCTTTCCATATCAACCACTCTAGCACCTGAAGTATAGTTTTGCTTATAGTTTTGCTCCATCCACAGATCATATCCAGAAGGGCACTCAGTTAATCTCAAATGAAATTCACTATCGGCAACAAGAATTCCCCTATTAGCTGTGGTTGGTGGTAGTTCTGGATTTGTTTGCCACTGAATACTTGATATAGAACTAAAATAAAGCAAACAAACAAAACTAAACAAAAAACACCCCAAAAAAATCCAAACAACAAAAAAAAAAGAACCAACAAAACAACATGATACAGAAGAACACCTAAGGATTTTATACTCTGATGATCCTGAAATTTAAAATATTTAAAATGCAGAGACACACATATATATTATTTTTTTTCTGTAAGTAACTTTTGCTACCATGGAGAGAAGGGAATCTATATATTTGACTGAAGAAGCTGCAAACCAATACACAACAGAAATCAGAAAACAAATTAAATCAGAAGTTCTTTAAAACTCAAGATAAATGTTAAAAAATCCTTAATTTGACTTGACACCACACAGACAACATGCTAATAAAGAAAAAGTAACTTCAACCATAGGAAATGATGAATAAAATGGCAAAGCTTTTGCCACACAGGAAACCAGATTAGCTGGTAACAACTCCAGACCATTCTTTCAAGTACTTTTTTACTTAAGAGTACAATGAAATTTCAATGGGATCCATTTTCTTTTTGAAGCAAAATTCTTAAAACACTGACTCTGAGCCTTGTATAATATCAGCTTCCACACAACATATCTATTTAAAAACGTTCATGAGAGATCCTCTTCCAAGGCCTCACAGATCCTCACAGCTCTTATTTGCAGGCAGTTAAAGGACAAATCATATATTTAAGGAATATAGGAGACCTGACACAACTGCTAACCTGTCCATTGAGCATACCAAGGCATACAGATAGGTTAAACCAATTCCCAGCTCAGTTGCATTCTATAAACTTCAGTTATCATGGAAACATCAATAGATAAATAAAAGATTATCAGTTGGATGCTTTTGTAATCACAAGCCTTGCTCAAATCTGCTTGGAGATTTAGCCAAAGGAGATACATTAATGCAAAATATGTATTTCAAATTAAGACTCATACTGATTCCTAAACTTTTAAATTCAAGAAAGCCTTTTGCAAATGCACTATTTTATTCAGGATTATTTGCTTAAACAAATCTAATAACCTTCAGCATTTTCTCCCATTTGCTAAATGAAGCCATTATAATGTAAGAAAATATGAAGAGAGTGTAAGACTTTATTGCTACTGGTTTGGATTTCACCTTTTTTTCTTTAATGCCTTTTTAATTTGTGCACTAAGCACATGTATCTGCACACACATACATATATAAGTATACACATAAACATTAAAAATAAGAATTGAACCTCTGTGCTAACCAGTCAACCTTGTTTCCCCATGTTATTTGTTTCAGGTTCATGAGGTAGGATACAAATATGATGTATTCCAAGCTTTTTAATTTGGGTTTAAATAAAGACACCATCCTGACTCAGAAGTCCCATTTCAATTTGATATCATTTCAGTTGCAGGTCCCCAGTTATAGGTGTTTATTCTCTATATCCCACCAACAGGTATGCCCAGCCACTTCCAAGGAAGTTGGGCTTTGGAAAATCTTGTGTTTGCTCTGGAAGACAAATTTCATAATAATGAGCAGCAGCACCAAACATTGGTGTGTTACCAACATCTTTCCAGCCACCAAAGCAAAGTGCAGCACCATGAGTGCTGCTGTGGGGAAAATTAACTCCATCCCAGCCAAAACCAAGACTGAAATGTACTTTCCCCTCTGAAATATATGGTCGGGTTCAGTGCTTTCAATTTGAAGCAAAAAGCTTCACAAAGCTTTCATAAAGCTGCTGGCAGAGCTGAGCTGAAAATGGTGCTTACTTACTTGTGCTGGTACCTGTCTGCAGCTGAAACTTGGAACACAATAAATCCCTGAACCTTGCACAAGGAGGGAAAAAAAAAGGGGGGAAAAAAACGGGGGGAAAAATGGGGGTGGGGGAAAGGGGGGGAAAAAGGGGGGGGGAAGGGGGGAAAAGGGGGGGGAAAGGGGGGGGAAAAGGGGGGGGGAAGGGGGGAAAAAGGAAAGTGAGGAGATAAAGTGAGAGGCAGAGCAAGGGAGTTCTGAAGACACACATTAAATATTATCTGATATATATTTGCAAATGATTCTCATGAGTTCATCCATGTGGCAAATGCTGATGTGCTGCCTTTAAAGTTCCTCATGAATGCATTTTTTAATCTAAAGTAAAATCTCACACCAGCAAAGCTCTTATTTGGAGCATGAGAAAGTTTCTCTTTGTTCTAAAATAAAACTCTAAGCCTTCCGCAATAAACATTACCTCAAGAAATATTCATTTGTAAGAGATGGTTCAGGAGCTGCTACAGAGCTTTCTGGCTGATTCAAGGTTGTGACAGTGCTCAGATGTTGCAATGGTTCTGCATTGTATTCCAACAGCTGAACGTGTTACTAAACCTGCATGAAAGGCAGAGTTGTTATTCAAGCTGCAATATCATCTTCTTCTGCTGACATAAATAAATAAAATCTTACAGTGTATGTCTATTTTTTCCAGCCTTCCTTCAGACTACTTTTATTCCAAACACAATGAGGCAGACTTCAAGGAATGAAGGTGAGAGTGTTGCTGGAGGTCAGGAGAGGCACATGTACCTCTCAGACCCACCAGCATTACAGTGTGTGTCAGCACACACTCCTTTGGCTCCTTGTGTTTGATGCTCTTTTTTTGTTGTTAAAATATCTACCTTCTGGTAAGCTTACAATTCTGCAAGGGTGTTGTTTGCAGGGTTTTTTTATTTGAATTTTTTTCCTGTCTTGACATTTATTTTTCAGCCCTTTCAGGCCTCAGTATGTCGCCCTTTTCTTTTCCCCCTGAGTTACGATGCCTGCATCCTTTGAGAGAAGTAGGTTTTATTTTTTCTTCCATTCTTTTTATTTTAGTGTGAGTGCTTCTCACTTCCCACACACTTACAATTTTTATTGATTGTGCTCTTTTTGTTACCCACATTTCCACCATCCCAAAGCATTTTTTTCCCCTTACTACAACTCATCAGCAAAAACAAAACAAAACAGTAACTTTCAGACCAAATTAGTGAATACACCAAATAATACAGGTGAGAGAAACTTATGCTGCATTGCATCAGTTCCCTTGAAAACAGGAATTCATAAAAAAAGTTTAAGGGAAATTCTGGGTTAGGGAAAAGATTCAGGATAACAAAACATGGTCCTTGATAGTTTCCTTATCAGTAGCTATGACAGACGTATTTTAAAACATTTTTAAAGCCTGCTAAGTAATCAGGACTGAATTGTTTTGCAAGCTGGGATAATTCCACTTCTGGGAGTGCTGAAACAACCAATATTTATATCTTCCTCCTCCATAAAACAATCTGTTGCAGACTTTCCCCAGTTCATCAACATCTTCCTAGGAGGGTATCTCTAAAAAGACATATTGAAAGCTTTTCCCTGAATTTTCTGTTGAGCAGGTGGGCTGTGGGATGGTTTTTGTTTTGTAGATATACTTTGGATTGTTTGCAAAAGCTGTTTGTTACCATGCCATCTGATGGACAATTTCTCAATGTGCCATCATGACTACAGCATCTGCTCTCACCACAATGTTTCTTCTAATATGAATCGGCCTAGGAGAAATTCATCACTGCAATGTATTATTCATGTTGATAAAAAAGGGTTGCAAAGTATCTCAAAAGGTAAAATGGTGATATTGTCTGAAAAAAGACCCTTTTACATCTCAATGCCCACGTTTATCATTCTGTTTCCTGATATATCTTTTTCCCTAAAGAAATCAGCATGTGTCAGCCCTCCATACCTCAAGACTGAAGCAATGAATAGAAATTGTGTCTGCTCCCTGTTCTGACAAAGATTCTTCAGGACTTGTTCTCCTTCATTTGGTGTGGCAGCATAGCTTAAGTGTGATAAACTTACCTTTAAATGCGCACAAGTTTATGGCACACAGGTATTAGTGCATTACCAGTGATTGCCAAAAAATTGTACTGCAGGTGACCATCTGGGATAGTGGAGCCAGACAGCAGCAATGTGAAAGTTCAGCATTTCATTTCTTATTCCTAGTGATTTTTATTTTTCTTTCAGAGAGAGGTTACAGTGTTTCATCACCTAATATTTTAATATCTGACAGCCTTCTAACATTTTGCCTGGGGCAGAGAGGAATAATTTACAGAATCACTTAGGTTGGAAGGGACCTTGTGAAGTCATTAAGTACAAAAATCCTTTGCTCAAGCAGGGTCAGATAGAGCAGGGTGTCCAGGATAACATGCAGCTGAGTTCTGAATATCCTCAAGGGTGGACACTCCACCACCTCTCTAGGCAACGTCTGACCAACCTCCCATTTGTAGTTTTTCTGTGCTCAGATGGAATTTCATGTGTTTTAAATTGTGTCCATTACCTCCTGTTCTGTCACTGGGAGTCAGTGGGAAGACAATCTCTCCCTCATATCAGTTCACTCCTGTCAGATATTTACCCACATTGCTAAGCTCCCTCTGAGTACTCTCCAGACTAAAGAATCTCAGCTCTCTGTTTCTTCTTAGAATTCCAACAGATTATTGGCCTTTCTAAACCCATTATATCTGGAATTGTTAACAGCCCAAACAATTTTTTCCCCTACTAACAAAAACATCCTCAGCTATAGACAATGACCTTAAAGCATTCAAATCCAAACCTTATAGCTTCAAATATAACCTTAAAAAAGATACTCACAGTTAATAATATTTCTTTCTGTGTTACTAGATAAAGGGCAAAGTACTAAAAGAAGTCCATATCACTGCACACTGAACAACTGTGGCAGTTTTGACAGTGCTTTTACGATCAGTTTTGAATGAATTTTAGATCCTAAATTCTGTAAGCAACCCTGTGCTCAGATAGAGCTGATGCAGTCTTCTGAAGATGCTTTTCAAACCAGACCCACCATCCTTAATAGAATGACTGACACTTGTAAATGCCACCTGAGGCACATCTGGAGAGAGCTTTGCCGAGCACGAGGTGCCCTGTGCACCCAACAGGGCACCTAAATCCCCTTTCACAGGGAAACCACTCCTGGGGGTCTGCACAGGCACTGAGCAGCCAGAACCTCAACTCACAGCAAGATCATAAGAGCATAAATCACTATATTAGACAAGATTCATTAAGGATCTCCTCATATTCCACATGAGGGAAAAGAAACTCTGCGTTCTCACATGTAAAGAAACAAAACACAGTCTTGACAACTATCAAGATTTTATCATGAGTCTTAAGGTGATTTTCTTAAAAGCCACAAGTCTCTGAAACAGGTATTCTATGAATGCTTCCCTTTCTCTCTAAGTATGTATACATAGATCTATAAAAGTATAGAAATATATATGCACATAAATGCATATACATATATGCATACACATATGTGTATATATATATTTATGCAGTGTATATATATGTTTATATAGTGCATATAGTTATGTACAGTTTATATATATAAAATTATATATAATTTTATATAGAAAATTATAGATACAATTATATATATAAAATTTTATATATAATTATAGACAAAATTGTATCTATGAAGTGATATATAATTATATAAATAAAATTATATATAATTATATATCTTTTTATATATAATATATTTTAAAAGATATATATACACACATATATATACATATATACATACATACACATATATATATACACTCATATATATATATACACATATATATATTCATATTTTTCTAATCCTTCCTAGGTAAGGAAGCACATTTGGAAATTCATGACTCAAGGTCAGCCTCGCAGCCCAAAAACAGAGACAAATAAAAGGAAAAATATGTAGAGGTAATATTGTTATTGCTGTTTTTAACACTTCACCCTTTTTCTGTCAACACAGGATCCAATACTCTTTCCAGTTTGGAACTTGAACTCAGGAAAATTTTAATTAACAATGGTGCCCTCAGTTGTTAGCTCGCTCTCAGCACATTGTGACACGTTGCAGTTCACATGCCCTTGTTTAAGCTGATTTACAGACTGCATTATCTTGCTTAAACTAAACCAACCCTCACAAAATGGACACACTTCTAACAATGAAAATGATATTAAAGTGATGACAAGGAAATGGCAGAGGTGATATTTCTCCTACTCCTAGTAGCTGACAAGATTTTTCTCAGTCATTCTATAAGACAACAATGATGTAATCAACAAAGCCTGAAATTATGTGATTTTTAACTCTCTGCTTCCCTAAATTTAATAATAAACGTTCAGGGGCCTCTTCTTAAGAGCAAAAGGCAAAAGTCTTCCTTGGTGGAAATTGCTGAAATA
The DNA here is from genome assembly GCF_028769735.1 of Zonotrichia leucophrys gambelii. Taxonomy (NCBI): domain Eukaryota; kingdom Metazoa; phylum Chordata; class Aves; order Passeriformes; family Passerellidae; genus Zonotrichia; species Zonotrichia leucophrys. Next base: position 109,246,889 of record NC_088169.1, read on the forward strand.
TGCAGAAAATAGTATGGCAACAATCTATGAAGCATTCCCTTTTTTTCAGAATATACTGGTGAAAATACTGCAAAATATTGCTGATTTTCATAAGTTTGCTATACAATTGGCTGAAAGTGCTCGTTTCTAACACATCTCAGTTTATGGTATTTACTAGATGCTGTTTCAGTATTGAAGTACATTAAGAGCCACTGCTTCATGAGGCACTGAAGAGAATAAAATATATTCTTAATGGTGACCTTCTTCAAAAAAATAATGTTCTATGAAAAAAACTTTGCAAATGAAACCACTGATGGAATGGCTGCTATTACTAAAAGAAAAATGTTCCCAGAGTAAGGTTACAAAAAGAGCACCTCCCATAGAATTCACTCACCACATAATTTATAGAGAAATTGCTGCAGCAAACAAATGGTAGCCAGAAGTGCACAAAATTCTACAGTATGTCACCAGTGTGGTGAATTTTAGAAAGATTTAAATATCACAATCTTTACAATACTTGTATTGAAGTGGGGAGTGACCATGAAAATCTTTTGTACCACACAATTGTTTCTTGGTCATCTCACATCAAAGTGCTTAAAAGAGTTGTCAAAATTAAAGATAAGTTATTCATTTTTTCTTCTAAAAAGGACAAGTGTTCTGCATTTGCTGAGCTTTTCTGTGATGACAAGTGGTTGTCAGCAGGTTGCTACATAGCAGATATTTTTTTAAAAAATAAACAGACTTAATGTATACCTTCAAAGTAAAGGTGATGCCTTAACAATGAGTGAAAAATTAACTGCTTTTCCAAAAAACTTCATGCTATGGAAAGAGCACTTTGACAAGTGAAGTTTGGAAATAACTCCATTGTTAAGGGATTTTATTGCTGAAAAGAATGTGTCATTTATGAAAATTCTTATATCTGTACAGATAAAAAGCTGAAAACAGAACTTTCTACAAGTTTAAAGTTTATCAAAGTGTCAATAGGTCTTGAAGCCATTTGTTAAAAATATGAAAATGCAGTACCTTTCAAATAAAATGCAAGAAAACTGAATTATATTGTGGTGGATAAATATTTACTAGATGAAATTTATAAAAAACTTGATTAATTTGTGAATGAGACTGAAAAATGAGTGTCATTATTTAGCAAGCATGGAAAAATGATGCACCCATGTATTTTTGAACTATCTTTTCTCAGCTATGACAGTCATGAAAAAGTATCAAAATTTAGAAACAGAGTTTCAAATTGCTCCAGCAAGATGTTACACCAGAATTAAACAAAAATAATTAAGCATATTAGGCCATATTGTTTACAATACTGATTATTAAATATTTTTTCAACTAAAGTTTTTTGCGCTGTTAATAGAATCATTAATATATCCTTAATCTTTACCTCCTGTTTATTAAACTTTTATTTTTGAGTTGTGCTTATAATATACATAATTATTGCAATTAGATACATGTATAATATATAAATAACTAAGAAAATATATATATATGCAACCAGGGTGTATGTTTAAAAATACTTTACTGATAGAGGAATATGATCAAAAATGTTGTGAGACCACTGCCGCAGTCCTATAGTAGTACATATCACCCCTATATGATTTTGCTGTTAACTTAGACTTTAACGTATATAGTGGCTGTTTTCTAATTATTTTCTTACTGGCATATTTTTGGAGACTAAGCATTCCCAAGTCTTTACTCATAAGAATCAGAAAAAAAAATTAGTGTTTTTAGTATTTAAATGAATCGTGTAAGAGGTTTGCATCTTTTTGATCTTGATTTTTCACCCACCTTCCCTGCCAAAAATCCCAAACCAATCCTCCAAAACAACCATCCTCCTTTTCCCAACAAATCCCTTGAAAACTCCTGAGGGAGGACTCAGTTATTTTCAGGTGATGTATTTTCAGGTCTTGCCTGACACAGAGGTAAAGTAATATTTTGTCTTTATTTACAGTCCAAGTCATCATCCAGATTTATTTTGTTTTAAGTGTGAAACCTTCAATACAAGGTAGCTCAAGATGCTGCTTGTATTTATGTTGTGTCTTCCAACTGAAAAGGTACTTTTATTTTTTGTTGGGTTTTGTTTGTTTTGAATTTGCTGACATCTGAAGAGAGGGTCCTTCTAAAACAATGCATATAGTGAGAATATAGGGAATACAACAAACCAAAACAGAGAGGAAAGCTGTGAAATATTTTAGATGAGTAAAAATGGTGATGAAATCATCTTGCTAAAAACAAGTGATGTTGCACAGAATGTTAGGAGATAAAAAGAACCTGGGCTATAAAAGGGGAACTTGTTAAGGGAGTATTCCAAACTCCAAACCTCTGTAATATATTCTGTAAATAGACCAAGAACTATTAAGAAATTCTTTGCTGCAGAGCATTATCAGCTTGCAGATTCAAAAGATTTCTGCTATTACACATTGATAAGCTGTAACATATCAGAGCACTTCAGGGAAGTAAAAAAAAAAAAGAGATCCATTCAATATACAAGAGATGATAAAATTAGGAAAAAAATTAAAAAGGGGACATCTAATCATTATGTTTTCTTTTTCTCAGTTATAAAAGAAATAATAAATTTTTTATCTCTTAGGTAAATGAGTATAAAGTAACCATGATCCTCCACCACCTTTTCTTTTTTTCCCTGCTGTATTCTTCATGTAGGAAATTCAACTGATTCCACTTTTTTCACTGAGCTGTGGACCTTGGCCTGTACAGCACAAGGAAGTACAAATGAGAGAGTAGTCAGTGAAATGTCAAGTTAATCAGTTTGTTTTTTTTATCCTGCTTATAATATGTGTTTTTAACCAGACATGTAATAGCACTTCACCACAAAGTTGGGAAAACCACTAAGTAAAAAACCTGGGGGTTTTGTTACTTTTGTAAGGAAAAAAAAACAACAGTCTATCAACTTTTTTAATGCTTAGGAATCCACTTTGTCACTCTCAGGCTGCAAAATGCTCAAGGCTCAATATAAACCAGGTTAGATGTTCTGGCAATCAGCTGAGGATGTAAATCCTGCTGGGCACGAGCAAGAGCAGGAAATATCACAACGAAGGAAACAAGCTGGAGCACAGCCCCAAACACTGAAGCTACAGCTGGCCCTGGGGGATTCAATCATCTCCTGTGAAGAGGGAGCACCACTCCTCAGAGAGAATCCTTAACAGCAAACTGGAAACCTGGCAGCTGCAAAGACCAAGTCAGGTGTCTAATGGCCCAGAAATTTTCTTACAGAACATGGAATTGTCTTAGGGAGAACACAATGATTGCCCTTTATAAATATGTATTTGGAGGAGGAGAATTTTGAGGACAAAAAACCCCTCATTCCCTAAAAAAACCCCGACAATAAACTATACTGCACTACAAAAACCAAATTCATAGATTTTTGTATTATTTAAAATTGAAACTGTATTGTCAGCTGAATCTATATACGGTAAAAAAATATATAGCAATACTTCCTCATTCAACAGGAGGTTGCACTGAAGAACTCAAATATTTTGAACTGAACACATTTTTGGCATTTTAAATGCCATCTTATCCTGCTTCCCTAACACTCTGAGATCAAAATCCCATCCCTCATGAAGAGAAAACTTTTATTGAAAACAGGCTGAGCATTACCAAAAAATCAAGTCAGATTTGACTTGCTTTACAGTCATTGTTTAGTCCAATATTGTCCAAACACAAATTTTTAGAGGTTTACTTTAAAAAAATAAATCTAGAAATGAGACCCTGAAAGACTCCCTCAAGTTAAAAAAGGCAAGGGATTGTACTGTTTTTATGTTCCAGGAGGACAGGAGTGAAAGAAAAAAAGGAAAAAAAGAAGGTGGTATTTTTGTTCCAAGTTCAGTTTACATCAGAACATGCAGTGAAGACATATAGGTTTGAGATGCACATATTATTCATTAACTCCCTCATTTCAGCTTCAAATAAAACCACGTTTTTCTTGACTATTTTAATTCCTTTACTGCTCTTGTCAAACTCTCTCTGCACAAAATTCCGGGTGAAGTTAAATCATTTTTTCTCCCCACCCTCCTGATGAAAAGAGGTTTATGGATCCTGGCCCTTTTTATGTTATGTCTGATCTCTGAATGCACTGACACATCATTTCATATGTCTCTGATTTAAATTCAAAGAATATGCATCCTATTGTTGTACTACTGTCTTATAATCAATAGCATATTTTTGAAAATATGTGTTGCTCTTTTTTTAAGGATATTTTCCTTTACCAGAACAATAAAGTACTAAAAATCCACTGAGTAAAGGATTACTTTTGTTTTTATGCTTTATTATGTGACACAGTCTGAAAACCATTTCCTGCCACCATAAAAAGAAGTCATAGCACAATTTGCACACTCCTATCAGAAGGTGTTATCAGAGTAAGCTTTTAAAGATTCTTTTTCCATTTTCCACATATCTGCTGATTCCTATTTCATGGTGTACCTAACTATACTATATGTACACAGCATACACAAAATCTGTGGGTTTTGTCAGATACTAGAATTTAAGCTACAGTTAAAGCAAGTTGAATTTTTTTCTTCCTTAGGAAAGAAACCAGTGAATCAGAGACTGTTTCCCTGCTGTTAATAGCTCTGGGCATTAGATTACCATCACACAAGAAACCTGACTATTTTAAAGCTATAAATTTCTTTATGCTGGTTTATTTTGTCTCCCTGGATAATAGTTTCAAGTTTAACAAAACAATCTGTACTTTGAAAGAGGATATGCAGAAGGTGACTGAAGGAAGGGAGGAAGGGACAATTTCTAGGGCTATTCTCCTCTACTACATTTTGAGTTAAATTATTAAAACCTATTCATTCCTTTTACTTTGTGCAGAATACAAAAACCCTCTCAATCCACAAGAAAAGTCTGCCTTATACACTAATTAGCTCTTCAAACCTTGCATCTAATGAAGAAAGATTTAACAAAACTCAGTGGCAAGCTCCTTATAGGCCACCATATTGTGTAAAAGAACCTCTCCATGCATCTAAAACCTGTGATAAAATTTGTTGTCTTTTAGGATGTTATGATGGAAGTAATACAAACCAAATAAATGTATTATTAAATCTACATAGAATTGGTGTTATTCCATTCCATTTCATTCCAAGTGCATTTGGAGTGGTCTACAAAAAAATAAAAACTTGGAAGTTGCTTGGTTTCAGAAATGCCCAAGGCACCAAAGGATGTTTAGATGTTTAAATTGAAGAGAAAGCAATAAGAAAATACAAACTCTGTGTCTTGGATGACTTGTGTCTCACTCAGATTCCAGACTTGATTAACAGATTCAGTTAAGACAGTGGTCTTCAGCAAGGTAGTGATAAAAGATTTTGTAACTTTTGAACACAAATTAAAAATCCTAGACCTTTAAAAGTACTTTTGCACATAACATTCTTTACCCATGTTAAATTCTATACAATACTTTCAAGAGTAACAACTGGAGAAACATTCCCTTCCTTTCCTGCCCAGAATTCCTAGTCAAGGAATGTTTCATCTTGGTTTGGGTCTTTTTGTTTCTCTTTGTTTTTCCTTTTACATTTCCTGTTTTGTTGGGGTTTTTTGTTGTTGTTGTTTTTAGGGTTTTTAATTTTTTTCTTGTTAATTTGTTTATATTTTTTTTTGTACACCCCTGTCCCCCTCCCTTAGGGAAATGGTGCATGAGAAATTTGAGGCATTTAAACCTAGTTTTCATTTTCTGGAAGACTGAAATAAATTATATAGCCATTATATAAAAAAAAAAAAAAAAGATAAACAAAACAACAACAACAAAAACGCACAAACAAATAAAAAACCCACCCAAACCAAGAACCCCCAATTTCTTCCAGCTGTCCTGTCAGGAATCTGAATTCAGAAATGGGAAAAATTAGGTTTTTCAGATAGAGAAGGGTATACGAGTTCAGAGAGCTGGTGGAATCATGCCTTTACTTCACATCCACTCTGCTAAAGGTTGAATATGAAAGGTATTGCTCAGGAGAAGGATGAAGTCCTCCCAACACTGCTGTGAGCTGAATGAAACTATAATTACAGAAATGTATGATTCCAAAGAAGTATTGGCATTTCATGTTGCAGACCTGACAGTGCAAGCATCAACTACAGCAAAATGAGGAACACAACCAGAACTCTCAATTTTACTCAGAATTCAGCCTGATTCCACAATTCCAACTAAATTTTGAAAGCTTCTGGAAAAAAATAAACTAAAAATAAGGATTTAAAAAAATAATAATAAAAATAAACTACATCCCCTTAACACTAACAAGGAAAGACTTTAAAGCTAATTCCATGTACACTGCCCTTTCCTGAGCAGGAAAGACTTTTATGGCAGAAAGAGCTACCCTATTATGAACAAGCAGGAATGAAGATATGTGGAAAACAGTAAAGAAAATAAGGGATTTTTCAAAAGGACTTTAAGGCTACTGACTAAAAGAAACAATAATGTACACTGGTACAAGGAGGGGAATTGACTGGAGATGATTGATGCAAATGACCCAAAAGTAAGATAAAGACACAAACAACCCTGCCTGGAGACTACTGCCCAAAAATACCTGCAGGAAATGATCAGCAACAGGAAAACAAGGGGATAATGATTGGATTAAGTAATGGAAATTTTTTGTTCAAAGCAGGGGATTGGTGAGAGAAATACAGCATGAAAAAGAGAATTTGCTGTTCATTAGAAGGATCCTCAGAAGATCCCAGAGCAACACGTGCCTGTGGGTTCAGCTGCCGTGCAAAAAGAACTGAGCTCTCCTGGGAGGAAGCACTGGAGTCTCCTCCTCAAGGCTGGACCCCAGGATAAGATAAGGTACATGCTGCACATGATTTGGATTGTGTGGATCCCAGTGTTCTCCTTATCAGTGATCTGAGCCCTTCCCAGGGAGCTTCCAGGCAGGTGCACCTTGCAACTGTGAGCAGGAATTCTCAGGTGTAGGTTACAAACATGCCCTGTGTGAGATGCATGTGTTTTGGGCATAACTGCTTTTGTTTGAATGGAGATTATTGCCTTTTTTTTTTTTTTAATTACTATAGCTACTTCCATATTTTTTTATTAATTTTCTTGAAATGTTTGAATTAAGCTAGATTTCAACTATTCTCTGGCATGTTAACCAAGGAAAAAGTGAGACTAACCTGGAAATCTTTGTGTGCGCTTTGGTGGAGGGAGAATATAACTCAGCACATTGTAGTGCTAGCAGAGGTGGAATAAGATTCCAAATGTTCTCTCTTAGAAAAAAAATGAAAGGACCTATTAGTCCTATGAAGCTTTGTACCTGAAGTACAGAAGTAGAAAAACTTATTGAAAATGAAGGAGAACCAGAAAATAGTCAGGAAAAAGCAATGGAGACAATTTGAAAGAATAAAATGGAAAGGTACTATGAATTCTGTAAGGCACTGAATCACTGTTATTATTTCCTGAACCATGTGCTCTTTAGATGAATACTTCTTATGACACGGGGCAAAAAACAATATTAAATTTACACTGGATTTCAATAGTGCAGCAGAGTTCATGTCAAGTTGTGTGAGTTTATACTAGGCAAGATATATACTGCTTAATATACATATTCATTTTTCCTAGACCTAATTAACATTTGGATAATTAATAAAATCATCTTTGCCTGGTTAATAGGAGGGCTGTGTTGTTTTCCTGGTTTACTTCTGGAGTAATCAAGATCTAAATATACACATCCTTTATGGTCTTTTCCTAATATTTAAAAAACTAGAGATGCACTTCCTTTTTATCCCTTGAGCAGCCCTGCACAGACATGGAGCACTAATTGCAGCTTCATCTGACATAAACACAAAGTTACCCTGCTTTTCTTTGAGAGTTACTTATGCAATTGGACAATTCCAAATTAGCCTTAGACCAGAAACAGGAAGCTCATCTTAAGGCTCATTTAGCTGATGATGTTTCATCAATAGCAATTAAAAAAAAAAATCTTGCAAATTGATTTTTCTCTATTTTTCTTTGCTGTGGATTTGGTATCAAGCTCACTGAAGTCAGATTCCCAGAGTTTTCCAGTGAGTAGATGAGACAGGAAGAAAGAAGACACTTCTAATTCTCAATAAAGCAACTGTTTACTTTTCATGCAGTCCCACTGAAGTCAGAGAAGCCATTCAAGAAATAAACTCCCTCTGTTATTTTACATCCTGACTAAACATTGACTGTAATTCTGTTTTTCTGAAGTTAGTTATTGTGTCCATTTCAATTTCCCTCAACACAGAAATACTCTGAATGTACCTACTCAGGTTAAGATCCAGAATTATATGTTGCTATTGGATATTTCTAGGGGCTAAACTCTAGCTAAAAGCAGTAGCATTCATCTTGCTTGCTTGCAAAGCAACAGGAGAGCAAAAAGAAATATGCAAGCACTCTACCTATAATAGAACATGATTGCAATGCAATTATGTACAAGGTATTGTAAATATTAGTGGGTGTTATGTTAGTGATGCTTCAAAACCCATGCAGGTTCATGAAGAGAGATTTTCTTTTTTCCTCCTCCCCTTTCATTTATTCACCTGTGGATTACTTACATTCCCCTCAATAGCAATCATACTAATAATAATAATTCCTGCATAAAAGTCAAAATGCACATTGTATTTTTTGCCAAATATCATAGCAATTGAGCAAAAATAATGCAGACACAGAAAGCTGTACTAAAATAGGCTTATGTAAATGTAAAAAATTGAAGCATTATAATTTATAAAGTTTATATTACAAAGAATATGCAGTTTTAGAGGATATGCTTGAAAACTATTGTAATTTTGGCTAGCTCTGCACTTCTGGCTCTTTGTTTTTGTCTTAAAAGAGAAGCTGTGCTTATAGAAAAGAAACAGAAGCCTCAGTGATCTGTGCTGCTTTCCTTATTTTTAAGGAATTAGGTCAGTCTGAAAGTCAGCTCACCAGAATATGAAATACAACCTGAGTCCCAGGCTGAGACAGTAGAAGCTGAAGTTTTCAAAGGTGAAAAAAGGAATCTCACAATACAAATTATATTAATCCAGAGCCTTAGATGTATCCCCCTTGCAATTTTTTAAAAAATTTGTTATACTCCAGATAGACTGTAATACCAGGAACACTTGGTATTTCTTTTTTGTCTGTTTCCATGCAGGACAAAGCTGACAGATTTTTTTAAACAAATAAAGAATTGGGAAAAAAAAAGTGAGAAGTTTTTAGGCTATATCTGGTTCTGCAAACCAACTTTGATATATTTTAGAACAAATTTGAGCGAGTGCTGAATGCCTTGTTGACATACCCAGTTTTGTGAGTCTTATGAAAAAAAATCTCTCAATAGGCAGGACATTTTTGACTTGGCTTGGTTCCATTCAGATGTCAAAAAGGTGTACAATCTGAAGGAAATCTCAGAGAATTACTGCTTAGTGCAAATAGCAAATGCTATCTCAGGAAAAAAAAAGTTGTGTTATCTAGATAGCAATAATAATCTCATGCAATCCATTAAGCCCCAATATAATTTTATGTCTTAAACCAAATTTGCAACCCATTGGAGCCCCACTGTGAACTACAACATGTTCAAAGAAATTAATTCAGAAACGAGAAATGGAAGCTCTCTTTGACACAAGAAAGGGAGATGGGAACAAGATTCTGCACAGCACTCAGGTTTAACTGTAGCTGAACTCTGATTTCTGCAGAACTCTATTTGAGGAACAAAATATCACTGACAGTATGTCCAAGTGGCAGAATAAGGCCACATGAATAATCCTGCTGCCCATCAGACAACAAAACATGAAGCAGAAGGGGAAAAAACCTCAGTGCAAACTTCAGGTAGCAGAACAATTCATATTTGTAAAGAAATATTTGATAGTGCAATGTAGCATCTAAACCCTAGGAATGTTATTTACCCAACACAAAATGGGCTGAGGTATACATGCTTCAATGCTGGATTAGGGAGGACAAAAAGAAAACAGACTAGATATGGAGTAGATAAAGACAAAAGCTGGAACTAACATCTTCCACACAGATAGAAACAGCAGAGCTTTAAGCAATCTTTAGAAAAAAACCCAAAAGACTTCAGCATCAATTATTCAATAATTTGAAACACAAGTCACACCAACCCCAGGCTGATATTTTACATGTGTACACCTGCAAAAAAGGAGGTGTACTTGTGTCTCATTCTTTTCATTTATATGAACTATTTTACTATCACATATGTGGTACATATTCTCCATAGTGTATTCAGAAACGCTGTTTCATGGGCAACAGTGATTAATTTTTTTTCACCAAATATACAACAAAAATGACTAATTAATTTAGAATATTTAGTATTCACTGCTGTCGTGGAAAACTACAGACTACTTCTTTGGAGTACGTGGGAAAGCCAGTATGCTTTTGAGGAATGGACTTGACTTGAGGCAAGATTTTTTCATGTAGATATTTGTGGATAAACAGGAGTGAAGCAGCTTTAATTAGGCCTATCCCTCCCTTACTATAACTCATGAATAAAAATTAACAATTTTTTTTGGTTTCCATGGCAACTTTCCCTTATGAGACTTCTCAAAGACTTTTTGTGGTAAAAATTTGTCACTCAAATATGTACAGAATGGAAATCCTCAACTTTCACACTGTAAAAACAGATCAATTTCTCAATGCCAAGCTCCATGATTCTTGTAGACATGTCTGACAAATAACAAAACAAATATTTTTAACTTTAAACAAACAAAACTCAAAAAAAAAAACAGCGAAAAGGTTCATCACAGAAGGGAACAAAGGGAATATTAACTGGAGGTAATGGCTAAATCTTCTCAATGTCTAGAGAGGGACTTGTAAACTCGAGTGCTTTCTTTAAGAAGAGCACCTGCTTCAAGCACACATCTAGTTCTTAACCCTGCTACTGAATGGGTTTCTAAGGTCTTAACCCTGACTCTGTGACAAGTGCCTTTGCTGATGATAATTCTCAACTCAAGAGCAGAATACATTCTGTTCTACTCACAATAATGGTTTGTAGCTTCCCCTTTTCTCAGACATTTGAAAAGAATAATTAGGCTTAAACAATTGAGAAATGATAGGTGAGGGACACAGGAAAGAATGTTTATGCAGAATGCAGTGTTTCAGCAGAAATTTGCTGTGCAAAGTAGCAGCCTTTCTCTTTGGTTCCCTTAACCAGAGTATTCAAGCCTCCAGCCTCATGCTCTATGTCATTCTTCTTTCATGGATTTGAGCTTTATATTCTTTTCATTAAATGCCAAAATAATAAGTCTGTTGAAAACTTGAGAGTACTTCTAGCCATAGCAATTGCTCTTACTTTTGCTCTCCAGAAGCCACTGGTAGGAAGAAAGCAACGATTATGCTAGAAATGGTGAAAACTGTTGTGAAGGTGTTTAAGAGGATAAACTCAAGTGAGCATTGCAGGTCTGAAGATAATACCGTTGTACATGTAGAACTACTAATAACAAATTGCTCTTCATGTCATTTGGTGATCAAGCTATTTAATAGTTTGATGTTGCTGATAAAACTACCACAAGGATAAGGGTGATGAGGAGGAAGGAAAATTACTGCAACATCATGAGAATATAATTCTCCCCCCAACAGAAGGGCAGGACATGCACACAAATATCTAACTCTGCTAGGAAAGGAAAGAGAGAGGTGACAAAGAAATCCTGTCTTTCAAAACTCCAAACAAACCCCTCAGAGCTTGAATATGCTGACGTTTGCACCTCCAAAACACAAAGTCATGCAAGGAAATACTGTGTAGCTGCTACAAAAGAGTTCAAAGTGAACCACTTTGGAACTGCTACAATAGAAGAGTCATCACCTCTTTTCAACAGGGAGATTGTGAAGATGTATTCATCCACTGTTAGGTTCTGCCAAAAGGTAAAGGGATCCCAAAGGAAAAAAGCAACGGATTTAAAGAATTTTTTTCAGACAAAGTCTGCCCCAGCTCCAAGGCAGTTGCACCTGTAACATGCCAGACATCATTTTTACTCATGCTTCAACATCAACACACATTGCCCAGGTGGACAGCTCAAATTTCAGCTGCTGCTGCTTTCAAAGGTCCAAGTGCTTCTAAATGTCAGTGTTCATACACACTGCCATGTGCCTCAAGTTTCTCTCTGGAGCTCCTGACATTTGAACCTTTGTACGGCAGGATGGATGTGGGGGGTTCCCTCCCATCTAAATTGCTACTCTGGCCATAAGTAATGTCACCTCTGAATACTGCACCCTAGCAGAGATGATGCTCTTTGGTCAATGGAATGCTTAGGGGAAGGAGGGTATAATTTGCCTTATTCTTATTATCTTAAAGATGACAATGATTGAACTATATTCAAAATTATTGTCTTGGTATACTGAGGCACACAGCATCTGTAACTCTCACTGATCTCCAACAGATGTGGCAGTTCAAGACCTCTTAAAAGAAGACTTTTATAATTTTTGCCCATTGTTTCTAATGCCTCCTGAGAAGTTTGAAAGGGAAATCTGTTTGAGCTCTGGAGTGTTTTCTTTCATAGCTCACATGTTCTGCTTTGTTATTGTCAGTAACCTCATGAGCCTTTCTAAGCTGATAATGGTTCATATAATGATCTGGGGGGAAATGAATTATTTTTAATGAAAGATTACACTGAGGTTATAGATAGATATAAGAAAAAAGTCATTCAAATGAGAGACTAGCAATTTGACAATACCTCTTTAATTTACTCAGCTTTTAGAGATAATCCAGTAGCTGGATACACTTAAGGTAAAGGCAAAAGATGAGATATTTAAGCTGAATTCCTTATTCTGGGATGACATTTGGTTTGACACTGTCTAAGTCACCTGGGTTCTCTGTGCCTTAATCTAATTTAGCAATTTTATTTCTTTAGGATGTAAAATTCTGAAAAGGGGTCTAGACTGTGCCTTTACAAAAAAAATCACACTTCTCCTAACTGTACACTTGGCCACTATTGTAACACAAATGTTACAAACCCTTGTTTGGGAAGTGAATAAGGTAGAAATTGAGAATAGTGTTCAAGTGAGAAACTAGTTTATTTACTGTTATTTTAATAGTGGCACCATCATCACAGCTCTTTCTACCCTAGCACAGCTGCTGCACTTATTAGGCAGGCAAGCTGTAATCAGCCACTTAAAGTTGTCAGTACATCACAGTTGTGCCCAATTTATCTGTTTAAGTTCATTTTTAACTGTGCTAGCCTCTTTTTCTCCCCCCTAAAACATTTCAGATAAGGGCTACAGCTACATCAGAGTGGCAATACTGCACAAAATTAATTCAGCAATGAGAAAAATGGTTTTTCTATTTTGAGGGGATTTTGTTGGTTTGTTGCTTGGTTTGGTATTTATCTTTGCAAAGGGAAAATTAAGTATGCTGAGAGTTCACTAATTACAGTTCTCCAAATCTTTCCCACTCAGATGGGACAGAATTGGTATAGGCATGTGGCCCACTTGAAAAATATTTTGCATTTTTTTTTTTTCATGCATGCTAGAAACTCATATGGTCACAATTTTTCATTTATTTTTTTCAGTTGTGACTGTTATATGTATTTGGGCAGTAGAGAGAGCTAAGCCAATATCATTGCACTGTTTAAATCTAGATATGTGAGCCTGGAGTTACAGTAAGCAGAAAAAAGCAAATTTCAGTGTTAAATGACCAGTTTGTGGGCGAGCAGGTTCTTCCTTAAGCATTACCTATGCCAATCATACAGCAAATTTAAAACAGATCAAAACCACAATAAAAACCACCTAGAAGTTCACTTATTGCAAAATAATCACTACCTCCAAATGAAATAACTACTGATTAGTCCTTCCATGGATAAGCTTGGGTAGCGTGTTGTCCTGAACATAAAGGTCTGCATAAAATAATGAAACAAATTAAACATCTGTTAGAGTAAAACACCTTTTGGTGACAACTATCTCTAGCTCAAAGTTGCATTCTACAGCAAAGTACTCTGGCAATATTGGAAAGATTTCATTTACATCTACTAGTTTTAGGGGGTTTGTGTTAGTTTTTCTTCAATTAACTTGAGCCCTGATTATGCACAGGGACGCAACACTACCTATTCCAGCATTCCTATGTCAGAGGATTTTTCTCTGCTGTAAATCATAACAAAAACTAGTAAACCTTAATAAATACAGAAACATGAGCCAGTACACTTAACCAAGAATGCAAATGAGAAAATTTATATTAAACAGTTTTCTGCATGCAACCTACAAACTGATTTAACCATGAAAGCACACTACATATCTACTGAAATGTACTCACCTTTGGGATATTTAGCATTTTCCATTATTTCTTAAACATAAAATTATACAAGAAAAATGAACCAAAAATTCCACACTGTCTGAGAGAAGCAGAATATAATCCAGGAGAACAATTTCTGAATCTGATAATGCTGGAGCATCATCATTTTCTTACTTATTTTTCAAGTAATTTCTTTTCCCCCAGCCGATTTATCAAGTCATGGATTGGTTGTTTTGGTTTTTTTTTTCCCTAGCATTCTTTCAGCATTTTTTGACCTACTTCAGTTGCTTTCGAAGCTAGCAGAAAATACCAAGGATTGTGAAGGAGAATATATTTTGCTAATGAAACTCATCCCGGCAGTTATCAATTTATCAGTTTATTTTTTGTGGGTTTTGTTTTCATTGCTGCTTCAAAATATATGTGATTAGTGTTCTTCCAGCCTCCAGTGCTTTAAGGCTTGGAGATGCATGAAAGTCCCCTGGATGAGGTTCTGAACAAATAATTCTTGGTGACTTCTTCTCTCTCTTGGGCCCAAATCTTAACATTTATGAAAGCCAAAGCAAGGTTGTGACGAAGTTTCACCTTAGTGATACTAAGTTTGAGTAAAAATCTCTTGAACATCTGGATGATATTACAAGAAAATTGAAGATGCTAAGAACAATATTTCCCACTGAAAATTCTGAGGGGAAACAAACCTAACCCAAACCCATAAAAAAAAACTAAAACCAAAAATGGATCGAGCAAGACTGGGGAAGAAAAACACCCCTAGAAATCCTCAAAGCAGTTAAAAAAAAAATCTAGATGGAATATTGGAATGCAAAAAAAATCCTACCTTTGTCATGAGAACTGTCAGTGTCAACTTTCTAACAACAACAAAATCAAAAATTATGTCTGTAGGATAAATTCATTCCCTTTTCTTTTTTTGCTCAGAACAATAACTTCCACATCATTAGCTTTGATCTAGATCAGCAATTCATCGCCCTCAATATAACTTCTCTTATTTTATGCAACCTCCTGAGTCTAAGTATTTTTACGTTATTTACAATTGGTTTCTGCAGATGGAGAATTAACATATTTTGTTCCTTCATCCATATTTTTCAGTACTACTTAAAAACAGGATTATATTTCCCTGAAGCAAGAAGGAGAAAAAATGACAAAGGAATTTTATGTTTGTCTAACTTATTCTGAAGACTGAAACCAGTGAACATGCTGGACAGAAAAAGCACATCCAGTGAGAAAGCAGCCATTTCCATGCACATTCAGTTTTGAGTCTAATGTACTAAAAAATATGAAAAATAGAAAGAATAAAAAAATAACCACATGCATGAAAATACTGCAAACCTTGTCTTTCTGTTTTGTTTGCTTGGTTCTAATGTAGTAAATATCTGAAATGCATTTAAAGAGAACACAAAAGGGAACAGAAGAATAACCCTTAGACACAAGTGAATGATGCACAGTCCAACAAACGATCTAAATTTGAGCAGTTCTATTCAAACACATCCCCTGGAGATCACTTTCAATCTATAAGAAGAGTTTATAGAGGCTGAAAATATGAAGAGCTTCTTATGAATCTGACGCTGTTGCATATTTGCTTTTATATGCTATTTCTTTAAAAAGCAGAATGTAAGATGTTTTGGTGAGAAACTAATATTTCCAGACTGGTGAAGAAGAGGGAGCAAATTAAAATAGAATAAAAAGCAATGATATCAAATAAATATTATCTCACTAAAGCAAAAAGGCTACTGGGGTTTTTATCTTCATTTGCATATGAGACAGATGGGGTCTACATATCTTTAGGCATGACATTTAGTAATCTTCAACAAATGGATCAGGGTCTTTTTATTTTCTTTTTGGGGTCAGTGTCACATTCCTGCCCTAGTTGTACACCAGAAAATGTGTGGGAAGAGAGCAGGGAGTTTATGCCAGTACAGTTCTGACACACAGCAGCTCTATTTGAGCAACTGCTCCAGGATATGCCTCGAGCAACTTTCATATGTTAAATACTCATATGAGGGGAAAAGTAATTTTTACAGCCTGAAAAGGTTTATAGGATTCTCAGCTATGGCTGCTCCAAAGACTGACTCAGCAAAGCAGATATCAGGTAGATGTTTTTAGGAGCAGATGAGTTTTTCGTGGATTTAGGAATAGCCAAAAAATCCAGGATGTTCTGGTTTAGACTGTAAACCACACACAAAAAGTGAGTTATTCCAGGTAAAAAAATGCATGAGCACTGAAAGAGGAACTGAACTTGTTTTTTGCATAGAGATAATATCTCAAAGAAAATTCTGAAGGGGAATAGGCAGCAAATTTAGAATTTACATTAACTAGAATATATGTTAAATTAGATTCAAGAACAGCATGTGAAATCTGATACTGAGTGTGATAAATGCAACTGAAGATCCCCAGAAGAAATGAAAGCAAATTGTTTTCCTACAGGAAAATGAAAGTTGTCCTTAAAATTAAATAATGTGTTAATGGGTTATCACGTTAATACAGTCCAATCCTCTTAATTGGGATAAATCCATATATAACTTATTGTCTCTATTTTAGAGAGGTAGTTCTTAACTCAGTTGCTCTGCCTTCCAAAAAACATAAATAAAAGAAAAAAAGTTGTTTACTGCATAGCTTTTTTTCAGATTTTTACATCCCATTCCTTAGTGTTGAATGGCTTATTATTTCAGCTCAGAGTGAAATATATAGATTTCCTTTTATTTTAAGACACAGGTAATTCCATTAATACATTGAAGAACAGTTATGCTATGCTGTCCATGATGAAAAAAACCTACCTTGCCATTTTCTTCAATTAAACAGATTACTCTTACCTCAAACTTAATTTTATAATGTATAAAAATAACTTAGGGTCACTCAATAAAGCACCTGTGTTGATTTAGCCCATTCAATAAACCACATATATTTCACATTAAAAACCAACAAAAAGCTTTGTCATGGTTTAAAACTTATCTAAACCATGCATCTAAAACTTATACAGCTGCTCCCTTTGTGTCTGGGAGAGAATGGGAAGACCAACAGTGAGAGCTCATAGGCTGAGATAAAGACAGTTTAACAAGTAAAGCAAAACCTAGGCATGCAAGGAAGGCAAAGAAAAGGAGATCATTCCCCACTTCCCATGGCTGGGCAGGCATCCAGCCATCCTCAGGACCTCATCACACACCGTGGTGACTTGGGAAGATAAATGCCATGACTCTGAACTTGCTCTCCTTCCTGCTGCTTCCTCCACCTTCATACACTTATTATTACTACTATTATTATTATTAATTATTATTATTTTATTATTATTCACTTGGGGTCAGCTGTCCTGGCTGTGTCCCCTCCCAGCTCCCTTAGGAGACCCCCAGGTGGGGAGGTGAAGCAGCAGGCCTTGGCTCTGTGTAGGCCCTGCTCTGCACTAAGGAAAGCTTCTCTCCATTATCAGCACTGTTTCCAGACTAAATCCAAAACACAGTCCCCTCATAACTACTGTGAAGAAAATTAACTCTACTTCAGCCAGCACAATTGTTACTGTGCCCAGTTCTGGGCCCCTCAGTTTGGGAAGGATGTTGAGATGGTTGAATGCATCCAGAAGAGGCAAAGAGGCTGGTGAGGGGCTTGGAACACAAACCCTGTGAGGAACCACTGAGGGAGCTGGGGCTGTTCAGCCTGGAGAAAAGGAGGCTCAGAGGTGACCTTATCACTCTCTACAACTCCCTGAAAGGAGGCTGTGCTCAGGTGGGGTTGGGCTCTTTCTCCAGGCAGCACTGACAGAATGAGAGGTCAGTCTCAAGCTGCATAAAGGGAAATATGAGTTGGATATTAGGAAAAAGTTTTTCACATGAAAGGTGATAAAGTACTGGAATGGTCTGCCCAGGGAGGTGGTGGAGTCACCATCCCTGGATGTGTTTAAAAAAATACTGGATGTGGCACTCGGTGCCATGGTTTAGTTGAGTTGTCAGGGAATGGGTTGGACTCAATGATCTTGAAGGTCTCTTCCAGCCTTGTGATTCTGTGATTGTGTTTATTGAGTATTTTTGCTATCAAAGAGCTAGGCAAATTTTCAAACTCCTCTATGCGCACAAATTATTTTAGCACTCATTAAAATGCATCCCCTTTCAAGAATGAACAGCCATCAACCAGCATATGGTTATAAGGATAATTACCATATTTGCTATGCTGGTTAAAAATGCAAAATAATGAATTAAAATGATTTTATTATTCTGAGAGAGCCTATTCATTGTGAGACAGATATCACATATATGCTTTCCATGAGCTATTCAGAGTAACCTGCAGCTAGTAAAAGCACTGAACCTTCTGTTCTGACAAAATCTTCTGGGCATACAAACCATTAGAGCAAAGATTGAAAGGCTGTGATACTACATACCCAAAAGAGGATTTAAGTAAGCAGATTGCAAATAAAAGATAACCTTACTACTGAGGAAAAGAACTTGGAGTAATAACAAATACCCCTAATTGCAGAATGACTTCCAACCTTCTCTGAAGGACAAGGCTTTCAGAAGCATTCTATCCCAAGAAATTCCACTGGAAAGCTAAAGACAAACTCAAGTATTAGACTGTACTGAACATCAGTACCTCTTCCTGTAATAAAATTTTCTTTGCATGTTCCTCTTTCCCTTCCACACATCAACTTATGAAATCTCTGAGGAATTTGCAAGACCTGACTTGATAATTTATTTGAGCATTGAAGCTCTAGGGGAGACAGGAATACACAGTTATGAATGGCAACTTTCAGTGAATATAATACCCAGAAAGGATTAGCCATAAAAAAAAAAAAAAAAAAGAAGGTAAGACAACCTAGATAACACACGACAGACACAACCATAATGGCTTTTTCCAGCCTATGTGATGCATCTTAGCATGGTCCTGGACTACAGAGGATGTCTTTAATAAAACCCATCCTAAAGAGAGAAATGAGCGTATCTTGGGCTGCATTACCAAAACTGTAGGCAGCAGGTCTCTGAGTGTGATCCCTCCCCTCCTGAGCACTTGTGAGGCCACATCTGAATTACTGCCACCAGTTTGGGCTCCCCAGTAAGATGACTGGCATTGAGTGAGTGCAGTGGAGTGTCACGAATGGGCCTGGGCAACATTGTCCCAAGAGGAAACATAAGACAGACTCTTCTCAGAGGAACACAGGAGGAGAATAAGAGGCAATGAACCCAAAGGTCACCACCAGGGTAAATCCAACTAGCTGTTTGGCAAAATCTTTTCACAATAAAGGAGGTCAAATGCTAAAACAGGTACACAGAGTGCTTGGGAAATTATTACCTTTAAAGGTATTCAAAACTTGACTAGATGAGGCCTAAGCACTGATCCTTTCACCAAGTAGTGTCTGGTGATTCTTGTGTAACAGATTAATTTGCCTTTGATCCAGTCTTCGCAAAGATTAAGTCTGCAACGGCATCTGCATTTAAATTTCTCCCACCTAGAGCAACATAATGAAAGCTCTAATCTTGAGGCAGAAAAAAATCCTTCATTCCCCAAATGTTCTTTTACCATCATCTTTTTATCACTTCAATGACAAAGATAAAAAATGCCTATAGAAAATGTATGATTTAACTAGATTCTGCCTGTTAACACAGACTTATACAGTCCTTTTTCTTTTTAAGGTGTCCTGAGTTGTATTAGGCTTTGATGTGATTTTGGGAATCCAGATTACCTAGGAAATTGAGTGCCAGTGTAAGAGATAATCAGGAAATACTTGGTTCCTGTTGTAGTTTCATCACAGTGAATGAATTTAGCAATCATTGCTCCTAGTTAAAATCTACTCTGTTAGGATAAAAATAAAAAATCTTTAAGCCAGCTGTCCTTTGGGTATTCTATGAATTAAATCCAGTAGATACAAAACTTGGGTACGTCCAACTGCATATCCAAGGATGTATGCCTGGAAGAAAAAAGCCATGAGCATGTATAGTTAGTACATGTGTTTTAGAAGATTGTTCAGCATTTTACTAATTAGAAACCTGTCTGCAAACCATCCTCAAACAAGAACCAACAGGTACTTCAGCTGTAGACAAATTTAGCAGAAGTTTAACTATTCTGATTATTAGAGAAATGGGCTGTTTCTTTTGTCCAAACTAATGGAGAGGATCATACCTTTAGCTAATACCCTTTCAAGGCTGATTAACATTCATGGGCACTATAATTCTCTGTGAGGAGATCTTAATGTTTCTAAACTCCCTAAAAAAGCACTTCCCAGGCACCTTCGTTTCTTTTCATGAGGACACTAAGGATACACATTTGAGGCAAAGGCAGAAGCCACCACCACCATGAGGCTCTCCTCTCCTCCTGGAAACAAATGTCATACCAGGCACAACAGTAAAATTCTAGTACTGTGTTGGGTGTTACTTAATTTACTTCAAAACAGTGAGGTGATAAAATTGTAGTTAATTTGCTAACTAAAACCAAATTTCAGCAAATTTTTCTTCCTGCTGCTGCTGTTTCCTCCAGGAAAAATGATACCAGCTGTGCCTGCTCAGTGGCCAGCTCTTCAATACCTACACGCGACCATCTGGGCTCCCACCCCAAGAGCTTGTTACCAAAGCTGTGTCAACATTCCCTAAGTAGTCACAAGAACCAGATACCCATCCAGCAGGAAATAAAAGCTATTTTTCAGACAGCTTACTTTAAAAACTTCTACAGAACATAGCACTTTCACTGTCATGATAATCCATGAATATTGATTTAGATTCTACTAACACTGAATATTTCTTCTGCAGTAACTTCTGTACTGCATATGATTGTTATACAATCTCAAAAGTTTCTCCAGCATGATGACACTTGAGTTCTAATCCATACAGATTCCAAAATTCTGCTACTCACTACAAAAGAATAGAAAAGGATCTCACTTAATTGTATATCACATATAATCTGTTTGCAATATGTTTTCCAAACATGGGTGACTCCCTGGTCATTAGAGTAGCAAATTTCATAATTTTAAATGTGAGACAACACTACATTTATGCCACATACAGGGAAATAACCAAATACATATTTATCAAATTACATTCTACAAGTACTGATGTTATATCATCTGATTAAAAACTGTGGGAGGTAAGTATTGCATGAACAACTAAAACTTGAATCTTTAAAACTCTCTAGGATTTGGAACAAGGAAAGTGGGAAGTCTATTACACACACTTTTGATTTGGAAGAAAGGCAATATTGTATAGCAGCTCAACTGCCTTGTGCTTCTTCTGGCAATCAAACTATTTCTGAATATTCAGAAAAAAATATTTTGAATAAACTCAGTCACAAGTTATTAAATTATTACTTATCTCTATACAGACTTTTCCCTCCCTAAAATGACAGTAAATTCTAAGCTATATTATAGCAAAAAACACAGTTTAATCTAAAAACCAAAAGGTTTTGAGAGACTAAATGCATATTTTGTAAATAAATCAGTTAAAAAAAAGTTTGTTGAACATTATACACTATTTGATTTTTGACATCATGCGCATTTTCTTCAGACAGGAAAGCATCTTTACAACAAGATGAAAAATGTGTATTGAATATTAAAGCATGTGTAAATCTTTATCACTCTGAATGACCTGCTGCACCTTCCATGCCTCCAAAGGGTTGTAGACAAGATTATATGTAATATTCTACTTCTGAATTTTCTTATTACCAGGAGCACACCCATTTCTTTTCACACACAGCATTGCAGCCTGCAAATCCAGTAAATAAAGCATTATTATGGTTAACAATAGGATTCTAGGACTGCATCAGCCCAGCAAGGTCTCAGCCTTTGGATTTGTCAGGCTTCATTTGGCTTGACTTGCCCGTGGCTTTTGTTTAAACTTGTTTAGCTGTGATAGCAATTGTTTAATGACCAGGTGAATATTACCTAATTACTTTTAGTTTTATCTTAGTTTTGAGCAGTTGTGTTGCATGCAGCCCACTGTTATAGTAGTTTTGATACTTATCTGTAATTAACAGATAGCAATAATAAGTGACCTTCCTGTGCAGAGTTAACTCTGACCCTAGACAAAAATGAGCAACAGAGATGTGCACTTAGATAATTACAAAGGCCCTGAAAGTACCAGCAGATGATGAAACCAGAAGACCTCAGCCAGATAAATTCTTCCCTGGCCAATTATTGTTCATTAAAGGAAATCTGCCTCAGGAGCTGAACAAAACCAGTTTTAGGGATATTAAAGAACATACATCCAACATATGTAAAATACTGCATGTTGGGCAAATTTTGCCTCTGTGGAATTGCAGACCCAGAAAGGAAAAGCAAAGTATACAGTTCTGGAAAAACATAAATTAAGTTCCAGTATCTCCTAGAATTAATTATTTTTCACCTTAAAGACCATATTCCTCCTGGTGAAGCACTCAGCATTCCTGGACTAGGAGGGAGATTAACAATGAGAATTTTAAGATACAGAAGGAGCATAGGCTGGGTAAGAACCATGGAAAGCATCAGTTCATTCTCAAAAATGCCACAGGTGTAAAAAGTGTGTCATCATAATGGGCCTAAAAGCAGCCATTTTAAGAATTAGCAAAGATTTTAAATTAGACTCACTATATCTGCATACACAGACAAAAACATTTGATATTTATGGTGTTTCCTTTGTCCACAGAAATTTTGGGGTCTTTGGTTCACTTCACTCTTGCCATTTAGTCTGAAAAGGAATAGCTCGATCAGGAATTACTGCAAACATTCTACCAGAAACTTTTGATTTCTTCTGTGTACAGCTCACCATGCCCTGAGACTCAGATCATGGGTGTCGCTGATTTAGTCCCCCACACTAAATCTACTGTAACTCATTTAAATCCAATTGAGTATCGCTAGATGGATCATGTGATTTTTAATTTTTAACTCAAAAAGCCCAGAAACCAGGAAATACAAAAGAGCCTTTTCCAAAGAATGAAAGCTGAGGAAAAATAAAATAAAAAAACCCCCACAGTAATAAGAATGTCACACAAGAAGAACCAAAGCAAATTAGAGTATTTTTACATGATCAACTATACAAAGCAGTAACTAAAAAAGCAAATATTTCTCTATGAAGCAAAATGTCAGTAGGTTTTGTACAACAGTTAAAGAATATACATTGAGGAAATCAAAAATCCACAATAAAATTACAACAAAGAAGCGTGAAGCCAAGTGTTGTGAGCTCATGAGAGTTCATGTTCACTCAGACTACTAGCAGTAAGTGCATTTTTAGTAAAACATTACAAAACAGGGAGCGGGCAGAAGGATATCTATTTTAATCTTTTTACACAAAATTATAATCAAGCCATTTTTCATCTGATGAACAGTATCCTCTTAAGGATGTTTAGACTTGGAGCATTCTTAAAACAATTAACTGAGAAGAGCAATATGGAAATTTATATTCAGTTGAAAATAACGGATTTCTAAAGCTGTAAGTTACCCTAGTACCTACTACAGTACAGATACCTTAATAAGACAACTTTCTGAATTGTGATGCTAAACTGCAGGCAGGAAACACCAGAAGGTATTTAAAAACTTCTCTGTAGTTTTTCAATTTTAGGACAAAAGTAAAATTCTAAATTAAGAATAGCAACAAATAACTTTGAAGAAAATTTATTAAGGCAAAGGGAACCTAAAGACCTTTTTTAAATTTTATAAAGCATGTACTATAATTCCTTTTATAACAGAAATTTTGAAGGATCTTTAAATATGAATTGTTGATATAACACCTATGCTAAAAGAAATTAGGTTGCCTTAGGTTTTTTTCTTTCATTATTTCTTTTTTATCACAGATCTCTAGATTTAAGCAAGTGGTAAAGCCAGGAGGGTGATGCATTGTTATTACCTTCAAGCCTGATATGCTGTTTATAATTTAAAATCCTACTGGCAGTATGATGGATCCCTGACAGATTTCTTGGACAAATGGGCAAATCCTTTCACCTGTGCATGCCATGGAATGCATTTTCACCTCCAAGGCCTTATTCTATGGATCATCCCTCTAGCTCCTCCTTCAAAACCTATTTCTCTAACATCTATCGGTAAGATAGGTGAATATGGCTTCAACCCAACAGGTGCTGAGTTGTTCTCTGATATTTAAATGAATTCTTCATCAGTTAGAAAAAGAGAAAACTGCACCTGATACAGTCTGGAGTTAACAGAATGAAAGAAACAGCAAAGCCATGAAAGAGAGCCAGTTTGTTGCTGCTTTCTTCTCGACCTGAATTTATAAATGCTGGATTTATTTCCTGCCTTTTTTAATGATAAAAACATCCACTTTTTCCCTACTTGACAAAGACCACAGAAGGCCCAAAACAAAAAAAGGATAAAAAAAAATCTCCTTGAATGCTGGTGGCAGTTTTCTATAAATGCTGTAACATTTAATGATAGAAAGAAGATGAGCATAGCCTGTATGTAAATCAGTGGTTTGAGGGAGCTACCTCAGTAATTTTATTTCCAACACATTTTGGAAACCCAAGAGAAAGAGGCCAGCAAGTGCTGAAGCAGAACCTGTTCTTGCTGAAAACAGAGCGCCCAGCAGCACCTGAACAATGCACTGCCATGCTAGATGTGAATTTCAACACTCAAGAAGGAGAAAGGCACAGAAAGTTTATAAGGTCATTGCTACATGATTGCTGTAAACTACAAGAGGCTGAATACCACTGATGCAAGACACAAAGGTTACAAACTGCTGGCCCAAGGCTAAAAATGAAAAAGTAATGGCTCAAAGGCTAAGCTGGTGCAGGACAGAAGGTTACGACTGTAAATCAAAAGCAGGTCTCTCTAGAAAAGGGAAGGGGAGCACTAATGAAACAAATGTGAAGCCTGAAGACTAAGTAACAAATACAGACTGATTCAGATTTTTATGGTAAACTGATTTACTAGTATTTTTAAATTTTATTTTAAACTTCTTTTCTGTTTAAAAATGTCATAAATTATTCCAGAACCAAGCCCCCAGGCCAAACAGATAACACATCTTGAAAGAGTTGGTGGGTTACAAAATATGCAACTCTTGTCTCAAAAGAGTTGAGTAAAATAAGCAATTTTCCCTAAGGGGGAGTTTCATAGTTTTTCCAGTAACTTTAAATATCGATAACAGTAAGCTGAACAGTACCAGAGAAATGATAAAGTCCTTAATTCCTTGCAATGCATTAGCCTGATTAAGATGATGACATAGGCACAAATTCTCCATCTCTGGCAGGCTGCTCTTGAAGCAGAGGTCAAAAGAGCTGGGCAAGAGATACAAAAAGGATGAAGCTGTCTTAATTAGAAACACCAGCAAGCATTCCATGTGTGGGGAAAACAAAAATAAAATAAATAGCCTATCAAGGCTGTACTGGTTCCAGCCCTACTATTGTGGATTAATGGTTATATGGCTGCTGGAATTCTCTGGCTGTTTCATTCACATATGATTAAATTTTCCAAGCAGAATTAATATTTTACAGTATTTAAGAATAAAAAAGACCACAAGTCTGGATGCTGCAAGGCATTACCTTAACCCAATTAGTCCTATGTAAAAAGTTGAACACTAAGGCTGTGCTAAAGAATTTACTATGTACTTATTCTGAAAAATTTATATATACATATACAGGTATGCAGGTAGTACAGTCTAAGCAATTCAGGTAGCTTGCTCTCCCTTGCAGACAAATCATTCTTTGAGTTACAGACTCTCTAACCAATGTCCCCAAAAAAATAAAATAATATGTTTTGATCACTTAAATTTTGAGAATAATAATTTGAAGTAACATAATATATGACTGATCTACTATAAGTAGATAAGAGTTTACTACATGTAAAAGAGTTAAAAAGAGGTATTTTACAAGCTTGCCCTGAGAAAAAATGTAATCCTTTCTCTCCTTAGGATCTATATACAACAAAGTGCTACTGATGAAAACAAATACATTATTAGATTCAATGTAAGTATTCTTTTTGAACTTAAATTAAGCTCTCTTCCAAGTTATTGGTCATTACAATATTCTAAGTAGCCTTAGATTGTCCCACAAGTAGGATTCTGATTGTAAACACACTATTAGGCCCAAAGTACTTTTATCAGAAAGTCTGGAATTCATTGTTTCCTAGAGGCTCTGATATATCTCATGGCATGACAGATTGTCAAGGTTCCCTGCATCAGCTCAGCTGTGGAAATTGCATATGATGTCTTGGACTGAGGCAAGGTACTGCATTTCAGCTTAAACCTCTTTCCATCAAAAGCTGTACCCAGTCATGCAGAAATATCCATAAGGTCATCAACAGTTGGTCATTAAAAATAATAGACCATTGTGGAAAAATATCCTAAATAACAGTTTGTGTCAACTGTACCAGGCTACTGTGTACTGAGATTTTTAGGACGATAAAATGAAACCAAGTTATTTTAGTGCAGTCCATGCTGCATCAGCCAGGCTGTAAAACCAGAATTAAGGGTGCTGTGTGTCCTTATGCTCACAGCAGGGAGATGATACAGGTGTACAGGTGTTGGCTGCTCCAACCACCATCTCTCCATCTCTTGACCACTTTCTCCAGTTTTGCCTCCTCATAGCTTCCATTGGAGAGGCCTCAGACAAGGCTTCTCACAGCTCTCGCCATTCAGGTGTTTCCTAAAGCATCATAGGAGAGCTGACCTTGAACATAGGCACCTAATGTATAGGAGTAGGGAGAAAAAGATGCAGATCCAGGTAATGAACTCAGGTCCTTGATGCAATCTCACTCCACAGTTTATCTGGACAGCTGGCATGGTGTTATCCCTAACTGCTGGTACATCAGCATCGCAGCTTGAATGCTTTTAGCTAAAACACCCCTAATTCTAATGCAAGTCTATGTTGCTGCAGGTGATACCCTCCACCTCTACATAATCTCTACGTCAGATAGTTTGGAAAGAAACCCAAAAGTGATTTCTTCCCGCATGGAGAAAATAATGCCCCATCTGTTAGATTTCTTCTGGTATCATTTATAGGTGATTCACATGGACAACTGGGATTTCTTTCGTTATTTTGAATATGCAACTTAATATTGGGATTACAGAAAAATGGGCTACAAAACCAAAATGGTCTCAGAACAGAATTACAAGTACCAGGGACATACATAGCATGATGTGAGAATGAAATAAATTGTTGAAGAAATTTTCATGTGTCAGCTGAGAGATAATAACTGACCTTGTAAATTCTGCACCAATTTCAAAACACATAAAGCAGATCAGGATAAACCAGCAAAGACAGAACACGAGCAAGACTTCCAGTTCCCAGAATAGTTGTGTATATTCATGCCAGGACTGACCATTATCTGACCTGCACTACATTATTCATACAAATTTCCTCAGGACACACAGTTCCACTGTGTTAGAACATTAATACCTTGATGCCTCTCCCCTTTTTCCTCCCGCCTACCATCTGTGCAATCACAGGTTCCCAGCTCACAAAGGCATCCCAGCAGTCAGCAGCTGGAAAGTACTGAAGCATCCTAGCTAGGCTGTTAGTGCTGTGCTGCATGGATTGTGGCACTGGGTTGCAGAACAGGCCAAATACACGAGCCCCCTCCAGTTGCTTTCCACTGCTTTGGTAATGGAAAGCAGCCCTAAACCCACTTTAGCTGAACGCTTAAGCTGGGTCTATGGTTATTTCTGCACTGCCTGAGAAGCACAAAGCAGCTGGAGCCCACTAACAAATCTGGATTTCTATTTATGTATTCTGGCAGTGAGGGATTAATTTTCAGACCATATGCAATTGCTTACTGGTGAGAAAGGTTTTTATACTTTCCACATAGATATTATGCAATATAACATTTTAAGAGGGTGTATTAGTACAAGCTGCGAGTGATTCAAATCAGACACACGCAGTGTTATAAAGTCAAACACTTTCCTTTTCTAATTTAAAATTGTTTTCTCATAGAATAAATAATATTTTACCCTTGAAGGGCTTTCATTCTCTCATTTGTGGAAAGACCAGATGGGTCTCACAGGTCATTCACAGTTATGAGAGAAACAACAATAAAAAAATTCCTTTTCAGAGGTGAGATCTTACATTCTTCAGTAGAAAACAAATTATTTGCTTGGATGAAAAGCTTTTGTATTCCAGTGTAATTGCTAATATCTGTGGGGTGTCCTGGAAAATGAGATGCTTTGTATCAAAGAGTTGTAACTTATCCCTGTGCATAAAATCTAAATAAATAAATTGGAGCAGACCTTATGGTATCGTGCAGGGAGGAGATACAAGGAATGCAGCTGTGAAATCAGTGGAAAACCTCAAGTGATAACAAGTGGACAAGCTAAAATTATTTCACAGTGGGGCTGGAGTCATCTGGCTATGTGGGTTTGTTTGGTGGTGTGAAGGAAGATGGATGGAGTGCTTTTCTCTGGACATTGTATTTTGCAAAGAATCTTAAACCACCTGCTGCTGCAGTAAAAATAGCTGCTACTGGAAGAGTCAATCAAGGATGGATTATTTTTCTCAGGCTATAGAGACTATTTTTCTTGATTAGTGTTCTAAAATTAAAAATCCGACAAGTTATTTTACATACATCAGAAGAGATTATGAGTGAAAGAATTGCAATCTCAGCAAGAACATCCAAGATGAAACACTTGATGAAGGGATAAACACCTTTCCCCCTCCGAGTCTGAAGAAACCATGGTGAAAACATGACTAAAAGAGATCATTTAGAAATGGGTGATCTGGATATTCTTTCAGGAACATTAACAAAGCTCAGTACGAGTTTTGGCTGTGAAAACAAGCTAACTTTTTTTTTTTTTTTAAGAGAATGTTTAAAGCATGTGATCAGTCAAGCTACCAAATACATGAAGAGTAAAGGAAAATATGTTCTTTTTAAGGGGCCTCTGCTGTCACTGGCCAGTGCTTTCACCTATGCAAAAAGTAGGTTTTTTTGGAGAATGAAGGTGCATAAGAGCACTTTTAGCACCACAAGACATGGGAATTGCTCTTGGTATTACAAGATTTATTTCATCAGCCCTGACACAGACCATGTAACACAGAATTCTGCAGATCACAGAGACCAGGGCAGCAGAAATCTAATGCTCAGGATCACACCACACAAGCTCTCCATCTGCTTTGGAATTACATCAATGGTGCCACAGATGCATCCACTTCAGCCTACCCACCACAAACAAAACCTCTCAGCTCACCCCGAGTTCCAGATAAGTACATTCATCAGAGGGATTGCACACGTGGTGGGACTCTCAGAGATGTGCCATAAGAAAATGTAAAAGAGAAGTGTAAGAGAGAAAATTGCTTCCTAAAAGAAGGATCAGTCAATACAAGGAGATGTGAGGAAAGACACAGTCAGGCTGAGCTTCGAGATTAGGACCTGCAGCAATAATAATGAAAAGTTTAATGTGGCAGATATTGGACAGATGAGCAAGAAGGCAGAAATTAACTTCTGAATGTAGAAAAAGAGAAATAAATCTCACAAGAATTTTGACAAAGCTGAGGAGGCAGGAAAGGAGAAGATATAACTTCAGGTGTGTGTATAGAGCAATGCATATGATTCTTCAGGGATTCAAAAGTTCATGGTGCTCAGCAGGGACTTTGCCTTTTCTTTCTGCTTTCATGGAGTTTTTAGTGATTAGTCAATGTGAAGCTTAGTCTAGTGATGCCAAGCATGAATCCTGTATTTCAAGGAGCTTATTTAAATTCACTATTATTTCTACTAGAGCTCAAAAACTTCAATTTTTGAGCTAGGAGTACAAACTAATATTTGGTAATAATGTTCTCACAAACTTCATATCTGCTTACAAAGTGCTCTTGACACTCAATGCCACTGTACACATTTCACAATAGTCTGCATACTAAATTTACTAAATTAAATTTACTAAATTTATCTTCTTTTTAACCAAAGTGAAATTCATCTTTCCTAAAAAGTCTGTTGAGTAAATTTTATTCTTTTACATTTACAAAAAAAAGACCTTAATCTGGATATAAAAATTACCTTGATCTTGACTGACAGATTGCTCCAGTTAGGTCTTCAAAATAGTCAACATAACTGGGTAAGCCAACATGCCATGATTAATGTAGTGCAGGTTTGTATTCAAGAGACAAGCATGTATTTTTTCCTTTACAGCATTATGAAGAGATGACTTTTAATATTTTAAAACAAAAGCTATGTCACTTGCTGAATTTGAGAGACTACAGGAGGGGATAAAGATGACTTTATTATTTTCCTCAAATATGTATTTTGTCCCTCTAATTCTGTCAAAATGCCACAGCTGTAATATACCTTGGTTGCCACAGTAATACTTGTATAAAACTTTTAACTGCGATTTTACTCAAGGTTTTCCAGAAAAAACTAGCTGTCTGTGGATTAGATCCAAAGCCCATTGATGTCAAAGTCTTCTGTGAGTTTTGCCTCAGGATGTAAGTGCATGGAAAAGCTCATGACAGCATCTGTCAAGAGTAATTTGAGAGAAAGATTAATATTTGTGGGCTTGCAGCAATGACCGAGAGCCAGGAGTTTGACCTCCTGCTATTGAACCTCACTCAGACATGTCTGTGAGAAACCTGTAACCTTGTGGTTAAAATTATACCACACCTTTTGGAAGCTTTCCAAGTGCCTTGTAAAGTTTGCACAACATAATGAGTGCGTGACCTCACTTGAAAAATTATTCCAAATGTTAAGTGCCCTTGTTGCTAATTGTTTAAAGGAAAAAATAATAATAAAAATTATATTTTTTTCTAAACTTGCACCTCTTTTTACATTTCAATTTGTCTAGCTTCAGTAATGGAAATATATCTGGCAGAGAAAAAAGGTTTAGTAAAGAGTCCTTCACTGTCAAAAGCATTCCTCCTGTGTAGATACTTGTAGAAGATGATCAAATTACCTTTTAGCTGTCCCTACAATAAGTTAAATGGATTGCAGCAGAAAGAGGATGTCCTTGTTACAGAAGGCAGAATGAAAGGTTTTTGCACAAATAATTTGTACCGGAACAGCTGGAAGGCTTATCAGCTTATCCTTATCTCTCAAAATAGCACAGGAGCTTCTCTGAACCAAGCCAGGATCATGTGCAGCCACACAAAAGGGAATTCCAGCAGCAATTGTGGTGATTTTTTTTTAAGGTAAGTGGCTATGTACTACAAGGAGTAAAACCACAGAAACCAAAGGTATTGAGGTCTGACACACTGACTGCATTCAAGATAGAAAATGCTAAAAAAAGAATATTCATGTACACATATCTATGTGTAAATGTTTATAATATCTGTATAAATGTGCACAAACTTATATACATATGTACACCTGTAGATATAAAAAAGAGTTTCCACTGCTATGATCAAAAGCAAAGCAGATAGTAAAAAATCCTGTGTGTCAACACTAGAGAGATTTTTCAACAAATGAAGGCAAGAGTCTTTTCAATACAGTATTCTGTGTCATAAATAACTTCCTAGGTTCTATAATGGCATTAATGACCATTGAAGCAGCAATTGCAATGTGCTTACCATTTTATGACCAGATTGTTTATTTAAAGAAGCACTTTTAGAACCATTGCAACACTTAAGACATTTTTGTCTCTTGACATTAAAACTCTACTTAAAGTAATGCATGTGCTTGCTTGACAAAATATTTTGGAACTAAAAACACGATTATTAGCTTTGATTCTTCAGGACAAAGTGAGTTTTAATAGGATGCAAATATTCACTCTCATTTTACCAGTCCAACAGTACTTTCAATACATTTATATTTCAAGAATAAGCAGAGTATAATAATCTAGCTAGCTATAAGCATTATTTTTATTTTGGTGCTATGAGAAAGAAAAAAATCTAATTGCCTTTTTAACACCAATGATGACAGCAGTTATGGTGATAATAGTTTAACATAAGAATTATGTCTTATTTAGGTTAATATAAATATACCCTAATAAACACTTAAAACTCAGACGCTTACAATCCAAGCCTGTTTGTGCATTCTATTAATAATAAATACAAAGAAACAACAACAACAAAGTATCTGTACTTTGAAATAAAACCGGCCATTTAATCATGAAAAAGCTAAACCAGACGTATTGTAGTAATTTACCTAATTATGAAGGTATTGCAGAATATTCATTATTTAGCTAAAGATTTTAAGATGGATTAAAGTTTAGTACATAAATGTTCTTTTCAGACTATTTTATAAATTGTGATAAAGTAAATTAAATTTACCACTCTAACATGTCTGTTTGGGGAGTTTTTTCTGTTTGTTTGGAGGGTGTGTGTGGTGCGTGCTCATTTTTATTCTGTGTCAAGTAAACATGATGGCATATTACAGAATTTGCTAGACCACTGCCTAATTATACTTTTCCATTCCTGATAAACAGAAAAACTCTAAAAGGAAACATACATCATATATTTAAGTGGGCACTGTCCACAAATAATCCATCCTAATCAATTAAACAAGATGTTTTAAAAGTAGACATGAAAAAAATGTGTAGGTTTGCTATAGCAGCAAAGTAATTACATTTTTCCCGTTTAAGGCTTGCTGGTAAATTTAAATCCCCAAATTAATTATAGAATTATAGGGAAATGGATTTCCATATGAGCAATATATCAAACTGATGAATCCACAGGCAACAGCAAATTCATTAAATGGCTTTAAATAAATATTTTGGAGATAATTTTAAAATAGTCTACATGCCACTTTACTATTTTCACATTTTAGATATGAAGCAACTGACCAACCATTCAATGCTGTGCTTTTATAGACTATCGCAATACTTGAATAGTTGAGCTGTAATAACACAAGTCATTGTAAATATAAATATTACTTCAAAATGAGTATGCTGTGAAAGTGCTTTTAGAACACTGTAGCATCATGAACTTGCAATTCATCAATCCACATGCAAGGAAGATACTATGAATTTAAAATCACAGTTTAAATATTTTCTCTAAGAATACATATTATATAGAACAGCCTGTTTGAGAAAGGCAAGAGCTCACCTTAGTATTCAGGGCAGAGAGGATTGCTTTTATTATTTATTATTTCCCTCCTTTCCCATCACCTCTTGTTACAAATGAGAGTTTTGGGCACTTCCATTATAGAAACATGAAATCATCTAGGTTTTACAGTCTGAATATAATCCTAATATATAGGAAGATTGCTATCATCTTAGCTCACAGTTTTCTCAGGGTGAAATACAGCTTTGGGCAAAAATCCCAGAGACAGCTAAATCATCAGGTAACTTCTATCTAAAAACTACTCTGTGGACATAATTACTCATTTAAATCATATCAGCTTTGTGCAGATATGATGCATAGGGGCTGCTCAAGAGATGCACCACACAGTTGTACCACTCTGATCAGCTTCCATGTCCCGTGGGTTGTTTTCAGTATCACTAAGCTTGGCCCAAGGCAAGATGAGCAAATTGTGAGTTTTTGGGCTTTCTCTGTACAGATTCAAGACATGTTTCAGGAGCAAACACCACAATTTTGGCTAGCTACCTGAAGGAAAGAAATCCAGACTGTGAGAAGAAGTGGCAGATTGACTGTCAGCTGTTTGGAAAACAGTCTCCTTCCTCCTGGTATTTGTGTTACCTTAGTCTAACAACTCCATCAACAACTCCCTCTCTCTTTACAGAGGTGTGAACTTGGGAGAAAAAATACCTCCATAGTAAGTTGCGTTTCTGCATAGAGCTGATTTTAATACATCTCTAATTCTCCTGCTTTTAGATATGGATTCTCAGACTATTGATATAAAAACTCACACAGCCAACAAAACTTCTTTACTACATTAAATTTCAATATATAGTTTGCATTAATTTTGACACTAAGGACATGGATTTGTGAGGTGTCATTGTTCAGAACTTCCCTGCACTACCAAGACATTATTATGCTTTGTGGAGGATGTATTCTCTCCAAAAAAGCACACCCATGTGTTCAAAGGAATTATTTAAAGAAAAATATACATTGACTCTAATTACCTTTTAAGATGTGGTTTGTATCCCTGCCAGAGGCACTTTGTCACACAGCATAAAAAGTTATCAGAGAGAAAAGCATTGAAATCCTGAACATTCTTCTAGAGCAGCATTTTGAACTCTCGACAGATGTCACTAATGTACCTGATTCACAGTACATGCACTTTTACATTTTGTCATTTATATTGACTTTCCATTTGACACTCTCTAATGGATAATCAAGGTCAACTAAAGCATAATCAATTAGTCTGCATTAATTGGTGGCCAGAACTACATTTTTCTTGTGATTTCCGACATATCCGTGTACTGTACATCTTCCTGCTTTCCCCAGGGTCCCCCTCAAGCATGTTGCTTCCAGAGTAATTATAATGAGTTAGAATGTCTTTGTTCAATGATATTCCTGCAAATTATTCTCCAGGAGAACCAAACAGAAGGCAAATTTTGCCTTAAAATACTCCATGCTTCTATCAAAAAATATTTTCTCTTTCAGTGGCACATTGACAGAAATGCTATAAAAGAGACCTTGACAATCAGAGTGGCAGGTAAGAAGGCAGACTGAAAACTACCCCTTCAGGAAAAGAAAATGCACCTGAATAGGGTAAAGGGAAAAAAAATAAAAAAAATCAAAAGTGCTTCTCCCTGCTGTCTAAGTATGCAGAAAGGAAAAAAATCTGTTTACATTGCACCCTTTTTGCTCTTCTGTGCCATGTTTTCTCTTCTATTCCGTACTTACCCAGATTAATCTGCTCCCAAGTATCTTGTCCTTAGCATTCCTATTAACTTTGGAAACACCTTGAATTTCTCTTTGAGCCTTATGAGAATCACAACTAAACTTCATTTGATCCTGAGAAAACAAATTCCTAATCTCAAGACTTCAATGCCTTCTAGCCCTAGTCTGAGTCATCTGAAAATACAAGAGAAAAGAAAACCATGCAATACAAGGCAAAGCCACTCATCTGACATGTAGCTGCTTTATTTTTTCCCTCAACAGACAGATAAGGATGCTTGCCCTGCTGACAATAATACCATTTGGGTTTTGCCTTTTTTCTTTGATATGTTCTATGTATTCTTCACACATATATTCGTAACTCTGTCACCTACTGTGTTAGGGACTAGTTTTCCCAGTAATTTTCCATGGCCTTTCCCTAGGCAGAAAGACAAAAATTCCAGAGCCCCAAGTCCCAGGAGGTCCAAGGCTCCAGTGCTGTCTTGGTACTTCCTGGGAGCCAAGGCTGAGAGCAACTCTTTGAGATCCATTCTCATGGACAGAGCACAGCCAGTGCTGAATGGGGGGCACCAAAGGGGCTTGACCTTAGCGGGAATTGCATCACCACTTGTCCTCCTAATTGGTGCTTTTCATCAATTATGCTGATTTTCTAAAACCTATAAAAACACACTCACCCCTGGGGGGATAGGTTTTTGTGGACATTTTTCCATAACTGTCCCTGAATGCTTTCAAATAAATATCCTCTTTTATATTACTTCCTTACTAAAATTATCTCAAGTTTCACTTCCAGGTTGGGAAAAAGGCAACAACAGGTTCTACATGTCCTGATCATTCTGTAATAACAGTGATGGAAGTGTAATTTTTGAAAGGTGATGTCCATGGAGAGGTTCCTTGTTGTTTGTGACCAGGGACTGGACCAAATGCAATGGCCTGAGGCTGAGTCAAGGGAGGTTTAGGCTGAATATCAGGAAAATGTTCTTCATCTAGAGGGTGGCTGGGCACAAGAACAGGTTCCCCAGGGAGGAGCTGGAATTCAGTGATCCTTGTTGGATCCCTTCCAACTTAGGATATTCTATGATTTTATGATTGTCCCTAGTCGCCTTGTCCTTTGTGTTCCTGGATGGTTCTGCTATACAATGATTTTTGAAGAGAAATGTGAAGTTTACCTACTTTCTGCAATAAGGAACCTCTCCCTGGACGACATCTTTCAAAAATTGCAGGGAGCAGTCCTGCAATGACATCAGACAGCGCCTGAGTCCCCTTGGAGGCATCACACTGGAGACTTAGAAAACAGGGGTGCTGCATTAACAGGGCAATCCATGGCAGTGCCATCTCAGCCTTTTTGGCATTGTCATTTGTCATAGTTTTCTGCCCCACTGACCAGTAGGAGCAGAGATTCCTTAGTCCTTTTTCTCCTGTCAGTTTCCAGGAATGTCTTCATTTTAATGGTGCTCCCTTTTAACTCAGCAAAGCAGGACTGACTTGTGTAGACAGCAAGTAACAGCTTGGGAATGACCAGCAGTCACTCTCCTAAAAATCTCTCTCTACAAGTGCAGAAATAGCATGCTAACTTGAGACCTCTCAAAGAAAACAGGGAGCTAATGGCCTCTGAAAGCTTGTCACTCTGAGGTAGACTGAGACTCTAGTTTAAGGGCTTCACACAAGTGCAACAATTATTTAGGTTGCTGCCATGGAAACTCACACTGCCAATAGACTCATGGCAAGTGTTATGAAGCTAATGAAAAAATTCCACAAAAAAAAATTTGTTTGGTAATTTCATGACCTGGGTCAGCACATTTTGGATTTTTCCACCCAAGTCAGAAGTTTCATGAAATCCACATCAGACCCCCTTCCAATATGGCTTCTGACACTGTGCTTGAGCATTCTGGGGTAGCCAGTGCAGTGACATCTGTCACAGCAATTCTCTCTGCAGGTTAATCCTTTAGTTGCCACTCCTGCCTCTTCCATGCTGCACTGCAATGTGCTCACACATGGAAGTGCCTAAAGCCAGCATGCTCAAACACAGAAGACATCAGGAGAAAGGCAATATAAAAGTTACTTTGTTTGAGGTGTGTTTTGTGTCCTGCTTGCTGTGTGTCCCATTGGCAGAGTGTCCCTAGGCCAGCAGCACCCTGTAGGGCAGAGCATGGCAGTCTTTGCACCTTTTGACCACTCCACTCATCCTTCGTCTTTTTGGACATTTTGCTTCTTACCTATTTCAAAGTAATACCTTCTAATGAAAGAGTGAGTGAGGAAGTCAATTAGCATTTATTTAGTCCCCTACACGAGACATAAACAGCATAAAATGCCAGGCTTTACTGAACATGCAGTCCCATCTGAGACATCCATCACCTTAACAACTCAAAATTAAGAACAGGTGTCCTATTCACACAAAGATAACATACAAATTCACAGGACATCTCCAAACCTCACACAGAAGGAGGAGAGGTTGTGGGAATGATCTTTGCATACTGAGGAAAAAAAGGACTTTAATTATTTAGCTTGATTTTGTCACTATAGCAACAATGACTGTTCCAGGTTTTCTGCTACTGTTGAACTTCTTATTCTGACATACAATATTGCCATGGATTGAACTTGGCTGGATATCAGTAGCCCATCAAGCTGTTCTATCACTCCCCTCCTCAGCAGGAGGCAGCAGGGGGTGGGATAAGATGAAAAAAAATAAAACCTTGCAGGTCAAAATAGCAACAGCTTAATAAAGCAAAACCAAGGCCACACAGAGAAGCAAAGGAAAACAAAATATTTTTCCACTACTTCCTATCAGCAGGTGATGTCCAGCCACTTCCTAGGCTGCTATAGACATAATGGCTGCTCCAGAAGACAAACATCTTAAGATCCAGTGCCCCTCTCCACTCCATTTCTCTTAACTTCTATTGCCAAGCTGATGCCCTACAGGATGGAATATCCTTTGGTCAGTTTGGATTGACTGTCCTGGTTGGGTCCTCTCTCAAGATGTTGCCTACTCCCAGCCTAGCTGTGAGGAGGAAGGTAGAAGAAGGTGATAATGCTGTGCCAATGCTGCTCAGCAGCAGCCAAAACACTGGTGTGCCACCAGCATCCTTCTAAATACCAATAACAAGCACAGCTCTGTGAGTGCTGCTATGGAGATAATTAAATGAGCACTGCTGGGCAGAAGATTAAGTCCATCTCAGCCAGATCCAACACAAATATTGATGCCTGTGCCCACAGCCTTCAAGCCAAATGAGAGAAGGTAGGCAGTAGATTGGTCAGTGTTTCTTTCCAGGTAACACTAAAACCTACAAGCAATTCAGCTGAAGGAGAGACAGAGGCACTGCCAAAAGGAGAAAAGAAAAACAGAAATACAGAAATACATCCGTGGCTGATGGAAGACTGACGTATCTGACAAAGTGTTATGTATTGTTTTAACACAGCATGAAAAACAGAATGACAGCCCAGTCATGCACTTAGAGCAACTCTGCCAACAGTGGTTTTCCTCTTCCCTAAGCCTTTTATGGGCCCTTTATTTCCCATGTGACATTGCAGGAACAGGTACTTCAGAGTGGTGCCCACCTCCCCTCTGCACCAGCTTGGTGTCCCACTGTAAAAAGCTGACTGAGGCCTCCTCAAATACCTCTCTACACCAGAAGGAAAAATTCCTCATCAGCCAACCAACCAAAACATTGAGAAAGGCAAGCTTTGTCATCCCAAGGCAGAAAGAAAACAAAGATGACACATGTGGCTATGGGCTGTAAATATGTGTATCACCCTGCTCTGGCCAAGAAAAGAGCTTTTAAACCTTTCACAGTATAAATCACAATTATGTTCCTCTTCCTCACAGTTAGGGGTGCCCATCAGAATTTATGTTCAGAGTCATTAGGACAAGGAGCTGCAACATGAGATTCCTGCTTAGACCATTTTGCAACTGTCTGCTCCGAAAAAGTGCCAGACTTGCCAGTTAACAAACTAGGCCTGTAAATATTTACATTTATCTATAGCATTTAGGCCTGCAATTTGCAAGTCAACAGCAGGGTTAAAGTTTACACTGTTCTGCAGTTTAGAGCTGCGAGCACTTAGGCAAAACTTTTTCCAGATCACTTTCACAAAAAGAAAGGGGACAAGTATAAAAAACATTTCCACCTGGTTTTGCAGCATTCAGTAAAATTGTTATTCCAGAGATGTTATTTAAGTTGATGTATGGAGTATCCACTTAAAAAACCAGAAATGATGAAGAGAAGCAATTCCTTAACAAACAGAATTACATTTACTTAATATTCCAAGAAGGTAAGAAAACATTGTGCCTGATTTGCACAAAAGTTACTGCTGTTATGAAACACAAAAACATCAAACAGCATTACTTGCAAATCAAAAGTCATTTAATAAATTCACTGGTGATTACCTTGGGGACAAGAAAGAACTGCTGCTTAATGGTTTATTTTTAAGAAATTGGTCAAGGAAATGAAGTTGCAATGCTTGCCATCTGTATTAAGGCTCCTGAAAACACTAAAAGGAAGAAGCCTCACAAGCTTCAAGGCTGCATGCTGAAACTTCCAGGCATCTTACCCCTGAGAAATAAACCTACATTTAAGAAGAAACAGACTACTTGTGGCATCAGTTCACACTGTGTGGAAAGTTCAAAAGAACACAGGAATGCTGCGTTATTTCATAGTGCTGGATTTATATCAGATCTGAGCTTCTTTTTTTAAAGCAGGATGATTGAGGAATTCTAAGGAATTACTTGCCCATATCTTGAATCAAGACAATCATTTTGTAATCCATCTGCCAGATTTTTGAATAAAACAACATGGAAAAAACTCTGAGGTACACATCCTATGGTAACAAACTAAAACCACAGCCAATGAAGAACAAAAAGAGTTCATGTGTACACATCTACATTTTTTTTAATATAGAGTTTATGTTGCATCCCCCTTCAAAATGGATAAATCACAAACCCTTTGTTGAAATGCATATAACTTCTTCAGAACTCTCTGAACTGTTTTTGGCCTCTTCTGAAGATGGCAAGAATTATTTTGAGTATGTCAGACAAAAAAAGTATTTGATTGCTGAGAAGAGCAGAAGTGCCAGCTAAAGAGAGAAGGATTTATAACCCCGGAAAAAGGTTGGACTAGCAGACCCTCTGTGGGCCCTTCCAACCTGACCCATTCTGTGTGATTGCTAAGGAAATCAATTTGATTAATGCCTTCATTCAAAAGTGGAGGGCTTAATTCAACAACAATACTGAACATGTAGTTGGCCTCATGCTCTTTTGCATTATTGCCTTTCCCAAAGTTGGTGCACTAGTTGCAAGAAAGGAGGGAAAGTTCGCAAGATATCATTCCTTTACTCCTAAAAGGTTTGATTGGGATCTAAAATAACAGGCTTCTGGATTGCTTATTTTTTAATTAAAATAAATATTTGTGAGGGTTCCCCCCCCTTTTTCAGAGAGATCTGTCAACTTCCAACAGCCTTTCATCATCAAGAAACACTCTAAAATAATGCTTCATTTTAAAAACACTGTTCATACACAGATTTTGTTTTCTTTCTGTTACAAGAGACAAATCCTATGGCAAAATTTTATTTTCAGTGATGGTTCCATGCTGAAACACCTATCCTGCAGGTGGGGCAGGGTAGCACACCTGGGTGCATCAAAGACTCAAGAGGGAACATAGCACGCAGATTCCCAGAAAAGAGCATATGTGAGATATTAGAGTGCACCTTAGCATTACATCTGTTTTGAGGGATTTTGGGTTTTAGAAGGAATGTTGGAGAGGTTTCTCTAGAAAGCTGTTTTTGTGGAAAAGCATCTCACTCCTTTGAGATGGGGCTGCTGTGGAAGGTGTGCTTTTTGTTGGTTCTTTTTTTTTTGGTCCTATTAAATGTTACATCCACCTTCTCTAATGCAACTGGTGAATAAGGGGACTTGCCCGCACCAGCTCTAGTTACAGAGATTTAGATGTGACAAGACTTCTCAAGCAGCTGCACAGAGGTGTCTAAGAAATTGCTAAAGCTGTTACCTACAGAGGCTGGCTAGCAACAGCAACAGCCTGGCTTCTCATTCTGCACTCATAATACAGATTTAACCTCAGGAGCTTTGCAACCCTGCTCCCATTTAAAAAGGACAGTCTTTTGTTCTCAGAACTGTGCAGAAAACATCGTTATACCTGAGTGTGCACAAACAGAAACCCGAGTTACTCACCTTGAGACCTTGTCAGAAATCACAGGACAAAAGATGAAGCTCAGCATTTGCCAAACAGCAAAAGATAAAATGTTGATCTTATTCTTTAAAATGTACTGTGTCTGAAAATAGGACGGAGAAAAAGCTTTTAAGACCTTGTATCCCAAGAAAGCATGTCTCATTTGTTCATTTCCAAAGGGATTACCTTCAAAATGTAAGACATCTTTGATAGAGCTTGTTCTCATTTACTGAAAACAAATGAAAGAGGAAGCAACGAGGGAGAGGAACAGAGATGCCCTACATTACATACAACCAATATTCTTTGCTAGCACAAGTTTAACAGAAAAACACTTTGTTTTCATGTTTTCTTCCCCAAGAGAATGCTGATATGGAACAAGCAGCAACTAAAGATGTGTCAGCTACCAACCACCTGCAACTTGAAGATCTTCAGAGAATACTGGCAATGAACAGATAGTAACTTACTTCTTTCTGTGTGTTTGTGTGTCTGTACTTATCGCCCCCACTCTCACTTAAAAACCAGTATCATGTTCTTGAAGTTATCAGATCCATGCAGAAAATCATCTCTAAGCATGAGAAAGCTGACAGAAAAATATCAGCATGGAATTACATAACAATTACAAGGAAATGTCCATTCACTTTGGTTTCCCACTTAAAGCACCAGATGAAAACGGAATAATTTAGCAAATTTTTTTGCCTTCACATAGAATTTCAGAATTGTTGAAGTTAGAAAACATATTTAAAATCAAGCCCAGCTGCCAACCCAGCACCACCACCACATTTACCATTAAATCATGTTCTCAAGTGCCACATCCACACTTAATATCTTCCTGAAAATGGTAGATTTAATATTTATGGTATAGTGTTTTGTCCTATGACTGCAGTTTGTTTTCCTCCTCATAAAAAGAAACAAAGGTCATACTTAGCACTATTATATCAGTTTCATTTCTGCACCTAACAAGGTTATTTCCTCCTTTAAGAGAAGTCTAGGATTCAGTCAAATCCTGTTCTATCCTGTTTTCATCACAGCTTTCAAAAACCTGATGTGCACAAAAATTCAGAGAATCAAAGGTTTAGAAAAATCTCAAGACAAAGACTTGGAACAGAACAATACAGCACGTTTGTGTGCATTTTCCTTCTGTCTTACAGCAGCAAAAATGTCAGAGGGAAAAGATAACTAAGCTGTACAAGCACTAGCTGGGCTGGAGGAAGATAAGTATGTTAGGACAGGATATGTGACCCAGGGAAGAAGCACAGGAGTGAGGGATCAGCCTCTCCCCTCACTTTCTGATGAAACCAAGGCTATCATGTTTCAGAAGACTGAGAAAAAAGGGGTAGGTCCACTCTATTATAAAAGGCAACATTTAAGAGAAGACAGTAAAATTCCACCATTACAGAATGGTTGAGAAAATATAGAACAATATTTCCCAGATACCTCAGTCTTTGAGCATATTCTAAGGATACAGCATCTGGCTGACTTAATAACTGAATGCTACCATTCCAGAGAAGTGTTTGCTGTTATAAATAAATATATATAATAAAATAAAATAAATAAATAAAATATAATAAAAATAGCAGAGTTATTTTTATTTCTGTACATGTGCTAATAACCACCCTCACCCTGCAAGTTTTTTCTTCCAACTTCCACTATTTCACCTTTACAATAAAGAACTCTTCTCAATGATAAATATGAGAAATGACTCAATAACTATTATTTAAAAACCACATAAATAGAAGGCTGGTTAGGAACAGCATAAATCATCTTAAAGCAGAAAAAGTAGGGGGTTTACAAAAACCGAGAAAAAGGAAGTGCAGAGCTGGAAGGCATTCAAGTGAGAATTTAGACTTTTCAGAAGCCCATGTTTTAACAATGTCATTACAACCAAATCACTGCATAATCACAGAAGGAAATGTTTCCAAGCAAGTTTCCCTCATGCTGTTCCCAGAAGACCTGTCCCAAACATGCA
The DNA here is from genome assembly GCF_028769735.1 of Zonotrichia leucophrys gambelii. Taxonomy (NCBI): domain Eukaryota; kingdom Metazoa; phylum Chordata; class Aves; order Passeriformes; family Passerellidae; genus Zonotrichia; species Zonotrichia leucophrys. The sequence continues at coordinate 109,289,737 of NC_088169.1, forward strand.
AGAACAGAGCAAGAAACAAGAAATGTTTTAATTAGGCTATTACTCTATTAACTTAACTCATCTGGGAAATACCAGCAATAACTTATTCAGCCTAAATTGTCATTCTTTAATTGCTTTACCTAATAAAAGGCTGTCTTCAGTGGCCAGTCTTTCACAGCTGCCTTACAACCTGTTGTGGGCACCCCTTCAGGTAGGTTAAGGGAGATCTCTCCTCAAAATCTGCTTTAACCTACCTGAAAGGGTGCCCACAAGAGGTTTTCAGCCAGCTCTCCTAAAGCTCCAGCTTCAGTCCCCAGAGCATCTCTAAGCTCTCATTCACATGTCACAAACATGACCTAACTTCCCGGCATCACACTGAATCCCTGAGCTGCTGGGGAGGGAAGACAGAGCAGGATTAATGGCAGAAGGAGGAGCAAAGAATGATTACCCAAGTTCACCATAAGGCAATGTGTTCTGCCAGGTGCTCTTTCACCAAAAGGGCGACTGTCAGAATGAGCAGAAAAGACCAAAATGATCTGACACTCAAACACCTGGTGGCCAGGGTGGCAAGGAACCCTGAAAAAAGCAATAAAATGATCCTTCAAGCCTATTAATTAATAAACATGTGACATTCATCAGTTCAAACAGTTGCAAAACTACACAGGTCTTATAAAACTAGTTTGCTTCCCCTCCTCAACAATACACAGAGATGAATAGAAATGATACAAGGAAGAGAGAAGCATCAACCAAGCCATGGGACGTGTGCGTCGTTAGTTACATAAATTTAGCATGGAGAGGCTTAAAGAGCAAGCCATAAACATCTCACTACCCATAAACATCTCACTACCCAGGCAGGAGTCATCAGCATTCTCCCAGCAGCAGCAGCACGCTGCAGAGTAGGAGTTTGAATTCCCTCCAGCAGCTGACAGCACAGCAGTGCATATGCAAAGTCTTCAGAGCCATAAGCCTTGCTTTAAAGTTGAGCACACAGTGCATCTCAAGACAGTTTGCCAACTTCATTGGGAAAATATCAATGCATTACTGTTAAAAGCCTGTATATGTATGTGCCTGTCTCACAAAAGTCTGAATGGCATCAAGTTAACCAACTTTAGCAGGTCTTTTCCTAAATCCATGATATGTTTTTAAATGCAGATGCATTAAGGCAGCTTTTAAATTACAGAGTGCTGTGGCTTGATATAGAACTGCAGTGAAGGTATCTGTTGTTTTGTAATCAGCTACCTGTGATCTCTGAGATCTGAGGAGAATTCCAGTGGGGGAGTTAAAGGTTTAATCCAGCTGGGAGGCTTTGATCTGCTAAAAAGACATTTTAGAGATGAATCTGAAAAGAATCAGGGTTTCAACCTGTTCTTCTTTGTTCAACCTTGTTCTGTTGCCTAACAAAACCTGCACATGCTAGACTTGCAGTGGATTTGACTGTAAAGCCTTTATTTACCAAACATTTCTAATGTATTATATTGCTTTATATAGCTGGCTTCTATGCAATCATATAAAAAATCTTGCCATGTTCAGCGCTCTAAGATTTCTTTCCTAATGTGATTACTTATTTGAAAAACATGGAAGAGGACAGATAAAAGAAGGAATTACCAGTAATATTTCAGATGGCTAGTTTATCCCCCATCCACTACTTTGGCAGCACTAGATCATGAAGTGTTTCCCTTGTGAAGTCACTAATAGATTGTCAATCAAATTTCTAAAATAAATATCCTGTGTGTTACAGTCACTTTCACTATGCTGATCTGTTTTTTTTTTTCCTGCCCCCAAAATGGATCTCCTTTAAGAAAAACTGAGTATAGATTCTCAAATGATCTAGGAATTTCTGATATGCTTATATTTAAGCTACTATAAACCTCTTGGTTGGCATATTTGAAACGCCCTTTCTACCCAAGAAATCCTTCCAGAAACCAAATAAAACCCAACCAAACACAATCCCCCACCAAACAGGATTATTACATGCTGGTGTCATTATAATGATTCTAAAGAAGAAGCAGAAATTAGAAGGTTGTGTGACCTACTAAAATATTGACTCTTCAAACAGTAGGGCTGTGTTTAAATAGATGTAAAGAAACAGCAAGTGCCTTACCTGCTACTCCAAGGATCCAAATCATCGCCCACTATCTACATTCATTCCTAGAAAAATTGATTAAAGAATTTCTTGACATTTAAAATTACTTCATAGCCTAGGTGGTTTTGTGGTCAGGAAGCAAGTCAATGGCTTTACAAATAGCAGAAGAGAGGGTCAGAAGAATTATTTCATGGAGGGAAATGTTACTCTCATGTTAACAAATCCTATGCAGGAGAGTAGGACCCTCAGTGGAGACTGAAGGGAACTGGAGGGTTAAACTACCAAGCCTAGCTGACACTTGGCAAAGTCTTTCTTTTCACACCCTAGTTTACTAGCAGGAAGAAAGATATAGAGAAATTAAGTAATTCTGTTTTGGGGTGGTCCTATCTTAATGAATATAACTTGAGATACCTCAGTGTCAAGCCTTCAGAAGCTCACAAATTTTCTTACATCCTAGAACCCCAGCAGCTCCAGCACTACCAAAATTGAAGTGAGAAGCACCAGCATTGGGTCTTTTTATTGTTGTTGTGTGTGTGTGATAATACACTGTCTTCAATGAATGGAAAACAATAAAGAAATATTGCCAACACTTACCAATGTGGTAAGTCTGCAATGCACCCTAGTCTTGGGTATATTTATAAAAATATACCAGCTCAGGTCACAAAGTTTTCTATGCTTGAATGAATATGGGCACATTCATCATCACTTCATCTGGAAAAGAGAAATTTCAAGCAAATCTCACAGAAAAACTCATCTTAAATATAGGAACTAGCCCAAGTGTTATAAAGACAAATAGAGAGACAGCAGATCAAAGTGGTGCCAATCCTTGGAATAGCCTTCTAAAACTCTGAGGTTAGGAATACTATTAGAAATGATGAAGCAAATGACACCTAGTGCCATCAAAACCCTGCATGTGTTCAGTCCATGTCATTTCACACAATCTACTCCAGAGGGAATTATAGTTGTGCGTAAGGTTTACAGAACTCACATGAGGCCATGCACACCATATCATGATATCGCACACTGCAGCAAAAACAAAACCTTTTATTTTAAAGATTAATAAAGAGTTTCTGTTATCATCCCCTGTGCCTTAAAACCTTTGTAAAAATCAGGTATCTACCTCAGTATGTGGAATACAAGAACTTAAATTTATTCAACTCCCTCTACAGCTTAGCCACAACAGAGCTCCTTGCAGTGGGCAACACATTTTTAACACATTGCTTTATCAGAGGCTTGTCATGGGAAATAACTTAAAGTAATTTATTTAATAAGATTGCCATGATAGCCAATAACATTTCAACAGGAAGGTTGCTCTTTGGACTAATTAAAACTAAAGCTTTGGAGACCTTTGGGCTCCTCTCCCCCTATCCCCCCCATCCAATTGCCTTCAAAGGCATGAGAGATGAAGAGTCTTTCTCAAGTTGTTTACTAAACGTAATTTGATAGATTTTTGAGCTCTACTAATGAGCTCATGTGTCTTGCATATTAAATATTGTGACAGAATAACTCTGGGAATGCTGAGTCCTTGGTCCTTGGACTACATAAAGAACTGATCTAATGAAGGTCCCAACTCCCTCTACACTTTGTGACTCAGTATTATAATATTATTCCTACTCTATTTTTCCTGCTTGCATTTTTTATCTTTCTGGACATGGCAGCAGGTTATATTTGTAAATATAAATATATATGATAAAATATAAATATAAAGCTGTGTTCATTTTAATACATGAATTTGACTGTAGGTATAATACAGAAAATTTGCCTTAAATTTTACGTATTACCTTCATTTTTGTATTTCTTATGAGACAAGACAAAACAGAAAAATACATGGAAAGTACTTTACATTTGGTCTTGGCTTAAAATTGACAAGTCTTCTGCTAAACTCATCAACCAAAGGCACCGTCCAAAGTTTCTCTTATGGTAGGTTTTCCTGACTAAAGAAAAAACACATTGTGACCTTGTCTGATCCTACATGGATACCTCATCCCCATAGAGGAAAGCTAAAGAAACAAACAAACAAACAAACAAAAAAACCACCACCAAGGGAAAAACTAAAAAAAAAAAAAACAAAAAAAAAACCCACAAAAAACCTCAAAAAAACCCCACCCAATAAACCCACAAAAAACCAGTTGAATGGTCAGTTCAGTTGTTTCCATGCTACCATTATCACACAGATAAGTTTGTATTAGAATGGATATATGTGACTGAAAATGATTAAGGTTAATGCAAGATTCTGTTGGCACAAAGTTCTCATATGAAGAATTTTTTTTTTCTTATTCTAGCTCAGGTAATCAGGTAATTTTTCCTCCTCTAACGATGGGAGGGGAGAATAGAAAGAACACAATACAGTTGAGTTTTACCTGTCATAATTGGCATAACATTCCAATTGAAGTAATGAAAACCTTAAACTCTTGCTTAGAAATACAAAAAAAATTTCAATCACCAGTCCTTTACTTATTTTATACCAAAGACATAATAATAAAATTTGAAATTCTGCCATCTCTTCTACGATTGCTGAAACAGAGGTATACCTTAAAATAACATGCAAATAATACAGTGTTTGCAGTCTGTATGGTTTTTCTTCTCTTTACATAGATATATCCCACAGCTAGTTAATATTTAATAATTTGCAATAGAATATGTCAGGATATATATATATATACATATAAACATAAAAGTATCTAATCTTATATATTTTATTGAACACCATTTCATTGAAATCTTGCTGAAGTAATTCCTATAGCAGTCTGGTCAGAGCAGAACTCCAGCATGAGAGGCACACTACAAGTAAATAATGCCTCCAACACAAAGATTTTACTGTCCACTGGAAAGTCAGCCAGATCCAACTAATTTTTAAAGTTAAATGGAAAAATTGGAGAATAAAAGAAGTATCTAATTTCTAAAATGAAAGATCTCCTGTTTTTTCTTTTCCCAAAATATATATTGTGAACAGAAATTTTAAAAATATTTTTTAGGGATACTACTCCTAGTCAAACTCAGATAAGATTTTTTTTTTTTCTTAATTTTTCAAGCACCTGAAGTTTCTAAGAAAATGTGTTTCTGGTTAAATATTACAATCAGACTGACAGATTTATCAAGAAAACTCCAATCTCAAACTTTGCCCAGTTTATTTCAGATCCTTTTTCAAAATCAGAAAATGAACAGTTGAAAAGCAAGAATCATTGTTGGCCAAAATTAGAAGGTCAAAAAATGATAATTTTCAGCAAACTTAGAAATTAATTTAAGAAGTGAAAGATTTTATGTGATCTACTATTGTGATATATTTTTTCTTAAACAAACCAACCTACTTTCTGCCAATACATGCTATTTAGTCAAAACAATTACAAATTATACACTACAGATCCTTCTAAATATTTATTTTGCTTGGAAAATTTATTACTCAGACCAGTTAACACTCTCATTTATCTAGAAATATCTTCCCATTTAACCTGATTCATTTCAAGTCACTAGCATGCAAGCAAAACGAAATAAGGGGATTGTGAAAGCAACAGGCAAACATTTTCTTGATATTGTTCAAGATATTTTTGATTTCTGGAGATTCTACCAGATGCATCTGTTGGTTTGCTGCAATGCTAACACACTGAAAAACCTTCAGGTACCAAGAGCCCTGATTCTACACAGAATGGAACGCTGAGGACAATTTTTCTCCAGTTTCTTGAGATCATCAGGGATGAATTCTGCTGTTTTTCTGGCACTACTCCTTGAGCTGCCATTTTCCACACCCACTTTTAATGTTCATCAGCTACAGAAGCCACAAATCATACAAGCACACAGGTGGAACTGACACGTTAAGCCCCTTGCAATCACTCCTCCATGGTAGGAACAGCCATGGTGTCTTTTAGAGACAGGCTGAAGTATGGTTAAGGAAAAAGTCACAGGCTAACTACTTTTTGTGTAAAAAATTTATCCCAAAGTGGTTTTTCCAGCCTATTTTTAGTCCGTGTCTCAAAGCTGTTATGTGCTTAAATAGGGTATTAGGAGAAATGTGTTTGCCTGGTCACTCACAGAAAAATGTTCTGTATAAAAGTTGCATGAAGGAGCAGCACAACTGAAGAAAACAAGCAAAGAAAAATAAAAATCCATCGCCCATCCTCCCAAAAAAACATCAACAACAGAAAATCTCCAAGCAAGCAGGGAAAAAAAACACACACACAAAAAAAAAAATCTGGAAAAAATCATAAATGCTTATGCCAAATTCCCTATGCAAATGCCAGATAGTGAAAAGTACATTCACTATTTTTGCTGCATTATTATTTTTAAGCAAGAAAAAAAAAAAGGAAAAATAAGAATTTAACTTATTAACAAACAGGCTTGACTATTATTATGTCAGAAGATGTACAGCAGGCAGTTCACCAATACATATTCTGGAATGAAATATCTATCAAATGGAAATTTTTCAGGGGTAACAATACAACTTCTTGTGACTTGCTGTGATTCCTAGAGTTCAGAAGTAATCTGCATGTCATCCAAGACATCAAATACTTCTGACTTTACATAATTTAATAATAAAACCTATTCTGGGATACCAAATAATAAACCAAAATATGGCTCATAATTATTTAAGAGAATTTCAGCAATTCACAACAGTTAAACTAATCCATCCACCAGCAAGTCCATGGTTGAAACAATATAGCTGTGTCTATAACAGCTGAGCAAAAAAGAGAGAAAAATAAAGACATATTTCAATTAAAAATATAAGAAAACTACCACATTGTCTCTAGCACAAATCCCACATTCCTCTTTAGACAAATTGCTTTACCTACTGATCAAGAACCATCTGTTCGCACCTCCTGCTCCCTCTGCCCCTCCTCCTTTCTTTTTCTTTAAACAAAACCTTTCCTTTTAACCTTTTGAGGCTAGTTCACTATAATTAGCTAAAAGTAGCAGGTATCACACAATTTATTGCACAGCAGACAAAGCAGGAGCAAGAGGCATTCAGAAATGACCCAACCCAGCTCTTGGATAACATTCAACTGAGTCCATTATGGAGACAATAAAAGTTCAGGGTCTGGCTCAAGCAGACACATAGTCCAGCTGTATGTGGCAGCTAACTCCCATAATCTTGTTTCAGATATTTTTATTGCCTCAAGCATTAGAATCTATTGAGCTTCAGCCAAAAAGTCCAGCTTCTATAATTTCTTTCCCTTGTAGTAGCAGTGAGAAACTTATGCTTGAATGACACTGAAGGTCATTCACCAAAAAGGGAAATAAAAATCAAGGAAACTCATCTCCTCCTCAAGTTAAAATTCTGTCTTAATAAAGCCCTGCTTCTTTCAGCTACTCATCTAGAGTACAATCTAAAGAAGCTCTGTCTCCTCATAATGTAAAGGTGAAAAAAAAAATGAATTATTTTCGTAAATTCACAGGGAAAGATAGTCTGATCCTTCCTGAAGCATTGAGGGTGCATCATCTATGTCATTTCCCATTTTAGTGGGCTTCAGTAAGAATGCCTGTGCTAAACTGATAAATAGTTGATAAAGTTATCCAGACATTTGTCCCTGAATTTCTAAAATCTTCTGTGCCTGCTCCATAAAAATAGGGGTCTTGATGTATTATTTATTAGTAATATGTCCTTCAAGTTACGTGGGATATTAACCTACTTTAATGGTCTTGGTTCAATCAGCAGAAGAAAACCACAGGGAAAAAAAAAACAAACATGAAAATGCGATCTTGATAAACCAGAAATCCATTAATTAAGAAGTTTCAGGTTATTTTCTTACAGTTTTCTCTATTATCTCTTCTCAAGCCACTCTAACCATGACAAGAATGTTTATACACTAATGCGTGCATATGCATATTCATTAATATTCTAGCACGTTAAATATAAAAATCACAAACATATTCCACAAAACAAAGTTGGTCTGAATACTGAGAAAAGGGAAACCGACAAGGTTTGCATTTCAAATGTCAAATTAGAAGCATACTCATTAGAGTTTCCAAAGAAAACAATTCCAAAAAGAAGTAGGAGGTGCATGAACAAAAGCCACACAATGAATTATTTGTCAGCTCCAGCTGGAAATTATTTTTTTACCTTTAATGGAATAAATATAACTCCAGTTTTTATACTTTGAAGACTATTTTTGCAGCTGTGGCACTACAGAAGTGAACAAAAGCTGGGTGAACACAGCAGACAAGGAATGCTTTTTCAGTCACTGAGAACTTCACTAGGCTGCCACAACTTCTTAAATAGGGTAGGAAGTGGCTTAGCCACTCCTCTGACAGTTCCCTCAGGACCTACAGATGTGTCTGATCAGGTCCCATGGACTGGTGCACCTCCAAGGTCCTTAGATGGGGGATTGTTCCTCCTCTCAGCCCCTGCCTTTGCCTTCTGGGCAGTGTGGCTGGAGCACTTGACAGTGGAGAAGGATGCACAAAAGTGCATCAGCTAACTCAGTTTTCTCCATGTCCCAGGTAACCAGGTCTCCTGTGTCCTTGCAAAATGGGTGCAGATTTTTTCCTATTCCTCCTTTTATCACTGACATGTCTATAGGAGCATGTTTTGCTGCCCTTGACACTCCCTGGCTGGGTGTGACTCTATCAGGGTGGAATGGATAAATGTGGTATGTGATAGGGAGTAAGTTGCTTGGTTTTATTTGGTTGCTTTCTTTTTTTAAGATATAGAGATCTATATTAAATAACATACTGTATGAGGTCAGGGTACACTTGATAAAAGAGAATCACTTTACTGGTGGGGAGAGAGGGAGAAAAATCAACTGTCTTAGTTAGACTAACTTTCTTAACCCTAAGAACTTCCTAGAGTGGTTCATGGCTTTATCTCATGTTTAGTAGTCAGTCCATACACTTGCACTGTTGATTTATTTCACTATTAGAATTCTCCAACTAGAGATGCTGAACTGTCTAACTTTTATTGTTCACTTCAAACTACTCTTATGAGCAACTGAACCCTGCGAAGATGTCAAAAGAAGAAAAATCTTACAAGCTTATTTTCTGTTTAGTGGACTGTAAGCAATATAAATATTAAACAGACTGTGCATCTTAAGTATGCTATGAATAAAGATTCAAAATACTGAAAGGAAAACCAGACAAAACAGCAGAATGGCTTTGAATACAATATAAGGGCTTGTTTGTTTGCTTTCTCCAAATAAACTATTTTCTTTAAATCAAACAAGGGAAAATATAAGACATGACGCAAATTTTAAATAAGACATAAAAGTAAATACAAGATACCGTCTAAGAGATCTCTTGTTTATATTATTATACTACATTAGTAGAATACTTATGGGTAGTTTTATAGGTCATCATTTGAGCAAACAAATCATAAGACATTGTCAGATGACAAACAGTAGAAGGAAGAATTCTTGTCAGTAAAATGCCAAATAAAATTATGAAGTGCATATATTTTAGAGAAGAAGTCAGAAGAGGAAATAAATACAACTTCCAAGAGAAATTCTTGAAATCATGCACCTAATAATAATTCCCAGAAATTACAGGTTGCGGCGAGGTGTAGCTGGCCTTCTAGGTCAGCGTCCGGCTGGCTGAGGTTAAGGCCAACACCCAGCTGCATCCTTCCAGCCCCCCTCAGCGTCGTAAGGGCTGTGCTGGTTGCAGACTGGATCGCTGCTAAACGACGAGAAGGAAGGAGCTGGACACTCGCTGGGGGCGAAATAGGTTTATTGGAAAACCCATGATGCCAACCACGGAGTGACCCCCTGATGTACCAGCGAATGACCCAGAACAAAAGGTGCATCAGGGTTATAAAGGGAAGGGGTGGACCCGGGAGGGGTTTACAGAAGACCAATAGGGGAAGAAGAGGGGATGAGCTTAACACAAATGACATAGTGTGTTGGAGAATTTTGCTCAGATGTGGCTTGAAGGAAAAAAGGCCATGAAAATATCCAGCTGATGGAAAAGTAAAAGGCAGCTGTGAGGAGCAAATTCGCAAAGCCTGTTTCTGTAAACAACAAAGTTCTCAGGCTGTTTTTTCATAACAGGTAAATATCTTGTCCTTGGCTAAGTTTTGGGAAAGCAAAAGTGACAAACATGAAGGCTTTGAGAACCATTCATATCAGGGTGGGAAAACAAATCTTGGTTTCAATAACAAACTACAGGTATTGAAAACAAAAGGAGGGATTAATGTGTGATCTGTAACCTATGATGAGCTCGGGTTTTGCAATATGTATGAGCTTAATTAACACTGTTATAAAATGAGCATGATGGATGAATAAATCGGAGTTCAATGCTGATCAGAGGATGGGTCGTCTCCCTTCGCTTTCTACAATAGTGGAGAGCCCAATAGGTACAAGGCTCCTGGGACCACAGCCAACCACAACCCCCAAAGAGGAGAAGCTTCTGGAATGCTAGGTGGAGTGGGAGGGTGATTGACTTGGCCCAGGGAGGAGAAAAGGCATACATATAAGGGAAAAAGGGGAGGAGGAATTATATAACCTAAAAGATTGACAATATAACTGGCAGGGCTGTGGCGGGAAAACTGAGGAGGGCAGAACCATTTTTGCCAAAATGGGGGGGAGCAGATACATAAAATGGGGGAGGAATTAAATGAACTTAACGAACACACTACAACAACAGGTGGTGAGGTCTTCCATAGAGGTTTACTGTGGCATTAACTTAAATGAAACTAAAGTTGAAAAACATAATTTAAAAAAAACCAGAAGAGTCAAATTGAAATTCCAGGTGCAGCAAGTCTCAGACAGAGTCAGATATTTTAATGTGGTCTAAGTAGCCATAGCTTTAAGGTCCTCTGACCCTTTTTGATTTGAAGTTTCTTTTACTACAGCTATTATATCATTGGGGATGGAAAACCCTCTTGTGTGGGCAGTGGGCAGAATACTGATGATGTAACTCATGATTATGTAGATGGAGAATGTAATTGCTGACTTTCAAAAATAGCAGTAGCTAATTCCCCCATGACCTCTTTGAGCCAGTGGAAGCTGCTGAAGGAGATATCTTCATAGAGTAATTAGGAAGCCTGGGGATATGACTCTCTCAGGAGGGTTATCTTAATTCTATATTTTGCTATTTGTACAGCAAATTTTAATGCATCTAATAATTTATTTTTTTAAAGTGTCATGATGCATCAGCTACGAGATTGATATAAGGAGAAAGAGAAGTGGGGGAAAAAAGGCAAAGGTAGCAGATTGGGAAGCACAGATTTCCAGTATCCAGTGAAATTAAACCTTCCACTATTACAATTCAGACAGAGTTTTAGTGAGTCACATCCACAATGCCCAGCCTGGCATCCAACCACATCAATAAATAAACTAGTTGAGAAAATATTGTATTTGACAGAGTTCTCTAAGAGCCACAAGCTAAGAGCAGTCTGCACTGAGGACAGGAAAGCAGTCATTGGTAAAAACATAACAACACTGAATAACAAAAACCATAAAATATTCCACTTCTCTTTCAAGGGACATTTTTCTACTATGATTCAGCTTCAGTTTCATTGCAAGCTCGGTAGTAGATTCATCCTCAATTTGGATTTCTTTGTGGAGCAGACATTAACATCTGAACCAAAGTGAATTAACAGGAGCATGAACCTCTTTCAGGTGAATTTAAGCTCATATAATCCTAATTATGAATTAAATGCTGGAGGCTACCAGCATTTAGCTCATTTCACCCATACAGGTGAAATAAAAATAGAAAAACAGAAATCTGATTTATCCCACACTCTTTCAAAATAAATATTTGTTTCCACAGAAAATATTTTCTAGATCACATTTTCATGATCTTTTCATGAAGACTATATATGACATAACTTTTAAGGTTCAGAGCAAAGTGGACATCAAGTCCCAAAATATCGCCTTGTTATGATGAGCACCACATCACAAACCTCCTTCATTAAAAGGCACAATAGCTATTTTTGCTAGCTATAGAGGTTCAAAAGGCAGGATGCCAAGGTGTACATAGAAAATTCTTACAGCCACCTTTCTTTTTAAGTGAGGAAAAAGAGCTCTAATATGTCAACATGGGAGTCTCTGCCAATAACTACAGAAATTGATGAAGAGTGCAGTGCCTCAGTACCAAACAGAGATTACAGACCAGGCTGTTCAGATGCTAAGATCTGGAATTTGCCACTGACACGATCATCTCTGCATTACAAAGTACTCCAGTCCAGGCTTTCTATTCCCACAGATTAGTACCTAAAATTATTTCTGAAAGGTACCACGGGAAAAGTATAGAACAAGAAAAGTTTGTCTTGCTCTTATCTAGGTTTTAAGTAGCAAATTATAATTTTTTTCATCCTTACTCCCCATCTGTTCTAGAAATAAAGCTATTTAGAAGTTTCACCTTCTGAAATTAAAACAAGAACTCTGGGAGAGCAGTCAGTGTTCCACAAGGCAAACACCAGACTCTTTAGTGAATTATAACACAAAATCTTTAGAAAGTAGACATCTAGGAATCATTCAAGGATACCATGTTCCCAGAAGTTAAACATTTCACATAATCACTTCTACTTGAAATACTTAAGACACTGAAAATTCCACCTAACCTAGTAGAAAATGTGAAGTCTCCTATTTATTTTTTTTACTCTATCTGCCAAGATCTGGACTAGCTACAATAATGCAGATAGCCAAGATGCAAAGGGAAGCACTTTTAATGTACTGGATCTACCATGTATTATTTTTAATCACAATTATTTTATCTGGTTTCATACATTAGATAATGTGAATATATAAAGTAAGCTTAGATGAGAATCTGTATCCATGATCACTGGCAGAAAACTTAGATTGAAAAAACCAAAAAAATATACAGCCATAACAGTGTCTAGAGAATCAGGGGTTCCATAAGAGTTTTCAAACAATAAAATACATCCAAAAACAAACCCTAAGGCATGCAGAAACCTAGCATGTTTCTAGGGACCTAAACAAACACAAAAAACTTAAGGTTTTTCATTGTCTCCGGAGAATCACATTTAAGCTTTAATAGTGACAAAAGCAAAACACACTGCTCACACTTTTAATTTACCACAATGCAGCTGTTTAGAATGAAGTCAGAAATCACAGTGCTCATAAGCCCATCACATTATTTGCTGCATTGTTGTCCCTGACAATACCTCAAGGTCTTCCTTCAGAGCACAGTGAGAAATACTTGAGAATAACACAGATGTTTTTACTACAGCCTTCCTTATGCTCTCACACCATCAGTACAAAACTCCATTTTGCCATCAGCAAAAGAGGAACAAAATAATCCACCCACAAAATTTTTATTAGAACAGTTTCCTTTAGAAAGGGAAGCCATACTGTTGCATATATCTACCATCAGTCAACACTCAGGTTAATCCAACATAATCTGATTAAGTAATTTCTAATTAACAGAGATAACTACCAGAATTAAAATTAAACAATCATTTTGTGTCTTTATCTTCTTATGTGCCCTGTGCATAGAGACACACAAAAAACCCCAAAACAAACAATAACAAAAACCACCATAGCAAGTGCAACGGCAACCTTTGTCACAGAAAATGTCTGTAATAAAATGAATATTTAACTAGTTGATGTCAAGGTAAACCACCATGCACTGCTCTCTCACTGACTACACAGCCCAAATCCTCATCACACTATGTAAATACATTGAACAGTGACAATTTTCTCTGGGTAAATCCATACAACCTCACTGTACCTAACCATGGCAAGATGATGGCAGTGGCAAGCTCTGCCAACAGACAGAAAAATCACGTAATGAATTGTACCCAGGGACTGTCCAGGACATCCACCCAGGAAGAGCAGGAAACAAAACCAGAGTAGCCTGTAATACATCAGTGAACCATCCAGGAGACAGGACAAGAATTGAAAAAAACACCAAACCCAAAAACTACTCACAGTGTAGGTGTGGAGTCCACGCAATCAGTAAGTCAGAGCAGCAGAGGCACCAACAGAAGGCACAGCTCACAGCAAGCTTGGGCTCCCAAACCTGTGAGCCTGGCAGAGGTGTGGGTGTCACAGATAGGGCTGGGAGGAGAAACTGAGGCTCATTGCCCTGAGAAAAGGCACCTGGGAGACCCTCCAGCAGCCTGCCAGTACCCAAAAGGAACATACAAGAAAGTCAAAAAGGGATTTTTTTACAAGGGCCTATAGTAATAGGACAAGGGGAGATGGCTTCAATCTGAAAGAGTGCAGGTTTATCTTAGATATTAGGAAGAAATTCTTCACTATGAAGGTGGTGAGACACTGGAACAGGTGTCTCAGAGAAAGGGGCAGAAGGCCTCTGTAGATACAGGGAGGCACAGAGATAAGGAAAGAGGAGGCAGGCTACCCAAGAGAATTACAGGCACATTATCTGAGTGGGAATGTGTCACAGCACACGTCACATTTGAAATAGCCACAATCACAGAGTATTATAAAATTACAGAAGGCTTCAACCCATACAGAGTAACACCTTACCTCGCGAGAAGGCTGCAAGCAATTACCCTTCTTTTGTTTCAGCCCAGCCTTTTATACCCTGATGTTAATGCATTGCACCTGTGTGCCCTCTGTTCCCTTTGGGATTGGTCAGTGCCCCTGGGCACTCCATGGCTCATTACCTTCAATGCTGCTCACCTGCTTTTCACAGCTGTAGCCCATTGGGGATGAGGCTCAGCCCAGCCCCACTCCCAATCATCACAAACTGTGTACCTACAGGAATGGACAGGTGAGACAAACCAGAGCTCAGGTAGAGCTGGAGGACATGAAGTTCAAAGACTGCATAAACAAGAGTGGTTCTGACTGAAAGAAAGCTGAGAAAATCACAGATTATTCATATATTCATAGAAGGTTAAGGGTTAGTAGCCATGTTAAAGATCATTTAGTTCCAACACCCCCTGCCATGGGCAGGGATTCCTTCCTCTAGACCAGGTTGCTCAAAGTTCCATCCAATCTGGCCTGTTCTGTAAGTGCAGCTCTGCTGCCAGACACCACACATTCCCATCTTCCTCATTATGGCAGTCCATCCACTCCTCTGTGCACAGCCATTTCCAGTGATGCCTCAGGTTTTAGCTTTTATGTTGTTCAGATTCTGTACTTCTTTAGTGTGTACTTCTGAGCTTCATATTAGGTGATTAGGTAAGCTCTCTTCACAGAGCAGGGAGACAAAACAATTCCTTCTCTAGCTGGGGACCAAGGACAAATGATCCAAACCTCAGGCCCAAGAGCATAAAAATCTGATGGAGTTTCTTTTCCCAGCCCAGCAGCCAATGAAGGAGTCAGGATTCTCCAGTTCTGGTTTTCAAGGTTGTTTATTATTTCTTATCTATCATATTCTTTCTCCAACCTGCCAAGGTTTGTCTGCCAGGCTGGGTTGAAGCACACTGACCGCTCTCAGAGGTGGTGTTGTCTTTTTATACTAAAAACTACGTGTACATTATTTACAATAATTTTCCAATACCTATCACCTATGTTAGACAGTGAGCTTCTACTCTAAACCAATCCAAAAGTGCCACCATCACCCAGAAGATGAGGCTAAGAAGAAGAAAGAAGAAGGACAAGGCAGGCCCAAATCCCTCCATCATGGCTGCTGAACCCCCATTCTAAAAACTCAACATTCTACTTTTTTACCTTGTAACAAATTATCATTTTACTTAAACTTGTGGCTTGTGAATCCTCGTATAAGGTTGGCAATTGTTTTTTTTCAAGGCAGAGGTGTTTTGACTCAGTGCCAAGGTCTCCGAGCCTCAAAGAGCTTTCAGCAGAGTTTCTAGAACCCCTTGAAAATAAAATAAAATAAAATAAAAAAACAACCTGTAGCAGCAACCAGTTGGAAAGAAAAAGAGCAGGCTCTTCCAGGAGCTGCTAACAAAAGCTGACAGTCAGAGCTGGTGGAAGCAAAAGCCTCCAGAAGCCACCCCTCACCTGCAGCAGCAGGCTGCCAGAAGCTCCCCCAAGAAGGACAATCCCTGCAGAGGAAACATATGGAAGAAATTCCCTGAAGAAGAAGCCTGGAAACTGCTGTGACAACTGTTATATCTCTACTATCTGATTCCCCAGTTGCACTTAAGAGCAGGCACACTGAGAACTGGTTCTTAGCACATGGGTGTTGTGAATCAATTTAAAGAAGAGGAGTTTTCTCAGAGCCAGCCCACAGTCAAGTGTTGGGTGTTGGAAAGGGAAGATTTTCTCAAGGATTCTGGGAGTCTTTCACAGCACAGAGAGCAGTTTAGGGAATGCTGGCAACTAGAATTGAAATTGAAAACAAAAGGTGCGGACAGAGCCATGGCAGGTTTCTGTGCCTGTCACGACCATACCACAGAATCCCTGAGGACTTCTTGCAAGAGTTACAGGACCCTCTACCAGTCCCACTACTAAAAAATAGCTGTCAAAGTCATTGGGAAAATTTACAGCAGTGTCTACACAGTCAGATTTTCAATTGCCTGCAGCAGCTTGCTCTGGCATCTATTGAACATACAGGTAGTGAAAATACATAGAAATAAAATGCACATGGAAACAGCCAATGAATATGTTTATATGAGTGAGTAGTGCTGCACAAATAAAGCAGTTTTGAGGAGCAAAATAACTCTGCTGACAATGAGACATGGAAATTTCTTGTGCTTCAAGAGCTTTTACTTCAGTTCCATTCTGGTTTTGTGAACTGCATGCTGTTGGCAGCTACAGCATGCTGAGTATATTCCTGGAGTGCATCTGTTCCCATGATTTCAGCTGAAAAAGACCCAGTTCATGCTTTCATACTCTGGGAGACTGTTCCATGACATGAACAGGCAGTAGAGAGGAAATTTGTTTCAATAAATTCAAACCCAAACACTTATATAGTTATGCTCTTATTTTTCAGAAATGCAAAAGATTTTTCTGCTCTCAAACCATCTAACTCTACAATCTTTTAATTGTTTGGACTCTTTGGATGATAATATCGGCCTGTTACAGACATTATGTAGTTTTTAGAGAAATTCCTTGTCCTTCCCAGGCTGGCTTCAGACACTGAGTGTAATGCTTTCATGGTTTGTTAGCTCAACTCTGCCCGTGAGCTGAAGCAGCCTGGCTATCTGTGTGACCTTGGAGCAAAAAACCCAGACATCCATGTAGGAGAGTGCTGAACGTGGCATACATAATGTGCTCTGGCTAACACTGAGCTGGCCATCAATCATTCATTGAAATTGTCCCAAAAATTAATGCTAGGAACCATTTGCACCCTAAGCATGTCGTGCCAATGACAAACAAGATCTTTCAGGGTTCAGTGCCATCACAACTCTTAGCACATGGAAAGTTTTGCAACTTAAACTTGTGGTTTGGAGCATAATTTCTTATGCATTTCCAGCCACTGAGCATATCAGAGGGATGGGGTTGGATGAAAACTGGGTGGTCTGCTTTGCAACCCAGAGAAAAGAAAGATATAATATTGTTTATTTTAAAATGCTGGTGATCTTTCCTCTCCAGAGATTAGACTCCCCACTCAATCCTTGTAATAAAGAACAATCATGTAACAATTGTATTCTACCAGGAAGAACTCTGCCTGAGAGTTCACAAGAATTTATCAAGCTATGCATTGTTTATATAACAACTCTAAATATCTCTTAGGTAAAATTAATCAAACCATGAAAATTAATGAAATAATTAAAATTGATAGGGTTTGTAATATACTACATTTTCCTATGACTATAAACAACTTTTCAAACTTACTGCAGGCTATGGGTTACTCAGATATATATTTGTTAGCTGAAAGCATTTTTAAACCGCAGAACATTTCCATGTGGAAATTCTGATTTAACTCTTCAGAAGAAGCAGTGAACAAATACTTTATATCAGACTTTCACCACTACACAGGTTCCTGTCAAACCTGTTTTAAGGATTTGGATTATGATGCATGAACTTCTCTTTCCTTTGTCATCTGAATTTATTGAGATGGTAAATAGGTACTCTGTGCTGTTAAAATGCTCCTGCTATGGAAATAACTTGTATTTTCAGTCCTTGAACAGTACTCAGATACCATAATGACACACAAAATATAAATATTGCATACAGAAATGATGGATGCCAGAGCTTGGTATGTCTTTTCTGTGGAAGGCCTGTTACAGCATTCCTTTCTAGTTAAAATATCACTACAGCCGCTGGCCTTGTCAAATCAGTTTTTTACAAGCACTACCAGAAAGGTCTTGAATTATTGGAATAATGGCATTCAAACATGGTAGAGATTCTGTCTTTTTCATCTGCCCCACAGGAAACTTCAGCTGTAACAACTACCAGCTAATAAAACACTACTCCACTTAAGAGAATCTCTTCAGGAAAATCTTTTCAGATGTTTGTACGCTCAAGCAGTTTGCAGTTTAGATAATATGAAGGAGAATGGCAAAACACAGATCAGACAGTAAAAACACTCTTACTGTTGCTTGTGGACTAAAAGAACAGAAGAGTCTAGAGGATAACTGAACACCCTTTAAATATTAACACACAAAGGAGTTTAAGATATTTCCCAGCATTTTCCCAGCTGTTTGGGGTTTTTTCCTGTTGTTTCAAATCTCACATTTTGTTTTTATTTTCCCCTTGACATTGCACTGTGATATTGCCTCTTTGAAAATTACAGACAAAGTGAGACAGATGTCTTGAATGTGGAATTACCAAGGGAATGGTTTCTCAAGATGCTATGGGCAGGTGTAGATCTCAGGACTCTCTGCCTTCTCTGCTGTGGGAGATCTGTTAATAATGTGCATAACAAGCAGAGAAAATCAGATACAAAGTACTACAAATATCCAGATACATTTGACAAAAACACTGGGAGAGAAAGTAAAAAACGTACTTGTGAACCAGCAGCTCTGCTGTTTACCAGGAGATAACAGATGATTTTTCCAGAGAGTGCAATATCTTTCTGTGCTGCCCTAAAATAAAAAATAAATTATTATGTCATAGACAGGTAGGAGAATTATAAAAGAAAGGCTTTAAGGAATCAGGCCTTGCTCTGCTAAAACTGCCAGAGCTGGCCTGTCATTTCCTCTAAGTGCAGCTAACAAGCAATTTGCAAGTTCCCATGTGAAGCTGTTTTGCAAATGAGAAGTTCGTTTAACACAACAATCTATTCTGAGGGTGAAAAACAAATGCACCTGTGTAAACAATAAAATTTGTTCCATGAGAACCCACAAGGGAAAAATGTAAACATATCTAAAGACAGAAAATTTGATAGACATACACAATAGCTCTTCCTGACCAATAAACTAAGTTTCACTGTGTTGCTGATCAGTTAGGTTTAGCACAGTGCCTTCTGATATTTCCTACAAATAAGAGCTTTGTGAATAAAGAATTGGCTTTCTGCATGAAGAAAATGGCTTGGCTGACTTTTTCCAACATTATTATAAATGCATTATAAACAATAAAGAAGGACATCTGTTTCTGCATTACTTTTTATCAATTATTAAGCCTAGTTCCTCCTGCCCCCCTTTTTAATTTCTGTCACAGGAGATTGGTTTCCCTTTCTTTTTTTGGACAGAAAATGCCAGAACTTATGAATAAATTTGTTGTGCTGTTGTTGTTTTACATCTTAATTACATTCAAAAGATTTTCCATTTTTTTTGTATACATGATAAGTTTGAGCATATTGCTTGTAATGTAATCAAACATAATCAAATATGTGGTTATTATTTGTAAAATAATGAATGAGGAATAAAGTGTTACTATGTTTTTGATCATTGTGGAATGCAGATGATAACATTAACCAAAGATGTCTAGCTCAATGGCTCTCTAATAACATCTGAACTCTACTATCAATTTATACTATCAATTTAACTTAGCTTGCTTTGACTCATACAGGTCAGAAGAAATTAGTTTCTTTTGGAGAAATTTGGAGTTTCAAAAATAAAAGTTTTTAACCTTTTCTTTCCTGAACCATAGACCTCAAATAAAATTTGGTAGCAGTAAAACAGCAAGTCAATTTGTGCCAATATGCATGCATCAACTTGATCTCATTAAAATGGAAAACTGTTATTTTGTACTATTGATTTTTAGTTCTCTTTCATAATTTTTATTGGCCTGACACTGTCTTATTCTTCACATTATTAATTTTCAAAAAAATCCTCTCTTCTGGGTTCTGGCACAAGCTAACTTGCCCTCTAATTAGCAGTCTTCTTTTGCTACATATAGTGAGATGGAAAATCCAGAATTTAAAAGAAGAAAGGTTACATCTGAGCCATACATACAACTCAGAAAAAACGGACATTCTTTCAGAGCTCAGATGATTCTGTGAAATTTTTTTCCTTTATCATTTCCTCTCATTCATGACTGTAAAATATCCCTGAGAACACCAACAGGATTACTGATAGCTGTTACCATTGTCAACATTGTCATCATCAACTGCTCAAAAGATCTTAAGTTTCTTTTAACTTAAATGAGGAAAACTGGTAAGATGCAGAGTCCTGGTGTCATTCAACTGCAATCTCCATCACATATTTGATAACTATTATGCTTCCCAATTTTATTCAACTCAGGAATCCAAACTGTGACTGACAGTATAAAAGACCAAAACTGTTTCCTGAAAAGTAGGCTATTAGATTTATCCCTGATGCCAAGAGAGGATCCAGTGTGGAAGAAACATGAGTCAAGGTCTCAAGCCACAAAACTACTGCAGCCACTTAAATATGGTCTTGACTTGAAAGCAGTCTGTAAGGAATCCTTGAATTAGCTATGTATGAATCAGTAATACGCAAGGAATAGAGCAATTTAGGATAGTTACTTTAGCTATTTTGGTTGAGGCATTAATCTTCTCAGAGAAAAAGGCCTTTTACATGTGAAGTAGACAATACACCAAGTAAGCCCTGGGGTGAGGAGAGTGGCTTTGTAAAGGGGGAAAACTGGAAACGAGGGGAACATAAGGGGAATGGGGGAGAAAGCTGAGAAACAGGAAGGTAATTATATATGATGTGATACAGGGAAAACAAAGGATAAAAATGTGCTGTCAAAGACTAAAGAAGATGTGGCAAGGCACAGTGAGACACTAACCTCAATTTGAAAATATATAGTTTGGCATTTGGAATCATGCTCCAATGATTTTCAACTCAGGTGCACTGAGGCCACCTTGGAGTTCCTCAAAGAGGAAGGCCATCCCACTCTGTGTCCTCAAACAATTCCTTACCTTTTCTATTCTGCTGAAGGATTGACAGCATGGATAATGCTATTGTTCATTTTTCAAGTATGCATTAATGCCATTGACTTAACTTGTCTATTTTGAAGAGCTATTAGAGCTCCTTTGTGCTGTGTCTATAGGCTGCGTTGTGGGTTGTCACTCCAGCACAGGCACACCCTGCCCAGCACTCTGCCTCCCTCGCCCTGCTGCTCTCTGGCTGTCAGCTTCGTTGTAAAACATCAACGGGAAAGATGCGCGCCGTATTTTTGTCGTTGCAAACAGACCGCATTATGTTAGGCTGCAAAATAATTACATGACATTCTCTGCTTTCCAAATTCAGGATTATCTGGCCTGTGCCTATGGCACTAATGCTACATCTGCTGGTGATGTACATGACAGCAAGAGCAGGGGCTGATTTGCAGTCTCAGGAGCTATCAAAACTAGCAGCACTGAAAACACAATAATTATATTAATTGGGCAATGTCTCTACAGCACAAGCTTTAGTTTTGCCTTAGCATTTAATAACTTCTCTCATATATTGGTTATGTCAAATGTGAAGGGAAGTCAGAAAGAACTCCTCAGTGTTTTGGCTTCACAGTAGGTACACTAAGAACCAATTTGAGCTGGTCAAAATCTTTAAAATGGAATATTTTCTTGTCAGAAGGCATATTTCCACCAAAGTAAAAAATATTCTGCAAGAATATACTGATTCTGACAAATTTAATTCAGAAAAAAATTGTGAAGCATTATGATTCCTGCTCTAATATGGTTTTACTTCAAGAGCATATCCTTTACAGAAATTAAAAATTAGATTAATAATAATATCAGATCTATTGAAAAGAAATTTTTGGATTCAATTAGCATTATCTTTTCAAGGAATCATAATGAAACAACTTCAGAAGTCACAGAATTTTCCTTCCCACTGATTTTCAATTTCTGGTATTTTCCTACAAACATGAAATAAAAAAATTACCTCCCTCTACTACTCAGAAATAGATAAACAGGCATGTAAAGGACTTTTACAACACTTTTCTCCAGAAAAGTGATGAAGCTTATAAGCTGATATTTCTACTAAATGTTTCCTAGAACTCTGAGTAGATCCTAAAGTGATATAAATCAGAGAAGTCCACTGTGACCACAGCAGGCAGAGTTTGATGCAATCAATCACCACGAATGCTCTGGATTTTCCAGGTGCACTTGGTGCTGGTCACTCACAGCACGTTTTATAAAGAGAGCACTGAAAGAACTTACCATTGCAGCCCAGGTTTCTGTTCTGCTCTGTGCTAGGAATTTCTGGGAAGTCACTTAATCATCCTCTGTCTACTGTCCTTCTGTAAAACTGAAATAATGTTTGCCAACTCTCATTCATTCCAGAATTAGACCTTAATCTTGTAATTCAGCAATGCTGGCAGACGATGTAGAGCAAATTGGAAGAAGAAGAAGCAAGAATATGTACTAAGTGTTTAAGAGTGGAAGGTATAATCTAGACTAGAAGTAATTTCTTCTTTTAGAATTGGGTACTGAACTTGTACACTGAGATTGCATTTCTCAAGTTGCTGACCAGTAAACTCTTCATAACTTAGAATTCTTAACTAAATATATAATTCATTATCTCTTCCATTACTTGGCCTTATGGACACTAGAAAACCTCATATCTCTACATCTCTTCAGTAAGTTAGTGGTTTATTTTTTTTTTCCAAGTCTGCAAATTTAAACAGTGATTATTACAGATTCTGTGTTGCAAACCAAAGCCTCCTTCACACAGGTTGTTTTTGTTTTTTTTTCTTAAAAACTGCTTTTCATGTACAAATGAGAGCTAGTCCATGAACACTTGAAGATTGCAGAGGGAAAGCTTTTGCAGACAAGAGTGAATTAGATTTTGACTAAAATCTGAATGGGAAAACACCTTTACATACTCAATGGCTAACATATTCATCTATATAAAAGGATGTCTTTATACAGAGCAAGGTTGACAAACCTTTCAATGGCACACCAGAGAAGTATTAGAGAGACAGGTACTGATCTGTCCACCCTGTGGACAAGGTATCTGAACAATATTGATTATTTCTGTTATTTACTAATTATTTGGTTTATCATTACAAGATATTGTTTGAATTTCACCTAGTCTGCCCTTTTCAGAGGGGCAAAGGACACTTACTTTATCCCAGAAATTACCAAATTAGATTTTTAGCTAATTAATTAAGTCTCACTCGTTTTGGGAAGCTACATAGACTGGAATTTGATGCTCTCTGTTAGCTGTGTTTCTGATTAAATACTGGTTCACACCTATGCAGGAGCAAAAAAAAAAATACTAAGTATAGGTTAGAATATTAAAATATAGCACTGTTTGCTGACAAGAGAGACAAATACATGCCATTTGTTGGTGCTCTCTACACGTGGTCTAAAACACTCAGCAGCAGCGCATCTACAATTCTGACACTGGTTAACACAAATTACCATGTGGAGCACAGTGACAGCCTCTGCTAAACCATCACACTCACTCTGGGCACCTCCCTCCCTTCCTCTCCAGGGCCTGCTCAGCAGATCTGCAGTTTTTACATGACCAAAAGTGATGTAATTGGCCCAGGAAGGCACACCTGGGACTCCAGCATGTTTCTTTTGTAGCATTTGTACAGGAAAGATAAAAAGAGATTTTTTTTTTTTGGTAGGAACTTTAAAAATTGTGGAGGTGGAGGGAAAAAAGTCAAAGGAGGATTAAAATATATTGTCTAAAAAAATATTTTTCTATGCAATAACCTTCAATGTAAAAAATTCCCACAGCCTGAATCGATTTCCCCATTGCCATAGCTATACAAATCAAATTCATGCTGCCCTAAATTGTCTTAATATCTGCACAGGACTTAATTTACTTGAATCTTCTTTGCCTCTGATTTTCTAGCTACCTCTCTTAGCTAAAAAACAACCTAATGCTGTCACAAGTGTGCTGAAATGGACAGAGAGTTAACACTGTACCAGATTTTAATAATACATCTTCAATTCCAGGTATTAAATAGGTAATAACCTAATTCAGTAATAATTCAGGAGAAATAAAGAAACAAAACTAGAAAAAGTATATAAACTATATTGTATACATGCATTGCAGTTAGTGATGAAACAAAACAGACCTAACAGTAAGTTAAGTGTTTTTAGTAATGCTCATCAATATTGTATCTGTCAATAGGTTTATGAAATATAAATAAATATAAAAATTGGTGTCATGCTGAAATATCCCATAGGTCAATATCAATATCATATCAAACCCATATCAATAACAAATCAAAAAATGAGTGGTGACAGTGCTATTATACACATTTTTCATTGTGAGACCTAACAATGAAAAATACTTGAGGGCCAGTTTCAGCCTGGACATACAGGAGAATGAGATTCGGGATTTCATTTTCTGCAGCCACGGAGATTGACCCATGTTACTCCAGTACTCAACAAAATAAGGCCTGAGAAACCAGTGGATTTCACTGAAGGCTGAGTTGCCTTTCTAATTAGGCTACTCACTAAAGCTTTAGTGCCACACAATGACAACTGTTTGTCTACACAGGCTTAAATAGTGATGTTTTCAGTCAGTGCAATTATTTCCCTTCCTTTGCTGTAATCCCTCCTAAAATGTGCTTCAAAGTTTGAGAGGTATCTCACCCCCTACAGTAAAAGGAAGCTAAGTCTGGAGTTCAATTTATTATTGTCTATCACAGATATCCTCAGCTTGCAGTAAATTAACGGAAAGGATAAGTTCAGCTTGGTTAGCCCAGTGTAATGCAGTTATATTCTACTTCCTGTAGCCACTAATTCATTAAATGCCACTGCTGGCTGTGTCCCTACATCCCTCAAGATGTAGCTCTGGTACAATAAGTTCCCAGGAAAACCTTCAAACACAAGTCTTTAGTTATGAATATTGGGGTTTCTTCTTAATTTTTTAATTTTTTTTTAATTCACAAGGTGAGACACTTGCAAGCAACCTATACAATCTGGAATTCATATAGTTAAATTTTGTTTAAAAGTCAATGTTGTTGGCATTATTGAAAAGACAGAAAAGCATTATTTCACTTTCTCCTTGGCTATGTAATTACAAGTAAATAATAATTTGAGCTATTTTTTACTTGCTCCAACAAATATTGAATATCTTCTCTAATGATGAACTCGATAATATAGAAATCAGGGAGGTATTGATAGGCTCAGAAAATTGTTTGGGCAGAAGAAAACACTCCTAATGAGCAAAGTCAAGAATTATTGCTTGTGAAATTGAGATTCTAGCCATCCAATAAAATAATTCCTAATCTAGTAATTATAGACCAAAAAAAAAAGAAAATAAAAAACCCCAAAAATCCTTCCTAACAATAGATTACCATTAGAGAAAGAGTCTCAATAATAATAGATAAAACACCTATACAGAGAATTCCTAGTGCCAAATCATTCCCTATGGTCATGGCACACCCTCCTACAATTTTTCTTTGTCTTGAGGTTATTGGCTAAACTTTGGGGGCAGGAGGAGTCTGACAGAAAGTCCTTAGAGAAAAAGATTTGTTGAAGGCAGGAATTTCTTTCTCCTCTTTGGTGGCAGGAGGATAACTTCATCTTCCTCACTCTGGGGCCCAATGAGGAGTATTTTTATGTCTTTTTATCTCATCACTTTTCCCACTTTGCTTTTCTTCCTTGCTCTGCAATTCCACTTTGCAGTTCAATGTACTACATATGGAGTGTTTTACATCTAATTGATACTTACTCTAAAAATCTGTACTGCCCAACTCACATGCCTTTTTTTTTTCTTTACTTATCAGCAAATAGTCACAAGTGAATTGTTTCCTGAGGTCTCCAGGGTCACCACGTGTCACTTTTCTTACCATGTTACACTCACATTCCTCTCCACTGCACCAGATCCCAAATTTCAAGCCTCTGTTGCTATATCATGTCCATACTCTGTATTACTTCATTATGAGAAGATTGTAGATGTTTTTATTTTCTATGCAGAAAAATTTTCAGTTGTAACTATCATTTACACAAAAATAAAGAAATCTTTAAGTAGATCAAGAAAAGTCCAGACAAAACCCAAGGAAAATCAGTCCAGAGATCTTGTTCTGGTTTCAGCTAGGGTTGGTGACAAGGCTCTACTGTCCTTGACAGCATTTAAATTTTTGAGATATGGATGCAGAAAACTTTAGTGAGCTTTGTAAGTAAAAAATGAATGGTGGCAAGCTGTTAAACCGGGCAATAACATCACTTAATTTATCCTGGTAGTATTAGAAGGTTTAAAGGAGGTACCAGCCACTATTCCATTCCAAGAGTAGAAGTAACCACAGACCAACACACTGCTGACAGCCCATGAAAACAATTATCTTTCATTTCAGCAATGAAACAAACCCACAGACATTATTAAATATTGGAACTGCTTGTGTGGTTTCAGATACATGTGGTTCAAGGGAATGTCTTCAGGAAATGGTTTGATATTTGACTCACCAAGATCAATGCAGTTATGCAATTACCAAGAACATGTTTACACAGTGTAATACTTTGAACATATTTTCCTAGAATTCACAGCAATACCAATTTTGCAATGAAATATAGTGCTTAATAAAGGCTGGAATTCTGCGTTGTGAACATTTTCTTATATAAACATTCATAATAGCTCCTAGGATGGAGGTGCTACTAAAGCAGAGAGAAAAAAATAGTTCAAGCAAGCCATACTTTTTCTTTTAAAGTAAAATGCCAATAACCCATCATGACTGTGATGGTATGACTCACTTTAATACTGACACATATAGATCCCACAAACCACAGAAACATTTGGGCTGTTATTTTTAATGGCCTTTTAAAGACACAAACAATAAAAGCAAACAATAAAACATCTTTATTGCGTTGCTGTACTTGGCAAAGGGACCAGAACATCTTTGGATGATGGCTGTGCTGGGTCTGGCTGGGATGGAGTTAAATTCCCTCATGGTAGCCTATGTGGTGTCACGTGCTGCATTTGTGGCTAAAATGGTGTTGATAAAGTGCCAAAGTTTCTGCTGCTGCTGAGCACATCACCAGGATATTCTCTCAGGCCAGAAGGGTGAAAGGATGAGCAAAAGTTTGGGAGGGACACAGCTGGGACAGCTGGCTTCAACTGGCCAGGGATAACCCACACCATACAACATCATGTTCATCAGTAAAACACCTCGGAAAACAGTGTGGGAGACAAGGATTTAATTAATGAACCAATCATTTTCCAAAGCAATACTTATACTGAGGCCCTGACTGCCAGTGGCTGGACACTGCTTGCTAATGGGAATAAGAGAATAAATCTCCTCATCTTGTTTTGTTTCTGTGTGACCTTTGCTTTATTTATTAAAATCATCTCAACCCTCAAGCTTACCCATCCCTGTGCTGTTAGGAAGAGGAGAATGAGACTTGCAGGGTTTTAAACTGAAGGCCAGGAAAGGCAGACCCACAACGACACATTTATTTAAAACTAGTGCAGCTATTACCACTATTGTCATGTGCCACAGACCCTCACTGCAACCTCATTGCAGACCCTTTGATAAGGATTCTCAAAAACCAGGCCTGAATATAAATTTTTTATTTATAAAACCATTATATAAAAATATCATACTGATAACAATAAATGTAGGAACTGTTCTTTTAGAGGTTCTTTACCAGAGTTGAACATGAAGTTATTTATAATTTTATACCAGACACAAAACCAAAAGTTTAGCTGGGTCAAATCCCAAAGTCAATTACGAAGCTCTGATTACTTCAGGCTGCAAAAATTACTCTCTACAAGACATGAATCAGAAATGAAGGCAGAAAAAGTTTAGAAGTTACCCAGATAACAGAAACTTTTCCAGATCATTATATATAGTTTCTCTCATCAATTAATCTGGGATCAGATCATCCAAAAGATAGGAATAGAAGTCATATTTGAAGAATTATTTTTAAATGTACTTAAATAATTCTGCTGAGCTTTGCTTACCAGAAAACCCATATATTTTCACAAAAAAGAATTTGTATATAATATTCTTCAGTTACATTTGAAACATAATAAATTTCATAAGCTGATAATGTTCAAACTTCAAAAGCAGGTAGAATAGAAAAAGAAACCCTAAAAAACTGCTGAAATGTTTGAAAATACCTTGAAATATCTTCACATATCCATGTTTATTTCAGAATACCTTTATAATCCTATTAGACTGTTTGCAGAACACAAGTTCTTCATTTCTCCAAGAACTGGTTCTGACTGACAGATCAGTCACCTCTAATTTTACTTTTATTTATGTATTTTCCTTCCCTGAAATTTTATTATCATTGTTTGATGTTATAATGGATTTTAAAGCTATCTGTTCAAGAGAAACATGGAAATTCAGTAGTACTATTATTATTGGCGCTGAAGACTCTGCAACTCTACAGCAAGCAATAATTTCTCATTTTACACAGTTTGGATTTTTCCTTCTTTGCCATATAATTAGACACAACGATTTCCATTATACAGTATATATTTAGTAAAATGATAAAAAAGTCATTTTCAAATAGAAAAAGAGGACTGGAATAATTAAAGGTATTTAATGTCTTAAATTGGATATTGTGAACTGAACAAGTTTGAAAACATTAATGAAGAAAAATTTTGAAAATATTTGTCATGCCCACATATATATGTGGTGATAAAATGAGAGAAAACATTTCTGAACTAAAAGAGGGTAAATTTAGATTAGATATTGGAACGAAATCCTTTAGCATGAGGGTAGTGAGGCCCTGGCAGAGGTGAACCTCTGGATTCCCCATTTCTGACAGTGTTCAAACCAGGCTGGATGGGGCTCTGAACAATTAGGTCTGGAGAATGGAAACGGATGATATGTAAGGTCCCTTCCAACCCAGGCCATATCTATGATGTAAATTTAAATCTGTAGAATTTGTACTGTATAATGGAGAAATTCTGTGCCCCACCATTGGGTCAGCCCAACTAAATCCATGGATCCTTGATTCCAGAAGAAAGGAGCTGGACCTCTCATCTGCATAGCACAAGGCATATTAGGTCATAGATATGGAACCTTGAACTCACCACTAGCTGAGTTAAAGATGAAGTCTTGCACCTTTTCCCTTTCAGTGCTCCTGGTGTGACTCCACACAATTTGTTGTAAAGCATCACAGAGAACTGAAAGTGTCTAGAATAAGGTGCTTCATGAGGTATTTCACTGTGGTGCTTATCCATCATCAGCATTCCCGTTTCTCAGAGCTCCTAAATGAGTGTTAACTTTAATAAAAATACAAACAGCTTAGCCTTCCTAATAAATAAGGATGACTTAAGCACATACTTCAATGTGTTGCTTAATTAAGCAACAGATCAATTACTAACATCACATTTCTGTGAATAAAATTACAAGGCTATGGCCTGGGATAAGTTCGTTATTCTGTGAAGGAATGTTTCTGAGGAGGCTGTAGAGTCTTTTGGGTAATATAAGCAAAACTTTCTTTTGTTATTTAGTAAATTAAATAAAATTTAAAACATATTAAAATAATACATTATTAATTCATTTTAAAAGGGGATACTGTAATTTCTACAATGGCCATTTGTGTCCGCACCATGATGCAAAAAAGCAGGAGGGCTGTTCTGTGCTAGGTGCACTGAGAACTTTGAATTCCTAAGTATTTATTGGGCAGATGAATCATATGCAACTATTTTATGGTCAGCAGTATCAAACTGACACAAGATCCTTCTCACCTAACATATCTTCATTAACACATTTTTTTACAGTTATATTATTCTAAAAAAAGATAAAAATTTAATTTTATATGGTATATACTTTTACCACACATAATATATTACCTTAGAAAACATTCCCAAATACAAATCCCAACCAACACCCTATTTCATGTATGACCTGTTAAAAAGGCTCTACAACTCCTGTCCTTTTTAGTTTTTTTTTTATACTTCATAGAAAACTTATCAGACATATTGGAGTTTGTTATATCTTTGGCACACTGAAAAAAAAGCAATTTTTAGGTATTTTTCTATCCTTTTTCTGCAAAATTATCACTATTTCTGCTTTTCGTAGAGTTTGGCTAATCTATCACATCCATTTACCCAAGCTGCTGCCTCTGACAGATCTAATGAATGACACATTTTGTATTATGTTGACTGGTAAAATATTTAAAAAACAAGGACAAGACTGACTGAGGTCAGTAAAAATAAATAGCTTATCTCTGTGCTACATCTCCTTTTCCTTCATACATTTTTCTTGTCAAAGGCATCAGTAATGCTTCATTTTCAGAGTCACAGTTTAGAAAGTCTGAGGATTTAAATGTCACCCTTCATTATTGTTTGATGTGATAAAGGTTTCATGCCACAGATTTCCTGAGTAAGGATAACTGTTTATCCAATTCTTTTAGGAAAAGTATTAATTTTGCTTCTTAAACCAGTTCTTTATCAGAAGTCTTTTGTCCTTTGTTACATACACTATTAAATAGATCTTATGAGACTTAAAGTTCATCTGCAAAAGTATTTTATGTGTTTTCTGAAATGTCCTTTACGTGTTTCACATTTAAATTCTGCCAGGTAAGGGCTTGATAACTTTTCCCTATAGGAGAGGTGGTGGTTAGGTGACACAGTGAGTGAACTTTAAGACATTCAGAGCCATATGCTCCCATGGTCTTCATGCTTAAAGGAGGAAAGAGGAGAGGAAAGGAAAAAGGAAAGGGAAAAAGGGAAAAGAAAAACTAAAAATAAAAGAAAAATGAAAAGAAAAACTAAAAACTAAAAGAAAAATGAAAAGAAAAACTAAAAACTAAAAGAAAAACTAAAAGAAAAACGGAAAGAAAGGAAGGAAAGGAAAGGGAAGGGAGGAAGGGGAAGGGGAAGGGGAAGGGAAGGGAAGGGAAGGGAAGGAAAGGGGAAAGGGGAAAGGGGAAAGGGGAAAGGGGAAAGGGGAAAGGGGAAAGGGGAAAGGGGAAAGGGGAAAGGGGAAAGGAAAAGGAAAAGGAAAAGGAAAAGGAAAAGGAAAAGGAAAAGGAAAAGGAAGAGGAAAAGGAAAAGGAAAAGGAAAAGGAAAAACGAAAGAAAAGGAAAAAGAAAAACAAATGGAAAGGAAAACGAAAAATGAACAGAAAAAAAGAAGGAAAAGCAAAAGAAAAGGCAAAAGCAAAAGCAAAAGCAAAGCAAAAGCAAAGCAAAGCCAAAAGAAAAACCAGGGAAAAACCCAAACTCCCAAATAAACAAAAAAAAAAAACAAAACTACAAAACCAAAGTCTTCTCCTCCAAATTCAATATATGAGCTAAAAGAGATTTACTCATAATCCTCCTGGGCCAGGCAATAAAAAATGGCCAAACTAATCAACAGTTCAGTGTACCAAAAAGCATGTAGGTCATCCAGCCTGTATCCCTCCAGCTGGGACGAGTGATGTTCTTTTCAGCTCAGCCCACAGCTGGTGGGGACGCCCCATTGTCAGAAGGGGTCTGTGCAGGGCACATCCTTCCATCCCAGAGAGGCAAGAGAGGTTCTCAATACAAATGCCTCCTTTAAGCACTGATAATTGAGTGGAATAAATGGAGGTTTAGCCCTAATGAAATGTTTCTTCCACAATGCCAGTCCCAAAACCAGCAAGAGACAGCAGAGTTTAAGAAGGCAAGACAGGCATCCCATGCATGCTAATTATTCCTGCCAGGATTTCTGGCCATTCTTTAGGCAAGGAATGTGGCACAGAATGAAACTGCATTAACTGCATGAACAGAAGCCTGCCAAGGCACATGCCATTTTAATAGATTTTTATTTTTTAATCTAACTTTCAGTGTTCTTGGTACTCTCCCTCTGAGATGTGCATTCCCACTCACTACCCTAGAATTTCAACCCCAAGATATTTCAGCTTATATGGACAGGCAAAAACCAAAACCTTTCAAATTCTTAAGATTATGACTGCAGCTGAGCAGGATCTTGCACTGGGGAGTGTGGAAATAGTGTAATTTTCTACCTCTTTGTTTCTTGCAAATATGAATACTTTATCATATATAAACACTTCTAAGTGTCTGCAATTAAATAAAGGTAAATTGTCTTTGATTCCATTATGGGTAAAGACATTTACCTTTTACTAAAATTATGGTTGCAGAATTTTGATGGTTTGCTTTCCTTTTTCTTACAAGTATGCCTTTGAATCCTGTGGAAGACTAGAGAAGGATTTCACCAGGGATCCTTCCAAGCTCCTTCTCTTGTTTATGGCATCTTTTTAAGCAGCATTATTAGTATTGGAAAGCTTTCCTTGTCTGCATTTCTATTCTGTGAAGTTTTCATAATTAGGTATGTATAATTAAGATTTCCATTAGGTTTTTCTTTTTTTTTTAATTCCCTGTGTCCCAATAAAAATGACAGATAAATGCCTTGAGACTGTTATGCCTTAATTGTTCCCCAGGAGTTAGATTACTGAGTTAGGACCTGATTCATACACATTTTATGCACCATTTCCTTGACTTTTTTTTTAATAACATTTTGCTCAGAAACTTAATATTACCGAGAAAAGTGCCAGTACTCCTTATTTATGTAAATCCCTTGGGAATAGTTGCCATGTCTTCCCTCTGCACCTCATTATGCACTACATGCATTCCAAAGAAGAGGAAGAATCAGCTGCAACAGTCCAACTAACCAAATATTTACAGCTTTTTGTTGTTATTTCAACCTTTCAGATAAATCATGCCATGGGTTTCAGCAGCATATACCTCAAAAAAGTCACTCTGAATACACATCAGTGTAAATAAAACCAGATTTTGAATACTAAGAGACAGCCATCAAAAGAACGATCAAGAAAATGGGAGCACACATAGCAGCCTGTTTTTCAGACTTTATAAATATTTCATCATAAGACTTAGTCACTATTATGCAGGGGTGAGCTGCTAAAGGAATATTAAAATAATTTGCTTAAGAGTCAGACATAGAGTGAGTACAAGTCATATTGCTCCTCTTTTCCATGGAAATCAAACAGCAATGGGAAGAAGAACTTTTCTCACAGCCAGTAGAGGTATTGCAGCTAAAAATGCTGGAGCTGGAAAGGGTCATGGTGCAACCTTCTCTATGTGGAATGAATCACTTCCACACCAGCCCTGCTGTACATGACAGAATTATTAGTGCAACACAGTTGGAAAAACCAGTCATGGCATACTTACTGGAAAGCATTTTTTTTTATTTAGCATAAACCCAGCAAATTTACTTCCTTTGCCTTTTCTGATAGCTTACCTGCAACTTCAGTGTCCCAAAAACCTAGACTCTGTCAGCCTAAAGGGCGTTGAACAAGGCAGAATTACTTGCTGTACTCCTCTGCTTTGGAGACCCATTCCAGGTAGACAAAGTCTCCTTTCCTGCTCTGATAAATAAAAAACAACCAAAAAATCCTTCTGGAGAATTCCTTTTTGCTGCCCTCGAAAAACCCTTCATCGTTTTTCTTTGTCAAAAGTATCAGGCAAAGATATTGGTGACAGTTTTGTTTCTCCCAAGAGTGAAGCTGGGAAAGGATTCTGCGTCCTAAGAACAAATTCTCAGTGAAATCTGTTCATTATACTTGGCTGTTGGAATGCAGTTAGGCCAAACAAACCCTTTTAAAAACAAGTACTAGTTCCTTGCAATGAAACATTTAATATATTTTCTTGGGTGGGCCATGTGTCAAAAGACATCCAATAAAGAAAAAGAAAACAATCTTTTGGTTGCCCAGTATTATGTGGCCAAAATAACGGAATAAAGTACACAGAAAACATGACATTTTTTCCCCCCCTTTGAAAAAGGGGAAAAACTTGCTTCTTCCTCTATGTCAGGTTTTCCCAAGTTCTTTTCCTTTTCTATCCCTTCACACAAGGTAAGGACAGCTCAAAAGAGACTCTAACCCAAATTGCTTGGGATACCAAAAACCCCAGTAGGAAATTACAAGAGGTTACAAATGTACAGGGAAATATTTACATGCAAATAAAATAATACCAAAAAACAAACCAACAAAAATAAAAACCTCCCAAATCACCTGTTTTTCATCTCTGTGCTATATCACACTCCACATATTTCTGTTACAAACACATGTGGACTTTTTTGAGGGTCATGCTGCTTCAATATTCTTTTTCCAGAGGCTTTAAAGAGGTTGAATCCTTATGATTCACCTGAGAACCTCTTCAGAAGCTTTCAGCTGAACTCTTGCTGAACTAAAGCTGCAGAGGAAGAACAAATGATCTATTCTTTTTCTAAAGAAACTGAAAATTATTCTTTACTTGGCCTTCCAGATGCAATTTAATAAGTTTTTTTGTTTGCTTGCTGTAGCTGGCAAATGCGTGTTCAAAATTAAATGCTTGGGATGTATTTTTGCCTGTGAACACACAAATTTGATGCTTAAAATTATCATGAATTCATTGCTTCCCACCCTTGCTGTTGAAGCTTTTCATTCCTGAGCAAAAGAGGGAAAATTAATATTCCCTGAGGATACACACAAGTGTTTATAACTATGACTGTGACAGTTACTAATAAATCTGTAATAATTAACCTAAGTCTTTAAAGCAAGTAATTACATCCTTTTCCCAGCCCCCCCAAGCTGTACATTCATACACAGCTTTTGATGAGTTTAAGCTATTCTTACCAAAAACAATAACTCATGGAAGGCATCAGCACCCCTTATGCAGAGAAACATATTGCAAAAAATGTGACAGGCTTCCTGAGTTCCTCCAGGAAAAATCCTCCAGATTTTCCTTTTTTTTCCAAAGGAAAATCTGAACTAACCCCTAAAGGAAAGAAGGAGCTTGCTCTCAATTGTCTCAAGGCATTCTGATTCTCCTAGGACTTAGATAGTGAGGAGTCTATGCCTTATTTTTCTACTTTTTTCCCCACTTTTATGTTTGGCTTATTGAAGAATAAGAGGGAAAAAAAAAAAATCAAACACTGTGTACCCTAATATCTCTTTTCTTGCTATCAGACCTTCTAGAGCCCACAACTTGTTTGACTGTGAACAAAAGTCAACATTATCTGTCATTAATTTCACTTCAGGAAGGACAGTCTATTCCCATATTATTTAACATGTGTGTGTACACAATCTCTAGGAAAAAAAATCCTTTTTTTTCTTGGAACATATAAGTATTCATGTTCATCTTACATTTTTATAGAAAACTCATTATTGTATTCTAGACAGAATCTTTAACTGAAACAGGAGATTATCTCAGAAGTTTACAATCAGAACCACATAAAAAGGGAAAGAATGCTTTTCTAGAGGTTAACTGCTCATCTGATGGAATTTTGCAGTAAGATTTTCAACAATGTTAAAGATACCTCAAAATGTCCTTGTTTGAAGAATACAGGAAGTCAGGAATACAGATACTTCAGAAGTTAAAATCATAGGTACTGTAGCATTGCCCAGGTGACATCAAAGTGGAAATGATGATTTCTAAAAAAAATCTGGATCAGAAGGTGATCATCTTCTGGTAATTATATATTTAATGTATTTTTTATTGTCAACATCTTTTTTGGTGAGAAGGTGAAGGGGGTAGGGTACCCATTAAGCAAATTATAATGATGATAATAATATAATTACAAGTCAATGAGTTTAAAGTGAAGTAATAAATAAATTCCTTCTACTAGTACATTTTAAAAATATTTAACTCTCTTTTAAAAAAAGTTGAGGTTTAGGTGTTTTTTGTAATCTCTCTGTTAAGCTTTCTCATTTGATACCTACAAAGAGAATTGAAATGGGTGCATTCCTTATCTAACTAATGAGATCTAAGAAATATTAAAAACAAAAAAAAATATTTTTCCTTAGTACCATGTAATTTTTAGTGACTACCAAAATTTCTCTCTTTTCAAATAGCCTTACATGATTGGGAAGTTCACAGAACAGGTAAAATATTATAAATCTTGATTGATAGAGTGTGCTAATGCACTTGGCACTTGTCTCTGTCAGATATCAGTCAGTGATAAAAGCAGAACAAG
The DNA here is from genome assembly GCF_028769735.1 of Zonotrichia leucophrys gambelii. Taxonomy (NCBI): domain Eukaryota; kingdom Metazoa; phylum Chordata; class Aves; order Passeriformes; family Passerellidae; genus Zonotrichia; species Zonotrichia leucophrys. Next base: position 109,325,740 of record NC_088169.1, read on the forward strand.
TAACTTTAGACTTTGGGCAAGAGCAATGAGTCTGTGTTTCACTCCAGGTGAGTCTGGTGCAATAGTGGCAGAATCTGTGAAAGATCCCAGACACTGGAATTTTCCTAAATGCCTATGCCACCAGTTTACAGCTAAAGGAAACAAGTATAGTGCATGAAACTCTACTTGAGAGTCACAATCTTGATAAGGAATAAAATCTTTGATTTGATTAAGAAACATCAGTTCATTGAAGTAGTCTGTTCAGAAGGGAAAAAAGTCACTCTGAAAAGTTTCTCCATTCACAACAATTTGCAAGAAGTTTTGTAAGTGCTTATTATAAGAAAAGGAGTTATTTTTTTCTTATTGCAAGGTCTTAAGAGCAACTACTTCAGGCTTAAATGAAATATGCATGCTCTAATTATTTCAAGTGATTTATTTAGGAACTGAGACATTTTGCTCGACAAATATTTACCAACATCGGACTGAAAGAAAAACGCTGAAGTCAAGCTTCCACAGAAATGATTTTTTGAAAAATTTCCATTGGCTCCTACTCCATTGTCCTCCTTAACAATAGAGTGCTGCAACAGAGTTCCCATCACAGTGCTCATCGAGCCTCCACTTATTACAGTAAGTGCCTGGCTGATTATTCCGTGCCAGCAGCACATTGCACTCGCTGCTCTTGAACCGGCACTGGCAGTTCACGGCCAGGTTAGGAATGAAGGCAGCCCTAAATTGTCTGATATGTGTTCACACACACAGAAATTGCTTCTGCCCTCACTTGGAGTGTCTCAGTAAACTCTGGAGCCTGCTTGGCTTAAATGAGGAGAAAACTGCTGAATTATTCTTAAGAATGATGTGCAGCTGCTCAGTTTGGAAAGCAGCTCTGGCCTGCAGGGCCTGCAAAGCCCAGCTGTGTCAGCCTGGGCACAGCTAACAAACCCTCTGCTCCCACGAGGGAAAAACAGCACTCACCAAGGGTGGGAGGGTGAGGGCAGTGCTAATTACTTTGTATTTTAAAGACATCTCCTGGTTATCATCTCCAATGTGCTATATCTTCATTTAAAGTGGGATAAATCGCCCTGCGTAGCATTGCTGGAGATCAATGGAGATCATTGCTGGAGACAAGGACAACTAAAAATACCAGATGGATATTTTTCATAATATCTTTGTAAAAACACAAAAAATCAAAATAACCACTCCCCCAAAAAGCCTCCAACAAAACAAACACAAACCAAATGAAACAAACCAACAAACAACCAAAACTTCCTAACAAAGCCACCCAAGACAAACTCCGCTGCATGACTCTCACTACAGCTTGAATATCCTCTGCAAAACTTCCAGAACCTTTTTCTCTGTGATAAAGAACAACTGATCTGTGGCTTGAGAGTTAACTGAGTCTGGAGTTAGATTGGGCTTTTTTCACATAACAATACCAGACTTCAGCTTGTGAGTCATCCTCTAGATGATAATTCAATATTAAAGGTGTTTGTAAAGAATCTTTAAATATTTATTTCTGTAGATAAATTTGCTACTATTTTCTAATCCCCTAGTAAGTAAAAGAAGCCAATATAAAAAAATGTAGGATATTGTCAATGCTTGTAATGAAAGGGAAGTGGGCAGAAACAGGAAACTCTCAGCAAAGTGGCTGAGCCACAGGTAATTTCTTTTGCCAGTGGACTTAGGCAAAGAGAGCTTTTTTTTCTCTGTTAGATATCAGTGAAAGTACAGAAGGAGCAAGAACAAGTAACATTACATTTTTCCTGAATACACAAAGCACTAAGATGCCATTATCTATAGGTGATGGGCAAGTTCATCTATTTGTCTAATATTAACTGAGAAGCATTTGGTCAACAGTTTCATTCCTGTTCTTTCAAAATCACGATCCATTCTCCCTTAGCCTTCACTAATTATGTTTTGTTTATTCTTTCCCTAACTTAAAATAAGCTGTTAAATTTAAAGCAATGCTTTTTCCATGTTATATTTTTTGGCTGCTGTATATGTGGGATTACATCATGAACCCAGCAGAGCTGAGGCAAAATTCCTCGAGGTGTAATGCATATATAGTTGTATCTTTCTCCTTCTGTACATTTCAAGAATTTTATCCTGTGTCCAAAGCAAATGATCTTTGTGCTAGACAGTGGTAGAAACATGGGAAGGAAAGAAACATGGTTGTACCCTCACTACTCTGATGGTCACTGCCTCTATCATGTAGCAAATGGCTCCCATTTCATCTTCATTCTCATGGCTGGCAAATAATATCTTATTGTCTCCTACTGATTCAGAACATCAGTAGTGTTCAACAGAAATTTGAATTCCTGTGTAGGTCAAGTCTGCCTCAACTCTGAGCTACAAGATAAGGAAACAGCAGTTCACAAGCAGTTACAGTATTATAAACATTTCTGCAGGCAAGTCACAGGCCCAGGTTCCTCAAAGATGATAATAGGCAGATACATTCATTATTAAGACATCAAAATAAAATATATAATTTGATCTTGGAAATGTTGGCAAGTTAGTAATAATAAGTATTGTAGTGGAAATGTAAAAAATATCTTTTTGTGGAAATGAAACATTAGGATTAACAAGCAGAGCTATTCATAAATTCCAATATTTTTTTCCTTTGGCAAACACAGACTTTGAAAAACTCTTCTGAGCATACCAGTTGCCGCGGACACAACATATTTGAATGTAAAAGCAGCAAAGGTTAAAACCTATGCTGAACTATTTCCGCTTTTTATGTGAGACTCATCTTGTAAAACCCAGTAAAAGGTGCAAAACCACAAGAATTTTGACTGAAGTTACCCTAATCTGTGCACCTCTTAACTCCTACAAAGCATGGCAGATGTGGCCACAAAGGCAACGGATCTGGATGCTGGGGAAAAACACCAAGAACAAAAAAAACATTTCCCTGATACTATGGCTGTGTGCAGTTTAAAATCTTCCACACAGATCAATATTAAACCACATCACTCATCAAGTCAGGATGAAGAATAACTCCTGAAAACATTGGTAGGTGCTAAAACTAGGAGAAAGATAACTGAGGATAGAAAAAGCCATGCAAACTGAGATGAATCAATTTGCGAACAAGGCCATTGAAACAAAGATCAGGAGTCTAGAAATAAGGTTTTGAGATGAGGAGATAATTTCTAACAATGAGTAATGCTAGAAACACAGGTTCTTTTCAGCTTCAGAAACAAGATAGGTGACTTGTGCACTGCATGCAATTATCCTTAGAAGACAGTACAGAAAGCAAATGAAGTGAGGAAAGGTAGAGCAAGGATAAGTACATGGAAGCAGACAATTCAACTGAGAAATTTGACTTTTTTCTTTAACTAGATTTGTAATAAATATCATCAGAATAAGTTAAGACAGCTGCTGTTTCTCGTGGTTCCAAAGGTTTCCAGTTCACAACTGCACATTCTTTTTGTGTTGCTTTGTTTTGTTCCCTTTTGAAACTATTTTATTTTCCATCTTGAAAAAAACTTACATGTACACCTAGGGAAACTATAGATAAAATGATCTACTGTAGATCACAAAGTTAGATTGATATATACACATATTTCTGTACTGATGCTTGTGAAACAACTTGTGTACTGGTAAAAAGCTTCAAAGGATAAATTCCATTAGCTCTAGGAATTCTTTGCAGTACCAACATATGAATTTTTTTTTCTAGTTACAGTGCTGGCCACTTTCATATTTAGTAATATATCTAGGTTGTTGAATATGTTATTAATATAAACAATATCCAGAAACTTTTTGTCATATTGATCTTGTCTTATCATAGGAATCATCAAGCTTTACTGGATTTTTTTCATTCTTTTACCAGATATTGCAATGTCTCATTGCACGTTTTTATAGAAATGTCTATTGCATTTAAAGAAAAATAGCTTAGGAATACAACAGCTTGTAATGGTTAAGTATTCTCAGGAGGAGTAAAATAATTGGCAACATTTTGGAAATACAGAATAATATAAATAATTTAAAGTTGCTTATGCTAAAATTAATAGTGTAAAGGACATTTTACTGAAATTAGAATTACCTCCTTCTCATAAGGGGAATGAATTAAAGGAATAAAGCCTCTAAGCTCCTATTAGAACTGTAACTCCTGGATAAGTGCCACATCTGCCCTGTGTGGTTTAATTTACAGATGATTTTACCTTTTTTCCTCAGGAAAACAAAGTATTTATTCTTATAATATGACATGTCACAATATTACAATGATTATCCAGTTGCTTTATGTATGGTCATAATACCATCTGCTTTGCAGCTAGCCTTCTTTTGCATGTGTACCATCTGGAACATCTATCTATATTCTAATTATTGTACAGATGAGATTTTTGTTTTTACAGAAACACCATATTGGCTGTATCCTTCATCGATTTCTTAATTTCAAAAAATACAATGCAAAATAATGTGGGACAGAAGCAGAAACTTGGCATCTTAAATTAGTTCTAGCTGTCTGATTTTCCTCTGCATTTCTCCTAAGGAATGAAACAAAAACCAGAAACCTAAATGTAATTATAACTACTTAGCTATTTATTTTAGGAGAAACAGGATGTGGGTTTCTAGGCAAGATGAGATAGCCCTTTTAGTTTCAAGTAGCTTGGTGGATATATATATATATATACACCAAATTTTCCAACATTCAACTTAATTCAGTTCTCCACCATTCTGTGCAAGTACAAAAACAAAAGTTGAAAATGCTCCCAAGACCCTCCTCAGTCATTTGCACACATTTGCCTCACACGGACCATCAGCTCTTACATTGTTTATTCACAGCAAAAATATCATTAGGTTAAGAGTCCATGACAAATTCATTATGTCTCAGAGTTCCTGCAGGAGGGAGATTTGGCAATAACTTGCAGGGAGGGGCAGACAGTGACTCAGAAACAACAAAGGTAGCATGGGGTGGCAGCAACCCATCCTGTGCCTTTTAAAGAAACCTTAGAAAGAGAAAAAGCTTTCTCTTTGCCTCACTTACTATTAAATAAAAAAAAAAATTCATTTTATGCAATCAACATTTAATTTCATTTGGTTTTTATCTCGCTTTTTTGGGGAATGTTTTGAACCTGCAAAGTTCTTCCCATTGCATTCACAAAGTTCAGTTTTCTTTGCCCTTCTGTGTTTAAACAGGTTGGTAACACCCACACCAACAAGCCTGCAGGGTCTGCACTGTTGCTCAGGAATGCTCCAGGGCATGCCCTACAACCCTAATATCCAACCAGGACCTTTCTGCACCTTGGCACCATCCCAGTGTGGGAGAACGGGAAGAGACAGTGAGATGGAGTGGGATTCTTCCTGGATCTCAGATAATAAATGTCATGACACCAGTTTTAACAAGGTAGAATAAAAATAAGAATAAAAAGAAGAACATGGATAGGAAGTATAATTTTACATGGTGGGAACTCCCCTTTTATGCAGTGTTGGGCACGCCCTGGGTGGATTTACGGCACAGTGAATAGATTCTGTCTGTGGAGAGCTCCTTCCTCTTCCCATACTGTGCCTTTGATTCAGAGTAACAAGCATACCTACTGCTCTACATTTCAGATTTTCTTTCCAAAATTATCCACCTGTTAAGGCAGAGAGAAGCAACTACTACTTATTTAATTTATTTCCAAAATGGGGATGCCTCTTGTACATCAGGTCTGCGAGATGCGCTCTACACCATCCCTTAATAATGATATAATTAATACAAGGGCATCAACACAAATGAGTTGAAATTCCCATTGATTAGCATCGATATAGGAAAACCTGGAAGCTTTGTACAAAAGACCATATGAAAAAAACATATAAGTATGGTCAGCTTGCATAGAATGCCTATTTTCATTCATATTTCATTGCAGTGAGAGGACTTTGGTGATACAGATATATGAAATACTAGAGAACTCTATCTGGCAACCAAAGGATTTTTTTTTTGTTTCTAAAAATTATGTCCCTGGAACAGTTTCAAATATCACATAAAATACCCATCTCAGAATAGGAAATAGTCCAACATTACAGCAATTTTCTGGTCCAAAACAGCAAGGCTTCAAATTAGGATATTAAATTTCAGGTGAAGACTGGAAAATTTATTTCCAACTCTACCCTGCTTTTCTTTTCTTTTTTTTAAAGTCATTACAAAAGAATAATCAGCATCCAGATATGAATGCTTTTTAGTCTTTCTGTGCTGGAAAAAATTTAAATGAAGCTGTGCTAAATTATAAATCTTTCATTCCAGTCTCAGCCCTACCATAAGTAACTTTGAGAAGACCCACTTGTAATAATTAATAACTTTCCCTTTAGGATGAAAGGTGGGGCTCATAATTAATCACTGATATGAAAAGCACAAAAATGTTAAAATCACACAGTAATAGGCCTGGGGTATACTATACACGACTGCCACGTTCAATATTTATTTTACTTCCCCAAAGCTTTGATGTATTTTGTAAGACAGAGGCTTTCTGGCTGCCATTACAGCAAATGCAATCAGTGCATCGCTGCTTTTTACATTTGTGCTTCTTCTGGTGCCTGAAGCACATGAAGAAACACAAATGTGTCCTGTCAGAGGCCAGGCACTGGTGACCTGCCCACAGATATCAATATCACATTTCCAGGGATATTTCTAACAGCTCCGTTGCAAGCACAGGGAGCCCAATCTGCATTTGGACAAGTGAAACATTTTCCAGCAATATGAATGTATAAGACAAAAGTGGTTTCATTACTATTGTCCATAGAGTGTTTCACTATTTGTCACCTCTTGCACAGCTGCAGCAGAAGCTTCTCTCCTACACCCAATAATTAACAGGAAAGAGGAGAGAGCAAGAGACACTTCTCAAAGAAAAGAACAATCTGAACCACACTTACGATCACTTTCATTATAATCAACATTTTTATCTAAAAGGTAACTTGCAGTTTGAGATCATCTGTGACCTTTAAGAATATCATCATGGGTACGTGTTTAAAATATATATTGCACTGTGTAGGGTGTCCAATTTATTTAGTCTGGTTTTCAACTTTGTACAAGATTTTTCCTTGTGTTTTCAACCTAAGTTTTCTTTCTTTCCCATTAAAATTTACATTGTAGTGAAACCTGAGATAAATAAAAAAGATAATAAAATGCATCAGGTAAAGTCATATAAAACTCTCTTAAATTGAAATACTGAAATACAGCATCAAATATGCTAAAGGCTATTGCTTCCCCTAGTGTAATATTGCTTGCTTTTAAATTGTTCTCCTCTGGTAAGAAATCAATAAAATACAGAATTCCTTTAATTAGATGGAATTTCAAATTAAGCATTTGATCCTTTTAGATTTGCTAGGAAAAAGCCTACAGAAATTAATTCAGTGGAGAAATTATATACAAATTGCAAGATGTTATTTAATTCTCAGTTAATTAAGTAAAATATTCTCTATTTTTTCCCCAGCCTGAATTGTGCAAAATGATTCTAAAAAACCTGCAGCTTACATAACCCTTCAGTAAAAGACCAGCTCTTGATTCAATACATGTAGAGACAAGTTAAACAAAACTAAATCCATCATTGAACTTAAAAGAACTATAAAAGAATTAAAAGGCCAATATGAAACTTTTTAAAAAGGCTCAGACCGATGACCCTGATTCATTTTTTAAGTAAGGAGAACTTCTTGCATATGACCTTAGCTTATAACTCTTTTATGACTTTGGATTTAATTGAGCCAGTAATTCCTAAAAGTCTAAATTATTTCCTCCCTACACCCTTTTAATACTCAGTCTCTGCTTCCTCAGTAATATATCCCTGTCATTCATAGCAGTGAAAATAGAATTTAAATGGTTATTTATAGCCAGTATTCATCTATTTATGGAGAGATTAAGTAATACTTGAATGATGGAAGTATCTAAGTAACCAGGGCTTCCTCAAGAATTTGAAGGAGTGGTAAAAGCAGTCTCCAAGTCATTAGTGATTATTTCCTGTGATGCAGTACAGGTCAGGAGAAAACAAAGCTTAGTCTATAACAGAGGGAAAAAAAACCCAAAAAACACCAAACAACAAAACAACAAACAAATGAGTACAAGAAAATCATAGACCTGTCAGCCTCACTTCAGTATCCAGAAAAATACTTGAGAAAATTAAACAATAACAATCCATTCATAAAGCCTTGAAAGAATAGCAGCGTAACAAGATGCAAAGTCAATGGAATTTCCCCTTTTGACAATCTAAGTGCACCAGGATAGGAAGTCATAAACTACACGACATTCCTAATGAAGCTGGGGAAACATGGTGATGATGAAATTATTGCATATTTTATAAAGGGGGAAAAAATGACCAAAAAATAACCAAAACATGCACAAGCAATTCTCTGGTGAGTCTTCTCAGTCTGACATGGAGCAGGGTTCTCCAGAGATCTGCTCTGGGTTCAGGCCTCATCAATAGTTTCTGGTAACTCTTAGCTTCACATAAAGAGCACACATTTCAAATGTTCAGACCATGCCATTTGTGCAGCAGGAAGTTTTGCAAACAAGTGAGCAAACTTCATTCTGTGACCTATTAAATGTTATTTTTTGGTGTCAGAGGCACAAGCTTGTTATTCTGCTCCCTTTATTTCCCATGGCACTTAGGTTTGTCTGTCTTTTAGGGATAATGTTTAAAAATGTGGCCAAATTAAGGAGAGCATAGAGAAAAGAAACAGAAACATGAGATTTAAAAGATGCTACATTAGAAAAAGTTTTAAAAAAATAGATTTTTCCATTTTTCTACTCTTCTACTATTACCGTGTTTAAGGAATGCAAGAACAGGCTGGGAAGCAAGATGTGATTAATGACAGCGCTGTTCTAGTCAGTAAAATGTTTTTATTGAGACTGTGAAGAGTTTTTCCTCCAGATTCAGGAAGATTTTGTCAAAGAGTAATGAGCTTTTGCTCCAAGAGAACACAGACTGCTAGAAAGAGTCTTTCAGACATTTGACCATAATTAGTTACCTGGAAAAGCTGAGAAATCCCTGCCAATAAACAGCCCTTCAAAGGGGTTGGACTTATGTTTGAGACTGAAAAAAAAGAGAATTAAAGACCAAACAAGCAACATGAATAATATGGAACAATGTTGTTTTATCTGCACCCTTCTTTGGAGAATAAAATTTAATTAGAAAGGCATATTTGCAGATTGTTTTACTGCTAGAAAGAAATTTTTAAAAATATTTTACTTGACTGTCATCAGGACTACATATAACTAAGAAAAGTAACCTACTAAGTGTATTGTTATTGTAGAAAGAGGAAACACTGATTTCTTCCCAAGATATTTTATCACCTCACAAAAAGGGATAAAAATACACATATAATTGCACATGTACTTGCCTGAGAAATGCCACTTTTTCACTACAAGAAAGATATAAATGCCCTAAAATAGGCTAAATGTATTGAGAAGGATAAAAACTGTAACTACAATGGGAACCTTATCATCTTGACTAATTCCCATCTTGAGTTACTCACTTTACAGAATTTTTTTCAGCAAATGAAGCAAAGTTAGGACATGTGTCAAAGATCTGCATATCACACTCATTGTCCATGAAGCACATAAATTAAAGATGAAACATAAATACACCTTCATGACACTTTTTCTGCAGCAGTCTAAAAGTAAAACAGACTTGTACCAATGTGCTGATACTTTTATTCATGAAGATGCAGACTGGAGAATTAAAAAAACACAAAAAAAACCCCAACAAAATCTCCAAACCCAATCAACTAATTCAAAAAAACCAACCAACCAAAAAAAAAACCCACAAAACCAAAAAATCAGCAAAACAAACAAACAAAAAAACAAAACCTCAAAAGGCCACTAAATGTTTTTTAAAAATGCTAATAGTTATCAGGGGCTAATTACCTCTTCAACCACATTTCACTTCTGCTTAAATGATTTTCACTCTTCCAGTAAAATAAAACCATGGTCTTTCTCTGAACCAATTAAAAAAAAAACACATTGATAAAATTTTAAGAGAAAAAATAATCAAATAGAAAACATGATACCTGCAAAAATTCATAAACACAAAATAATGAATTTAATTCTCTAATAATATAAATGTTCGAACAAAGACCAAATGGGGTAGATTAGGCTCCTTATGTTTAGTAATGAATTGGATAATTTGGTCATAATAACAACCAAAAATTTTATTAAAATATTTGATTGTCTTTATTATATATCATAGACAGTATTTTATCTCACTCTCCCTTTCCTTGCAACTGTAAAGGTGCTTCAGGCTATTTTAATTCTTTCCAATTTTCCCACCTGCATAAATATAACACCCTTATTTCTGATTTTCTATTCCTCCATGCATTTTAAATAATTATTTCATGTCTCCCTTTAAAATCAGAATTGCCAGAATATTTACTGACCTTTGATCCTTTCCAGTTTTGCATTTTTCTGTCCATTTTAATTTGAGAAACTGATTACACAGGCACAAGGCTATAACTGAAAAATGTTTATTTTATATTTTAACAAAGGGATGCGCGCAGCAGTTGGCAGGAGTTGTGTTCTGTGCATGCTGCAATTCTCAGTAAGGATGAGAGTTATTCACCACCAGCTGTTTATGGTGCACTGATGATTGTGGGCCAATTGACCAGGGATTATTTCTTCCTCCCTGCGCTGAGGTGAAGTGTTTACACATTCTCTGAATGCTGCTGATGAGGAGTCCCCTGGGAAAAGGCTGGAACTCTGCTGAAATCAGATTATTTATGAAGTTTTTTCTGAATATATGTGATGTGGGTTTTTAATTCTGACCTGCATATTATAGTTTTCTAAATCATTGAAAAAGTAGACATCACATGTATGGCTTACGTATCTAAAAGAGAAGAAACTAAAATAAAAGCTAATATATATGTTGATCTATCTATATCTCTCAAAGAAGTCCACAGGAAATAGTCATCAAATTAAATCAGTCTTAAGGGCCTCCTTCTTGTAAGAGATATTGGAATAAATTTTCTGGTAGCAACAGAATTGTGATTTCTTAGCTGTAGAGGGGCATGGTAAAATCCATTCTGTCTCTCCATGCAACATCCACAGACCTCAGTGCAGTTATTTTTAATTTACATCATAGCCATTGAGAGAATTTCATCCATTCATCCATAGAAAATTAGGTAAACCAACCCAGCCCCTCCAAAAAAAGCCAACATCCCTGGAAACAAATTAATTTATAAGAACATTTTCAGCCATTAGTAAGAAAAAGATGTTGAGGAGATGAATTAAAAAAAAAAACAAACCAAAAAACTAAATTTGAACACAAGGAAATTAAATGCAAACCCCAATATTATTAAAACATAATAAAGGTACTATCAAGTCACTTAATATTGATTCCACCTCTAGAACTCCTATACTATACTTGAGATTGTACATTGCATACAGAACTAACTTCCTAGAAAATATATTTAACAGTGTAGCAGAATCAGTAAGATGTGGGGAGCACACCAAAATCAACTGTGTTTAGGATGACATTTTTATATTCCTTTTGCATAACTAAGTCTGCAACTCAAAAGTGCATTTTTAAAGAAACGAAATTTAAAAATCACTATGGAGGGTGCAAGTAGTATGTAAACTACAGCAAACAGGGAAAATAAATAATTAAAGAAGTGTCTAACTAATCTGGTATCAGTTTTCCTCAATTAATAGGAAGAGATACAATTTCTATTTTCTTTCTTTCTAAAGAACCTGTACATGAACAGATACATGCAATTTCTTTATAATGAAATTTTCCATGTGTGTCTCCCTTATTCCCACCGAGGAACACCTTACTTACAAAGGCTGACGTTGTGCAGGGACAGAAGAGCCTAAAAAATCCAATGTTTTCTGTAGCTCTAAAAAATAATACAGGAGGCAGAAACAATAAACGAGTTTGCAACCAAAACTGAGTAAAATTCTGTGTGGATCAGCAGCAGAGCTGCACAGGTTTATGTGTCTTTGGATGTGATCCCCATACCTTACACAGACTTTCACTTGTAACTAGCAGAAATATTTACTCCAATTCTTCTGTATTTTTCTTTTTCTTTCCTCCTCCCCCATGCTCACATTCAAGTCTGGTGCAAAGCAGACTAATGGTTCTAGGACTTCTGAAATGCAGAAGGCAAGGGGAGATGAAACAGAAATTTATTCAGCTTTACTCAGGTAGTTCATGCTGAGTTTATTCTTGAGGTTTTAGGTGCACAATGCTGAACCTGGCAGGCAAATGCACAATGGAAGGAATAAAAGCAGCAGAAGCCTCAATGAAAAGGAATAATGAAGTAGAAGGGAAAGAAAGTGTGGGAAGGAAGGTCCAAAAGGACCCTGAAAAGTGCATTTCCACCTTTCTCAAAAACCCCCATCATTCCATGGTATTGAATAATCCATAGTCAGAGAGCAGCACTGCACAACCAATACGCACCAATTAATTATGGCCAGAGGTGTGACTTTCCTCCCTAATTGAGTTATTCTCCTGTAAAATTAATGCTGTTCTGTTTGCTAATGAAGTGGCTGGTTTTGACACATTTTCCTTGTATCTGTTTCATTATTATTTTTGTCAGAAATTCAGTTTTGGCAGCGAAGATTTTTTTTTTTTTTTAAAAAGAAGAATTTCTCATTGACAATTCTACTGAGGAAAAAACCCTAAAAAAGCAAAACTCCAGGTTCAGACACTCAGAATAAAATCTTAGAGACACTCTCATGGAAGGCATTGAAGTTGTTCAAGGAGTCAGATGTTTCTCAGAATAGTTAAATCATATTGTAAGAGCTAATCTATGTGCAGTAAGTAGGCTAAGGCTGTTGTACAAGTACTGGATTGAAAAACCCTTTCCCGACTCACATTTGTGTTCACTCTGGAGCTGTTTGCAGTGCCTTGGAGAAATCCTTCAAATATTTGTTCTCCCATTGTTTTGCAAGAATTCCCTCTGTGATGGTGTTCACAGGAGTTCTTGGATTGGGGAAGAGACAAGGATCTGACTCCATGATTCAGAAGGCTTGATTTATTATTTTATGATATATATTACATTAAAACTATACTGAAAGAATAGAAGAAAGGATTTCATCAGAAGGCTAGCTAAGAATAGAATAGGCAAGAATGATAACAAAGGTTTGTGGCTGTCTGAGCCAGCTGACTGTGATTGGCCATTAATTAGAAACAACCAACATGGGCCAATCACAGATGCACCTGTTGCATTCTACAGCAGCAGATAATCAATGTTTGCATTTTGTTTCTGAGGCCTCTCAGCTTCTAAGGAGGAAAAATCCTAAGGAAAGGATTTTCCATAAAAGATGTCTACGACATCCCTCCTCATTCTCTGGAGGTACTGCAGGTTCTGGCCATAGAACAGAGCACTCATTGCCTACCATGCTGACTACACCTTCCCACTTTTTCCAGGTCTCATCTTGTACACTTGCTGGAATTTAGGCCCATTTATAGCTCCACAAGTTGCACATCCTTACCACAGAACTATTAAAGTTGGGAAAAGCCTCCAAAATCATGGAGTCCAACCTTTGGCCGATCACCACCTTGTCAATTACAGCACTGAGTGCCACATCCAGTCATTTCTTGGATTCTTGTGACTCCACCACCTCCCTGGGGCAGCAAATCCCACTGACAACCCTTTCAGTGAAAATATTCTTCCTTCTTGTATGACTGTAGATGCTCACAGGTTAGACTGCACACAGAAATGATTCCTGTGGCAGAGTCAACAACCACTTCACCAGGGGATAAAAAAAGGGAAAAAAGGTCAAGAACTGCTTGGGAATCTTTAAGGGTACCTAAACCACAGCTTATTTTGCTGCTGCAATCAGTAAATTCCAGCATGGTGTCTATCAAACAGCTGTACAGCAACCAGTGGCTGATTATGGAGCCCTGAGGTTATGAGGCCCCTAAGTCTTCTATTCTCACAGCTAAAAAGATGAACTCAAATTCAAACCCTGTTTTATAATGAAATCATTGGTTGCAGTCCCAGGGAAGTTACGAGATTATTATTAAAAGGTGTGCTTCATGCTAGGCAAAAGATTGAGAATACCTTTCCTTGCAAATAAGGTTATGAACCAGACATATGGGTTATATCTGAGACTCCAAAGGAAATTTCGGCGTCCCTGAAGGTAATGAAATCTCATCATTTTATAAAAATGACATTTGTTATAAAATGACATTTATAATAAAATACCATTGTCATGTTAACAATATTTTATTTCCCATCACTGAACTTCTTGAAAAAGTCACTTCACCTTTCTAAACACCCTATTCTTGAGCTATGAAATAAGGATAATAATGAATAGCTTCTCTTTGTGAGATATTTTTTAAAATTATGATAAAAATCATTGTAAGTCTGCATTCTCAGGAATACAGATTTCATTTCTGCATGTCAAATATATGGCACCCAATTGACACCACAATGTTCTGCAACAGAAGATTGGCTCTATACTAACGGAAAATTAAGAAATAAATTATATGATTATACTGAAGTTTTATAGTTCTGCATTCATTTGCAGTAGTTAAAGCTTGGCCATTTATCCTGGCAATGAAATAGATATTTAAAAGTTCTATTAAGATGAGAACAAAATCTGGCTAGCACAAATGACTGATCTTAAAGTTACATTCATTTCCATCACAGAGTGATATTTTTATGGTCCATTCTCCATCGACACTTTGGCAGGTGTCAGAATAATAGCAATGAGCATCAAGGAATTCCCATAGATAAGATTCTCAGCAGATGTAAATCAGCAGAGCTGGAATGTATTAGAGTCACAAGAAATTATATCACCTCAGAATGTGCTCTCAGGTACCTGCTATGCCCACTAAAATACCTCTCAAGTCAGCAGTGTGCACTGTTATCACTCCAATTCCATTCCGCATTGAGCCTTAAAAGTCATGTGCTAAGCCTGTGAATCAATGCAAAATCCACCAGACTAGAATTGATTAAATTATTGTGATGAGTTTGCAAATTTTCTGTATTTTGTGTCCAGCTTTTTCATAGTCTGACTTTTTTTTTTCTATGTGGTCTCTTGCTTTTCATTAGAAGGACATCAGTTTTATATAGTTCTAAACGAAAAAATAATTTAAAAGAAAAGGTATTTCCAAGTATGCTTTGGGGACAGAAGGAAAAATCTAAAGATATTTTAGGCTTCAACAATAAAATTGGAGGGAATAAAACCCCCTTCTGAACACAAAGCAACAAAGTTTCTTCTTTATAGATGCCTTTGTTGTGCTTTCAGGACCTGTCTGCCCACACCCAAGTGCTGCACAAATTCCAGGAACTGTGAGATTGACCTGTAAGACTATTCATCTTTAGATATTGAAAGTGATCTTCACACATTGTCTCTGTAGGGCTCACAGATGGCATCACACAGGGACCACATTCCCCAGGGAAAATCCACAAGGGACAAATGCCATGAGGGCAGAGCAGGGCTCAGGCTCCTGGGGCACAAGCCAGAGCAGATCAGTGGCTCTGGGAGCAGCAGCATCCCAGATCCCATCACAGACCATCAAGGGAAAATGGAAACCTTCATGAGCAGCATCCCCAATCCCATCACAGACCACCCAGGGAAAATGGAAACCTTCATGAGCAGCATCCCCAATCCCATCACAGACCATCCAGGGAAAATGGAAACTTTCATGAGCAGCATCCCAGATCCCATCACAGACCACCCAGAGAAAGTGGAAACCTTCATGAGCAGCATCCCCAGTCCCATCAGAGACCATCAAGGGAAAATGGAAACTTTCATGAGCAGCATCCTCCATCCCAACACAGACCACCCAGGGAAAATGGAAACCTTCATGAGCACTTGGTAGCAGCCAGCGCAGTGAATAAATTTTCCTTGTTGCATTTATTTACCGCAATGCCACAGTATTTCCCTCCCTAATTAGCATTGATTTCCTGTAATTAAACTTTTGGTTTCTACAGAGAGATGCTGCAGCTATGAAATATATAATTGAAAATGTTGCCACCAAATTGCAGATTTCAGCTACATCTATGCACTCTTAACGGATCCCATAGCTTTGGCAATGTGTAATAGAAACAGATTTTCGAGGGAAAATGCCACAGAAGGTGAAAGAATAGAAAATTGCTTTGGTGTGGTAGATATATCTGCAAAACAAAGCCACCACTGCACAAACCACCAGCTAAAAGCTATAAACCATGCTTTACAGCTCTTCTGTTGATATTCTGAAAATAATGATGATTGTGAGCTGTCAGAAAGATTCACTGCACCGGTTATGTTCATCACCAAGTGACAACCTACCTAGGCAACCCCTTTTAAAATCTGAGCCTCCTACACCACTAATGAGCATTAAAGAACAAAATATATAGCTCCCACGAGTCAGAGGCACAGCATCACAGCTTACCACTGCTATAAACAGTAAATCTTTGCATATGCCTATTGGCAAGGATGCTCCACAAATGTCAGCACAGGCTCTTGTTTTCTGACTTCATCAGGAATGCTCCTCTTCATTACATTTACAATGTGTCCCCTAAAATCAGGCACACCAGCAGAGAGAAGCATGTTTGACACAGAGAAATTTTCTCCTGGGGTGGGAAGAAGCAGGGTTGCATGAAAAGGGTTTTGTATGGCTTTCAAGCATGGAGAGCCCCCCTGAAGCTTTCTAGGTTTTTCTCTGAGCACTATACTACTGCTTGTTTCCAATGAAAGGGATTTTGGTTTGTTTTGCTTTTTGTCTATTTCTTATTTTTTTTAAGCAAAATTGGCCCTGGAACTCTGCCACAGTCTCTATCATATTCTATTCTGCAAAGTAGCCATTTGTCACCATGTCATATGCACCACAGGATCTCATTGAGGTGTCATGCCCTCCAAACACATTCCTGCTTCCAGGAACGAGACACAATAAAACAGGAGTATATGCCACTAAAGAAAGAAATTGTTTTGTTTTTCAGGACTGTTGAGAGCAGTAACTTCACTCGGAGGAGCACTCTCAGATTATTTTAGCACAGTTGTCACATACACAGATAAAGCCAGTGAAATATAGCTTTTGGGATCATTATTTGTACAGCATTTCAAAGCAATTTTTCTTGACCTAGTGCTCTCATACATACATGATACTTGGAACTCCTGGGTGCATCCACAGGCTACACAAAAACTGAAGCCTGGATAAATGCAGTAATCAACTGTGTAGTATCATATGAAGAATATAATTTCATTTAAATAAGACAACAAACTGCTCACTGCTAAGTACAGTTTTCTAATAACATACTAGAAAAAGAACAGGAAAAATGTTCAAATTATTAGAAACATTTCAGACTCCTTCACTAAAAGGCTGAATTTCATTATGCAGTCAGATAAAAGAATATAAGTTGTGCATTCAAAAGCATATTTTATTTAATTGGCCTCACCAGTGCTTTTCAGGATGGTTCCATGGAAATCTGCACTGTCCAAAGGGACTTCTAGATGGATTGCAGGCAGGAAAAAACTTCAAGTGAAAGCTTAAATTTGAAAACCTCCAATTGGTGGGAAAATCTTCTAGCATATAACAGAACACTCATGCTTTGGACTACTTTGAATCAATAAATATATACCCCACAGTGATCTTTGGGCATGGACTGTCCCACATGCACTATTCTTACCCTCATGCCAAATTCTTGTGTATTGCAGAAAACCAGGGGTCAGATAATGCATGTGATAAGTAAGAATTGTACTGGGGAAGTTTTCCCGCATTCAGAACCAGATATTTGGATGCAGGAAATTCCTTACAAAGCCACAGTTTTGATTGATGGTGAGAAGTAAAGAAAAATAAGTAGCCAACCAAAACAACAAAGAGGAGAGTTGGGGGCTCAAATTGAAGCATTCCATAGGAGGAAAAAGGCAAAGAAACATCCAGAATGTCCACACAGCTCTGATCTTCCTAACCATGGAAACATGATTTGCCCAAAACTTGCCAAATAGATGAGATCACAGCACTGGTCTTGACAGCAGCGAGACAGCAACTGTTGGGACACAAGAAGTGACTTTTCGGCTGACAACCTTTGGTAGCTGAGAGGCAAATTCTGTTTGCCCTCCCAAAGCCCATCTGGAAGCTTGGTTTGCCCTGTCTGACAACAAATGAGAACAAGTGGCACAGACTCTCCTAGTCCTGCTCTTCTCCCAGCAGGATGGGAGGATGCCCAGTATGACCTGTGGCCAAAAGGAATGAGGCAGAGTGGTGTCACAGACCTCCACAGTAAGACCTGGAATGGACACTCCAAAGCTCCATTTCTTTAATTCAAATCTGCAGAAGTCTCTCAAGTCTGGCAAGGAAATCTTCCAGAGAGGAGTCTGCAAGCACTCGAGCAGTCACTGTGGTTGCTGCAAACCAGATGACAAATCTGTCTCTTGGTTACCTTGGTCATACACCTACGTCTGAAAAGCATTCAAGGAGCAACAAAAAGAAATTACATGGAGCCTAGAAAAAGTATTTCCTTTCACAGGTTTAACATTTCCCGAGCTTTAATTTAATTAAATGCCTTCCTGCACTTCATCTGTTAAAAAAAGCTCATATTCTCTGCTGTTGACTCCATTCATTCAAGTGGATCAGAAGAAGAAAAGAAAGCCCAAATTCTGCTTCCAGGCAAGTTGAAGCCCCGTGCAGCTTGGCATTCATGTTGCTAAAAAAAAAAAAAAAAACAACATGTCATATATCTCTAGCCAATAAATACCAGATAACATTTTTCATAAGTTTTTAGACCACAGTAATTATTCAGTCCACCTCCTGCATAACCTGCCTTTTCACAGGCACACTACTACAGTGATGTTTGTAATAAGTTTTACCTACCATTCACCCTGCTGAAGTCTGTTAATTAAGACTTTCAGACACATGCAATAATCCTGCCTTTTCTGCTCCTGGAGGACTATGCATATGCATGAGTGATCTCTGCAGCTGGAATGTTAACACTGCTGAGGGTAATATTCTATATATGGAATAGCAGCCATATGTCCACACAGCACACCTCGCCCCTTTTACATAAATAACCAAACCCACATTCTGGGATATGCAGTGTTCCAGGAAAGATAGTTTGTGAAGGGGAGGCTCACTGGGCAACAAGTTTTCTTTAAGCCTTGGGGAAAAAATGGAACAAAAAAAAAAAAAGGTAGCAATAACAGTTCTGATGTTTCCCAAAAATAAAACACTGCTCTCAGAACTCCCTGGCTATTTGACATCTCATTTTCTCTGCAGTAATAAATACATCTAAGGAAGCTTTTATTTTGATAGTTTTCTCTGAAAAAAACCCTCCACCCTCTTCAATACAAGATTTTCAGTACCTTTGAAGTTCATTGCAGTTATTCAATCTTCCTTACTGCATAAAACACAAAAAACGTATTTTCTGGCTGAGAAACAGGAGACCTTTTAGGAAGCCATCCAAGCATTGTAATATTATAGGATGCAGGATCCTTATGCAGTCCATCAGGAAAAGCAGACACCTCAGAAAGGGAGACCAAAGTTTGTGTGGACAACTCCAGTGAAATATTCACCTCACAAGCTGAAGATCACTCTCTGATGCTCTGATTGCTCCCAGGGTTCTGACTCCTATCTTCCACCTCCCAGAAATGTTCTCTAAGCAGCTGGCTATTCCAAAATGCAGGACAATCCCAATACGCCCCATGCTCCCCACATGGACAATGCAGGTGTTCAATCAGAAGGAAAAAACCCCCAAATTATTTTTACTGCCCTTCCTCTCTGAGGACCCAGACTGGGACCCAATTCTCCTACTTCCCAAATATTTCAGGTGCTCTTGAAATGCTAAACTGGACTTTAATTCTCATCCTTCCTTTCTGTAAGAAAGATGCTGCCTGCGATGGCTCAACCACGTTGCAGAATTCAAATAATGCTCTCCAGTATGAGATATTCTCCAGAACTCAAATAATGCTCTCCAGGGCATAACATCTGTCCCCACAGCCTTTTCCATACTTAAACAAGGCCTATTTAGTGAACAGGATGTTTAAGATAATTTCTGTGCACAGACATAGAATGTTAGTACCGCTCTAGCAAAATAAGAACTTTATTATTATCTTGAAATTTTCCTTTTTTAATGTTCAGCAACCTTCCTTTCATGGTGGACTTGGCTGGCCTAAGCAGATGCAGCTGAATTCTTGTTGTTGGCAACACTACCAAAGGAGCTGCATTTCATCCCATGATTTTCCATTTTAAACAAAGTTTCCTGTCTCAGGGGACTTGGAATTCACAGAGTCTGCTCAGTACACTAGTACAACTTAATCACCCCCCATATATCAGAGGACAGAAACTGATATTCCTAAGGCAGGAAGGATTTTTTTTTCCTCATACTTGAAGTTCAGTAAGTAATTTACGTCATAAGGGAGACAAGGTAACTATGTCACAGCTGTCTTGTCACAGCTCAATCAAATGAAACTATTTTTATGAAAAAGAAAAATATTCAGATTTATCATTGTGATTTTTTTGATTTTAAAAAATTCAGACACTCATGAAGAGTTAATATTAAAAAAAATAAAAAATCCCCAACTTTAAAAACACTCATTTTTCTGCAGCACACTTGAGCAGAAAACTTTCAACTAGCTGTAATAACCTTAGAGAAAGTGATGCACTTCATCTGCAGATCCTATTCTTTTAACAACAAATTGTTTCCTAATACATAGAAATAATAATAAAGAATTGTTAACACACACTTATGTCATAGTAAATGAAAACAACATTTTGCCACAAATTGTCCAAGGGACAGAATAAGCAATGTGATAAAATTCTAGTTTCTGTTCTACAGAGATTCTAGGAGATTTCTCCTTAAAAGAAAAAGAGGAAAGAAAAACAATGGAAATTAGTTGAACTTCTTAACTAAAATCACTCATTTGCAACATAAAAAAAAAAAGAATTATAAATAGGACCATGCACCCTTCAGCTGTGCCAAAAAATCTTTAATTGATTCTCATAGGTATTGCACAGATGAAGCAGATAGCAAATGGAACTTAAGGCATAAATCAAGAGTGTTTTGTTTTACGAAATAAATCTTACTATACCTTCTGTCTTCATTGTCTTTCTCATACATGTAGGCACATGTAAAAGCACCTTCAGGAACAGCAGAAATGCATTTAAATTAAAATGACAAAAATTTCTCTGTGTTATCTCAGTGAACTCAATATGCTGGAGGTACTATTTGTGGAAATAACCCAGTTTAGCACCTGAAGCCATGCATCTCTGGCAGCTATTGACAAGAGATTCTTGTTAGAATATGCCCCTTGTGAAAACAGAGCAGCTCCCATCCCCAGATGCCTATAAAAGGTTGCTTAATTACTTAAACTGCTTTTATTTCCAATTGATACTTTCATGGAATGGTTATGGTTGATTGAACATTAGTTTCATTTTACATCATGCCTGATGAGTTATTGACTGCCCTTTGCTTTCACTTAGGCCTTTGCTGGTGAAACACATAAAAGAGTGAGTGCTCCAAACCTGCTGCATCAGTGACTTGTCCTGTTACAGGCTTCCACACAAGAGATTCCTCCCCTTGCAGCATATTGATGTCTGTGATGCATTTCAATGTTGCAAACAGCTCCTCTGTTTTTCGGGGTTTTTTTTGTCCGTTTGTTTTTTTTCCTTCCTCTCCTGGATCCAGTCTTGGAAAGAAAAAAGCTCAAAACTCAAAGAATTGACTTTTTCTCCTGTTGGGGCATTTAGAGCTGGAGAACTGCTGCCATTTTAGCTATGGTTACTGAAGCATACAAATCAAACCTTAGTTCTCCAAGAACATAAGATTTTTCCATAAGACTGCATGGCAGACTCTAAATCTTGTTACTGGCAATTTGTGCTTGAGCTCAATGGACAGCTTAAAGGGTTTAAAAGCCACCTTTTAATTTCAGTAATTTGTTTTCCTTGCTGTCGTTTTAGTTTTGTCAAATGAAGGTCAGCACACGTCGCAGGGACCACTTAAAAAAGTAAAACTGAGTTGTTTGTATTGGTTAAGCAAGTGAAAGAAGACTCTCTGAAATGGTTCTGTTCTGAGGGTACTTAATCAAGCAGAACAGATGTTTATTATACAATTAGGGAATGCTTTGCCATCAGTATGAACAATTCATGAAATCAAATTGCTCCATAATACTTGCCATTATTTCACAAACACTTGCTGTGAAGAATTGAGGGTATGCAAAAGCCCAGATCCTGTGTTATTCTCCAGCCCCAGGCTTTATTTAATTACCCAGCAGGGGAAACAATGCTGCCTGTTAGCATCAAGCCAGAAGAGCTAGAGCCTGCTTCAGCAGCCAGCCTGGAAAGAAGGGCTGTGTGTGAGGCATGGCACAGCTCCCCTGCACTGTGCTCATCACGCTCCAAAGCATGGCAGGAATGTAAGAAATAGAGAATTATCCACTCCCAGCTTCATCAGCTTGTACAGAACATGCTCAGTTATTGGTACCTTCTGGCCCAAACCAGGCAGCACGCACCTGGACAGAGCTCAGGCACAGTTCAGGTGTGAGCACAGAGCAGTGACTTGTCCCTCAGCAGCACCTTTGTTTGAAGAACAATGGAATTACCTTTTTTTGTACAGCAGCTGTTGTGCTACTCAGCCTGAGGGATAGAGAACCATTTCTGACCCATCCCACAAATACCAAGGCCAGTGAGTCCCTAATTGGGGAGCACCCTAATTTTGGTGCTCCACTCTCACTGTAGCAGATCAGGGGGTTCAGCACCAGTTCCCATGCAAGCTACCATTGTTACTGGTTTTTCAACCTGATCACCCATTTCTAGGTCCCAGTCTAGAAAAAGGAACACAGTGCATTTCCTGTCATCCATTTCTAATGACAGTCATTTATTCTGTTGCAGGAGCCTCTGATTTTTGCTGAGATACAGGTAAAACTTAGCCTTTACATAAATATTTCTGTATATAAAGTTTTAAATACTTATTTCAACACAGAAAACTGAGTGAACAACAGAGGTTTCAATATGAAAAGTTAAGGCAGAGAGAACACAGTTGATCTCTAGCTTGTTTCTACCAATCATAATTTGAAGCTGGAATAGCTTTGTAAATAAGAAAGTCCACACTGTTTATGTGATTCATGCTATATTCCTGCTGAACCTCCTAGATATGACACAATAATGTGACTGGTTTGTTTCTCTTCTTCCCTGGTTTCATATTCAGAGTTTGCTAACACATGATGACTATCACAATTCAAGCACCACAATAGTGGAGTAAAAAACACATCTAAGTAGCCATGCAAATATTGTTCTAAATTTAAAAAGGCTTATTCCAGCAACTAATCTCTTAGTATTATTTAGAATTGAAAATATGTACTATTCAATTAACAGTTGACAGCGTGTTAGATTCTGCTAAAAACTCCTAATATAAGGCCAAACCTTCTGACTATAAACTGTCACAGTCAATAATAGATCAACATTTGACTAAAAAGAACTTAACAGTGATTTTCAATTCATTGTAGGGTTACCTTTCTCCTGCAACCTCATACTGTTTTCCTTCAATGTGAATTGCAGTTGAAAGGCTATATCTTCACAAAAGAGCTCTGCTCTAGAGAAGAAACAAAAAATAAAGGATAAGCAACCTAATATAACTCCATCTTTGGCATATTCAGACTCCTAGCCTTTAAAAATATGACACTTGAATTAATTTCTCTGCTATCTTCTAAAAATCCAATGAAATTAATTTTTTTTGCCATTCAGATCTTGTCTTTGTGTAACACATTTATTTTTACAAACACACAAATTTTTTACAAAACAGGCAAAAAGTCACCTGAGCCTCTGTGTCATGCCCAAATAATCGGATAAATCTTCCTGCTTTACGCTTTTAAATTAAAGCTTTAAGCTTTTAATTAGCTTACAGGTAAAGGTGCAATAGTAAACCACATTTTAGAAAAAAACAAAGCAACTTCCTGGACTGAGAAACAGAAAAGTGAGGAGAAAGAACTCCACAAACAAGCATAACCAAAACCCCCAAAAATCACATCTTATTTACTTCTGAAGAAAAAGTATACTGAGGATTTTGGTTTCATTGGAGTAGAACCTGCTTGGATGTTACTTATTTCTTTTACTTTATATCTTGTTTATACTTGATCTGGTCCATTTTTTTTCCTATGATCTAAATGGGTACCACTGCCTATCACTATAGGCTGTCCATAAAGAAAGGGAAGGAAAAAAAAAATTACTGCAGGTGGAAGAAAAAATATCAGGAACTGAGAAGATAATGATTAGGACTGTTAATTTTTAAGAGGATCCAAGGAGCATATATGCTGCTTGGAAATTGGCCCTGTGGAAATGGAATTGGTATTAACTCACTTGGAGAACAGCACCACAGCTCTTCTTGCAGCTGTGGAGGCTGCTCAAGAAGAAATGTCAATAAACAAAGGGTTCCTTCCCTCTCTTGCAGGTTCTGGGGTCTGTAACCAAACTTCCCATGAGATTTTAGATGGGGCATTTTTTGCTCAACTTTGTTGGAGGAACTCTATGGATAAAAGTGGCAAAAATAACAAAATAAACCCTCTGTTTATATAACAGGAACCAGGAATGCCTTCCTACCCTTCTGCCCTTCGTTCAGCATGCCTCCCAACAGGGAAAGCTCCCTCTGGTCTGTGCTCAGCCCTTGTACTGCAGGTTGTCCCTGTCTTTTGGTCATCTCACTATGTAAAATTCCTTTGAACAAGTTCAGCCTTGACTGCACTTAGTGTTTAAATGCCAGATGGTGAGACACGGTATCTGGCCTTATAAATAAATAATTTCTCTTGGATCTCTGAGATTATTGCTTGAGTCCCTTTCTGCAATTGCTCTCTTTTGAAACAGATGCAGAAGTTGTTAATAAGGTAACATAATCACATAATGTTTAACATAAAACTATTTTACTGTAGAAAGTTAGATATCTTTCAACACCTACTTGGAACAAGAAAAAATATTCCCAAACCAAAACATTTTGAAATACTTTTCCTGCCCCAACCCTATTACTGTCATAAAAATTTTCAATTTGCACTAGTTCATGAAAAATGTGAATCAACTAAAAGGCAGCTTTAAGAAAAGACAGTAGCAGATTTTTTGTAAATAACATAACATTTTAAGTCTACAAAATCACTGTAAATAGTTTTAGTGACACAGATAATAACTTGGCATGGCCCAGGAAAGAAATAATTACTTTAAGAAAATATTGCTCCACAGTGACCATTCCTACTCCATTAGTGACTGCACAATGACCTGTGAAAAAAAGAGGATTTCTCCCCAGAAGAGAGGAGAGACAGATTTTAATGCCTACCAAAATACTGACAAATTCTGTCACTCCTACCAAAATATTTGTAAAATTTGACAACAGTTACAATTTTGGAATATTCATGCGTAAACCACTTATATTCAGAATTTGCAAGGGTGGAGATCAGCTAGTTTATTAATAAAGATTTTTTTTTAACCTTTTTCCATGAATGACTTTCACCCCAGATATTCATGAAATTAAGGTTGGGACATGCCAGCTTCTGCAACAATAGGTGTTGGTGAAGCCAGAAGTCTGCAGCTTCTTAGCAAAGAACAGGAGGAATCCACACAACACTGAATGCTCTGCTTTGTCAATATATGCTTCAAAGCAGCTCCAAAACTGTAGACAAAAACAAATATCTTGGATTAGATGAAGCCTTGGCCATTTCTTAAGTTAAAATAAGCACATAATTTTTCAGACTCATTTAAAATCAGCACCTTTCTTTGGATTTATTGCATTTGGGGTCGAGGACTTAGCACCATTTTTTGTTGTCCTGTGGTGGATAA
This sequence comes from Zonotrichia leucophrys gambelii, assembly GCF_028769735.1. Classification (NCBI taxonomy): domain Eukaryota; kingdom Metazoa; phylum Chordata; class Aves; order Passeriformes; family Passerellidae; genus Zonotrichia; species Zonotrichia leucophrys. The sequence continues at coordinate 109,351,356 of NC_088169.1, forward strand.
GATCTCCAGAAGACTGTCACCTCCAGTGTGATTGAGGACACACACCAAAACCAGAGAAGAGCCAGTAGAAATTTTTACAAAACAGGCAAAAAAGTCATCTGAGCCTCTGGTGCCATGTCCAAAGAACTGGATAAATCTTCCTGCTTTAAGATTTGAATTTAAATCTTTAAGCTTTTAATTACCTTACAGGTAAAGGTGCAATAATAAACTGCATTTAGAAAAAACAAAGCAATTTCCTGGACTGAGGAACAGAAACGGAGGAAAAAGAACTCCACAAACAAGAATAACCAAAATCCCAAAATCATATCTTATTTACTTCTGAAGAAAAAGTATACTGAGGATTTTGGTTTCATTGCAGTAGATATTACAGTGAATATAAAAGCTCAGCAGCAGTCGCACAAAGTTTTTATATTCTGCGTGCATTGTGTATGGATTTTAAAATATTTAATATTTAATTTACGATATGCTGCAGAGAATCTACTGAGTGAGTGCATATGTTTAACACAAATAAAAGAAGTGGTTTTAATGAAAAAGAATGCTATTTCCCCTTCAGTTGAAAAGGTGATATCCAGTGGATGGCTGGCTACTTATTATAAGTTAACATTTGCTTTCTTGCTGTAAACCCCATCCACAGGGGGGAAACAAAATATACCATTTTATATATTTTTCTTTTTCTTTTATTTGTTTTATGATTCAACACTTACCCTAATGGGAATCTGAAGATGTATTAGAAGCAGATTTCATTTTGTTTCACTGCACCCCTAGCATCACTGGCAACAAATAAATACCACAAACTGAAGAAAGAGAATTAGAATTAAAGACTTATGCATAGGTCACCTTTCCCAGCACACATTAGATTTGATTGTCATTATGTTTATTTCATAGAGCCACTCCTGCAGTGGGTAGCTGTTGCACTGATTTGCAGCAAAGTCATTAACCTGGGGAGGTGCTATTTGAAGCTATTTATACTTCTACAGAGAAGTATTGCAGGACCTCTGAGTTAATAACAAGTTTTACCCAACCAGCGCTGGATTGCTGAGGTCCTACCAGGCATCAACCTCTGCCAGTATTTATAAATCAGACTCTGCATCTTGCTCATGGAGAGACTGAAGCAAGGAGCTGCAGACTGGTCCCAGAACAATGCCTTTTGCATACAAATTGGTGATATTTTTTTACAGTCCAGAGTGTGAAAAGAACAGACTGGTGTTTGTTAGTAACATGACAGGTTTCAGCAGGTAAGCCATCTCAATGTGTGGTTGCATCTGGGGCATATTGAAAGATCCATAGGAGAGTGCAGTCCAAGACCCAGAGCATGAGAAAACCTTGGGACTTTAATGAAAAAGGCATAAATATAAGTCATATCTAACAGGGATTCACCTGTGCCAAGGTTTTAGCATAAACATGATAAGGAGTTTGAGACACCATAACATTAACATAACAATAACTTTTCTATCTGCAGGGCTGGTCAAATAATTTTTCCAAGATTTCACAGGAAAAATTGTGGCTAAGATAAGAATGGAGTCCAAATTCCTTGGCCATCCTAACCACAAATCCACTTTCCCTTGCTTAAGTGGAAATTGAATTAATCACAGAGCAGCACTTGAATTCACAGACAAGTTGCTCTGAAGCCAAAGTGTGGAAAGATATTGGACTCCAACTCTTAAATATCCTCTGTAGCACTTAACTCTGTCTCCCTCATATTACAAGACACCATCACAACAGTGTTATTACAGTGTTTCACATTATTCCTTTTCCCATATGCATTATCCCTCAGGAGAACCATATTTTACCAGCCCAGTGATAAAAGCCAGAAGTCTTTAACAAAGCTCCATTTTTAAAAATGTAAATGATAAAGAAAATATAAAGTGAGGAGAGGAGTGACCAGAGAGATTCCCTAAGGGTTATATACACATTATTCTCTTTCTTCTAGCTCCAATGTTTTGCTAGGAGAGAAATATATGTGACATCCACCATGTATTCACTCATGTGTAGTGTCACCATTATTTTGACAGCAGCACAGTATCACTATCACCTCTGAGCTACAGGCCAGCACAATGCTAACCAGCTTCAGGACTTTAGAACAATAAACTCAACCCATAAGCTCTGTTAAGAAAAGAGATAAAGGGATGACTTACTGATTCTGAAGTGTCTTGTCTTGGGACAAAACTGGTATTAAGTCCCTCGCCACCTCCCAAAAATACCCAAACAAAACAAGAATTCCTAGGCTGCATGTTTTTGTCACTCGAGCAAAATACTGCTTTCTATGATCTGAAATTCCAGCCAGCCTTAAATTATCTAATATCTACCACCAAAGCTGGTAGTAATCAGGAAAGGTTGAGATTTAAATTGAATGCAAACACCATTTGCATTAAGGCCAAAACATCAAATAAAAACAAACAAAACCAACAAAAAACAAAATCAACCAAACATCAAAAAAAAAAAAAACAACCAAAAAAAAAAAACCAAAAAAAACCCAACCAAACAAAAAAAAAATCCAGAAAAATTGCAATGTGACTTTATCTAGTACACTGCAACTCAGAAAAAAAAAAAAGAAAATGCAGGAAGAACTATGTGACCAGAAACACTCAACAAGGCTGGAAAACAGAAAAGAAGTGTTTCCTGAGGTGTTGGGCAGTGCTGAGTGGATTTTCCTCCTATTCTCATAAATCCCTAGTTCCCAGGCTGAGGAGAAACCTGAAGAAGAATATCTGCTGACTGGACACAGCAGGTAGGGGGAAAACATATTTTCAAACTTGTTTATTTCTGTTCCATTTCACCCTTGGTTCTCTCTTTGGAAAGTTCAGCGTCAACAGACTTACTTATTTTTAATGCCAGATTATTTCTGTCATCTAGATAGTTTGTGGTCAAAGCACAATTTTTGGCATTCAAAAGCCTTTTTTTAAATTTTTGATTGCATTAATCTCACTGACCATATGCCTTCTGAAGGATTTTTTTTTTAGAGATACTTAATACAAAACAGGACTACACTAAAGAGGAGAATAAAAGATTTCTAGTGGGTCCAACAGCATACCTCAGAATCATCTCAATGGTGAGCTATGGCAAAATGCCTCTGTGTGTGTTCAGACTTCATAACAGACACAATTCACAGCCCTGGTGTCCCATTTTGTTTGGAATAAGCAACGTGGTGCCAAACCTGACAAACTCCAACTGCATATCATAACCACAGGGAAGTGGTGAGCCACACTGAGACATAACTGTGCAAGGAGCTATGCCTGCAGGTACTGAAGAATCAGAGAACCATTTAGGTTGGAAAAGACCTTTAAGACAAAGTCCAACTGCACTTAACCCAGAATTTCTATGAATTATTCTTCAGAGAAAGAAAGAAAAAAGAAAGAGGAGAAGACGGTAAAGTCCTGACCTCCTAGCATATATTTATCTGCATATATTGAAGCATGTGTCAGCCCTCTTCACTTCTCAGAAAAAAAATCAAACCCAAAATTATCACAGGCCACAGCTCTTTCTAAATACCATGATTTTCTTGTGTTGTCATCTTATTGCAGGGGTTCCATACTGTTGCCTCCTTATCACAAAAGTTCCACACCTTCTTGGTGTTTCTGGTGGGCTGCTCCTCAGAGCACTAACTCTTTCTTCTTCACAAAGCAGCCACTGACTCCAATTCCCTTCTCACCCCACCACCCCACTCTTTTATAGCACTCTGCTTCTCATTGCTCACAGCTGTGGCCTGTTAAAGTCAGGCCTGTTCCTAATCTTTGATAATTGGCCCAGCTGCAGCTCCTTAGGGGTAAGGTTACTCTCTACACTATCTTTATTTTCTTATATTCTATCCTCCTACACATTTCCACCAAAAACTTGGGCTTGGGGGAGGATTAAGATATAACAGAATAAGACGTGGAGGTGTGTTAGGATGTGACTAAGATATGCAGTAGATACAGGTGTTCTCACAATCCTGGATCTTGCTTTAGCTCCCTCTAATCTTAATGCTGTTGAAGGCAGCAGTGATCGCTTCAAAAAGCAAAGGATGTGATGTCTGTGGAGACTCAATGTGCCCAAAACTTTTTCCTTTCAGCAAAGCATCCAAAACCTTTGTAGATCTGTGAGAAAGTAAACATTTCAAGCCATCTTGGCGAAGATTTATATTTTATTTAAGGAAACAAGCCCAGTGCTCTCTGGTTCCTCAGGAATTTATCAGCATCCATTACTATGTATCTCAAGTGGATAACCTATACCCAATGGACCACATAAGCATAAATTCAAGAGAAAAATCCACCAGTCTAGTGCTGAGAAAATGGAATGCTTTCCACAAACATGTTTTTTCAGGTGTAAATAAAGACATTTGAAAATATAAACAGCTGTACATGAACAAATATGCCCACAGAAAGACAGCTGGATATGTTGTAAGAAGCATGTTAGCATTAATGAATAACACGGGGATTGGGCCCAGAGGGAACAAGGGTGTAAGAAATTGATTATGATTCTGCTTCACCAGTACTTGGGTCCATGGTAGAATTCTTCCTTTCTATCAATTAAGTACTTATATGGAGATTTTGTTAGGAAAATAATACGTCTTAAAGTTTTGTCATATTTTTTGAATTCTCAAATATCTCAACATGGCAAATTCTAAAAGTTGGAGTCTAAGCAATATTCTGAATTATTATTATTTTCATTAGTCTTTAAAATGATAATTATGGAAACAAAATTGGATTTTATGAATAAAAACAACCTACACTGATAGGAAAATTAAAGTTTTCTTATATAAAAAAGTGAAATTAAGAAATTGAAAATAACCAGTTTTCAATCCCACTGCTTTGCTAAAAACTGGCATTCATTGGAACAATTTTCCAAAACCTTTATCTCCTACTGGAGGTTCTAATTTGATTTTTTTTTTTTTTTTAATGATTGTAACAATCACTCATCTGTTTGAGTAGTTGTAGGAAGCTGCTTTACTTGACACCATAAGAATGTAGGGAGACTGAAGTTATCCAGAGAGAACAATTAGCTGGATGAGCATTATGAATATATAGTTATTCTCTATTTCCAGAAGAAATGAACCACGCCAAGTTAGCCTGGACAACTTCAAACCCCTTCATTCAATGACAATATGAGTGGAAGAAATTTGAGGGGAAAAGTGCCAACAGAAAAGTATTCCACTTTTGGCATGGTTATATGCCAAATATGTGATACATAAACAGGAATGCAAGGTGGTTAAGTCTCTGGAAATGTTAGAAGTACAAACCAAAGTAAAAAACATAAATTAGAGATGCTCCAAAGCTTAAGAATATAGAGAATTTTCACACTTCTGTAAGACAGCAATAATCACCACTCTGTGTCAGAGAAATCCTAAGAAATAATGTAAGCTGTAGGATTGTGAAACATAAAAGGAAAACACCCTAAAATCACCTGCTTGCTCTTTACTTCTTAATCATATAAAAACTCTCTGTCACCTTTTCCACATTTTTTATATTTTATTGGCAGAAGTGGTGTTTGCTTCTTCCCTCCCACCCAGTCTGGAGAGTTTCTAAGTCAGATTAGTAAATGGAATTAATATGTTTCCTCCACAAAACTGAAGTACAAGAGCTATCACACTTTCTCAATTGCTTTAAACTGTGACATGGAATCTACTGTGACAGTGATTCTACCAAGCCTCCCAATTTTTAATTGTGTTACCATCAATGTAATTATAACCCTAAACCCCCAAGTTGCCAAGCTCTTTGAATTCTCTTTTTATGCTTTGGAAGTTCTGGGCACTACAAAGAATTAAAATCAAAGCCTTTATATTGAATAATTATCAGACAAACTATATTTTTGTTTTTAATTTTATGAGGAACTTTTAAAACTCTTCAAGATTTTATTTCCCTTTCAAATCCGATTCTAACAGCAACCCAACTTAAATCCAGTAGAAGATGTGTACCCAACAATCCTTTAAATGTCAAACGAGTTTTAATGTTGTATGACTAAAACAGATTTTAATTTTCCTAATGTCAGAGTTCTTCTGTGTAGAAATATTTAGATACAGCTATTTGATATCTGCCTCAGATATTCAGGAAATTCTCTGCAGTAAGCAATATAGTTTGCTAATAGATAGGGTAATCAAGGCAGGCATCTAAAAGAAATCCTACAGGTCAGTTCCCTGTGCTTGACAAGGGTGTCTCTGCCTAATAGGACAGATGGAAGATGAAGATCCACTTAAGTGAAGAGCTAGGAAAGGTTGCCAGGGTCAGATTGAAAATTTGCCTTTTCAAACTCTGCGAGCTCTGTGGGGCAGCAGGTGAAAAATGCCTGGACACATTTATTTTTTTTTTTCCTATAAAATTTTAGATTAACATGTGGAGTTGCCTGAAGTGGGAGAAAATAAAGACAAACCACACAAACAAGTAAGGCTTTTGAAGTGCAGTGGATACACTTTGTAATATAAATACCTGATACTACACTCGAACAGGTTAAATCATTCTTGACAAGTCTTCACCAAATACAAAGAATGATAAAGTATATATAAAAGAAAAGCAGGACAACTTACATAGTTCTGAGTCTATGTAAAGAATGTTTAGGAAAAAAGTCTTGTAGACCCACGCTTACAAAAAAAAAAAAAAAAAGAAATAAAAGAAAAAATTAAAAAAAAAGAAAAAATAAAAATATAAAATCATCATCTAGAAATTACTGATTTTTTTTTTTTTTTTTTTACCTAGTTAAGGGCACACTCTCTGTCACTCTGACCAATAAACCAGAATTTTATCAAAGTGATCAAAGCCTGGTTTGCAGACAGAACTGCAGCACTGCAGCTGCTGCTCTGTGACCACATCCACTCCACAAGAATCATCAGTGCATTTCCTGGACATGATAAATGCTGCAAAGTAAAACCCTTTCTCTTTGACCTGAAATTATCATGTTTTGCAAATAGAAGAAAACATCAGGTTTGGTTTGAGCATCAAGAGTGAAATACTGTGTCTATTAATGTTGACTTTGACACTGTATGTCAGTCTGACTGTGGTGTGTGAATTTATAGGATATAAAGAAACACTTTCTGTGATTGATATTCTTAACACTTCCTGATGTGCTGCCTTCCAATGCTGATGTGGTTTACCCTGCCTACAAGACTGTATCTGCTTAGTAGCTGGTTTTCTCTTCAAAGTTTCTGTGATACAACATGAAAAGACCACAAAAAATAAAGCTTTTTTTTCTACTACTTGCCCAAACAGCAATCAGTTAACTAACAACTACTAAAATCAGTCTTATTCCTCTCTTAAAAGATCTCAAGAATAATAAGGAAATAAAGTGTCAGTTACTGAAATAAACATTACCGGGGTCCAGAAACATTTGGGATAATGGTACAGCATGTATTCAATTTGCCTGATGTTTACTGGAAGGGTTTGGCCTGTGACTGCTGCACAGCACCAGAGATCAGGGATAAGAGTTTTGGCCACTTCTGCCTGCTGAAGAATTTTTAGAGCAAGCCTCAGTGCAGAGCTGGATATAATCTTAATCATAAAAACATCTACTTTTGCTTCTATATTTACATTAAATACAGAATTAAATTGGAAACTCTCTACGCGTGTAGGGACTTTTACTTAGACAGTTGGCATATATTGTAAAGATAACAAGAATATATATGCATTTTTACTACCTTCTAGGACATAATGACTATCTTTTAACTTTTTACAGTCTTCCCTCCGTTCTAACTCTTGCATTATTCCTAACCACAGCAGCTTAAACAGATAATGCAGAAAGGTCTTTGAAGTGTAAGAATGATATATTATATACCCTCATAATATTATATTCTTATGTTTCTCTTCTATTCTCTTTATATATTTATTTATAAAAAATAGAAAAATATGTTAAATGTGTGCTTCAAGTATAATGAAAACATGATTATGCATGAGATGAAAATTAATTTACTTTAGATGACAAGGCTACATTTCCTCCTTTCTGCAACATGAGCAGTTGATGGACTGACAACAAACGCAGCGCAAACTTCAGGCTCTGAGATAGTTAGCAGCTAGTGGAATATAAAAAAGAGCAGCTTGTTAAACCATCCTTCAGCTCTAAGTGGGAATGTTTGCCTTCAGCTAGTGCTGCAAATGACTTACACTTTGATCTCAGCTGAGCTGCACCAGGTTTACTGATCAGCAGTTATGCCAGCGAAGTTCTGGGAAGCTGCCTCTCCATCCCTCAGCTATTGCCTCCAAGCCAGAGCGTGGTTATTGCTCTTGGGAGAGGCCCCTGAGAGCCTCAGCCTGGTGTTAGAGAGATTAATTTCAGCAAAGCACTGTAAAGTTTAACTTCACTCCTGGAATGGAGCAGGAACTCTCACCCACTCACTGACAGATTCTCAGTCGTTGGACTCGTGCAATCAAATATTTACGACGTCAAGCAACATCTGACTGAAGTGTGTTTTGGAAAAGAATTGCCTTGGGTTTCATGGGCAAGCATGCAGCTGACCTCAGTCACCAGAGCTCAGACAATTGAGTGCCATGATGGACGCTCAGAGCACACTGTGTTTCTGTGGTTAACACAATTCAGTAGTAAACCCCTTCCCAGTATATTACTAAGTGTATTCTTTAGCTGGAATGTGTATAACAAAGCTCAGAGAATTAGCTGAGCGAGGAGAAAATGTGCGCAAACATGCAACCAGGTAATCGAAACACAGAGTTCTCTATTCTGGCTCAAAAAAGTGTTGAAGGCACAAGGAACAGCAGCAGCTGCTTTCCCTAACTCTAATTCTTCACAGAGGACTGAGTAAAATGTCTTCCTTGACAGTTTGTTTTTTGTGTCAGCAAAACAATTTCCACTGGTCAATTCAGAATGCAGAAGAGTGAATATTTTGGGAGCAGAAGCTGCATCCATCGAGTGAGAGTCTGAGAGCTGACCTGTTTGTAAGCAAGACTGAGCCCCATAAAAGGGAACCTTTTAGCAGTCCCACCATTTTCTCTGGTTGGGTCAGTTCCAGCTCTGGCACTTTGTCCACAAAGCTGGCAACGATTCTGAATTGTGAGGAGGAGAAAGACAAACAAACAAACAAATAACATTTCTTTCCCCTCTCCAGCCCCCAGTCTCCTCCACATGAACACTGTCAGTCATTCCAAATTATTTAATTATCTCTTTCTGAGACGCCACCTTGTTTTATTCAAATTAAGTTACCTGGTCCACAGGTATTTTAATGACAGTTGCTAGAGCCCTTTTAGGTCTGATATTTCAGTACCTGCCTATCTCTAGCTAATAATGCCTTCTGGCAAGTTTAAATTTCATTAGAGATATCACTGTAGTACATGCTGAATGAACACTACCAAAAAGTAGAACAAGAGTGCAAGAAGTCATTAAATTATTACTCCCAAAGTCTCACAATGATTATTGTTAATAGGGCAATCAAATCCTGCTGTATTGTTCCCTAACTACATGCCTGCTTAGTGGGTAGCATACATTTTCATTAAATAAAGAGTTATGGTTAGAAGAAGAATGTAATCAACATTAATGACCTGAAGAGTAATTGAAAATCCAGTCTCAGTCACCACCCCACCCAGCTATTAAAAAGGACAATCGTTACAAAAATTCTAAACTAATTCCATTTTGTCTCTCTGCATGTTTGCAGACTATCATTCACATGCTCCCAACACTGTTATCTCTCTTTTTCTGGTCAAATTAATTTACTGTAATTAGAATAAAATACATTGTGTGTGAAAATAAAATTTTGGCCTTGGCTATGTCTGATAACAAGTACTGCAAGGGAAAGGATTATACATTCACCATACATTCATCATGCATTACATTTGTGCAAAGTAAATCACTTTGGGTGAAACCGACTTAGCCTCAGTGTACAATAATTACATTCCCTCCCACCACACCAGTGTTTAACAATCCCTTAAAAGATGCAAAAAATGGGCTGCAGTTTATGTTTAAACAAAAAAAAATCTGAGCTGAACAACAACTTTTTATTTTTTTCCTTAAGCTCACAATATACAACATTCCTTTCTGGGATTGCACACATTTGTCTTTGTTTCCTTTGCTTTTTTTGGTTTTTTTTTTTTTTTCTTCCTTACCTCAGAAGAACTCAGAATAAATAAATTGGCTTTTACAGTCCTAAAAAAATAAAAAAATAAATCCCATCCCAAAACACAAGAGAGATCAAAACAAAAGTCAAGCACAATATGGAGGTCATTTTAATTTCACCATGAGAGAATTTCATACACTCCTTCAGTTTAGACTGTCAGCAATCCAAAAAATCAACAATTCCAAAATACTTCAAGACTGAGGATTGACAGAGCAAGGACTTGAAGCACCTGAGCATTTCTCCAGATAATGGCATCTGAGAAATAATGGCAATCCACTAATCAACTACTGCTGCTGCATATTTATTTTTTTCACAATATAGGAAAACATTGTTTTTCAAGAAAGAGCTTCACAGTTGCCTTCCTTCCCTGCTTCTTATCTGTAAGCAGGCAGATGTTCCTGAATTAATATATGTGAGTCATTGACCATTTATCCTTTAGTTCAAAATTAAATACATTTTGTAGCATTAAGCAAAATTATTAAGTGGCATGTATAATGCAGTTTAATTATTTTTGTTAAACTGGAGGAGAAAAATAATTCTTTCTGTAACCATGCATTTTTCACATTGAGTTTGTTTGCTTTAATACAGATGACATTATAATCTACTCTTCATACCCATTCTCATTCACTTAAATCTAGCAATACTACAAGAAGTATTTAAGGTAAGAATGAAACAGTACCTAATACAAGCAGACCTCATTGGATTTAAAAAATAAACACACACATGTAGCAAATAATCTTAATTTTGACCCAGAACTACTACCTCACAAAAAGGAGCTACTCTCATTCCAATTAAATCAATGTCTTCTTTTTTTTTTTTTTTTTTTTTTTACTTTAGCCTTTAAGGATTAAGAATTAAAGTAAAACAGTGGTTGACGATAAATAGAAGAAAGGAGATTAGGAAAGCACCAAAATTTACTCTACTTTTGGAGGAATGTGCTGGTTTTTTTGGGTTTTTTTTAACCTTTAACCTATTTTCCTTATGAGATATTTTTCTCTCTATAATAATTTAGAGCTCCACAAAGTAGGCTGAGAGAGTCCTATAATAGAATGTTTAGTCATCAGCACTTAAAACCTGGTTTTGGGAGGCTGAAATGATAATGCAAAAGTAAGAGCTGCACAATCAAAAATATTCTTTTCCATTTTCAAAAGTTTATACCAGAAAATAAAGGAAGTGAAATTATATACATTTAATATTGGTTGCATAAGTGCTTCACAGAACTGCTAACAAAACCAGTCAAAATTCAATAACAATATGCCAATTTTAAATGGTACTCATGCATTGAAAATGTGAATGTTGCTCTTACTAATACCATACCTATATCAAATACATCAGTATTTTATTCCATTGATATTTTACAAGACCAAATTACTGTCAAAACCAATGCAAGATACTGATGGAAAAATACAGCCTAGATTCAAGATTACTTAAGAATCTGTGTTTATTCTTTTCATCTGACTTTTTCAATGTTAAATTTTTCACAGCCTGTTTTACAGACATTACATGCTACATAAAGATTCCCCTTGCTGTGTGTCAAGAATTCCAATGCTGCTAAATATTCCCATGCCATCCAGAAATCTGGCATCACACCCAGCCCTTAATCAGCCCTTTTCCATAACTTTTTTTTTTTCTTTTTACTGCTGTTTTATGTGGCTCATAGGACTAAATATTTGCTTAATTTTACAATGCAGGTAATTCCAAACATTAAATTCTTTGGGTTCCTGTACAGGGATAGTCTCCACAGGAAAAGGGACACATGCAGACTGGCTGCTGCAAACCCTTAGAGGAAATGTAGTAGCATAAGTGAAGAATATATTAAAATCTCTTCTTTGTGACATATTTTTGTTATGTCAATGGAATTTACTTTTCAGCATCCTTGGCATCACAAGAACTGTTTATTGTGTGCGAGTATCTCAAGGAGAGCAGCACAGGTCACATCAAAGCAAGAGGAGATGTGGATTTATAGAACTTCAGCTATTCCACAGAAACCACCTACAAGCACACTCATATGCATACAACAGCATCATTGTTTAATCCCCCACTGAGTGAGATGGAAGAGAGAACCATCAGAGACAGCTTAATAACTAAAAAAAAAAAAAAAAAAAAAAGACAACATAAACCATCAATGACAACAAGCACATGGAAAACAAGTGATAAAAATCCCAAATAAATTGCTGGCCACAATAAGTGGTCAATAAGGTCTGGAATATCCCATGGATAAGTGGGGATCAGCTGTCCAAGCTGTGTCCCATCCAAATTTCTGGTGACCCCCCCAGACCATTCACTGGTGGGGCAGTGTGGGAAGCAGGAAAAGCCTTGGCATTGTGCAAGCACTGCTCAGCAAGAATTAAAATATTCCTGACTTATCCTGCTTTGAGCACACACCCAAAACACAGCCCTGTGCTAGCCACTGTGGAGAAAAATAACTCCATCCCACCAAAACCAGTACAAACAACAAAGCTGTAAATTATGAAACTGAAAAAGAGAGGTCAAACTATTTCCATCACTTGGTTAATGCTGTGTAAACTCTCATGCTCCCATGAACCACAGTAACATGGATATGCATTTTTAGCCTTGAAATAATATCTTCCAGTCCACAACATCCATGACAGAAAAGTCCTCCTGGCTCCTGAAAGGGACATATCAAGCCTTGAGTAAAATTAGCACATTTTCCCTAGAAGTCATTGAAGCCCAATAAACATTGAATCCAACAAAGAGGTTTTAACAGCAAGCTTTGAAGTGTGAGTGCACTTTATAGGCCTGTTTTATTTGATTATACACTTGCTTTTATGGTTCAGATCAAGCACATGCAGCAGGTTTAATATTTGCCATGCTGTCCCTGGGGAGTCTATCACATATGCACATAACAACAGTTTTCAGTCTTCAATAATTACCAGCAGGAGTAGCAATTGCCAGAGATAGTTCAAATGTATAATTCAAAACTTGCAATTTTTTTTTCCAAAAAAAAAAGATAAATTATTTCTGAACACTCACCTCTTTTCAAGAGTACACAGATGATATATGACAAGAATTTATATGCATATAGATACCTATGTCCTGCTTATTTTGCTCTAAAACAATCCTTAATTCTCACAGCTTTGATTTTCCTCACCCCAAATTCTGAGTGGACAGCTCTGTCACAAGATGAATCCTAGCACCTCACTCTTATTTAAAATGTTCTACTTTACTAAGCTTCTATTCAAATTGTAGAATTTAAAAACATTGCTTCCATTATTAAATGCATCATATTTTGAAAATGAAAAGTGGCACATCATTTCCCCTTGTGCTTGTCAGGGAATGATGAAGTTGAAGAGATACTAGCAGGAACCTAATGAAAGTTTAAATGTCTGTGGTTGTCACTAATAAAATTTGACTCAGTGTATGAAAGACTCTTAGACATTTACATAATATAATATATATAAAAATGTGTATATACATGTATTTAATGTATTATATATGCACATATGAGATAGCCATGGGCACTCAGAATCTATGCTAAACTATTTTCTCTTCACTGATATTAATTTTGAATAAAGATAATATAATAGAGAGTCTTTGAGAGAATTTTCCTCCCAAATAGCTGATAGGATTTCAGACATGGTAGACATAATTATGTACTTACATTAAAAGAAGAAATGCATGCATCATCCTTTACTTCCACATTTTCTATTTTACTATATTCTCTGTGCATGTTCTTCACAAATACTCATTTCCTTCCCTTCTCACTTACTTTAATAGTTCAACTTATTATTCTTCTTTCAATTCTCTTGCATGTGTCAATTCTGAGACCAGTCAAGAGTGCTGACAGTATGTAAATTAAATCCAGGAGAATATAAGAAGAGATTTCTCATTTCTCTGAGAGATTTAAGAGAGATAAGGAAGAGAGTGAAAAGATCCTTCTGGGTATCTGCACTACTAAGATAACTTTTATTGTGGTTAAAACAGATTAGCCCCTTAATACAAGGTGTGTTTTATTGTTCACACAGCTGCTACAACAGATTGTCTTCCTAGGCAAAACAGAAAATAAGGTAAGATCTAGATATTTTCAGTGAAATTCCAGTTTAATTATTTTTTAATTAAGAGAACATTGTTCAATTTAGCAAAAATACACAGTGAGAAAATGGAATCAACTGGCTAAAGAGATCAAAACACAGCACTGAAAGGGATTTTAGAAGGATATACCAATAGATATAGTGTTTTGAAAGAGGTTTAAAAAGGACAAGGCAAGAGACAAGTTACATCAGTTGGAAAAGTAGTCATTTTGGTTTACTGCTGTTCTGACATTAATTATAAATGACAAGTCAGCTGTCAGCTGAGTAATGTACTTTCCTTGCAATTTGGAGCACATTACTCTTCATCCAGGGTTTCTCTTAGTCAAAATTTTACTATGGAAGACAATAACACAAAAAATTAATCAATAGAAGACATATAATCCCATCTGTAATTCCACTTGAATGAAATTATAGACCCTTACAGAACTGGCTTTTGAGTCTTGTTTTCTCCCTAAAATTACAGGTAAGTGCATCAAATTAGCACGAGGGTTTGTTGTTGTCATTGCTTTTTGTTTATTCAATCCAGAAATATTTTAATTTCTCAAGAGACAGTGATTTTGGGGTGATTTTCATACAGTGAGAAATTACACTGAGTTTATTAGAAATTTCTAGTAAAAAACAGACCTATTCAAACAAAGTTTGAACCTACTATTTGTCTTCTCAGAGAGGCAAATTATTGGCCATTTCAGGAAATGATGAAGTCATTTCTCCCAGCATTTGGGGAAATTATACAAGTGCCATTGATTTCAATAAGACTTAGTGTTGGCTCAGTCCATCTTACACAGATTTATTGAGAAAAAACTATTGCTGCTTCTGAGGAGTTGATATCTTGTCTATATATATATATATATATACACACACTTTTTTTTTTTAATTTCCACCTCAGATTAGCTCTATTTTTTGCCCTGTTGAGTGACTGTTAGAATTCAGAGAGGATTATAAACATTCCAGTTTATTTTCATCCAAGAGAAATCCAGCCTGTATTCCTGTTGTGGTTTAACCCCAGCCAGCAACTAAGACCACAGCATGGGAAATTACCTTTGAGGCACACACTGCTACAGCACATTTCTGAGCTAAAATGCCAGTGAAGACACAATTTGTGTATTTCTGTTGGTATTTAAGGAAGTATATTAGCTACTGCTGTCGATCCTACTCACAAAATGTGATGGTTTACATTCCAGGCTCTATATGTTTGCAGGTATAGAGAAGGGGTATGGATGGAAAGAAACACTCTAAGATTCTGGAGGAAAGACAGCTGAGATGGGAGCACACTGATAGTGCTGAGCCTTTTGGAATAATCAAAGTGAAGTGATGCAGTGAAATAAGGGGCCTTGGAAGGGAGCAGGAGAAGTTAGCTGCTAATTGTTAAAAAAGAAAACCATTTGGCGGCTGCCCTTGAAAATGTTCTTCAGTATATTTTAATATACAGGGGCTGGTTCATTGCTAGCCACCCCCTGCAGGCAGAACCATGGGATTCAATTCATGAGGCTTCTCATAAATGGAGCCCTGCAGTGCTCCTGCAGCTACAGTCACCACACTGTGAAATCCAGTGTGGGGACTGCAGCCCTTCTGATGAAAAATGCAAGGAGACTGGGCCAGGGAGATAATAATTTTGCCAGTGTGTTTTTGCGACTAATTTATGGACACATATTGTTTAACATGCAGAGCAAGAGAGGGAATTAGCGCACTATAAACAAATTAATTGTGAAATTATTTCTACGGTTCTATCAGCAAAGCTTTGGTCCATGCAGAGCCCCTTGCATTGCAAAGAAGGATTTCAAAACATGACCCTAATTCTGTGTTCTGTGTCCAGCACAATTCTGCTGATGGTAGAAAGTGAGAGATTTAAAGCCACAAAAATTCTCTCCTCCCCCAGTGCAATTTTTAAAAAATTATTTAAGACAGGGCTTTTGAAACTTGTCATCCTTGGGAAAAAATAAAATAAAAAATGATGTTTCCACCAACAGCTACAAGATCACCCCAAGAAAGTGGAGGGGTCTCATGGGTAGATTGCAGCAATGACCTGCTGGCCCTGGGAAACGTTTTGAGGGGTGTGCAACTCTGCTCACCATACCCAGCAAATATTAAAGAACGGGAAATAAAGCACTCAGGGGGCCTGCAGAAGCTGCTGGTGTTACCTTGACAACACAAGTTAAACACATTCCTCTGCCAGACAGTCCAGGGGAAAAGTTCCGGCTCTTTATTAAGTTGCCCAAACTAATACCTGTTAAACACATAGCTCTGTCTGAAGAGTAGGAAAAAATTATTCTATATCCTGTCCTGTATTCTCCCTTCTTTCTTCATATCCAGCAATAACAAAACAGAAACAAATCCCTCAAACATTTCTGCTGTGCTGCTCCACTGTTTGCAGGTTTCTAGATTGCTTGCCCTTGCTTATTCTCCATAAGTACAGGGCCTCAGGAGCTTAAAAATTAAAAACCACATGTGAAAATTGCATCTAAGATCACCTCCTCAAACTCTAACTTTTCCTAAGCCTTTGGAGAAATCTTTAATTGAGCTTTTAGGAAATGTTTTTAAAAAGCATTGTATACCAGAAAGTAGTAGGTGGTAGGCAGACCTTGTAACATGCATAAAGTCCTGAGCAAGTTACATGAAATTCACTGCAACTATAAATCTATAAATTTTGCTAAGTTGGTCTAGATAGTAAAGTTAAAGAGGTTTAGTTCAGTTTCTAACTTATTGTGTCATCCTCAGGAAGCAAAGGATAATAAATAAATTTGATTTCCCAGTCATTTAGGTCAGTGTTTACCAGTCCAAGTTTATTGGTCCTCATTAGTTTGGAGTATCAGCCATAAAACTAAAAAAGGGGTTAGCCAAAGTGCTGGTCTGGATATGATATATGCAGTGATACCCAGAACAGGTGCACTGTGGGAGGAACACCAAAAAGGTTTTATCAAACAGTCTTTTCAATCAATCTTGCTAGAATTTACTTTTCTGAGTGATCACAGAGAAGACAGGAACTCTCCTTTCCCCTTCTGTAAAGTTTACAACATTCTTATTATCGCGTGAAAGAAATAACCAGGCTGCTCAGTCTGATGCACAGCAAAAAGTGCTTTATCACATAAAGAACAATTAAGAGAGCATGTCAAAAAACAAAGTTGCATGCACATTGCAACCAAAAAATAAAAAGAGCTAATTTCCTACAAATACATGCCAAAAATTTGCCCCCAGAATCAGTGAATACACGTCAAAACAGACTAACACTAAATTATGTCATATTACCAATGTGCTAGAGAGTCTGAAAAGTAAAGTTAATTAATATGGTATTAAAAAAAAGTCATATTTTCATTTTCCCTTTTCCTTCTTATAAGATAGTATTCCACATGAAAGGCATAAATTAAGTTTAAATATAATCAAAACATTTATGACAGCTTTAAAAAGCCAATAGGGACTAAATGATTTTTCTGTGAGAAGAATCTGTACAGTGAACTGGAAAATCCACAAGCTTTTAACACGAGATTTTGCCATTTGGTTAGAGAAACATTTAACTATTTATGGCACCATGTGACTCTACCTAAGAGAGCAGAGTGCAATCACTTCACCTTTTCCCACCACTATTATCAAAGTAACAGCAGGATAAATTTTGTCTTTTTATGCTTCTTTCAATTAGGGAAAATAACATGCCTAAATATTTTGTGAGGAATAGGACATGATTATTCACAAACACTTTGCAGAACCTGGTGAAAAAAGATAAACCCGCAGAAATATCATTTCTC
Source organism: Zonotrichia leucophrys gambelii (assembly GCF_028769735.1). Lineage (NCBI taxonomy): Eukaryota > Metazoa > Chordata > Aves > Passeriformes > Passerellidae > Zonotrichia > Zonotrichia leucophrys. Next base: position 109,369,166 of record NC_088169.1, read on the forward strand.
TGCCAGGAGTATGGCTTCTTGATATGCCTGGGAATGTTTACCAAACCAGAGCATCATATTCTAAAGGTTTCTAATAAATCATTGAGCCTTAATGGTTTACAACCTGACCATGTAATTATTTAGGCAGAGGTGATTTATTCAGTACATTTTAAAGGATGTTCTGTTGGGTAGGGAACAGATTATGTTTGTGAGTGCAGGTAAATGATGGCAGTCTGTCATAAGATCTCCTGCTATTGCAGACAAGTAATTCAAGATTATATTCTCAGAAGTGTTTAGGAACCCAAACCTGCAGTTAAGCACAGAGGTGAATTGTCTACATTTAATGGAATGGTGCTAAAGCAAGTTTCAGGGATTTCAGCAGGTGCAGAAAACACTACTGAGAACCATTTCTGTAATAAAAAGCTTAAATATTTTTGAAAATTCTTGAACAATGAACAAGTCAAAATATTAATCATTAATGATATTTGTCAAATAGTTTGGGTTGGACTAAAAATCACTTAGTTCCAGGCACCCTGCCATGGATAGGAACATCTTTAATAAGTTCTGATTGCTCAAAGCCCTATCCATCCTGGCCTAGAGCACTTCCAGGGATGGAGCAGCCACAACCTTCCTGGGCAACCTGTGCCAGTCTCTCACCAACACCACAATAAGGAATTTCCTCATAATATCTGATCTAAATCTATCCTCTTCTTGTTTAAAGTCATTCACCATGTTCTATCACTACATGCCCTTGTGAAAATTGCTCTCCAACATTTTTGTAGGATCCCTTTAGGCACAGGAAGGCAAGTTTTTACAGGCTGAACAACCCCAAGTCTTCACATTTATGACAGCAGCCATTGCATTCTTCAGCAAATCGTGATTCTTTGGCAAATCCTGGTGCCTTTGGAGAGAGTGGAATGAAGGTGAGGTAAAGAATAGTTCCTCCTTTAAATAAAAAATTGTTTTTCTGCTTTTCTCAGCACAATTTAGGAGCCTCTTCTGGCTCTGCCACTTCCCAGTTCCATTCTGAACAGAGCCATGAGAAGGAGATGGTGCATAGTCAATATTTCTCTCCGTCCTCTTAGTCTTTCTCTGCACTGATGGAAATCCGTCTGCTCAGTGAAGAAAACTTTGAGGTTTTCATTTTTTAAGAGGGAAAAATTAATAACTAGGGTCTGATTACTGAACTGTAACTGCTTTTTTTTGACTGACAGAGAAACAGCTAAATTATGATTTCTGGAGTTTATCTCTGCTGCAGCATTATAAATTTGAAAACTTTACGGCTTTTCTTTCAGCCTAGTAGGATAAAAATGTGAACCTCTTCATGTGTTAAATGCTCTCTCTTGGAGTGCATTATTGCTTAATATATCCTCTTTCTTCATAAATTAAAGCAAAAAAAAAAAAGTTAAAGTTAACTTCTTTTTCCTGAAACAAAGCTATCAGTGGGCTTGATTAATATACAGATGCTGCACGCTGCTGGGACTTCCATTTTCACAGAGTAATATGTTCTGCTTATGCTCTTGCAGCCATGTAGATTTATACATTTTGCATTTTAAGATAATATATGGAACTCAATATTGTTATGCAAAATGTGTGTTTAAAGTAAAGCGCAGCACTTCTATTCCAGACTGCGAAAGTTAAAATGCACTGAATTTGCATAACATTTAGCAAAGTTAAATTTAAGAGTATCTCTTCATAGATACAGCATAGGTATATGTGGGGAAAGAACATTCATCTCCAAGTAGCATTTCAAGTATAAGTAGGTCACAAACCAGGAGCTGAGATTCTCCAAGTTATTCTGCACAGAATATGTTGGCTGTCCCTGGTTGTGCAGGCTGCTGGAACAGAAATCTCAGTGCCATTTGGCAGGAAATGCACACAAAAGCCTGAGGAACACTAAAAGCAGGTTAGAGTCTCCCATGCCCAGTGTTTTGCTTTACATGCCTGCAAACAGATCCCACGTTTGCTGGGCTGACTACACAGCCTCCAGCGCACCACGGGCACTCAGAATCCTTATTCATTACACAGCAAATTCATGCTCAGTCTTGCCAAGGGCAATGGAGGATGTACTCAGGAAAAAAAAAAAAAAAAAAAAAAGGAGCAAGCCCCAAAACATTCAGGGAATCTCTGTAAATTCACTATTACCTCCTCCTTTTGTGCTCATCTTCAATTAATTGGCTCTGTATAGTTCTGGCCCTCATTAAGTAGATGCACTTTTCTCTTCATATACTGAAAATTGCCTTGCTACTTTGCCAGCAGTGCCATCCAAGTTGATGCCTGTTCATCTGTTTCTACTATTTCTTTTCCATTACTTCTGTAATTATCACCCGTGAAAGAACAGGCCAGATATAGATATTGGTGAGATTATCATTAAGATTCTTGCAGATGCCTTTGCAAGAAGAGTGAAAAGGCAAAAGTCTGACTTACTAACTTGTTTTCATCCTGGAGCAGCTCAAATGGAATCCCTAAATATCTCTATTAAAAAAAAAAATCTGATCATAATTTTTAATACATACAAGTCCCTGATACATTCAGAATGGTAATTAAAAAAAAAAGTGAAATTCAGTAATTATTTTTAACAACCAAATTGGAATTATTGCCGGAATGAAGCCTGTCCATACAGCCAGGAAATAAAATGTTACAAAACCCACAGTTGCCTCCCCTGAGACCTGTGGGTTTTCCTCACAGCTAAAAACACAGCCCAATTTTAGAAGCACGTCTGAACAAGGGCAGCTCAGCAGGAGGGCTGCATGAGCAGAACACTTAACCCAGCACAACATTAAAATGTGCTTGACATTGTCACAGACCCCACGGAACCCTGAAGCAACTGAGCATCTGCTTGAGAAGCCTATTCCTGGGCTTAAACAATGAAAAGTGGATAATAAACAGCTTTGTGAGCACTTGAGTTCCTGATTCCTACAGGCCTGTCTCCTAGCTCTTTGACTTCTTATCTGAATTATCTGAATTATCCTAAGGCTTTCTATTACCTTTACTTGTCTATAAGCTTCTCCCACGCAGCATTTTGGCAGCAATTTGCAGGCAACCATGTTAAAAAAATCTACCAAAAAGAATCCAAAGTGAATATTTAAAACTCACTTTCTTACCTAATTGTCATCCTATTTATTTAAAGTGTGTGAAAATTGAATTATCCTGTAGACATTTAATCTCCTGTCAAATCTCTTCAAGGTAGTAAAAAACATCATCTTTTGTTTTTTGGGGGTGGGGAAGGCAGAGGTTAGAGCGAGAAGCAGTGAAAAAGGCTCAAATTATAAATAACAATAACCTATACAGGCTTGTATTCTGCACAGGTATTAACTTCTAAAGGGCATTTAAAGGCACTGAACAACCTAACTTCCTCCCTGGACAGGCTTTATCAAACCTAAACCAACATGTGATTTCTGTACAGACATAACACCACAGGAGAACCTCTGGTTTATTTTCCTGAAAAACAGGTTTCTTACTTGTAGTTGGAACATACATATAAATGTGTGTGTATATATATATACATATATATATAATATATATAATATATATAATATATATTATATATATGTGTGTGCATTTATGTGTATATATATGTATATGTGTATCTATATGTATATGTGTGTGTGTATATATCTATTTCTCCAGCTATTCTACAATGAATTCTTCAGAAAATCATATTATCAGACTATTTAAGTGACAGGTTTTACAGTTTTCACATTCAAGGAGGAAAGATTATTCCATTTATATTAGAGTGTTCCCATGGGACAAAGGGATTTACAGCAGCAAAACTACCCAGTATACACTAAAGTGGATAAATTGTGTTTTCCTACAGTGCCAGTATTTCAGTATGATCAGTCAAGTTTTGTGTGCATCCATCAGGATTGAAGAAATGGGTGAATTAAGGTTTTGGTATTCCTATAAAAAAGCCCACACATCAGTGTTCAAACAAACATTTATGAGTATCTACAAATGCAACTTTTATAAAATTTTCTTTCTGCAGCTCAGAAAAATAGTAATCCTGCAATGAAAAACACAAAATTAGGAGCAAAGAATTTAATAATTCTCATTCCTCAAGTAATTCCTGCACTTGAGGACTGTGGTTCTTGTTTTCTGGAATGATTAATAAAAATCATCATTTCATTGTTAAACAGAGCTTGAAAACTTACCACTTTCCAGATAATGCTAGGAAACTTTGAGAAGACATGCAAAATTCTGTATCAAAATAAATTAAAGAGAAATTGATAGGCTATATTGCCTGAATTTATAAATTCTTCTTCAGGAATTCAGATCTATGAGTTGAAGAGAATACCTTAACTATTGTCTTCGTTGTGACTGATCCTACTACCCCCTTTATAATTTTTTATTCATTAATCATGGCTGAATTTAGACATTAGCCTTTCTTGATAACCTCTGACATAGGGGGTCAAAACCCAAACATTACCTATGCTCACTTTTTTCTTCAGAAACTCTTGGAAGTGCTAATAGAATCCTTAAAAAAACCCCTCAACAGTTAACTAAGAAAGCTGAAACAATCCCCTGTCACAGCCTTACACTGAGAATTTACATTGCTTCAGTTATCAGATATATATCATACACCTATTTGATCTCTATTTCAGGATCACAGGGTTTTTTGAGTGTCATAAATCTGCCTATTTTTGCTGACATAAATTATACTGGATCCTGTTACTTCAAGTCAGAGAAGCATTTTTCAGACCTGCTGAGAAGATGAGCCACAAGATTCTCAGTGTTAAATTAATTTCATAGAGACTTGTTAAAAAATTATTCTCTTTAATTTGTATCAGTTGCATAACAGTAATTTCAAGCAAACAAGTATTTCTGAAGAAATGGCACAACCTAATGAAAAGTTTTGGGATCTTGGAAGATGTAAAACTACCACAGCAAAAATGGTTTGGGCTTGTAGTCAGAGTGGGAAAAAATGTCATTACATCTCAGGAGCAGCAGGATAGTCCTGCCTGCCCCCTTTGAAAGCAAACAAACCAACCCAAACAACAAATTTAGCACCTTAAAAAGTAAATTTCAGAGAACAGTATGAAAAAGTCCAGACAGTTAATGTGTTGCTTGAACTATTTCACCTTATTCTAGGAAAATATGGGACATTGCTGTGGGTTTAATGACAAGAAAAGATAAAAAATAAACTAAACAAACTTTTTATATATAGAAGTTTTAACATCTAGCTACTTTTTTCCAATAAAATATCCATAAGATCTTCTGTGTAGTTCATGATGCAAATTCATGGTTGTAAAAATACTGGACAATATATGAGTCCATAAGTACTCATTAGTGTTTAGTAAGTTAAAGTCTGCTTTTGCAAAGGCTTAAAATATAAAATTATATTGCATAACTTATTATTTTCAATTTACATTGTATTAGTTATGCAATCTGGCATGCCTTCATTTAGCATTTAATGGTTTAGCACCTGCCTGTATTTGGGTATTTTTAAAACAACATTAGCAAGTGACATAGAGAATAAACTCCACGGGAACAGTCATGGTCTAGTAGCACAATGTAGAAGTAAAAGTAAAACCAGACATTTTCTTTTTTTTTTTTTTCCCTAGTAGAGTGAATTTTGTCTATTAAATAAAAAGCATCATTGTTTAAATGTATAGGTTTTATGGGTTTTCATTTGTTTGGTTGGTTTTTTGTTGTTGTTTTTTGGAGGGTTTTTGGGTTTTTGTTTATTTTCTTTTAAATAAAGCATTTCAGGCATAGCTGTATACTGGATTTTAGCCAAAGATTCTATTTGAGGGTAATGTTCCTTGCCTCATATCTTCTGAATTGTGAGCACACCTCTCCTTTGTGCATGGTTGCTGCTAAGGAAAATACTCCTCAGTGGTGGCATAATGCAAGTGCAGATCAGTGAGTCAGAGAAAAACAGACCTAGATTATCACAAAATTGTAAAAAATAAAACCCTCACAAATGAGCAGATTGCTTATGTAAGGACAGTCTGTATTATTAGCATTGAAAGTATTCTGAAGTGTAGTTAATCTTAGCTAAACCCAAAAATTTTACAGTAGGTAAAATTACCAATGCAATGCACATCATAAAACCATGAATGACAGACAGAAGATGGATTATCTGCACAGTTTTGCCTATTTTAAACTAGGTGACTGAAGTGAAAAGAAGAAGGTTGATCGAGTTAAGAACAAAAGGGGAAAAAAGGGAGTTATACAATGAGAAATAATTGCTTTTAAACCTTGGCACAGTGCAAAGGACACTATTTGTTTTTTCCAAAGATAAACCTTTAAGCATTTTTTGCTATTTTCAGTGCATCATTTTATAAGGAGATTTTCTTTGACATACAGAGACACAGAAAAAAAAAAACCCCAATCAACCAAGCAAACTCACTTTTCTTTCTCCTCTCTAATTTGATGTTTAAATACTAGAGCACATGCTTAAAATAAATAACTTGAATTCAGCAGGGTTAGGCTCCTGGACACTGGGCTGTAGATTTGAAGTCAGTACAGTGGCATAAGGTTAGTCCTGTTTTGATACAGCTCATTGGGGCAAGAGTCAAGAGGAAGAGAGAATTTGAAGCATTGAAAGTTTAAAATAGTAAGCCTTTTAAATATGCTGTTTCTACTCTTCATTTCAGGAAATATTACTGTTTAGGGGTTTTCAATCTCATTCTGTTACCTCACTTTTTAAAACTGATTAAAGATAAGGGCAGTCCTGTTGCTATAGGACACGAAAGAACACGAGCTCACACTGCTGTTCTCAAGGTGAAGAAAAAAAGGGAAGTTTAATTTCTGACTCTAACATTTATAGTTTTCCAAAAGTGACAGTGGATTGGAGGGTGACAGTGCCACCTCTCCAATGACACTGGACAAACCAACAGTTCATCAACTTTCTCTTCCTCCATAAAGGAGTGCAAAACAATGAGTTATTTACAGAAAGTGTGTGAGAAAGTTCACTACAAGAATGTCAACATCAGAAGGCTTAGAAAATCTTAGAAAACCAGGGTGACACAGTCCCAAGCAGGAATCATGGCATCTCAAAGGTGAGTTCCCTAGTCCCACCCCCCTGTAATAAGCAGGGGCATCCTTAGCAAGATCAGGTTTTTCAAAGCCCACCCCTTGGAATTTTTCCAGGGATGGGGCATCCACAGCCTCTCTGTGCCAGTGTTTCACCACCCTTCACAGTAAAGAATTTCTTTCTTCTAGCTTGAACTGCAATGTTATGGTACCATATGCTAATATGGTAACTTTGTGTTGAAAACAGCATAATGGAAAAATGAACTTGCTAAATTCATGCTTGATTACTGCGTGGTTTAGACTGTGATTGGGAGACATTGCAATTTTAATTCTACTACACTACAGATGAACATTAATAATATGCTTATGTAATTGGATGTGTTCCCTTAATCAGAGCTGGGAAAATGGATAGTTCATGAAATCAGTTTTGGTTTTAGATCTTTTAGAATTGAGCATTTCTACACATCATTACTGAACTACCCTGACTTAGAATGTGCTAAAATATAAAAGAAAATGCATTCTACTTAAAATTTCACTCACTAGGAGACAGATTCTGATAAATCCAATTCATATTCAGTAGACTTGGAACAATTAACTGATATCCCATCAGAGTCACAAAATCCACTCTATCCATGTCCCTGGGTAAAGGCCAAGGCAGTCTCTAAGTCAGTTCCTATTTCCCTGTGTTCATGGATTCTGGAGAAACCATCAGACTTGGATCAGACACATGAAGGGAGATCTCAGCCACCTGACACATCCCCAGCTCTTAGAGGATGAAGTGGCAAAAATCCTGAGGTCACCCAAAATAAGCAATTTGCTTGGACACTGGAAACATGGAGCAGCAAGACCTACCAGGGGAACAAAACTGCATCTCTCTATTGTTGGAACTGTTGTCCAGGCAAAAGAGGAGCCAGCACTTATGTGAAACAATGAGAATTAAGCTCTCACAAAGATTCCTGAGTCATGCAGTAGGGTTTGTTCTATGACTGGGTTTTTTTTTTAAACTGCTGATGCCCTTTCTCAAATAGAACAAAATCAGGTTATATCATTAAGGTCTCCAAGCCGCCTTTTTTGGTCAGCAGAACTGTGTTTTCCGAGTATGACAATATAGGGTTTGGGATCTTTAGTTATTGTTATTAAATGAAGCATTATTGAACAGGTAATATCTCTTTAAGCCCAGTTAACTTAGGCAAACCTTGGTATTTGTTGACAGATACAACTGTATGTCAAATTGGGTCACTTTCAAAATGTGTTTTAATTAATTTTTTTAATTTAAATAAGTGTGAAATTTCTTTTTGATGTCAGCTATATTTCAGCTGACCACTAGGAAGATAATTATTGTTAATTACCCATGGCATACAAATGGGTACTTTTGAATAATGTTCTCACACATTTCACAATAAATATGTTTCAAAAACCCAGTTATATTTAATAAGCACAGAGTAGCTCTCTTTAGCCTGCATTTTAACGTGTTCTGCATTTAAATATGCAGAGCTATATCTCTACTCCCCTTAATGCTGCAAATGAAATAATGGCAACATGCCATAAATGTAAGTAATATAACGTTACCTTTGTCCTTGGCAATGCCTATCCTGCTTTTCAGTCACTTGATTTTGACACCCAGGGAAAATGTTATTGTGCACTAAAGCACTTTGCAGCTGCTACACTTAAAATATGTTTTAAAGGTGAACACACTTCACCTGGGGGCCAGGCTCACTATCGATTCCCTCAGTGGCTATCTGAGCAAAGATTGGGAATGAAGCAATTACCTACCATGTGTGGAGATGAACTGAAAAGCCCCACAGTTCACCATGTACAGCTCACTGCATCTCCAGCAGCAACTCATCCATCCAGCAGTTTATTTCAGTGCTCATTTTAGCGAGATAAGGGTTGGTTGCCACATTCACCCATCTCAGGTATTACTGATTGTGGACCCTGCTTTCCTCCTCTGGCACTGGGGGTTATTGCAGGAATTTCCAAGCCTGAAAGTGAATGCTGCCTTACCCAGAGCGGAAAGAACACTTTGTGCCAACTGGTAGGAAATAGAGGAGCCCATCTGCTCAGCAATGCAGGTGGTGAGCACGCTGTCCTGGTTTTATTCACTCATTGTGAACCAAAGTTTCTTGCAGGTTTTGTGTTCTTCCTCCGATTACTTCCCCAGCCTGAGTCAGGAGTGCAGTGATAAATCTGCCCAGTAAAGGAACTGATATCTACTTTCTGCTGAACTTCTGCTCAGAGTTCTTAAAATGGTGATGATTAGTGGAAGCTGCCTAATGGAGAGCTCTGAATTCTCATGATCATCTACTAAACATATTGGGTTTTTCCTTTCTTCGAAATACCAGTTTTACTGGCAGCTGATTTCTCTCTGTTCATTTGCACCTATTTTTTTCCAATGGGAAAAAAGCCAACAACTTACCACTTGCACCAAAATTAGAATGAAATTAAGTCCACTGGATATAGGGCATTAAAAACACACTTTTCACACAATCTCTTTTTGATTAGTACTGAATGAAATCTGGCTATAAAGAGGTTTTACATTACAGCCCCATAATCTATTTGCAATGTCTGCTTTACAGACACCTTTCTTTTTCCCTGCACTGAAGTACAAAATAATTAAGTGGAACAAATCCCAGCAGAAAAAAAATGCTAGTTAGACTTTCTTATGGCCATAGCTATGTAACAGCACAAGTGTTAAATAAGTTGAATCAGAATGATAAAACTAGGATCATATATATTTAAAACATCAAAAATATACATTTATATACATATATATACAAATACACACATATATAAACACAAAAATACACACATATATATATATATAAAGCCTCACAAATTATTTTCTCATATGTAGAAAATTATAATATTAGGAGGAAAAAATATGATGTCATGTTAAAATATTTATGGAAGAATTACATAGTCACTTGTCTCCTAAACATTCTTAAAATACCAAAGCTTTTGCTGCATCCAACTTCTAATAATATTAAATGCCTGGAATTTCTTAATCATTAACATAAATCTATGACTGGATTGGGATTTAGTCTTACTAAGTTAAAACATTTCTATTCTTCAAATTTTAATATTTTGAGTTAAGGAAAGAGTCTCAGCTGCTTGCATATGATAATGTGGTTTGCATAAGTAAAATGTGAAAATTGTGTTTAATTAGGAAAAAATCTAGCAGCTTATTTCGCTGTTAAGTTAGAATCTAAAGCAAAGTTTAATTAACTTGTAGACTCTGGGTCTTTTTCATGTACAGTTTCTAAGAGGCTTGTTATAAAGCTGCTCGAAATCATACAACAAGACAAACCCTCGTGCTGGTAATTTTAATTTTAGCTGTTACAAGGTTCTCAAAGTACATCCATTATTTTTTTTTTTTTTTAAGCAAAGGGCTCCTTTTAGGGAAAGCATTTATTCCTTTTCAACTGAAATACAGTGGACACTGTTAGGTTTTGGAAGCCTCTTTTCCCACTGCAGTCTACAAGTGGTGGGAATAGAGCTGCTGTCCCCAGCTTCTCCTGCCAGTGAGGCCACAATGACTTTCCAAAGGGATTAGATTTTTTTTTTTTTTCTTTTTACATTTATTTCATTGAGCTGGAAATATACTTGCCTAAACAACCAAACCCCATCCCCCCAAAATAGGGAGGAAAAAAATCAAAACCCCTACAATTAAATAAAATTACATTTTAGCTGTTGCTTACACTCAATATCATTAAAGAAAACATCAAGCTGAACACGAAGTACACAGAACGTTCAAATATATCTCTTTTAAAAAGTACAGTGCTATTTCCTCTCATACAGAAATTAAGAAAATAATACTCTCATACAGAATGGAGAAAATAATATTGCAGAAATGATCTTGTAAGATGTAATAACCCCACCAGGAAAAGCCCCAAAATTAAAGCTGGTTGTGCAAGGCAAGAAAAAGGAGGACACTTGTAAATTATTTCGTATTCAAAAGGGTTTAGTAAAAAAAATATCTGGACTTCACAAAAGCCAATTCACAAAAAATACTTATGGAAAATGCATACAGTGTATTCCCAAAGCAGCTCAAATAATAACTGTTTTTGTGTGATAAAGGGGCAGTACTAAAGAAGCAAACACACACTAATCCCACTGTGTCTCTGGGCAATTCATGGTATTCCCACAAGTTTCTGCTCCGTGGATGTCCTGCGTAGATGTAGCTCTGAGCCTTCACCTCTTTCCTGCAAAACAAATTCATTAGAGTTTAGTATTGCTCAGAGCTGCTCAACCACCTATGGAGTCAATTCCTGCTGCTCCAGCTATGCAAGAACAGATTGTCTTTAATCTGCAGTTTTCACAAGCACTGGCTGGCTGTAAAATGAATGGTTGTGATGGCCACAGATGTTTGCACAGAGCTGCTCTCTCTCAATACTCCTGAAAAGCTGGGCCACCAAACCAGCTAGAGCTGGCCAATCGGGAATTAAAAAAATTGCATGGAGACTATTGCAAGATATTTGACAAGGAGAATCTCGAATACTTTTTTCAATTAATGCCATTGGACTATTGTCGCAGACATCTTTTTATGAAAAATCCTTTCCTTTGGATTTTTCTTCCTGACAAGCTGAGAGGCCTCAGGAACAAAATGTAAACAATGATTATCTGCTGCTGTGAAATGCAACAGGTGCATCTGGGATTGGCCCATGGTGGTTGTTTCTAATTAATGGCCAATCACAACCCAGCTGGCTCAGACAGAGAGCCAAGCCAAAAACCTTTATCATTCTTTGCTATTCTATTCTTAGCTAGCCTTCTGATGAAATCCTTTCTTCTATTCTTTTAGTATAGTTTTAATGTTATATATATCATAAAATAATAAATCAAGCCTTCTGAAACATGGAGTCAACATTCTTGTCTATTCCCTCACCCAAAAAAAGCCCTGTGAACACCATCACAGACTTTCTTCAGAGCTGTTACAGTAATGAAGAAAGCTACTTCAAACCTTTTACTTGAACTGTTTGTAGTTGTTATTGGTATGTAAAATACAAATGGTTGTAGGGAGATGCATTTTCAAAGTTAGGTCAGATTTTTATACATGGAGTTAGGCCTCAAGACTAAACCAGTATTATGTCTCCACTGGTGCCTACTGAGGCACTGCAGCCTGAGGACAGCTTAGGTGAGGACCTCACTTTGTCCCATATTAACTTCTAAACTCAAACCACACAGTTCTGTTCATGTGTGTCACAAATTCCTTTTTTCTTTTTTTAATTTTATCTTCTATTTAGTTGTGTTTTCTCAGCCCTCCTCTTTCAAAGCAACAACCTTTGTAAGATTCTCCCAAAATGCATTTTGAAATTATGCCCAAACTGCCTTTCCTTCTAGGCTGTTCAGACATGGAAAAGACTCAGTTTCTGGCTTCAGCTGAGCTTTCATGGATATCAAGAGGAAGGGCTGGGGCAATGCTACCTCAAGCACTCCCCACCAGTCCTAAGGACTTGATTAAGAATCAATTCATCACTGTACCTGTGGCCAGGTGTGTTGTGATCCCCCTCAGCAATTTTGGGCTTCCCAGTGTCCAGCAGAGACCTCAGCCCAGGCTCATTCCAGGATGCCTTGACATCACAAGCCACAAGCTGCTGATATTTTAGAGCTGGCAGCGTGGGCACCCAGCATAAATCATATTTGAGCTTGCAGGTGCCCCAGGATCCAACAGCAGCACAGGCACAGCTGGATATTGCAGGTATTGCTCCCCTCATAAGCATCACTTGGCCAGCTCCCATGCCCAAGAAACAAAATCCCTGCAGCAATGCTGTCTTCCCCCACTGAGCACTCCTTTCTAAGCCATCACAACCCAGCAGGGGAAGCCACAAAATGGGAGGCAGCAGCAGAGTGTGTAACAGGGCCCACACCTGATACTTGAAACTGAAAAGCACAGCTGAGGGAAAATGCCTTTAGCATTCCCACAGCTCAAACAGATGTGAGAGAGCCCTTGGAGGAGCAGCAGCATGTGATGGGACTGCTGGCGTGTGCTGGTGACACGAGATGTGTGCCATTTGCCACCTTGAGGCCCTTGCAAGCTCAGCAGCATCTAATTAGCTCCCAGCTGGAAGCCCCATCCCAAAAACTCCTGCTGTGGGCTGAAAATTGTCCGCCTTCAGATCAAGTTTCTGGACCATCATACCCTCCTGGGTTTGGCTGGTGAAGTTCTGCATGTCCTGCAGATTGCAGCATAAACCTTGTACATACATTTCTTCTTCAGAAAAGAAAGGAAAAAAGAATAAAGAAAGGGAAAAAAGAATAAAGAAAGGGAAAAGGAAAAGAAAGGGAAAAAAGAATAAAGAAAGGGAAAAGGAAAAGAAAGGGAAAAAAGAATAAAGAAAGGGAAAAAAGAATAAAGAAAGGGAAAAGGAAAAGAAAGGGAAAAGGAAAAGAAAGGGAAAAAAGAATAAAGAAAGGGAATAAAGAATAAAGAAAGGGAAAAGGAAAAGAAAGGGAAAAGGAAAAGAAAGGAAGGAAAAAAAGAGGAAGGAAAAGAAAGGAAAAGAGAAAAATAAGAAAAATATAAGAAAAAAAAAGAGAAATATCTCACAAGTAATATACTTGCAACCCCTATAAAAGTGATTCTCCGCACTGCTGCCACAGGACAAAATCATGACATGCTTAGATGCTGAGTGAGAAACCCAACTGCATGTTCTCTCTCAAATCTGACTAGCTTTCAGAATACAGTTTCCCATCTTTATATTCAAATTCTGCTCGACACATATCATACTTTAGACCAATATTAATTACAAGCACAGTGAGAAGAGCAAGGAACCACTAGCCTGGTAAAAGTGGTAAAAGCTGGGCTGCAATACATAGTCACCAATCACAGGTTAAAAATCATCTCACTAATAAAGTAAATGGATGTGGCCACACATCTGGTTGAATAAATATGAAAATAACATTAAATAAACACTAATTCAATCCCCAGCAAATCTTGCAGGTCAGCTCATCTGCTCCTCACCAGGTGTGACTGTGTTCCACAGTTACCACAGGCAACGTTGGGTACTGACAGCAGGTGCTGCTAACAGGGAATGCTGTGGGTTAACCACTCCTGGCTAAGAGTGGCACTGAAACTTGTGCAAGTCAGGAATGATGCCAGAATGACAAAGCAGAAAATCCTATAATTTTAATACTGTATCACAAGCTGATATTCACAGTTACTATTATTTTTATTTTTACTTTTTAACCTGAAATGTATATTGTACACTGCAAGTATTTGCTAATGTTTGCTGCTGTTTCAACATGTTGATATCTCAGCAACTCTCTACTAGGACTACAAAAATAAAAACCTCAAATTTTGAGGCTCAAAGCACTCTCCTGGCACTTGTAGGACTCTTGACCTGGAAACTGCAGCTTCTGCAGCTTTGTCCTCACAGACAAAGCTCCAAAAGTGGTTTGTGTTGGTTTGTTTTTTTTTTTTCCTTGACAAGAGAGAGCCAAACGATCTTCAAGAGAGCCAAGACATCTCCAGACTGGAATACCTGTGCCGGCCAGCTGTGATGAGCAGCCCAACTTAGTCATGAACTGACTGCATTCCTTCAGTGCCTTGCAAAATGCCTCGTATTCACAGTCTGAGTTCAGCAAAAAGGGACCCAGGAAAAGGATTGAAGCTTATATTCACATTCTATTTCATGCCTACTTTGACTTACCTCAAAAACGTTTAGTATGCAGAGTAAATTACTCTGTAGTCCCGAGCTTTGTTCATATTCCATGTATTAAAGAATAAAGAGCCCTATTTACACAGTAAAGGTAAACACAGTTGTTGTTGCTGTGTATATTTTTCTGGGGCACCAGGGCCATGTAGCAAACACTCTCCCCAGAGCTACAGTGACAACATCAATGGAAATAAAAAAAAAAAACAAACACAACAAAACAAGGTTTTTAAACTAGAATGGTAATTTCTGTCAGAAATATGAGCTGTCTGCTTAATACCAGTGAATAAGAGGACCAACTAGAAAGAACAGAAAAGCAGGAAAAGAAGTTTATTTCCCCAGCACCTATTGCAAATAATGGGCAGCAGCAGCACCTGTGCAGAGTGCTCACAGTGCCTCTTAAAGCCCTCAAGAACAAGAAGCTGGAAATAAAGCTCAGAACTCAGCCTGGCAAGGAAGGGTTAACTTGCCTCATTGAATGACATTAATTGAATCACGTGTCACTGAGAAACATCTAAAATAGATGAGATAAAGGGAAGGAAAAGGCCTGCAGCTCTTATTGAAAGGATAATCTTCCTGCTTTCTACACACATTAGGAATTAGAGGCTTACAGGTAAGCAGGCTTGGTATTCTTCCTGAATACCCCGAAGGACTTGAAAGCTTCTTCCCTCATCTCCTGAAGAATAATCATACATTTGTCAAAAATGAAGTCCACACTTCTCAAGTCTTTTCCCCTGCTCCAAGCAGTGAGGAACAAAAGCAGCTTTGTAGTATTTGTCCATTTTCCTGCAGGAGGCCAGACTCCAGAAAGAAGAAATAACTGCATTCCCTGGACCTATCTCCTGTTACCCACTCTTACCCTGACACATCCTTTGAACTGGAGAGAATGGCATAGAAGTCCTACACAAGACTTTTTTATTTATTTTATTTTACCAGAGCAGTTATACACTCTAAGGCTTATTTCTCTGGAAGCAGCTTGTGATCCACTAATACTAATTTATACAGTCTGTTGCAAAGCAGCACTACTTTAGTTGTAAAACTTAACTAAACATACAAAGCCACATTGTGTTTGTAGCAAGTTTGAACAATGTTTGGTTTTTGGATTTTTTATTAACCAGAATTTACTGTTTTCCTGACCTTTAAATGAGATGCAGAGATGATATTTCAGCTTTGCCATGGTGCTAAGGGAGTTTGCTGGACAGCAAACTGCTCCCAGAGAATTTCACCAAATGGCTGCTGAGAAGACAGAGTGGATGTTCCTGAGGCTTCACTAAATCAAGGCTCTGGGGAAAAACATCAGGTGGACTCCTACTGTGCTAGAGACAGTGCTCCCAGAGTCCACATTTCTCTTTTCTTTCACAGAGAATTAAAATGACATACTTTACCCCAAATAAAGAAAGAATCCCAAAAGCAGAACATTGAAACGCTCTGCAAAACTAAATAATCACTTTTTCTGATTTCAATTCTAGTCTCTCTCCCCTTCTCACTTATTTCTATTTACACAGTAAGAAATGAAACTTTCATTTTTTAAGAATAAACAAAATTGTTACGGTTGCTTTGCTGCTTTTTTTTTTGAGACTCATTTTTATGGTCCTGTCCTCAGAAAAGGGTTGTTGGGAAAATTATAAGGGAATGGAGTAATGGAATGCTTTACAGATAGTTCTGTATGCAAATAAACAGATACTGTCTGTGAGTGGATTGTGCCATCAGCATCCACGTGCATTCAGCCCTCCCCTGGGCAATGCAGTGCAGAGCATGGATGGCCGGGTTTATGGACAGCACTCATTTCTCTCTGAAGCTCATCACCATGCAGGGCAGTGTCCTGAAAGGCAGAAACAAGGTGAGCAGAGGATATGTGGTGGGGAGACAGTAAATCACTGAGAGGGAGGGAAAGAGAAGATATATGAGTACTGGAAGTTTACATCCTAGCGAGTGACATCCTATCCATTTCTTGCTCTGTTGCAGCAGTCAGGAGCCACATTTTCTACCTCACTTTTGTTGTAGCTTGAATCTTTTGGGGGTTATTATGAGAAGAAATGGAAACAGCAAGGTGCAAGCAGGGATTTCCAGTCCTTCTCCCACCCCATACAACATTTGGAAATGCACTGAGCCCTGACCATAGCACAGGAGGAGAGGAGGGGGTCTGCAAATGCCACCAGCATTTAAACCTTTTAACCAACAAGAGTGATCATGACAGACTCAGGTGATGTTGATTCTGCCCCTTGCTTTTGCTTTGACACATCCTTTGATTGCATAATAAACCTCTTTTCCTTCACTTTTCTCCCAGTAAAATGTGGCTATTAACACTTCTTTTGTAAAAAGTTGTTTTGGAATCTGCAAGCAGGAACTCCCTGGTGTGAAGTACTGTTATCAATTATTTCTACCAGGGCACTGCCTGGAAGTTCTGATAAGTCCTGCCACAGTGTATTATGAGGAAATACACAGTAAAACCAGTACAAGTCCCAAAGCTCTGATTAAACAAAATATATAAGGAGATGAGATTGCATGAAGTAACTGGGATATTGTAGTTTTCCAGGCTATTCCTTGTGAAAACTGCTGATGGACCCTGAGTACCCTCAAACAGCTCTCTTTTACTGCATGAAATCAGGTCAGTGTCAGCAATGCTCAACAGGAATCAGCCTGGGGCTGGAGAAGTAGGAAACACAGATTCCCCTGGCAGTGGAATTCACAGGAATAATTTAGAAGATGTTTTTAACCAACCTGCAGGCTCTTCACTGGGCAGGTTGGTCTATAATTAGCAGCACCTCTGGACAGTGGCAGACCATTCCTTCTACCTCTCCTTGCAAAAAGAGAATGGGGAAGGAAGGAATCAAGACACAGAACACCACACATCACCTGCAAAATACAAATGGAAAACAATGCATTTTTATCCCATCCTTACTTTACTAGCAGACTGTTCTGCTCTGATGAAAATCTGCCAGACTTTGTTGTTCATGTTTTCATCATTTCCCTCAATGTGTAGATATATTGAAATCAAATATAGTGTAATAATATCAGTCTTTTAATTGTCAAAAAAATTCCAGTTCATTTCAATACTTCTCACCAGAAAAATAAAAAATCTTTTGACCTCCCATATAATTTTTAATCCATGCCAAGATATGAGTCTATAAATTTAAGGCATGTATAGGGCTAAAGATACCTAAACTAAATACAATAGAGTATGTTTTATATACTATCTTCTAGTAGAAGTTTGTTCACTTATAACACCCCTAAAGGACAGGCCTCATTATCTTCAGCATCAGTGCCTGTATATAAATATAAATAAATAAATATATATATATATGTATATGCCAGAAGATTATGTTGTTTAATAGGAATATAGGTATACTTTTAAGCTGTCTGTAGGCCTATATTCAGCAATACTTACACTCCACCAAATTGCAGAATCATTTGAGTTCCTTCAGCTCTGGAAGCCCTAAAAAAGTTCAGAATTTCAGGCAAAAATAAACTCTGCCTCTCTTTACCATCTAGTCTACCTTCTTCTCAAGAGGGTTTATAACAATACCAGCCATGGTGTGGCTTTGCTAAAAAATTATTCACCAATATTTTGCAGAAATTCTTCTGTCTCTGAAATATTGTTTGGGGATTTTATTGGCTTGAGACCGTATCTTTTAACGGAGTCAACCCTTCTTTCAAGCCTATTTTAGCAAATTATCCTCACATCAGACAAAACAGGCACCTAAAATACAAACACTTGCATCTAATCAAATGGTAAGAAGGAAGAACAAGAGGAATGCCAAGAACCAAGGGCAGCTTCTAGGAGAGAGAAACACTTCCATACAAAACCAAAGTTTTCAGCAAAGACTTGATGAGAAAAACTCATCAGTAAATGTCTGACAGATCTTGGCTATGAATAAAGCCTGCAGGCTACTTAATAAGGCTGTAGTTACAATCTTACAGATCTGGCTATGGCCTGATGGGGACCTGCAGCTGCCTCGTCTCTCTTCTCATGGCATGCTTTTTAAAGATAGGGCTAGAAGGCTGCAGGACTTCTGGAATAAAAATTACAGCAATATGTTTGAATTTAGCAAGCTCAAACCAAGTAGGTTAACACACTAAAAATCAAATTTTCTCCTTTGCTTGGTTTCTAGACTTAAATAAGTTGATGACTTTCTGAGCAGAGTCACTTTACACAGCCTTTGCCATTTCTCTGCTTCTTAAAGGCACACAAAGCAAGGGCAGGGATGACAGATGCCACCTGTCACAACTGATTTGGGCACAATACCATATTTTTTGTTTTTCTTTAAAAGACTACTTTCAAATAGCACAATTAAGTGATCCAGCTTCCTTCTCAGCCCACCACAGGACAGGCTTTGTGCAGCTGAGGAAATAGGTGGGAGGAAAAAACTGAACCACAAGGGCAATAAAAAAAAAAATGACCAGAGAAAGAACACAGGAACTACTAATACTGGCATTAGCTGCAGAGCCACAATCTCTGACTGCAGGGAGAGTGTGCAACTCTCAGAACAATAAACCTCCTTACTGGAGATCACGGAAAAACTTTCTAGGGCATCTCTTCAGATTTACAACACCATCACCTGAAAGATGTCTTGCACTAGCTCCCACATTACATCATGGATGGGCAGTCTTCCATTCCTGTGAGATGTCCCAAGTCTTCTGTAGCTGGCATGGATGTGGCAGCAGATCCAAGAAACATGAAAATCTGCATTACCAAAGAACCAATGCACCTATTTTTGCTGTTCTGACACTGCTACATTGTATTCACCCCATACACATGGTAGGTCCCCCCAAAACTTCCAACCAGGAAATGTGAATCATAAATGTCAGTTCCCCATGCTTCAGGTCACCAGAAACTTTGGCATTTTATCTCAGACGTCACTTACTGGTTCTAGCAGCAGGAGCAGCAGCAAATTTGTCTCAGTTCCCATGACCATAACAAGCAGACATTCTGGAGAGCCCCACACAATCAGCCTGGGAAGGTAAGGGTTCTATCACATTTATGGGATTGATGCCCTGTGAAGGCTGAGCTAGAACAGAGGCTGGACAGAATTAAAGAATAAAGCAGGGATTTATTAGGAGGCCTCAAAGGATCCACCTTGGGCAGCACAAAAGCCCAGCCAGGGCTACACCAAAGATGAACCCAAAATGGTCACAAAAGGCACAATTGGTCACAGGGTCTCTCACTTTTACAAGTTCTGGTCCATTTGCATATTGGAGTTAATTGTCCAATTACAGCTTTAGGTTATGAAGCCCCATCCTTATTGTTTTTCTCTCTTCAGCCCACATTGTTTATGCTCTTCGGCCTGAAATTTCGATGGTTATCCTTGATCCCAAGATAGGAAAGAAATTGTTTTGTTTCCCTACTATGTGAAGAGAGCTTACCAACACTTAATATGAAGCCCTGAACTACACGCTAAAGCAGCACAGAATCTGAAAAATACAAAAGCTAAAACCCTAAGGCATCAGGATAATACATAAAACACGATTTTTAGATCTACTTTAGAGGCAAAATTCAAAGGTGCCTCAATTTCAGGTTAGGAGCTTTATAGACACTGCTAGCCTTGGGTTGTTAGGCTGATATCACAGTAGGGGCTTTGGTAAAGTTACTGGTCACTTTGTGGGGTCAGTGTCAGGGTTTGGACTTTTCCAAGTTATTGGATCACTAACCTTATCCTGCCTTCCTCTGAGATCACTCTCTGTGAAGGTAATAGATCAGAGCTCCTGGTTCACTGAGATAACAATCACTTATTTGAGCAGCAACTTCACTGAACCCATTTCAGATACAGCAATCTGCCAGGCCCGTGTGGGTTATGCTGATAAAATGGTGCAGGGCTCTCTAACTGCTGCCACATCAGAGTCCTCATGGGCCTCTCTGACACAGCCCCTCTGTGAGGGCTGTGGGCTTCAACAGGTCCTGGCTCAGCCCCTCTTGATCCCAGCGAGCTCAGGGTGACGTCCTTGCCATGAAGCATTAGGGAAAATGAAGCCGTAGCTGAACACAGAGAAAAAGGGACATCCCTGCTTTTAAAAATGCCTTTCTGTTCAGAGGGATATAGATTGGGTAAACAGCAGCTCTGTAACATGGCAATGCTCTTTGAATACTGCATTTGAGGAAAATAAAGCAAGACAGAGGCACAATTCAGCACTGCTTCAAACACTTGCAGTCCTACTGGCCATAAGGGTCAGCAATGGAACTCATTTTTGGGCACAGATTTCGAGCACAGAGATTGATTATATGACTAATTGCAATGGAATTGAACTAATAATGAGCCAAACAAAATCCAGTTTTACACTAGGTCAGGCAAGAGAAAATGAAAGGCAGAGGAAAAAAAGTTGATATTTTGGTCTGCCAAGGTAAGAATTGATATATTAGAAGAAATAGTGTGTTTTAGTCTTTCTTTAGAAGCAGCAAATAGCTTCCTTTCACACAGCATTAAGAATCAGTGGCTAAAGTGATTTCACCAAATGGGGAATGTATCCCATTCAAAGACAGCATAATGTGCATTGTTATGGCTTTTTCATTTCTCCTGAATAGCAGCAGGTAGCTATTGTTCTTCTCACTTCATAATCTTCAGAGGTTTTCAAATTTTCCATTGTAGATAATACCATCCCAAAGGAGATTGCATTATTATTGGCTTCTCTGACATTATTTCAATTCTGTCTTTCTTTGGTCATGTTTTGAGGTGAAATAAGTACCATCATATCTGCCTGACTCTTGATAGAGAGTTTTATTTTCAGGAGTTGTGGAGGTATTCTGGTGGATTTCCTTCCTTTCACTAATTATTTGCCTCCTAATTAATGGGGTGAAGAGACCCCAGTCTCACCTTATTAAAAAAAAAAATTAAAAATTCAGCAGCTTATATAGTTCTTCTGTGATTTCAGTTAAATACTCATGTGGGTTCTCCCCCTCCTTCCCCTGCATTCACTTGTGGAGATCTAAATAAAATCCAAGCCCACTGTACCAGGAGACCAGAGAAACCCTAAGCCTCTGCATTGTCTATGTGTGATAAGGCCCTTTGCTATCTCTGAGGAGCAAGCATTAGTGCTGCAGCTTTTCAGTCTTCGTTCCTTTTTCAAGTTTCTTCAAGTTCATAACAGCAGAAGAGATTGTGATTTATGGGGAGAAAACAAATTTGATAACAGCCTTCAGATTAAACAGTTGGATTTTCTAATGGAAAAAAAAAATCAAAGTTTTGGGGTACATTTTCCAGTTCCCAAGGATTGCTAACATCCCAGATATTAATTTTCTTCACTCCTGAACTACAAAAACAATGCATACTGATGTTTATCTATATTCTAGCCCTAGTCCACAGGAAATCCTCGTTTCAATCACTAGCAAAAAAACAACAAAAAACCAAAACAAACCAAACAAACAAAAAACCAAACAAACAAAGAAACAACAACAAAAAAAACCCCAAAAAAAAACCAAAAAAAAAATCACCCCAAAACAAAACAAACTTTGCATGGTCATACACAGGTACACAGTACAGCAGTCCAGATTATTTTACCTGATTTTCTTTTGGTAAAATACCCAACAAAAAACAAAACAAATCAAACACAAACAACTTTACAAATACATATGTAAATATATATATATACACATATATATCTCCTCGATATTTTTTAATAGTAAAAAAAGAAAATCAATCAAAACTAAAAAGCAAAAGCTTTCCAAAACCTAAAATTAATTAGGATACTCTTAGATGATTGTTCTCTTAATCCTTCAATTTACCTTTAGTTCACTAAGGGGTATGTTTTGATTTTCTTTCTCCACAGTTAAGTTATGCTTCCCATGGCTCTACCTTGAATCAGAAATGAAAAAAAAAAATATATATATATATATATCTGGAAGATAGGTGACAGAGGAGAAAGATGCTCAATTACAGGAGTATCAAACCAAAGTAAAAACCTTGATAAGATCACTTGATTGTCACTTCTAGCTAGTTCAGTTGATGCCAAACCTAAACTGCTCAAATTTGCTGACCCTGCACTCTTCACCTACCAGGCTGATTTTCATATCAAAGACATTCATAAGGACAAACTCATCCTTACTTTCCAGGGCCTATATCAATCAAAATGCTTCAATAAGGTCTATGATCAATTCAGTCTCATATTTGCAGGACTGAAACTGTGAGCAGGTTAGCACCCTTAGCTGAATAGGGTGATGTCAAAGTAAAAAACCTATACAAAACAATTTGCTCAGCAGTCAGCTCATCAAGCTTGCTTGGCTAATGCCAAAGCATAGGCTCTGTGGCAAGAAATATGCCTGAAGCATACCTAACCTGCTGAAGTTTTGCTAGGTTTAGGTTTGAATGTTCTTTTATTGACATTTTCAGCTTTTGGAGCCAAGCCTCACTCATCTGAAGAAAAACCTTAATTTTTATTTATTATCTTGCCCTAAGTCTTAAAAATGCTGGATCATTCTAGTCAAGGTGAACAAGGTATTTCTTACATCCAAGTGGTCTGACAACATTTTGAGCGGAAGGGGAGAACCTAAGGAAGACTGTCAGTGCTATTAAAAATTAAAAAAAAAATTAAAAAGAGAGAAAGGAAGCTATTACTGGTTATTAAATCTATATAATCAGAATGCTTCATACTCCTGTGCAGACGTAAAATAGGACATAATGCTGCCAAAATCCCACCAAGCAACCATGTTTTTACTGCAGACACCAAAACCGCCTCTGTGCCCAAGCTCTTCTCCCAGTATTTAAAATGTTTATGGATCAAAGATCCAAGCATTACCCTCAGGACCCATGAGGACTGCGGATGTGAGAGCGCTGAAGTAGGAAACACATCAGGAAAAACAAATAAACAAACAAAACCAGCAGTTTATGTTATCCTTGGCACTCCTGAGCCACAGATATGGGTATGTTGGAAAAGAGACCCTTTAGCCATGATACAGATATGTACAAGTCCTTTACAAGGGACAAATGCCACACACGCACAAATGTCAGTGCCAATTCAATGGTAAATTACATCCATCTCAACAGAGTCTCAGGTCTCATCTCGTGGCAGACCCCAAGACCTGAAGTACAAATTCTTCCTACAGACCCTGAGGCATTTGCTCCGTGCATTCAGAAATCCCTTCCTGGCTATTCACTTGTCCCTCTCAGGATTCACTGTCATGTCAGATTCTGGTGTTTAACCTCAGAATCTCCCAAGCTCCCCCACTCCAGGGGATCCTGCACGTTGCTTCCTCTCTAGTCTGTTACAGAGATGTGCATTTCCCTCGTGGATAGCTCCTGCTTCCAGCCACTTCATGCTCCAGCAGCTCTGTAAAAATGATATTTTGTCTGCAAGTTGCTACCCCTGGCAGTGGGACTCTGCCCAGGGAATACTTCCCTGCTGATGATAGAGGGACAGATCCAGAAATCAAAATCTTAAAATAGGTGCCTTGCAGCTGAATTTCCAAACTTTTGTGCTGCTATTTCAATTGTTCAGTGCTACCAAGAGTAGTTGAAGAGAAAATAAAATCTATATAAATCTATGTAGGAACACAGTGTTTCTGTGCTTCTTTACTGACCGCTATCTTACCTTGATTACCTCTATTGTATTTGCAGGGTACCTCGTGGCAGGAAGGAATGATGAATCTGACTCTATGTCCTTAGAAGGTTAATTTATTATTTTATGATACTATATTATATTAAAGAATACTAAACTAAACTATACTAAAGAATACAGAAAGGATACTTACAGAAGGTTAACAAGATAATAACGAAAACTCGTGACTCTTTCCTGAGCCATGACACAGCTTGGCCCTGATTGGCCAATGAGTCAAAACAATTCATATGAAACAACCATCTGTGGGTAAACAATCTCCAAACACATTCCACATATGAGCACAACACAGGAGAAGCAAATGAAAATTAGATAATAATTTGTTTTCCTTTTTCTCTGAGGCTTCTCAGCTTCCCAGGAGAAAATCCTGGGCCAAGGGATTTTTCCAGAAAATGACTGTGACATACCTCTAAACAACCTACATCAGAATTTTATGCCTTAGCAAACAAAAAATGAATTTTGATTTATTTTTGAGTGCTTTCATGAATAAAAGCAGTTACTTCAGCTACTGTAATTCATAACTTGATCTTTTCTCCTCAGTCACAAAAAACATTATATATATCTGCCAAATCCTGCCTGGATTGCATGTTCAGCAGAGCAGGTACATGTTTTATAACTCACACTGGTTTCTGCACTTAGGCCTTCCCAAAAGGGGCTGTCCCACACTACCTGAGCCAAAGAAAAAGTCCAGTGACAACTACCAGGCTCAGCAACTGAGTACAAATCTGTTGGCAAATCCTCTGCATTTCCTCTGCTAGTATTTGGGAAGATCTTTCTTTTTCTTAGCAGAAACCTGACTGAAAGCTTTCAGATCCTTTACAACATTCTGCTTCTCCATTGGGCTCATCACGTTGTGAGATATTTCCCACATGAGAAAGAGCCACAGGTGGAGGGCAGAACCTGGCTGAAGCACAGGGCACTGTCACCTGCAGGCAGGTTTATTAATTAAGAACAACATTTTAATACCACAGAACTACGTTCAAGCATCTAATAAAACAACAATATTTTTTTTTTGCTTTTTATGGTTTTAGTTTATTTAAGTGAACCCTTTTGTAAAAACTACCTAAGGAGTGACATGCAACAATACAATCTGACACTGTAGTGGGTTTTCTGCTATAGGGGACTTTGGGGTGATGATGCACTGAATGCAGTTCACAGCATGTTAAACACAGAGAATGAACATGCTTGTGTACAGGACCTCACAGAGTCGAGGTTTTTGCCAATCTCTACCTGAGTATTGGATGTCAGGCTCAAAAAGCTGAATTCTACCTTTGTCATCCTTGCTCATGGAGAGGAGTTGACCTTGAACACAATGGAAACCCAGACTGTTGCAAACTGCATAAAGAGAAAACAGCCTGCAGGGAAAGAGGAGGGGTTCCTGAGATGCTGAAGGATAGCAGCATGCTGGTTTAATTGGGGAGGAGTCATTCTCTGGTTGTATTGTCACTGCCACCATATTTTCCTTCATATTAGTTCTGCCTCCATGTCTGAAATGTCACTTTGGGGACTGCTGCCAGATGTTGTTTGGATGAAGGTGGCAGAAAGTGTTATAATACTAGATGAGTCTGGCATATGTGCATCATCTATAATAAAGTTCTACCTGCAAGAGCAGTGATAATTTGCAGAAACTGATGAGCTTTTGCTGAAGAGGAGAAGCTATGGCCAGCACTGCATAAGTAGCATGAAATTCTGTATCCCACTGAGAGTTCACTGTGAGTATGTCTCTAATAGCAAGTTTATGAGTAATGGTATGAATGTATGCTAAAAATATTAAAAAATTTTAGCCCTGAGAAAATTCAATGCAGTGTTACTAGTTCTCAGTCCTGAACACAGAAAGTATTTGGTAGCTTTGGGCATAAAACAAAGATGGCTATATGGATGCCTAATAGTCCTTTCAATAGAATATTTTTCTGGAGAAAAATATTTCATTTTATCTGAGTTGGCTTTTTTTTTTTTTTCTCTACAGCTGATCATAACAATAGTTTTCTTTTTACTACCTGCATTTTTTATTTTGCTCTTCCTTTTTTCTCTTTCCTCTGAATCTCCATTATATTTTACTCTTACATATGCCACTGGAAAAGGGAAAACAAAATAATGTTTTGTCAGGTGTTTTAAAAAAAATGCTAGGAATAATTAAAGATGAAAATCACCATTATGCTCCTCAGTTCCTCAGTTTCATAATTATTGGTATGATGATATCTATTTATTAAAAAAAAAGATAATACATATTGATATAAAAGTAGATAGCTCTACACACATGTAGACATATTTGCAGAAAGCACACATAGCTCATCTTTGTACCCAATATCCAAGGTGTAAAGAGTCTCAGAAGACGTTTAAATTACAAATACTCCTATTTTAGTCCCTGGAGTAATTTCACTTTAAGTGAGATTAAGATCCAGTATAAGTATTATGAATGGGACTATTATTCAAGTGGGATGACAGTTCCCATTATAAAGCCCTGATTTTGGTGGCCTATAATTTTGCTGAACTTTAATCTTTTCAGGCTGACGTGTTCCTCCCTGGCAGGATGGCACTGGAGGCTATATGGTTGAGAAGGATGGTCCATCTGTCAGAAATACAGCCTGTCTCCTAAAATTAAAACTTCATTTTATCTCTCCACAGCATATTCTTACTCCCTGTCTCTAATTTCAAGAGATACTCTGTCCGGTTTATCTCGGCTGTTTGAGGGGCCTGGAAAGGCCCGAGGTGGCCTTGGGGCAGCCCGCGTATCGAAGGACGAGAAGAGGCTTCAGTTCTTCTTTCGGTTTTTATGTTTATTAATTGTTTATCTAAAAGATGTTCTTTCAGCCGAACAGAGATCTGCTCAGCAGCCAGCCATGAGCACACTGTGCCGTCCTCCGGGGCAGCCACGTATCTTTATACCCATTGTTACGTGTACAATATTTATCATTTTTCCCCAATACCATTTATTCTTATTGCTGGGTGCACTCTCAGTAATAACCAATCCAAGAGTGCCACCATGGCCAAAGAAGATGGAGGAGAAGAGGAAGAAGAAGGAGGACAGGACACACCCCAATTCCTCCATCTTACTCCTCTAAACCCCCCTGTACATAAATCCTAAACCCTGTGTCTCACCCTCTAATTAACTAATCCCTTCACCATTCACCCTGGTGAAGCCCTCCTATCCTCATCCTGTGTAGGGTCAAAGTGCAGCCACCAGACACTTCTGGCAACATTCCAGGACTCCTGAGCCCCCCAAGGTGGTCTCGGTGGCTCAGCACCTCAGGACTGAGATCCTGAGATCCGACAATACTCCAGTGTCCTTGGGATCAGTCTCTGCTTGCCACCTACCAACAGCAAGATGAGGATATGGGCAGGACATGGAAGAGGAAAAGAGAGGAAGGAATAGGAAGCCAAAGGAGGAATAATCCTGACCTGCCTTGCCATCCCTCTGTTTAAGAGAATACATCTAAATACATATTTATTTCAGCCAATAGTGAGAAACTCACAGGAAACTATATATATGTGACACAAGTTAACTTACTAAACCAATTTCTATTTATTCCTGAGCGCCTGATTTGCTGAACTACTGAGTATTTACAGCATCATCTGTCAGCAAGAGAATCTATACAATCAACTAACCGACAAATTAACTAATACCTGAACAGCCTGAAAAGACAAATTGGTTGTCACCAAACTTGTTGAAACTAAAAGTGAAAGTTAATTTTGACCAGTGTTATGAAAATAAATTTTTAAAAAACTCAGACCCGCAAATTATCAGTTCTTGTGTATCTCTACTGAAGTGATAGAATTTTAGGGCACATAGAAAATATTGTAGCTTAAAAGGCAACAAGTGTCAGTTTGTGGGAATTGTGCTGGCAGCATGGACTGATAGACAAGAATACTTGAGAAAATTTACTCCTAAATGAAACAGAGAAAAAGCTATTTCATATAATAGAGAACAAGATGGATCTGCTTACACAGTACAGAATAGAAGATGTGCAACTCCAATGTAACTCATTCAATTGAAAAAAAAATTTATATATCTCAGGATTGAGCTTGGACTATTATGCTACTGATCCACACACAGGTATTTACATTTTAGAAACTCGGGTTGGCAGGGTATAAAATCCAAAAAATTGGTGAAAATAAAAATGAATTAGAATATCCTGCAAATTTGAGTAATGCACATATAATGATTTCTTCTTCCCCATTCAACTGTAGCTCCCAAATAAAAAACAAGACATATGTATGAAAACATGATATTAGTGGCTCCTCAGCAGTCATACAGAACTATTTCAGCAGCTCCCTAAATCTGCCTGCAATCTGGGTTTTAAAAGAATTGGAAAATTAGCAGCAGCAAACTATCAGTGATGGCTGGAAACTTTTTACTCTAAAGCACAACAAATAAATGCAGGTCAGTTGTTTGGGCATGGATGTTATAATATTATATTCAGAAACCTATTTATTCCCAAACAGGTTTCTCTGGGACTTGTGTACAGAGGACTGGAGAAAATCATCATTCAGAAGTAGAAGGTAAAAGTTATCCCAGATCATCTAAAATGTTAATGTGGGTGGTGTGGTTTTACCAGTAGCTCTCAGCACAGACTAGAGATTTCTCTGCTCACTAATATTTGGATGTCCTATTCTGAGATAGGCTTGGGTGATGTCCCTCAGAGGGAAAAATACCCCTTGGACCCTGGTGCTCTCAGAATAAATACCTGATGTTAAAATATTTATGTGAAAGACAGGATTTTTTTCATTTTTCATTTGCTCTCAGGCAGCCTTGGGTATCATTCAAAGTTTCTCGTAAACTTCACAGGATCAGTGCTGAAACAAGCAGTCACCTACACATGACCAGATTATACATGTTCTGGGCTAGAAAGACACACTGACACACAAACAAATGTAAAATACATAAAAAGTAAAAAAAAAAAAAAAATTTAAAAAAATAATTAATACCTCCATACATACTCACACACATAAGTAGTCAGCCATAAGGAAAAGCTTCAGCAAGTCAGAGAAGAGGGTGAGCTTCTCATCTATTTCAGGCTAACCTATAAGCAAAACAGATAAATGTGTTAACTACTTTCCCAAGTGCAGTCTCAGGGGATGTTGAGAAGAAACATATGCCAATAATTGTAAAGAGGGACTGCTGCTCACTTTTAATTGCAAAACGTATGAGAAGGTTTGTGGGCCTTAAATACTGTTTCAACACTTGGAAAATAAGAATATAAAAGCAAGTAATTGAGCATTGCAACAACTGTAACTATTGTTAAATATGAAAAGGCTGAATTTTTCAGTACTGTCATAGTATTTATCTTAGAAAGCTCAGTTTGGCTAGCTGTATCATTATTATGCCATTCATGATGTAGTGGTTATTTGTCACTTTTAACATTAATTGACAGGTGATCCTCTTATTCCCTCTGTCTCTGTCCTTCCTAACTTCTATATTAAATTTCCTAATGCTTTTTTTCTGTTTGTTTTCTGTTATAGTTTGTAAGCAAGTTCTTGCTGTTTGTAGTTTTAACTCTATACTGCTGAGCAAGATTGACCTAGACAATTAATAAACAAAAAACAAAAAACTGTGAATTTTACTATGAGGTTACTCTAAATCTTAAAAATTTGAAAATGTTTATAGCCATATACTTAAAAGAACTTAATAACCCACAAAACTCAATGCTTTCTAGTCTGATTAGTGATACTGGTTCAACAGATTATTTTTATTACATTCTAGACAAACTTACAGAGGAAAATAAGGTGATCTCTACCTTCCTGCTTTTTGAATGTTCATGTATTATAGGTATCTAAGTCACAGTCATAATTTTCTAGTTGTTTTTTCATCATTTACACTATACCCTCTTTTGAGGGAGGTGCTGAGAGTGATAAGGTC
This sequence comes from Zonotrichia leucophrys gambelii, assembly GCF_028769735.1. Lineage (NCBI taxonomy): Eukaryota > Metazoa > Chordata > Aves > Passeriformes > Passerellidae > Zonotrichia > Zonotrichia leucophrys. Next base: position 109,399,169 of record NC_088169.1, read on the forward strand.
AACCCTGAGCCTCCTTTTCTCCAGGCTAAACACCCCCAGCTCCCTCAGCTGCTCCTCATCAGACCTGTGCTCCAGACCCTTCACCATGTGCACTGCCCTTCTCCAGACCTGCTCCAGCACCTCACACATCCTCCAGAACCAAAACCTGGATGCAGGATTGGAGCTGTGACCACACCAGTGCCCAGTCCAGGGGGACGCTCACTGCCCTGCTCCTCTGACCTCATCATTGGTGATACAGGCCAGGATGTCCTTGGCCCCAGCTGGGCACTGCTGGCTCATGCTCAGCCAATGTTGACCAGCAACCACTTTCCAGACACTTTTCCCAGGCTACAGCACTGCATAGGATTGCTGTGGCCAAGAGTAGGACCTGGCACCCAGTCCTGTTTAACCACTGGTCTTGGCCTGTCTATATGTTCCAAAATGTAAAAAAAATAGTAGCACCCAATATTGTTATCCTGCATCCCATTATTTCTCTTCTTTATTAAATTTTGAATAACTGTTTAAAAATGGCAGCCACATTTGAAAGCAAATTAGGACTATTAAAGCCATTAAGTATTTACAATGTTCTTGGGAAATGGGCAAACACTGAATCAGTTTCATCACTTTGAAAACGGATGCTGCATCAACTCAACCATTATGAGACACTTCAGTATGTCTATAGGATAGCAACACTGTAAATACCTAAAGTATGTGAAAAGATTAGACCTAAAATCTCCTGCTAGGAGACACAATGGATAGAAAATTAGACTTCATTAATTCCGCTCTTCAAGGAACAAAGCTTTTTTTTTTCCTCATTCAGTTGCATCAGGCTTTGTATTGCTGCTTTAAAATTAGCTATGTCCAAGTCAAATTCATTTAGCTGAAAACTCCTTGAGGTACTTTTGATCTTCCATAAATCAAAAGCTCTTGTGAAGAAACTTAGCTTCAACAGCATTCCTGCCACATATTAAACTGAAAGCCTGTGAGATGTTCTTAGCAGAATACAGGAATTGTGTTACTGTAGATTAGAACAAATACATTTTTGGGGGTTTTCCTACAATTTTCAAAGCAATGCAGAAACTGTTTTCTTACTTTTTTTCTCACTGCTTTCTCCAGTGGAAGAGGAGTTGGAGCAAGTATTCCTGGAGTTACATCACCATCCAAAAAAACATATTACAGCACCGACAAACAAAATTTGTCACTCTGTTTAGGAGGTAAGTGCTTTGCACAGGGATTCTTGCCTTGTTCTGGACACTTAGAACATCAAACAGCCTATAACTTTCAAAAAGTTCCAGTGTTCTTTCACAAGTCATCTCACAAAATATTTTGTCTGGTCTAACAGGTTTAGTTTGATTTGCTTTTTGGATTATGAGTCCATTGGTTAAGCTTCAGTTACTTTATTCACTTTTTGTTCATAATCAGGGGGTTTTAAAAAAAACAGTAACAATCTAATAGCCTACTGTCAGCTGAAAAAACGTGCCAATGCTAAATTCCAACTCTCACAAGGATAGCACCTTAATAAAGTGTATAATCTGGACTGTGATGTAAATCACTGAAAGAAGTACATCAGATATATAGTGTGATGTGGCTCATCAGCTGCAAGAATCCCTTACTTTTTTTTATTTCAACTTTAATAAGTGGTCTTTGGTGTTGTTTCTATACTTACATCAGGTTTGTACTCAAATATCACATAAACAGAAAAATCACCCACTTGCTTCCATTCTCTAATAGCTTTTCCAAGTCTTGCTCATTACCATGCAATAATTTTTACATTTTGATTTCCAAATACACCATTACTAAATTATTTAGAGAACTTTGGTCATACCTGTACACTCATTTTCCTGCCTGTCCTTGCTGCTCATGCAGTAAACTCTCTCTTCCAAGGGTGGTGTTTTACTGACCCTAAGCTTTGCACCCTACCACATCTAACTGACCCTAAACTTTGTACCCTATCACATCTAACTGGACATATCAGAAAAATATTCTTGTCAAATCGAGTTCTGGAAAAAGTAGAAGACTCAGTATCAGACTCAGTGCTGCTCTTCATTCCCAGTGAATTTACTGAGCTACACTATGTGCCTGTGCATTTCTAGTTCAGGAACCAGTTCTGCTCTAAGTTCATTCACTGCCTGGCAGTCCATCAAGCATTTCTATATTTGTGTCTGCTTTAAAATCAAAAAATGAAATCTGGTTGTTGAAAAGAGCCATTTCCTAGCCTGCACTGAAGACGGCTGTTGGCAAACGCCTGGTACCGACAGAAGCATTAAACATTCTGCTCCAAAGCGCGGCTGTTTGGTCTTTTAATTGATTGGGAAATTCCCAAGAATGTGTTTCAAACTTAACAAGCACATTGGAGAATTCAAGATTCAGCGGCTCAAAGACACTTTTCAGTGGTTTCTTGCGCTGCAACGTGCATGTGGGTGTGTGTATAACTTGACTAGACCACACACAATATTTTGCGACAGCACTGGCCTAAAGTTAGAGCATCATTCTTGTGCTAGTTTTTGAATATGCAATCAAAAATCTCCAAAAAATTAAAGGTAAAACAAAGAAACAAACAAACAACCTCAAACAACTGCAGAGAAAAATACTTCCCAAGAAAAATCTCAAACCAAAGTATGATAAAACAAGTACAGAATTTCCAAGTTGGTGTAAAACAGAGGGAAAAAGGTAAATTTGAATATGAAAACACAATAATAATAATAACCACCTTCATATCAACATGGACAGACAAAACAAGTAAACAAAACTGCAAGAAAAGTGCAATTCCTTTACCTCTTTTTGAAAAAACTAAATTTTTATGCAGCTCAAAGTAGTCTGGACTTATTTTACCTTAATTTTACGTTAGTTTTCTACCATGTGAGCAATGTAGGTCAGTTTTAAAGGAAAAAAAAAGTGACATTTTGAATCAAAAAGTCAAAGTTTCATTTTACAAATGTCAAAATGAAATGGTTTGGCATTTCCAAAATGAAACATTTCGTTTCAGAAAGGTCAAAATGATATGTTTTGACATTTTTTAAATTTCTCCCTGCATTTGTTCTGACCAGAACTATTAGTCAAATTCAACCTTGATTAGTTTCAGGCCCCTTTAAGCTCAAATTTCTATCCTAATTACCAGTCATGAAAAAAGATGTGCCCAGTGTCATCACAACAAAGAAAACAATATGATTTTTAAAACTGTGCTGGAACTGCTTCTGTAGCACACTCTCTGTCCCTCTCCTGCAGCATCCAAGTACCTACCCACATATTTTCACAGCTGGGAGAGTTAGCTTTGCCCTACTGCATGCCTTAAATTAAAAACAATAACACAGCCAAAGGCACAATGTCTCAATTAAACCAGAAGCTGGACAGAGAATTAATTGCCCTAATGGACAGTTTTCAGCATTTTTATGGCGCACATATATTGCCCAGGTGTTACAATTACAGTCACTATAAAAATGCTTATAGGTGAATAAATGCAGCATGTGAATGTGAGGCAGAGTAATCTGCCCATTGCCCTTAGCAATAACATGTCAGCATTTCTTTTCAGTGTCTCATGGGCAGTCCACACTGAACTCAATATTGTTAGTTTAGCACCTTATGAATAAATAAATCATATTAAGCACAGCAACCAGGATTGAGGTCAAGAATAAATAAGAGAAGGTGTAATGCCTGCTTGCTGTGTTGTTGGAGGTGTGTGTAGCAGAGTGAGAAATCAGCTTTCCCACTCTTCTGCCAGAGCTCTGGGATCAGTGCAGGGCGGGCAGGGGACAGGAGCAACACCATTGTGCTGAGTGCACACACACCACACCAGATTTACAGCAACATCACACAGAAACACCTCACCATGGAGCCAGGGGTTTGTCCATGAGCATTGCTGGAATGGCAGAGCGCAAAAGGGATTTATTCCTTTTGCATGCATTAAGGACAAATCCAAGAAAAACAGGCAAAGGGATGTAAAGACCTTTTTTTCCTATGACCTTTTTCCCCAAGCATATCAGATCAAGCGATCCTGATGAATGTCACGGACAAGATCATTCTGTCTGTGGTCTGACCCTAAACAGCCTGAGTAGAAACAACATAGCTCCAAGAATCCTGCAGTCATTTATGCTTTTTTGCAGGATTTTTCACTTGCTTGTTTGGCTATTACTTTTTTTAATGGATATTTAGAAACTTGTGGCATAAAGATATTCTGTAGAGAATCTCAGGAAGGACACAAATACATTTACTAATGCTTCTCTTACTAGATCTTGCCTGCACAGAATGTCTGTACAGAAATCTTCTCTTTTGGTCCAGTTGATGTCAGCCCTGTTTCCTCACTCCTCATGACACTATCCATCTCCTTTCCACAAAATCAAGTAAAACTCTGGTGCTTGTGTCCTCCTCATGCCCTCAAAACTGGCAGGTTGTCAATATGTGCTATCCTGCACTGCATCTCCTGGAATCCTTCTTAGACTGATGACTTTCAAGCCCTTAAACACGGCTATACAATACTTTGGGCATGATGTTATCTGCTGACAGAATCAAATAGCATGTTATTAAAGTTTGAAAGCCTTTATCTATTTTTCATAAGCATTTTAATAGGCACTGCACTCCCTTTTGTCTCCCATACGCTCATCAGCCAAACTGATCTCAGAATGGACATTGTATACTTAGATTTTATTACAACATATCTCCCAGAGGCAGTAGAAAGAAGAAACAAGTGCTTAGCTCTACTTCACCTAGGCTTCAAGGATTACCAAAGGATTGAAGCACAAAGGGTTTAGGTTTTGTTTGGTTTGGATTTTTTTTTGTGCTTCTTCACTTTTGTGGCTGATGCTCCAATGACAGATTTTAAACTGTAACTGTACTCACCCCTCCTGGCTATTTTTACAGCTATTTTACCATTTCTCTATTTTCTGCTTGGGGGCACCACTGTTTTAAGTATTGTGAAAGACCAACTTCCAACTCCAGTGCTGATGGAGCATGGAAACTTTGTGCTGGTGTCCTCCTCTCCCACAATTTCACCTAGCATAATTCATAATGCATCATGTTGTTATATCAACCAAATGGAGTGCTTCCCAAAGTTTACCACCTGAGACAATCCTTAGATTTTCACTTGGCAACCCCAAACAATTTACACCTGGCAGCCCCATTAGTTTTAACTACATAAATTTTCATAAATACATATTTTCAGAATACAAAAACCATTTTTTCATTCAAAAGAAAGTTTTCAACAAGCTTTCCTCAGAAATGGATTATGAAGCTAGTAAAACAAAGGGCATCTTACTAGAGGATTGATTGCATACTTTTAGAAAATATTGGGTTCTTTATCCTTCTAAATGAAAGGGCTTCAGGGATAGATCTGTAATCCAAGGATGAGCAATCCAGAGCAAGTCTACTTGGTATTCAGAAAGAACACACATTTTATCTTTTGGGTCATATTGGCCACATCTACACCATACAGCATTTGTCCTTGCTTCCACATGGGTGATGTGCCAATAAAGGCAGTGCCAATAAAAGCAGCAGTTTGGTTTCCATTCACGCAGGAATCAGGACGAGCCCTTCTTCAGCCATTAAGAACATGTGTGGTCTTTTCAGGGTCCCCCATCGTGGGGAGGCAAGATGAATCTGACTCCATGTTCTTAGGAGGCTATTTTATTATTTTATCATATAATATTACATAAAGAAGACTAGACTTAAATTATATTAAAGAATAGAGAAAGAATACTTACAGAAGGCTAACAAGATACTAATGAAAAACTCATGACTCTCCATTTGTCATGACGTAAAAACAATTCACATGAAACCAATCAAACAATGACCAGTTGGATAAACAATCTCCAAACCTCATTCCAAAGCAGCAAAACACAGGAGAAGCAAATGAAATAAAATTGTTTTCATTTTTCTCTGAGGCTTCTCAGCTCCCAGGAGAAGAAATCCTGGCAAAGGAATTTTTCCAGAAAATATGACAGTGACAAGAGTTCTTTCAAAAAATAAAGTTATGTAACAAAATTGAGGGCCAGCACCTCTGGGTCAGCACCAGAGGACTATGTGGAAGGAAGGGGCGCAAACCTGGAGCAGTTTTAGTTTTTATCATAGGGGAACAGTTCAGTGCTCATCAGAATCTATTCCCAGGAGCACACTTGAGTTTTATTTTAGGAAAGGCTGATGGGGACACTTGGACACAGAGCCAGGGAGCTGCCTGACAGGTTAGTTGTGTTTTATTTGCCAGCCCTGTTGTGCGTGTGACATGTACATTTCACACATGTTGCAATGCAGTAATTTCACATATTGCCAGTGGGAAACAATACTGAAAGAGAAAGAGCGAGGAAATAAAAAGGAGGAAGGAAAAAGCAGTGATCAAAATGAGGCAGCAGAGCAGAGAGGTTTCTCTCACAGCCAGAGCAATCAGTGTTTTCCTTAAGGCATGTAAATGCTTTCACCTTGCACTGAGGAGTTAGGAATAATATGACTATTTCTGTGGCTCAGTGCAGTACATTTCTGCACTAACTTGCCTGCCCTCTACCAGCATTTCTTTCTCTCCCAATGGTTCACAATTTTAGTTTTCTCAATTTTGTTACATAAAGATGTTTATATTATGTAAATGACAGGGAACACTATATATACCTTTTGCTTTGTGTACTATATTTCCTTTAAAGGAAACCATCATTTAAAAAAACACTAAAAAACAAACATTTTACAAAAAAGAACAAACCATTCATAACAGTAATCTTGCCATGTCAGATTACTAACTCAAACTTAGGCTATATTCATTGAATTCTTAAACAGAGACAAAGACTGTTTAACTATACCTTGAATCACATGGTATTTTTTTCTGATTGTCAGATGAATGTTTTTCCATTCATTATCCTAGACTGGCTGGGTTTGGTGGAGCTTTCTTTGTTTATGCCTGAACCAGTCTACTTCTGATTAAGGAGAGGCAAGAGAGCACTGGTTTGGTTTCCCCTCCATGTATTTGAGGCTATGATTTCATCAAAACTCACTCTTAATTCGAAGTCTATAAAATTTCTTCACACATCTGTATTATAACATATAATTAAACAACTATATTATAATAATATAAATATAATAATAATCATAATTATAAAAATATAATTATATTTATATATAAAATATCATTATAATAACAGGATGATATTTTTTATTTGTGAAAAAAAAATTCCACTGTAGTGGAATTTTTGTAATATAAGAACTAGCACACCTTCATCCTACTATCAAACGAAAGATAACAGGAAATGGGCCCAAAAGGTCGCAAAGAATTCCAGAGTCCTGTTCCACCTGGAATTGAGGTATGTGCATAAATTCTCTGTTGGATAAGAACATGAAATAACATCAGATTTATTTAATTTTTTAAGTTAGTAATCATGATTATCTTGTGTTCCTGAGATGCAAAGAAAAGTATTCAAACTTGATACTGAGAATAGTTTCCTCTTTTCATTAAGTGTCTAAAAAGAAAAATTAATTCAGTACCTAGAGGAACTCCTAGGAACATTTTACACAGGGGCTAAGGAAAATTTACCAATCCTGACACATTCACCAGCTATATGAAATAACCTAAGATTCGGTGCCAATTATATTCTGAGACATAGCAAATCAGGAGAAAATGCACTCCTCAATTCCACATCTAACTTGAGCAGACCAAGATAGGCAAGAAAAATGGTACTTTCAGGCCAAAAGTTCTTAAATTTGTAATATATTATGAAAGTAAAAACACCCTAACCAAGAAAATCATAATCTACTTTGTCCTTATTTCAGCTTTGTAACAAGTAACTCTACACAGTTGCTCAACTCATCTGGAAGCAAAAGAATATGCAAATATTTAAAGATATTATGGGTCAGAAAGACAAAAATATTATTATGAATATTTCAAAATATTTTAAAAATGTAGAAAATAAAATAGAGAAATAAGCACTTACATCCTAAAGATTGTGTCACCCAATACAATCTTATGCAGGATGAAAGCTGTAAGGTAATAATTGCATGATGATGTCAGTTTGTAATGTGCAGCAAATGCAGGACACAAAGGAGCTTCATTAGAAGATGGGTCTTCATTTTCTTGCCCCTCTTCACCTGCTGGAAAGTAAGAATTCAAAAGGCAACATGAAGGAGGTCAGGATGTGGTACCTCTGGAGAGGACTGTGGCAGTAACTAGGGATGGACTCAAATTAATCAGGAGGCACTGGCAAAATGGAGTGTGAGCCCTTAGAAAATCTGTTCCTGTTATAAGGAGAGAAGAAATAAGACTATTTTTTATTTTCCTTTTTTTTTTTTTATTTAGCAGTCAGAAATCCCACTTTGCTATCTAAGGTTAAGACTAGCAGCTGGAAAGATCTTGGGAAAATTTCTATCTGTAATAAAACGAAAAGGGAAAGCATGCATATCTGGAAATGTGCCCACTGAATATAAAATTGCTCCAAAGAGGTAATTTTAAATTTCTGTCTCATTAATGTGACTCCTTTTTAATACAATTGAAAAGAAAACCTGTTTACCTACATGGCTTCATTTACCAGATGCACACAAAACATGCAACCAAATTGCACAGGACATGGAATAAGAAGTGATGTGTGAAGATCAGGGCAGGCTTTGTTGCCTGCTGAGCACTTCAGTGCAGATCTATGTAGGACAAATTCCACTGGAGAGTGCCTTTTATCATTAGCTGATCCCAGGGTCCCATGGAGATTGCACTTCATTGACTGGCTGTGTCTCTCCTTGTTCCACTGAAAAGCACAGTCTGCTGGGATTATTTAACTTTTTCTTTCCCCTTCTTTTATTTTTTCCCCTGTCTCAAGACAGATGTTAACTATGCGAGTTAACCAGTGGTTTTTAAAGCCTCAGAGGATGTGTGCATGAAATTTTGATCACAGAGAAACAGGAAGAAAAGAAGGAATAAGGTCTGCAAAGAGCAGCTTTCTGGAGCTGTGACCAATAGGCCTGCATGCTCAGAATTTTAGGGTTGTTTTTTTTTCTCCACTGATGTCAAGTAGAATTTTTTCACTTATTTAAATCCTGTTGTACCTTAAGAACTTTTAGGGGAAGAAATAATGATTAAAATTAAAAAAAAAAAAAGTACTTTTAATAGCAAAAAATTCAGGTGGGAAGAAAAAGAGAAGGAAAAGAGAGAAAGTCAAACGGCTAGCACCACATAAGCTGAGGAAAGGCACATCTCAGGTTAACATCACAAACTGTTTAGCAGTTCAGAACACATGTAGATTCCTATTAAATAATTCAGTCTGAACATCAACACCTTTTCAGGCTAGAGAGTTCTTTTTCCACAGGAAAAAAAAAAAGCCAGTTACTGACCAAAATGTCTGAGCTTTGCTTGCTCATAGTCTGTATTCAATTTTCACTACTTATTTGTAAAGGAGAATTAAGGTTAACATCATATAGGACATTAGATTTTTCATTGATTTCACTGTGCTGGTTGAGCTTTCTTACTGCAGTTCTCTCTAAGATGTTATTTGTTTTGTTTGTTTAAGATTTACTAAGAGCTAGTTTGCAAGTTGAATTATGCAAAAGGCTTATTGAAGGCAAGATCACAATTTCCTCTCTCCGTGGACATGTCTGAAGTGCACTGCGAAGGAATGAATCTCACCCTGAATCTTTCCATTTTACCAGACTCTACAAGTCTGGAAGAGGGTTAAGGAACAGCAGAGGATGTTTCCTTCTTGAAAACTACAGTTTGCACAAGGATCTGCTTTGTGAAATGCCAGAACATGAAACATCTGGAACTCTGCCAGGTTAAAATACAAACCCAAATGTGCTCTGGAGAAGATGTGTCCAACATCATCACTAAAACATGTAAAGCTGCATTTTAAGCTCAGGCTTGGTACTGTATCTGGGGCAGGACTGAGAGGCAGAAGGGTTCATTTTTCTTTAGCCCTTCAGAGAAGAATGCATTACATTTTCTGCTGCCTCTACACATCTTGTGGATTAGGAGCCACTGAACATGTTCCTGCCCTATCTCCAAATAGTGCCATGGATTAGGCAGCTTGTGTGTGAGTGAGAGCTGCATTCAGCACCAGAGCTTTGCAGGGCTGGCTTACCTGCTACAGAGAAACCTCTTTAGCACAATGTTTATCTGTTTATTTTAGTATCAGATAGTAAAATTAATTAGCTTTATTAAAGAGCAAAGAACCTGATATTCAAGAAAACAAGCAGAGTAGCAGGATTCCAAAATCATGCCTGCCACCTGGCATTGACTGATATGTGTGCTTGCTTACAAAATATAGTTGCAGCTGCAAATTTTACTTGTTTCTATAGGCAAAATTGATGCAACACTTTTCTCTGTTTATCTAAAAGTATTTGCGGTTCTTGACTCATTAACATATTGACTGGAATATCCATAAACTGGGTTAAGACTCAATTTATTAGAAACTTTTTTATCTCACATCATTTTCTCTAATTTCTACCTATCCAGATATCTGGATATCTACTGTGCTTCCACAGGAAGTTATTTTCATCATCCATATTAAGAAAAAACAAAACCAAAAAAGAACCCAAAAAAAAACCCACACAAAAAAAAACCACCACAAAAAAACCCCAAAACACCCAAAAAACCCAAACAAAACCCCCCCCCAACAAAATAAACCAAAAAAAACCCCAACAAAATAAACCAAAAACACCCCAAGACAACCAAACCTAAGACAAGCTAGAAAACCACCAAATCCCCACACATTTCATGTGTATTTTCATATTGGCTAAAACCATAATCAAAGACTAGGCTTAGGATAGATAAAATCTCAGCACTAAGGGACTGGTTACAAAAAAAGTTTCATAAATGTGGGGTTTTTTGCCCAGTCAGACAGTATAGCAATGGAGCAGTTAACAAGGCTCACTTCTGGACCAATAAGCTCATATTAAGAGTGTTACTGTGTCATTGATGAAAAATGTATAGCATGCTCTATACAGCTGCTGCTTTCAAACCCTTTATTGAAACAGTCACAAAGAGCTCCAACTGTTTAGCTGTGCAGGCCAACTAACTCAGCTTAGTCATGTGCCTTCTGAATATTCCAGCTCATTCACAATTCCATTAATTGGATGATCAATACTCCACAAACAAATATCTGGAGTGCCACTGTCATATTTACTGAAAAACCCCCTTGCCCAGGATTATTTTCCTGAGAAGCTGAAAAGCCTCAGAGAAAAAGGAAAACAATATTATCTCATTTGCTTCTCCCGTGTTTTGCTGATATTGTTTATCCAACATGTGAATTGCTTTTACTTAATGACCAATCACCATCCAGCTGTGTCAGGACTCCGAAGAGAGAGTCATGAGTTTTTAATTAGTATCTTGCTAAGCCTTCTGCAAGTATCCTTTCTCTATTCTTTAGCATAGTTTTAGTACAGCATTCTTTAATATACTATCATAAAATAATAAATTAGCCTTCTAAGAACATGGAGTCAGATTCATCATTTTCCTCCCTTCATCCAGAGGACCTTGAAAATCCCACACTTGAATATCTGCATTTCCTGGTTTATGCAAAACATTAAAAATATTTATGTCCCGTCCCCATAGAAATGTGGATACCTGTTATTACTGCTGTGGAACATGTCTCAACATGCAAGCATATCTAAAACTTTCATTAACTTTTTCCCTAGGAAATGAAGGACTGCATTTACCAGGAATGAAGGACTAGGTTGAATTAAAGCCTTCACACTCATTTGGGCAAATGTACTTCTGCCCAGTCATGCTTTTTTAAATTATTTTAATGCATTTCTTTTTGCATTATTATCCCAATGATGAGGAAAACATTACACACAGGCAGTTCAATAACTGCTGCACTGTGCATTCCACATCGCAAAGCCAGGCTGGACAAAGCAGGACCCCAAGTGCTTCCAAAAATGCAAACCTTTAGTTCTTTGCAAGAAAGACAAGGAATTCTGCTAGTACCGCCAAATCATAAGCTCACCTTAATCCTATCCTTCACCTCTTCCATGATGCTTCCATTTAATATTCTCTTTTTTCAGCAAACTAACTGCTGGATGCAGCCAAGAGACAGAAAAATGCTTAGGATTTTGGCTCAAAATAAGACTATGAAAAGATTAGGCCAGCCCCCAAATTTTACTGCAAAAATATTTGTTGTACACTCACAAAAAGTTATCTTACTTTGATGGTGACTTATGCTGCAAAAAGATCCCTTTTCTTTAAATTATTTAGTCACATATCTTACATAGGTAAGTAACAAAACCTTGGATTCTAGTAGATAAAACTGAGCATGATGTGAAACAAACTAAACAGTGATCATGAAATAATAATAGTAATTTTGAGCTTCAAATTAGTCTATTATTGATTGAAGTAAATTCTCTTGTTGGATAATAAAATTGAAATATATTGTTAAATACCTTGTAGTACTGCACCATTCCTCTACATCTTTTCTCCAACTATTTTAGCTTTCTCTTTTTTTCAAATTACCTATATATTGGGGATGTACTCTACTCTGTAACCTTGGCAACAACTTATTCCCTTTCAGAACATACTGTACATTCATATTTTTTACATAATAATAATGCATAGCTATTATCATCTGAAAGCAGCAAGTAAAGTGGTGTATTTGACCCTGAAGTTTTCAGGTCATTATCAGGACTGGATGATAGCTCTCAAAGAATGCTACTTCTTTTTTTATAATTATTATTATTATTTTGTTGCTTTTTTTAGAAAGTTCCTATAGACATTTAAACATAAATTTGGATTCCAAACAGGAAATAATTTAGGTGCTTGAATCCCAAGCTGTCATCTCACCAGTGTCACCAGTGATGACATCAAAGTGTTTCTTTCTACCTATAAGATGGGGATTTTAGTTTGGAAAAGAAAAATATTATTTACACAGATCACAGTAATAAGGATCTTCACTTGTTAGGGACATGAAACCCTCACAAAACTCCTAAATTGTAACACAGACCCTCAGTGCTTTGCTTCACTGAAGAGATTTTACTATTAGCACATGAATGAAATCTCTGACTTCTCTTACAAATTAGAGTTTTCTCTCAAGCCAGTAATGCTGGGTGACCTGCTCCTGTTTTTCAGATAGGACTGATCTTCAGGGACACCTGTGGGTTCCATCTCCTGCTTGAAATCTAGAAAATGCTATTCCTAATAAGTCGGTAATGGGGATGCAAGAGTGGAAAAGATGGAAAAAATGGCACATTAAAAAAAAGGGAAGAAAAAAGGGGAAACAAACAAAAATAAAATTGTGCCATTCAATTTATGCTGATTCATTCTTTCCTACTTTTCATCAAATTGTTTTATTGCATCACAAATAAATTGTTAAATAAATAAATACTTCTAACAAAATTAAGCTCCTGTGTTTGAAAGAACTAACCTAATATAAAATGCACTTAAAACAGAGTTAGAGTTAGCACTCCATGTAAGATGATCACAGAGATTATAAAGTTGCCTCATTTTATTCATATTACAAAACTGCCACATGTAATTTGGTAATTTTAGCTGTCTTTGATCATCAGAGGATGAAGATTTATCTATCATAAAGGCTAATTACTGCTATCATCTCCCATAGACAGTGGTCTCTCTAGGCCCTGCTTGTACTTTTTGATGGAGAGAAGAGGGCCAGACTTTGATGATTTCAGGCCTGTCTCATCAAAGAGCCAGTGGGGCACTACCCTTAATGTATTCACTTCTGAGGAGACAGTAGGAGCACTGCCATCTGCTTTGCACCACAAAAATCCTCCAAGAAAGATCCCTTCAAATGAAGACGTCTTACCCTTCATCGGGCACAGACTTGTGAGCACTTCAGAGGGGAAGAAAAGTTAGAGAGGAACAAGAAAAGGAGGTCATGAACGCTGCAATTGCCCCACCTTATCAGAATCTGTCTCTCACCAACCTTTGTGACCTCTCTGCAAGTAATTAGCATGCTCTGTGATTCTGCTATTAGCAACATCCTCAGCTTAGCAGTCTAATGCTATTAACGTGCTGCTTAAAAATAGGGTGGAATGGAGAGAGATTTGGAAAGTATGGAGCATTTAACTGCAAAATAAAACAAGCATTTCCTCTCATTAAATATAGCCAGAATTCAGGGCGCCGTTGATTGGGTTTAAATCTTGCCGATGAAAAGAAATGAGTGAACAAACAGGCTGAACTAAGCTGTTATAAACAAAACATTCAAACACTCCAAAAAAATAGTTCCTTAAACCTAAATTACCTCTAATTCCTAAAGAAATTAAGTAACTAATTTCATCTTGTTTGGGTTATTTAATTATCTGATAGAAATAAAAAAGCAGGGAGCAAGGCTGAATCAAAGAAAAGAAAGATTGGCTTTTTGTCTCACAGTGAGACACACAGCTTAGTTGTTAATAACAAAATGCTATAAGCCATATGTTTCTTGTGGTTTTCTTTTAAGCTTGAAATTAGAATGTGCTAATTAGAGTGTGGGCCACATACAAAAATACAGCACTCCATTGGAATTGTGCCTGTATGAGGACTACATTGTTGATGAGTAGAAGACTGGTGCTATAATTATCTTACAATCCAAGAAGTAATTCACCTTAGTAATTTTTGAATATATCCAGAGCCTGATTCACAAATCATTTAATTGCTTTTATGCACCCTTGTGCTGCAATTTACTGTATATGAGAAAAGTGACTTGTATACCAATATCATATAATTTGCCTCACATTTACCAGCCTTCCATATCATAGAAGCAACTAACAATACTCTGTTTCAGCTTCATTTCCCAGGATCTAAAGACCTCAGGAGATGTGAAGTTGACAGTGCTTCCAGCTGGGAGTAAATAGCATATATTTAAAAAAGGAACCATGAAAAGCTTCCCATAAAGCTAGTAGGTAAAATAGTCTTGTCAGTTTGAGCAGAATTCCCACAAACTGCATTTTACTGCATTTGTTCATTATTGGAGCATAACCCATGTTTACCCTTCAGGAAAAAAAAAATTAAAAATAATCCGGGAAGCTGAGATGTGAATTGGAAAAAAGAGAGAAAAAACAGTCAAGTACAAAACACTTTCTAATACTCCCTTTTTGTATGTTCCCAGGGACGACATCATCCTCATTATGGAATATGTATCAGACTGTTACTTCCAGACAGACAGATGCCATTGTGTGAAACATACTGGTCAACAGATTCATCTGGGAACTTTTCTCCAGAATGTTGATGAAAAACAGGTTTTTGTAAAAAAGAGTGTTTTTTAAAGGGGGAGAGAAGGATGAGGGATGGGGGGGAGGGTGTCAATTTTTTAGCCATTGATATTGCTCCAAATTGACTAGATCTCTGATATTTATTTTCCAATCCAGTGAGAAATCTTATCTAGTTCTGTTTGAATGTAGCCCTTATGATAGCAAACGTTCTGTGGTTTTTTGTGGCAATTGCTATAAAAAAGCACATAATGATTAGCAAACAGCACAATAATGACAGCAGTTTGTGTTCCATTTGGGTTGGTACAGCTAAAACCTAATGGCTGACATAAAATCCCACCTTTGCCCCTTGCAATTTCTCCCTTCTGCCTCATTTCTTTTTTCATGGCATTGAACACGAGATCATGTCTTCACTAACCAAGTTCATGCTGAGAGAAACTTCCTCAAAGACAATTTCACAGAATTGCAAAGCAGTTTGAGTTGGAAGGGACCTCTGGAGATCATCCAGTCCAACTCCTCTGCCAAAGCAGGGTCACCCAGGGCAGGTTATACAGGAACATGTCCAGGTGGGTTTGAAAGTCTCCAGAGAGGGAGATTCCATGGCTTCCCTGGGCAGCTATTCCAGTGCTCCGCCACTCTCAATGCAAAGTTCTTCCTGTTGTTGATTTGGGACTATTTGCAATTTATTTTCCTCATCCTGGAAACCACTGAAGATTCTGGCACCAACCTCTTGGCCCCTGCCTTTGAGATATTTGTGTACATTGATGAGATCCCCTCTCAGGCTTCTCTTCTCCAGGCTAATCAGGCCCAGATCCCACAGACCCTCCTCATAAGACATGCTCCTGTTCCTTAACCCTTTTTAGGCCTCTGCTGGATCCTCTCCTGCAGCTCCTTGTCATTTTTGTCCCAGGGAACCACAAACTGGACACAGCACTCCAGATGTGGCCTCACCAGGGCCAAGTAAAGGGGCAGGATCACTTCCCTTGACCTTCTGGCCACCCTGATGCCCTCCAGGATCACACTGGCTCTCCTGTCCACAAGGGACACACTGTCAGTTCAATTTCTAATCCAGTATTCAGATGTTTACTTCAGACCACATTTGGTTTTATAATCAGACTGTTCTTTCTTCCTAGCTGTTTCCCAGGATAAAACAAGTCCTAAAGGTATATCTCTTCTGTCAAATTCCTTATCTGTTTTAGTGCCTTCAATTGGATCAAAGAAATGAAAAATAAAACTAAAGTCTTGCCAATAACTATTTTTTCACCAGTCTAGATCCATTTCTAATAGACTAACAAAAATACATTCTGTAATTATCCTGTTAATACTTTGCTAATTTGCTACTATCAATGATAGAGTGGCTTATCAGCATGTAAATAGAACATCAAATTATATTTCTTCTAAAATCTGCTGAAGATCACAAATTCCAATCACTTAAATTTTTGAGAAAGCCATAGTTTGCAAAATAATTTCCTTTTCAGTCACTATGTACTTGGACTTAACTTGCACACATAGCCATTTCAAGAGGATTTTTCTGTATTTTAGTCAAATATATTGACTGATGAAGATGATGACAACAAATTTCACATTTGCTTTAAACAGAGATTTACAGCAAATAAATGTAAAAGCTGCCTATGATAGTAAGTGCCCTAAGCAATTAGCATAAGTTTTCATATGAAACTAAAAATGGAAGTGCAATATTGTAAAAGATGATAAATCATTAATAGTTTTACACTGAAAGCTAAGGGAAATTCACATTTTCATGCGTATGTTTTATTCAAATTGCTGTTTCATTAGAAAGAACCCGAGTAGAATGAGACATCTTTTTGCAAAGTTCAGCCATTTCTGATGGCAATGAGATTTGTGTCATATTTGAAATGAATCTACCTTATATCAGTTTTGGGCCAATCCACTTTTCTGGCTATATTCCAGAAGCATCAAGCAGTTGTGCTTGTGAAAGACAAAAATATGTAGCTATGTCCAGCCTGACAAACCTCCAATGCTAATAAATACACAAAACTTCAACATAGGCCTTGTCCTCCTGCTGCAAACCACCAGTAACCCCATCTCCATGTGCTTTTAACTGTTATTTTTCATTTGAAGCCTTCACTACATGTGAATATCATCTATAGGATGAGGTTTTTCACCGCCATGAAATGGAGATTTAATGCTGATAATTACACAGGCAGTTCACTATTCAAACTTTGGCTGGTCAACAGCAGCCTGTCATCCTTAATTTCTGAGTCCCCTCCAAGCACATTAATTTTCCCTGTACATAGTGGAAAACCCATCATTATAACAGATTCTGGGATAAATTCTTGGGTTTTGTGCTGGTTTCCTGGAACCCACTCTCACCCTTGCCAGCATGTCTATTTTTTTCACTACTTATCAATACATAGACTTGAATTAGAAAACACAAAAGGTCTGGCCACATTCAAATGCCTGTGTATGTGAGACTCCTGTCAATATTAATTATCTTTAATTCTCCTGTCTAACAGATAAAGATTTAATCATTATGCAGACATAGAGACTAAGGAGTGGTAAGGAGATTTGGGGTATTTTTGGTGTCTTTCCTGAGTCTGATACAGCTGGTTTCTATTGCCAGAAAACTTCCCAGACTGGCTTAATTCTATCCTTTCCCCAATCTTATCCATCATACTTACATATTTACAAAAATGTAAATATCATTACCCATGGATCCATCCTACTAACATTTTTTGGGGAACACCCACACATGATCACAATGGGATCTGATTATACTACTCAAGATTACTTCATAAGCTAACTTGTGTACAGCCCTAGTGGTAACTTTACATTTCTCCCAGCGCTATTGTTATTCCTTCCTTGTTAAGTGAGCGGTCATATCCACACTTGATTTTATAGTCTTCTTTTTCTTAGTGGACATATTTTTATTCTTTCTGGCCCTTGCTTTTCTTCAGTAAGACAGATTTGAAGTAGCTCTTGTCCATCTGTGGGTTTTAAAGAAATTATTTATACATATTGCAGTAATGGCGTCCATATGTGTCAAATAGCAATTGGCAAAAAGGAGAAGAAAAACTCTTAGGACAAATATACAACTGAAAATAAAACAACTGAGTATGTGATTTAGTTTAACAGGGAAAGGAGACCTCTGCTAGGCAGCTGAGAAGAGAACCTGCCTAAAAGGACAATAATATTTATATTATTTAATGCTGCAGAAATAGTGGGGGTTTTTTGCAGAATACCACAAGGACAGCAGGCTTCAACTTCAGCTTTGAGTGGCAACACTTGACACACCTAACAGCCATGATTATGCTCCACCATAAGCCCATGAGGTCTTCTGATAGTACTTAAATAAATCCTTTTCTCCCTTTATAGTATATAGGTGGCATCCCTTTAGTGGCATTACCTTCACATACACTTTTCACCCACACAGAAGAATAAGAATTCATTCTTTATTAGTGTTAGCTACAAACCTCCTTGCCCATCAGGTTAGAACAAATGCATGTTTTGTATTTTGCTAATTCATAATAGATATCAGTTATCATACACTCTTCTCAAGTGGAATAGTGAAATAGCACAACTTGCATCCTCAGAAGGAAACAGTGGATAGAATTAAAGTTTTCTTAATTTAGTGTTGCTTATGTACAAAATACATATCTGTTTAATGGCCTACTTCTGGTGATGTATATGACAAAGTGTAAGAAATAATTTATAACAGTATTTATTAACATATTTAAACCTCTTTTCCCTCATTTTCTTTGGGATTTTTCAGGCCTGCACTCTGCTCCGCTTTAGCTGTTGGGTTGGTTTTCTGGTATTGCTTGATCAAAAGCAGGAAAAAAGCATTAAGAAAGTACTCCCTCTGTTCTGCACCCACACAGATGCTGCTCTCAATCAAATAAAATCCAACTCATGCACACTCTGCTGAAACCTGATCCTGTGGCACAGAATGGGCTGTGTCCCTCAGACAGCACTGAGCCTGTCATGCCACACATTCTTGGAAGCTACCACAACTTAGCCCTAACAGAGCAGTCACCAGCTCTTTGCATTTTCCTCACTCTGAATCAGAAGCTGGACATTAAACAGAACAATTTCAGTGAGACAACACAAAGCTCCTCCTTTATCTGTGAGTAACCTATCATGAGGAACAGTTTTGTGCCTCAGCACTTGTGCAGAGCATGGGAAGCAGGGCAAGGCAGAATTAATCATCACTCTGCAATGCTGTCACCAGACACAGACCAAAACAAGTTTACCTCCACACAGTTCTACAGACTGCAGTGTGTAGTGCAGCCCTTTTGTACATGATATTTTCATTCCTTGCATGTTTTTGTGAGAACTCAAAGGCGCATTTTGTCACTGTGTATTTATTATCACTTTTACGTTTGTTTCAACATAATTCCACTATTTATTTTATGCTGGTTAGCACATAAACTTATTCTTTGAAATGGTAACTGTTATGACAAAAATTACTGAGGTTGCTGCATAATGATGTATCCTTCATTATCTTCATATCTTTCTCTGAATGAGCCAAAACTGCACAGACATTTACAAACGTGATGCTGTGATGGGGCTCCTGACACAACCCTTGATGTGTATGGAGGAATTAGATGAGATTCTCTGCCTTTGTATGTTGCCTTTTTCTCTCTCTGACTATGAGCTGCCTCATGTAACCTCACTAGAGGGTCACAGCCACGAATATGGCTTGACCCTGCTTTGCAGCATTTGAAGTGCTGGAAGGGAAAGGCAGACACAGCCTGCTCTGTCTGCCCATGGCAGAGTTGATGGATGATGCTGGCATTCTTATTTGAACTTTTATATATCCTCAAGAACTTACCAGGACCACAAAGGCCAGGTGCAACAGAGGATTTTGTCAAAGTGATAGAGTTAACATAAGCATCTCTATTTTGCTTCCTAGATGTTTTCTGCTATTCTCAAAGAGTAAAGATCATGTCAATAGCTCTATGCCACAATCAAAATTCCACTGTGTTTCCAGGACTGTGGTGTCTATTAAGTTGTACACTAGACAGCTGAGAAGAGCTCCAGTCAATATTTTGCAGACAACTGTCATCTGAGGAAAATCTTTATAATTGCAACACTTTCTTTTCCTCCTTTTGAGCCATTTTGTTTGCAAAAGGGGACCAACTTGGAATTTTGTAATTTGAAGACAGGCAGTCCAGTGCAATAAAGCCATATTGCTCCATCAACATTTCACCTCTGTCTGTGCAGCTGTTTAAAGCATTCTGATGTAAGGGTATTATTCACTTCTTTCTTCCTGTCTCCCCCCTTCTATTTGCAAATAAAAGCTATAATGAGGTTATTTCTAATTGGCTTCAATTCCACAGGGGTCAGGACATCTTGCATCACACAATTTATGACTGAAGGCAGCTCTTGCTCAAACTATCAGTAAGGGATAATTCTTTCCTAAGCAACCTGTTTCCTTCTGCTGTATCTAACATTATCTGCCTTGAATAAATGACTCCAATACGTAACAGAAAGTTTGAGTTTAAATTCTAAACCTAGATTTCATTCAACAAATCATGCCTACAAGAATTATATGCAAGTCCTAAGTGGTTAGGATTTGGGGTTTTTTTATCATCACCACATTTAAAAAAAAAATCTGCTTTTGATCTAGATCACAAGTCAGTCAGTATTTTTTTTTAAATAACATTTTTGGTTGTGAAATTATCTAAATGAGAAATGGGTAAACACTCATGTAAACTCCTAATATAGAATTTTAGCCATAAATTCTCAAATTCATATGATTTCTTCATTTCAGCTATCTAATCTCCTTTTAAACCTGGGTGTCACTGCTTCATCCAAGGGTAGGCATAAATCCAGATCCAGTGAGCTTAAGCTACTTCTAGTTGGATAAATCACTGCCACTGTGAATACTGCCAGCCCAATACCTCCATTACCATTCACACATAGGAAAGAAAAATTGGCACAGGAAACCCAAGAGCAGCCAAGAACTTTTCAGTAGAATGGTATTAATAGCAGGCATGACCTGAAAAGGTTAAGGTAATTTTTAAACTAATTGAAAATCATGGTAGAGGCACAGAGAAAAATGTGTACAGGCTCAATATTAACTAGTCATGTTGAAGATAAAATGGAAAACAAAGTAATATTACTTTAAATAGACTTTGTGTCAACAAAATTGTCTTTACATGCATGCAAAGTATTTTATAGAGATGATCTACAGAGGTTTGGTTTTCTCCTTGTTAATGTGTCTTTATGTATAGAGAGGTCTGAAGCAAAGCAAAATTAACAGGGATCAACAAAAGCCTCTACTTTAAAGGTACATATATGGTGTGTGCATATAAATACACATTTGACTTTTCAGTAGTTATTCTCTTGATACTCTTACAAAAAAAGGCACAGCAAGAAAACCAAAGTAGACTTTGAAAATATAACTACTACCACAGAAAATAATACTTTGATTATCCCATATTTACGCTATCACAAACCAAATAAGACCTCTGAAAGAAATGCCACAATGTTCTGTATATGCTAAACCACAAAAACTCTAGATTTTTAGAAAAAAACCCAAAAAACCAACTATAATTAAATACAGGGAGCTTGTTTTTTAGATGTCTTGCAAAACAGATGGTAAACTGTACCTGTTGTATTGCATGACTACTTGAAAACAGCAAAAATCTTAAAATGCAATAGAGAATCAGAATGTACCACATCAGCTAATACAACGCATAACTCTAGTGGAGACACAGGATAAAAGGAGCACACCACGTAGGCTATTTTATTTCATTTAACTTTACTGTTACCGCAAATACTTACAAATTACAATTGCCAGCCCACCTAAGAAAGAAATCAACAATAAACATAATAAAACACAAAACCAGCTAATAAGCCTTAACAAAGTATAATAAATCAACAAGGGACTTTAGTTAAAAGATTAGTTTTCTGTATGAAGACATACACACAAAGAAGGGAATGGCCAGCCAGGCCCTAATTTAAATTACTGTCTCATACAAAATAGCTGCATGAATAAAATTCTCTTCAGTGACTCACATCAAATACATCTTACTATTCTGCCAGGAATTTATTATTAGTGTATTTTTGAAATACACGGTGTTGACAATGATCCTAAAATGTTTCCATGCTCTGCCATATTTCTTTTCAACAGAAAAAGCATGTGCTGCCAATCATCAGCATCCAAATGGTTGAGAACCTCATTACTGTGTGCTGGGAGTAAAATAGCAAGAACACCAGGTAAGGAGAAAAGCAGTGGACAACAGCAGACACAGAAGGCCAGAGATTTGAATGCTGTGTGGGTTGACACAAGTACCAAGTGATATTTTAGTGTCTCTCTGAGACACAAAGAAAGTCAAAGAAGTGATCAGATTTTGTTGTGTCCAAGGTGATCTTAACCAAAATCTAGAATAGTTAAATCCCACAGTCATTTAAAAGATTATTCTCTCTGAAGGGAATATGTAGGTTCCTATTTAAAATACCTGTAGCGTAAGAACGATAATCCTATTTCAGAGAGCAGATAAATATTATAAAATTCTAGTTAATTTTAATTTTAAAAGTAATGGATTTTACACTTGCCTGCAAAAACATGTCTTCTGTACTCCATTGTAATTAAGACAACTCTAGTGTTGATTTCCTTGCAAGCTTTGCACACTTTGATCCCAGAAAAAGGAAGACAGCATGCCTGAAAGCTGGAATTCCCAAGGCCTTCTGCTTCCTGTCAGCCCTTGGGGATGCCAGCTGGCAGCAACCAGGGCTTGTGCAGGATGCCCAGCTTCCCTGTGGAAATTTACCCAAAGCAATGTGTTCCTGCAGAACCTGGGGGCTGACAATTCCTGACTGTTCAGGCAGAGAGGTCTGGGGACTGCTTGTCCAGCAAAGGATAAATCTGAGTAGCTTCTACGCCAGGATTTGTCAGTTTATTTAAAAAAAAATAAAAAATAAACCCATAATATGTCTGCTTGTGCTAGTAGAGGATCAGCTGCATCTAGGTACATCTCCTGGCGCCACTGTGCAGTTTGGGCTTCACAGATCATCCTTTACAGCAGCTGAAACCTGCTTGAACCTTGCTACTGACTCAACACAGGAGGAGTCACACACTTGTGACACGTCCAGAGACACCCAGACTTAGAGGGACACACAAAGAATGGAAATGAGCACGTGAGAAACTTAAACTGCAATTTGTGTGAGACAGTGCAAAGAACGGCAGCATTTGGCTACCCAATTTCATCTGAGCAAATGAGGGCAAAATAACTGATGAAAATTCTAGCTCCATTTCAGGCAGTTTCTGTCTGGAATGTGAAAGGAACATTCCCTCACATTGTAAGGACCATCCCCGTCAGAGTTTAGCAATCTGAAGTTCAGGAAATAGCCACATCTACACAGCTCCCTTTTTCATCCATTTCTACTGATTAAGGTAGAGAATGCCTTACTTATAAGAAAAAAATATCTATACTTCTATTCCTGGCAAAGGGCAACATACAACCAAAATGGGCCCTGCTTGGATTGGGATACCAGCAAGCTCCTTTCAATCACTTGGAGTTCTAACATCAGATTAAACAGAGTTAGAATTCTGCTCTGCATTTACTGAACCATATTTCTTTCTGTCCCAGCATATTTTTTAGTATTGCTTGTATCAAAAGTTTAAAAAAACCCAAACCCCCCCCAAAGAAACAAAAAACCCCACAAAAACCTAATCTAAAAAAACAACATCTCCCTCCCCTAACCCCAGTAAATTTACCTGTATTTGGATAATAATGCAGCAAACTGAGTATATAAAAGATTTCCACAAAGTGCAAAGCACTGATTCAAGTCCCACATCCCATATGCAGATAGCTGAACACAGCTTATTTGAGTATGCAGTGATCCAGGCATGAAATAAATATACTTATGCACAAAATGTATTTGAATCTCACACTGAATCTCAAGCATATTTAATTTGAATATACAATTAATTATAAATTATTGATTGAATCCTGGTTTTGCTGTCTCTACTTCATAAATACCAATAGCAATGCAATCCAACAATAATTTAGTACCCCCAGTTATCAAATTTGAAGGTATTTACCACCATAATATTTCTACAATGGTATAAACATGCAGAAGTACACAGAAGCATGAAACTAAACTGTAAATATAATTCTGTAATAAAATAGTACATATGTGAAGAGGATTGACTTGGCTTCTATGTGAAACATTTCTCAACTTGAAAAATTCTTATACATATTAATGTAGAGTGGGTTTTTTCCTTTTTGCATTGAATTGTAAAGTAGTTTATAATGAGAAAATGACTCAGTTATCCCCACTTGCGCTACATTATCTGCTGTGGGATGGAAAAGGAGTTGATAATGAATATATATATAAAAAACGTGGAGGATTTGATGTGGGATTTAGACAGAACACAGGCCTAGTACTGATCACCTGCCTAAGGCAGATTTTCCCCCATAGCACAGAAGGCAGCATTAAGTGTGTGAAAGCAGCAATTCCTTTGAATTATTGATGGATTCTTTGAGTTTTTTGTTATTGAACCTATCTATTGGAAGGTAGGAAGATCCTAAATTTTTCTTCCCTCACTATGGATGGCTTGAGACAGGTGCTTTGAAATGATGCATTAATTTTTCTGCAGATAAAAACCATGAAGCCAGGCAGCTGAAACAGACAAGGACTCCTCAGAAACTTTTTTTTTAAACATTTTCATTCACTCCACACTGAGACCTCCCAAGAAGAGCAAACACAAAGGAAACCACTTAATTATTTTAGTCACACCAACTTACTTAAAAGAAAAATAAAGAGAGGAAATCATAAAATACTTAATTTGAACACTATAAAAATGTGAAAAAATGTGAGAAAAATTAAGTATTTCACAAATGGCATTTTGGTTCAAGTTATGCCAAAATATCACACTCTTAGAGCTCAGAATTACTTGAAAATCTGTGGGGGTTTTTTTTGTGTTTTCAAGAATAAAACATTTTGGTTTTGCAAAAAAAAAAAAAAAAAAAAAAAAAAAAAACCTTGCACAGAAAATAGGAAGATAAAATTACTTCCCAATTGATCCAAAGTAATTTTCCTGACTGTCTGCTATTGTTTAGCCATTACAGAAACAATCGTGTCACCAGAGCACACAAAGGCAATAAACTGGGCAAGGAGCAGATATAAGTATTAAAAAGCTAAAGAAAAAAAAATCAAATCTTATAAAAGCACAGGACCTGTAAAGGAACCCTACTTGAACTGCAGTGCACACAGCTCTTATGCCAGATACTTTGTGCATAATGTACTCCAGAACTTAAAAAGGAAAGGGTGTTGTGCTCCAAGGCTCAAAAGGAACAGCAGAACCATGATGATCAATATTTCTCTGCGGGAGCTCCAACAGTGTTAAGGTTGCCTCAAGAAATCCTGGTAATGTCTCTGAGTCTTTAAACAGAGTCCCTCAAGCACTGGTATTTTGGGAAGCCTTGGGCAAACTCACAGAAGATTTTCTGCAAAGTTCCCTTGTTGATGCACATAATTTCTCTATATGTTGTAATGTCAGGTGGGGATAATTTAGGAGTTCTCTTTTCTTTTTGTTCTGGCTCTAGTGCCCAAAATAATCAACAAGACAATTCACCAAAGCCCCAAGGAAGGTGCAAACATTCAGAGAGAACAAATCATGAGCAAGCAGCCCCAGCACCTCTGATTAAAGGCTAAGTCCTTGCCAACTGTGACTATTCTGTCTTTGCGAAAATAGTCAGACCTTTCTGATAATCAGACCTATCTGATAATCTATCTATCAGACCTAATTCTGATAATCACTGTTTCTCAATGCATTGGTAAACGTGGCTGCATAGAAAGGTTTGAACAAGAGCAAGCGGAAAAGTTCTTGCACAGTGCTGAGAAAAAGTCCCATTGCTACTGTGCTATCATGAGTTAGGGTGGCATTAGTAAACTTTACCAGCCCATCAAATTTGACAAAAGCATGCAGTCTCCATTGACATTGCATAAGGCTCTGGTTTACATCTCCATTCTCTCTAACAGGTGTCCCTCTGCCACAACAAGATTCTTGTATTTTAGTTCCCCACGTCCTCCACCGGCAATTAACCAGTTAATTTTTTCTAATTCACTACAGCAGAGTTGCAATAAATAAGCTGGAAAAAAATAAGTGCTTTCTAGATCTTACAAATCACAAAATTTGAATGCAAAGCTTTCTTCATGCTTTATTTTCAGCTTACCATGGGTAACTGATGGCCAGGAAGTACAGCAGGCAATTTCAAGACCTTTTTCCTGCATTTGCTCTGAGTTGTTAATAGTGGTTCTTTGTCTACTTTTTCAAAATTGATCAGATAATAAGAACCCCCATGAAGAGTTTGTACTGCTCTTTGTTTCTACTCCTGCAGCCCCAGTTCTTACAGGAGCTCATACAATTGATTCACTGAACAGTTTACAGATCAACTGTATGTGCACAATGTCCCTTCACCCCCACTTATTGGGAGCACTTCCATTCACTTGAACGTTCCCTTTAGCTCTCATATTTTGTTTATTTTAAAACAGCATCACTTATTCTAAGTGCCAAAGCACATGGTAAAATTACAGATGAGGTGGAGGCCACCAGAAGGTGTTGAACCATCAGTCTCAATGTAATGCTACTATTGCATTGTATTCCAGACTAATTGAGCTTTGCTTTTTTTTAGAAATCCAGGTTGTAATCCATTCCTTTTCAAAGGGCTTTTCTGAGGTCTGCCTATGCATCATTACAGTTTAACAACATCTGAAAAGTACAGGAGGTACTCAAGCACAAAATCTAAAGTTAATAACATAGTCTTACAAAGTAAATATATATTTGCTTTTGGTTTAGAATTTGTGTTTCATTAAGCCTTCAAGTCCACACATCTCTGTAGTTTTTAATTTAAAAGTTAATTTTTAAAATAACTATCTGCCTCTTTAAGTGTTTTTGCTGTTTTTTTTTTTATTGCAGAAAGGCATAAATGGCCATTTTGAAAATTCCAGTTCCAGCTGAGCTCCCAGCCCAATACAACTTTCTTACACTTGTCATTATGAAGACAAATCCATTTCTTGCATGAGGTGAGTAGAACACCCCATGGTAAATGCCCAACAGCATCCCTGAGCGACAAGCTTCTCAGAGACACTAGTTCTGCAAAATTTCACATCAATACACTGACAAATTACCTCTTGAGCTGGGCTAAAGGGGTAGAATAGTATTTAAATATATATCATTCCCAGAGGAAAAGGAATTTTGATATAACAAGAGGCTGGACAGGGAAAGCTACTGGTGCTGGAGACATGCTGCACAGAGCTATAAGAGTAATTCAGATATTGAGGACCTACACCTTGAATGCCTACAGGAAAACAAGGCAAGTACTTTTCTCTACCCCTCTGTTGTCATCTTATTGCAAAGTTCCATACCTTCTTGGTGATTTCTCATGGACAGCTCCTTGCTCCACTGACTCCTTCCTCACAGCATAGCCAACAAACTCCATCTCTCCTCACAGCACAACTAACAAACTCCAACTCCCTATCCCACTCTTTTATACCCCTCCTCTTATTGGACACAGCTGTGACCTGTTAAGGGCAGGCCTGTTCCTAATCTTGGTAATTAGCACAGCTGCAACTCCTCAGGTGTGAGATTGCTTTCTGCACCATTTTCTTACATTCTATCCTTCCACACTTGTGGAGGGATAGAATGCAAGAAATAGCTTGTACTATTTCTTAAGTGCTCCCACAATGTCAGCTCAGTAGGTCTGATGAGGAACATTTAACGAAAATTTTTCTATCCTAGGAAAACAACTTTAAATCTTTTTTTTTTCATCATACTTTTCAGAAGGAGTCCTGTAATGAGGGGTTCTAGAGTCAAAATATTAATGATTTTGGAATTGGAATACATTGTCCATCTGATTTGGAACAGATGCGGAACCTAGATCTTCTGCAATGGTGCAAGTGGGTACGCCTAAATCAATAGAAATTCTCAATTATCTACTGCTCCTAATGATACTTCTTTTCTCCAAAGCAGAAGAAAAATTTTTGAAAATTAAATACTTTATAGCCAGTACTTATCTCTGCGTTTGTGAAATAGTTTCCTTATAAATTTTGACTATGGTAGTCTAAGCTCAGTGAATTGGAACTTGGAGCAGTGATCCCCTGTTTGTTTTGGTGTTTTGGTTTATTTTGGGGTTTTTTGTGGTTTTTGTTTGTTTGTTTGTTTTTGTTTTCGCAGCAAATATACAAAGAAACACTCTACAATGGTCAATAAAAATAATCTTTGCATAATTTTACTCCTGCCTCCCATTACCCTGGCACAAGCGCCTTTTCAGGTTTGTTATTTAATTCCTTCAATCACATCTATGACATTACTTACCATAGCACATATATATCAACACCACCATAGATTTGATGATTTCTATATTTTTGAGACAATATTCACTTGACAGTTTTGAAAGAAGTCCATTAAGAACCATTACCAGAAAATCCTAAGCTGCAGTAAACCATCACTTTTACCAAATATCTAGGCCAAAGCAAGCAAACAAAACAAAACAAAGAAACCCCAAAAAAACAACAGCAACAATACAACTCTAAAATCCAAGGCCTAGAGCAAGCAGAATTTTTGGGTGCTTAGTACCTAGAAATAGACATGGCACTTGTAAATTATGGATGTTTCTATGAGTCATCATGCAGCATCAGACATTCAGATGGGAAATAAAGTTTCCTATTAAGATACAACATCTAATGTTTCTACATATGGAGACCACAAGCCATGCTGCTCACACATAAGCTTTTCCAGAAATAATTAATAACAAACCCAGAAAAACAGGGCATCTTTGCTCTGACTTTAGATCTTCAAAACTCCAACATCTAATTCCTAGTTCATATAACACAATTTAAACAATAACACACATTACTTTCAGTACTTGAAGCAACAGAATAATCTCCTTGGCGTGCTCAGAAGCACTCACCACTTGACTGAGCTGAGCAGCTCAGTGGATTGCTCACATCTAGATCTCACTAATGTGCATTGATGAAACACACCTTTAACTTCTTTTCCTGCCTGCCACACAGCCTGTGCTCCAGTCCTTTTTCAAATATTTCAATATTTTATGCAGTGATTGCTTAATGCAGAACAAACAAAGAGTACTCCGAGCACAGCTGAAACACAGGATTTCTATCCTCAAGCTGGATGACCCCAACACTTCCCTAGAAACTTGGTCAGCAATTTTTTAGGTCTCTCTGGCTCACTGAATTATATGGAAAATAAACAGCTTCCATCATACCTGCAGATGACTAGAATTGAAAAGTTGGCCATTTGTCCAGGTGGCACCAAACTCAAACCTTTAAGGTTTCTCTCACCACTGCTGCATCAGCAAAAGTGGGGAAAAGGGGCAGAACATCCCCTTTAAGCTCCTCCTTATAAAGTGAGATTTAATTAATTAATGAAGGAGCAGCTGTTTCCTTTCAGAAAGACCCACTCCTGCCTAGTACCTATAATGTGGCACCAACATCCCTGAAATATCAGGGTCTGATTTAAATATGACTGTGTCCTCAGTGAATTCTTTTGCTTATCTCAAAACTCCCCATTCTGAGACGCCTCACATCTTTTGAATATCCCCTGAAGGGACCACAGCTCTCGTATTCAGCTCAAATGCCAATGCCATTTTGGTTTTAAAATCCCATTTTGTAAGTTGAGAATAAAGCCTAAATTACTTCAAAATACAAATTGATCCTAATGCAGACTGTGCTCCTAAATCAAAGAAGCAAAATACCCACAAAAGATATATAGAAATTTGTCCCACATCCCAAAGCACCAGCATGGACTAGAGACATTTAAAAATCCATTTCTAATTCAAAGATCTTAATAGGTGATATATTTCTCAGAAGTACTGAACTGCCAGTCACTTAATGCAAAAAATCTTTACTGCCTAGGAGAATCATTTTAGAATTCTTTTTCAAGGGAACCTTGAGCCTTATGCAACTATTTCCCATGAATGCACAGATTTTACATAAATTCTGGGTGGGATTAGGCTCAAAAGAAGCAATTTCTTGTGAGGGAGAGACAGAAAGTGGCTAATTACAGTTCAAATAAGAGGTACTTTCTCAGGGAAAATATAGAATATCCATTTAGCTCATACACAGATAGCTTACATGAGTGTTTGCAAAGCTTTTAAAAACTAGATTGACTGGTGGTGATTGTTTTAATACAATACAAATCTTTTTATCTCTCTGCTGTTTTTTTAGAATGATATAAATTTAGGTGTTTATATTTTCCATTTTCTTTGAAGTAACTCAA
Source organism: Zonotrichia leucophrys gambelii (assembly GCF_028769735.1). Lineage (NCBI taxonomy): Eukaryota > Metazoa > Chordata > Aves > Passeriformes > Passerellidae > Zonotrichia > Zonotrichia leucophrys. Next base: position 109,429,467 of record NC_088169.1, read on the forward strand.
TTGCATTATCTGCTCTGTATCAAAGGAATTCATCTAAATCAAATATAAAGTCAGCATTTAGTTTGACAAGTGTCAGTTTTATTTTCTTATCCCTATCCCAGTTTCAATGTATCTTTAAACATATTAGTAAATCCTTTCTTCACACACAATAGTTTGAATTTCTGGTACTATTCTGTGCTACTATCAACATTCTTTAAAATTCTCATTTTTGGAATTTTAGAATTTTTAAAACATCCATTTTAGAATTTAATGGATAATACATGTATATTTTAGAATTCACATTATATAATTAAATATAATTAATTATTAATGTATTTACATAATGACGTTAAATATTAACAATATTTAAAATCTTTTTTAAAAGTTTTAAAATAACTACTTTTCCTTCACCTTAAACACAATAAAGTAAATAAAACCTATTTGCATTATATTGCTGACACTCTATACACATAATGCCCAGTATTGGTTACAGTATACACCATACTCATTTTTGCACTAATAAAAAGATTTACACTAAAATCAAAGAGATGCAGTAATTTTGAAAAATGAGGCATTTTTCTGAAGAGAAATGAAACACTGAAATCAGATTACATATGGGGCTGCCTTTAAAGTGAAATTTTGTAAATTGTCATTGGATTGACAGATATCTCATAAACCCAAACTTTGCATTTCTGCCCAAGTTGTGGCTCTGAACTGAGATTGACAAAGGTTTGGGCTGAGAAATGACTGCAGGTTTGTTGCATTTAGCCTGTTGATAGACATTTTAGTTTGTGGTTAAGACTATCACAGCATTAATGAAAAGAATCAGATATATCACAGTCTGCCCTTGAGTTTTGTTCCAGCTTTCCCCCCTGAATTGACTGAGTGTGCCATCTGTGCAGTCTATAGGAAGATTTCACTGTTATTTAAAATAAAATAAATTAAAAAAAAGAGGTAAATTCTGTGGGAAGGTTTTCTTGGTGGTTAGGAAAATAAATAAACTGATTGTGATTCTACCCTAGAAACGGATGAGTCTTATTACAGTCATAATAACATGTTAAATTTATTTACTAATTCTTGATTTTTCAATAGTGCACTTTGTCTTGGAAGTACTATTTACTACAAAATGTTGCTGTCAGCTTCTCTTTTTCTTGTTTCTTTCCACATGAATGATTAAAGATACATTATGAATTTGGTTTTTTGCTCAGTGAGGACTTTTAAGGTCCTTATTGTGAGGCCATGGAAGACAAGGTACCCAGTCACACCATGTACACAGTTATTTTGACCAATATTTTGTCCAAAGATCAAGTACCATTGACATGATTTTTGTGGTTTCACATTCCAAAATAAAATAGGTTAGCTTTGCTAAGTAAAAAGATCTGTCCCAATGAAATTTTCCCTCGTGATAAATTAATTAGTTCAGGAAAAGGAAAAAAGGATTTTCTGTGGGTTTTTTTTCCCAAAAAACCCCATGGTTTAAATGAAAAGAAAATATTGGGTTAGTTCGATATTTGCTTAAGTGGAGTCTCCAATGTTGAGAAAAAGCTGAGTAGGTTAAGAACTCAAATCAACTTTCATTGGGATTCAAACTGCTAGGTGACAAAATGCTTTGGAGATTGTTATGATCTGCAGAGAAAAAATGTCAATTTTCAAAATGAACAAATAATTGTCAAAATTGTTCCTCGTTTCATAAAAGATTGTTCTGTGGGAAAAAAATCTTAATGGCTTTATCTCTTCTATCTCTGCTAGCATGGAAAGCAGGCTTTTCTCCTGAGAGCACACAAATCAAACTTTTTGTGGACCCTCTGGCTTTTGTTGTTTGACAGCAGGTATCAAACAACAATCTTGGGTGCTCCCTTTCCTTTAAGGATTGGGTGCCACACCTGCAGCTATGTGGAAAAAGTATTTTCTATGGGTGTGTATTCCGGTCAGCATCTTCTCTCACAGTCTACTCTGGTAAAATAAAATAATTCATTCCAGAATAAATCAATATGGTTGATTTTGATGGTTTTTTGTTGTTTTGGGGTTTTTTTGTTTTCTGTTGTGGGCTTTTTTAGTTCTTGTTGTTGTTTTCTGTTGTCTTTGTTTTGGTTTTTTTTTTCTGACACCAAGTAAAGTGAAATTAAAGTGAAATTAAAGTGAAATGACTTTGCCCTTAGATACATAAGGACACAGGAAACAACATGAAATCTAGATAGTAGGATGCCCATGCACACTTGCTGATTTCTTCTAATCTGGATACAAAAATCCCTTATAAATTCCCTTATCAGTGTAAGGCTGTGATCTTAGAAACAGAAGTAATTGTCTCAATGCTGACAAGTTGCCTTTCTTGTTTACCTTCCCTGTGCTTTCAAGGGGAAAGGGTGATAAGCAGATTCTATCTTGTTCTTTTCAGACTACCCTAGAAAGAGTTTGAGATTAAGACCCTTCGAGAGAAATTCCATTAGAAATTCAGTGTACAGTGTACTTGAGATAATGCTGGAGTTTGGACTGTACCTCTCATTTCTTCCTGAATCCTTCATAACCTGGAGATAATGTACCATACCATCTAAATCAAAAGTTTAAAAATATATAGCATAGTGAAAAGTATGAATATGGGCTCTAGGGCTGCTCATCAGAAATATTTATTTGTTTCAGATTCAAATTTGTTTCAGAAAATATTTATGCACAATAATTATTTAGGAAGAAAATTATAGCAATAATACTTCTTCAAGTTGTAATTTCGATTTATTATCTGCTTGAAGATAGAATATACTCAAAAGGCTAAGTTATTATTTAGGATCCAACTGACTGTCAAATCTGACTTGTGTAAAAGGATTTTGCACCATTTCCATACTGATGTTTGAATCTCTTTGTCACAGAATTACAGAATCACAGAATGGACAAGATTGGAAAGGACCAGAACAGTCCTGGATCCAATCTCCACACTCAAGCAAGGTCATCCCAGACTCAGGATTTTCCAGACAGATCCTGAATATCTTCAGTGAGGAAGACCCCATCACCTCTCTGGGCAATCTGTTTCAGTGCTCAGTCACAGCACAGTGAAGAAGTTCTTCCTCATATTCGGGTGGAACTTCTTGAACACAGGAGCCTGGGCTCTTCCAGAAGAGCTGGTCATGCCAGTACAATCCATCAATGTTCCCTGGGATGAAAGCTGCTGCTGTGGCCAGGCCCTTCCAGAATCTTCCTGCCCATGTGGCAGACCAGCACAAAGCTGAAATGTTTGAGGGCAACCAGCCCATTTTGGCTGCTGGTTGCACTTGATTGTCAACCAGAACATCCACAGAACTTTTGCCCTCACCCCTATCTGTTGGGCCTCCATCCTGCAGCTCTTCAGAGCCCCAGGGCAGGCCAGCATGGCACCATCCTCTGCCAGAGCAGCAGGGGCAGCAGCGCAGGGTGCAGGCCTGCAGCAGGGCTGCTTGCGTCGTGCATCAGGGCAGGGGGCTGCAGCTTCAGCCCTGGCTCCAGGGATTCCAAATGTGTCTGTGGTCAGGAGAGCCATGCTTCAAAAACCACAACAAATAAGCTCAACACCACAACATATAATCTTTTCCTATCACTGACACTCATGCCCCCATCACGCTTTGCGCAGAGCAGCCCAGACTGTTCCAGTAGAGGCAGAAAATCCCCATGCAGACATTTCTGAAGGATGTTTCCTGTGTTCTGGACTCGTTTTGGCTTCCTCCCCACTCTTTCCCTCCCATCTGGCACTGACAGGGAGTGATGGGTACGGTCTGTGCTCCCCCAGCCAGAGCCAAGCTGTGCTCCCCAGAAATTCCCTCGTTAGTCACAGCACAGAGCTGGAATGGGAATGTTCCCCAGCAGTGCCAGCCCTGACCTCCATGGGGTTTGTCTCATGATGAGAGGGCCCCAGGGAAAGCTGTGACAAGCCCCAGGGGCTGTGCACAACCTGTGGAGGTGCTGGAGGTCACCTACCCTCGCAGGAGCTCAGGGAGGGCTGATCCCACAGCGGGCTGAAGAGCGATCTCATCCTAATGATCCAGCCAGAAATCAAAAGTTTGTCTGCCTTCTTTCATCTATTCGCCGTACAGTCTGCATACAAATTCCTATTCAAATATCATTAAAGCTCAAATATTGAATTATTCAGTGTAAGCAGCTTTGTGAAACACAAACTTCATGGCTGATTACACTTTGACTACCCCTGACTCATAGAAATAATTTAACTCCGTGAGTTCGTGTACCAAACCACACATGAAACTGAGTTTCATACGCCACATCATAAAAACAGTGTTAAAATTAAAGATTTTTCCTTCACTTTTCACACACAGCAAGGTGAGAAAATAAATGAAAGTTTATTGCTATATAAAAAAGTTTTAAAAAATGGTGGGAAGAAAAAACATTTAGAAGCAGTTACAAGACAGCACTGAAAATCATGTAGAGACTATTTCGTGGCCAAAAACAACTAAGGAATATAAATAGTGCTTTTAGGGAGGAAAAATGTGTTTTTTTAGGGAGGAAAAGCACTCATGTTTCCTCAGTTTTGAAACAATAGTAGTACACATATAGAGAATAAAGTACTTCTCTAATAAATATCTATAACAGTGTAAGAAAAAAAAAGACTAACATCCATTTCTCTTGCAGAAGAGTGTGTTTAAAAATATTCAAATCAAATCAACTGTAGTGACTCACATTAATATGGTATGCAAAACTAAAGGCTTGTGTTCATGCTATCACTATGTCCTTAACTTGATTAAAGTGGATTAAATATTTATGTGGGGCAGCAAACTTGGTTTTATGTCTTTTCCATTGAGCTCAGAGCACACCTAGATGAACCAGAACTTTGTGCATTTAGAGAGTTACAAATCAAGGATAAATGTGCACAGCACCTTTTCTGGAGATTATGCAGCCAGTTTTCCATGAACCAACATAACAGCAAATCACGACTTCATTCTACTTGGATTTCTATTGCCAACCAGAAAATTTTGAGGCAGTACTGTCAGATCCCAGGTACTATATCTGAAGGGAGAAAATACTCAATTTCATTATGCTCCTATCCAAGAGTTGCTTTTTCTTCCCGACAGTTCTTTACTAATAAGTTCACATTTTACAGGTGTAATTGATTCTTGCAGCAGTACCAGAGCATTTTCAGATGCAGGCCCTAATTTGTTAATTTATAAGTAGATCTCCTTTCTCATACCTGATAACAAACTATGGATATGTGTTTGCTCACATACACCAGTTCACTGTGTTAGACTGCAGACCCAGTGACCAAGAGCCAGCAAGTTGTCTCCTGTTTCTAAGTCATGTGTTTTCTTTAAATGGATTTTTGATATCCTATCTAGTCAGTGATGCTTGCAAGTGGTATTCTAATTAGGCATTATTTTATTAACAAATAATTTCTCTGCTGAATATAAGAAAGAATAACCAGTGCTCACTTCCTGCAGTTAAGTATTACTGGTCTAGCAAAACCCATTTTCTTTAGGATCAGGAGGAATGAAGGTAATTCCATTGGAATAGAAGCTGACAGCTGTAATCTAGCAAGCATGCCATGGATTTGCACTGCAGCACTCTCATTCTGGTGTGGAAGTGATCCCACTCTAGCACATCTCAGGAGGGACACTGAATAGGTTTTGGGGTTTTATGCTTTTTTGTTTACTCATATGCCAAACAAGCACAATGATAGTTACCTCTCAAGCAGTCATCTTGCATTGCTGCAAAAACTTTAAACCTTTTAGGTTGCAGGTTCAGTGGATATATAACAAAAAGAGGGTCCCCCAAGGAAAACAAATAAAAACAACAGAGACTGAAAAATATATTTTTGATGTCCTGTTTTGTTTTGTTTTAACCTAATGGAATTTCTCATTGTCTAACTATATAAAGCATTTCATGGAGGGAATGACAGTCATAGCTAAATTATGAGTATGATCAGTCCTGAAATATCTAGAAACTTGATGGTTGGTGAGAAAGAGGATGGGAAACAACTTAATACTGTTAATGAAAACCACAATAACTTCCTGAGTCCTGAATGTTTTTTATTAGAGTCAACAGTGAAAAAAAAATAAACTATATAAAAATTAAAAATACATTTTTATGTATTACAGCAAATGTTGAGAAGTATAGGAATGAGTTTAAAATACTCTGAGAAACAATTATTTACAAGGAAAAATATCACTAGAGTACTTTGCTAAGAACTAACCAAGAGATTCGCAGATCCACTTGCTCACTTTGCCAAAGTTTCACCTCTCCAAAGGTCTAAGTGATGAGGGATAACACAGATTGTAGTTCCTTATCCTCTATAAAGACATAGAACTGCTTTTAGGGTGAAAAACTTGTATGAGATATATGGATGTGGAAGAGCAAGCAATACCTCAGGGGAAAAGGAAAGGTATCCATTTAATGCAATAAAAATTGTGGCAATTTTGGGCTTGAGGGAAGTAAGGGAAACTTTGCTATCGATTATGATGGAACAAATAATTTTTGACCTGTTACCTACAATAATTATGATTTAAAAGCAAATTCTATTTTAAAAGCTCTCTACGTTTGCAAGACATAGTGATGTCTGCAAACTGGACTTCAGAAAATCAGACAAAAAATTTCCCAGACAGCTAAACACTGTTACTTTATGTGGATGATGCTTCTTTTTAATGTGGGACATTTTCAAGGTTGGAGTGGCAAACTGTTCACTGAGGTGAATATGGAAATTTAATAAATTAAATTTTTCCAGATCTATTTACCTGTGCATTTTATAATCACTGCTTATTTTCTGTACTCTTGTTTTAACCAAATAAGGAAGGCTAAATGCAGTGCCACTGGTGGAGCTTGAGAAAGTAACCTGTTCTCCAGAACTGCTCCTGAAAAAGGCTAAACACTTTAAAGTCAGCAAGGATAAAGAATTTTTACTGGCATACTGGACTCACTCACACCCTGGTTGCTGAGAGAATTAATTTCAGCTCTTTCAATGCCTTTGGCCATTTTGAGGATGTTTTATATGGTATTTTGATTAGGTTTTTTTATTGACTAGTCCTCTGTGTAGCTGGCTGGTGCAAGAAGCTGTTACCAAGATACAGTACCACTGTAAAAGAAGTTCAAAGAAATATGTTGACAGGACTGCTAAGCAGGTCTAGAATAGCAGAGGTGTACAACCCCCACGGGTTTTGATCCAGGTGTGATGCAGTGAAATAAAATTGACAGTAAGCATTAACTGACTTGCCCAGTTATCCAATAGGTCAGTGTATGCAATTCCAAGTATGCATTGTCATCCTCTGAGCTGAAAAGAAATTATGATGCTGCATCAGTAATGCAAAAACACACTCAAGAATGAAGAATTTTCCACATGCAAGATTTTTTTCTTTTGAACTTTTTCTGTTTGGATATCTATTTTTGTAGAGTACTTTCTGTCTGCCTTATGGAGAATGTAAAACCTGAAGTTCCAATTTCAGGAGCATTTTTCTCATGCCAGTAGCTTACTTGACTCCCCATGGGCTACTTATGTAAATTCAGCATGTGGAGTCAGGCCTGGAGCACACAATACCCAAAACTGCTCTGATTCCATGTATAAGAGCAGGTGCACTGACACTGAAGTGCACAAGGGTACCTAAGGGGTGAAAACAGCAGATGTTTTGTCCTACAGAGCTCCTTTATGGTTCCTTTCCTAGGTAAGAACTTGATCAGGGTTTAATCATGGTAGCAGGAGTCCATTTGATCAATTTCTTTAATTATGAAGCAGTCATGGATATAGGCTTGACATTGCTTTAACTAATAGCCACCCACCCTACACACACACAAAAAGAAATTCTCGTATTTAATTAGGGAAAAAGAAAAAGTTAAGAAAGGAAAGGGATTCATTTTCGAGCAAAAATTTTCAAGCAAGGCTGAATCAGCCAGACCATTTTTCTGCTCTGTCTAGAGGAAGTCTATATTTACCTGAATAGCTAGAATAAGGAGAAGCATAATAAAAGGGATGTGGGTAGAAAGGGAATATGATGAGGCAGCGGTGGGGTACAGAAACTGACAATCAGGCGCATAATTATTGCCTGAATGAGAAAAAAACATTCTCATGTGTTTCTGTCTGTTCATTTCATCTGTATTCATCTGGGAAGACAGCAAAGGATAGGCAATAAAAATACCCCAACAAAGTAAATCTATTTCCCATACATCTTGTTAAATGCGTGCCTGTATCTCCACACTGATAGAAATTCAAAGCTTTCTGAAACTCATTATCTCAATGAGAAATTACAAATTATTCAAGAGCAGCTTCATTTTAATTCATATTTAAATAATTCCCTATTAATTTGAAAATTCAAGTAAACCCATACTGTGGGAAAATATAGAAGGTATCCTACTACCAGAGAAAAAGCTTTGTTTCAAAGCCAATACATTTATAATGTCAAATTATACATGACTTGATAATTTTGAGTTTGAATAACTTAAATTTTCACCTATCATTTTTTCTTTTGAATAGCAGAATTATAATGAATAAATTATCTTAGAAATTATGAAAAATATCCCTGGCAAATATTGCACCTTCCGCTTGTTTTTTGATGAATTTTATTGCTCTTATCAGTCCAGGATGTTTAACTGAATAAGAAGACAAACAAGTTCAATTATCTCATCAAAATATGTTACAGTTTGGACTTTAGGAGAACTATTTAGTAGCAAGAGTATTTAAGCAACCAGGAGATAGATTATTAATTCAGTAGGAGGGTCAATTATCTTAATAAGGACTGGAGGTGACATAGCATTTTGTGATTTTAATCTGCAATAGGTTATTGTGAAATTGCCTCAGGGTGAACATAATCAATTTGGAGCATCTAAGCAACATTTACTTTGTACTAAACCTGACAAACAACCTGAGGAAACTCAGCCATGCAGTCAAACAGAACAGGAACACACAGAAGAATAAAGATATTATTCTTCAGAGGTGGGTGAAAAAATGACACTTGGTGTAAGATATTTACAGAAAATTTTACACGTGTTATTGTCTGCTATCCTAAAATGCATTTAGGTTTGTAACAGACTTGAATTTACCACCACCTAACCCACAAAGAAGTGTCTAAAGTTTTATGAAAAGAAGGAAAAAATAAATCTCACAAAATGTAGAACTCAATATAGAATATCACCCTGTGCATTAAGAACAGATATTACCATGTACTACAACAGTATTCAGGCATATTATTTATTAAACCTATGTTGAGTGACTACAAGTCCATATTTTTACAGCTAAATTATGTATTACTCAGCACCACTTAAAGAAGCTGCTGAGAATTCACTTTTTTGGAATTTCTTGTCTGACAGAAAGAAATTCACATCATTAAATTGCAAGAAAGTGTTCACAGTACAAAGCTGCCTCTTTGGTCATTTGGTGTAAATGGATAATTGACAAAAGTATCTGGATTGCATTTGAAAGCTCAAACTTTTCAAACACGGAGGAAAATTTATTTTAATATATTGGAAATAGCTAGACAGAATTAATATTTTAATTTGACCTTTATGTCTACATTGTGCAAATAGATTCTAAGTTGTTCTGAATATTGACTCACAGAAACCAAGGTCTCAGATTGTGTAATTAGCTTGGCTTACAGCAGCCAAATCACATTGGAGTTTCTCATCATTAAAAGTACCAGTGAAGAAAGGGATGTCACAGATCTAGTAAGAAAAGAGAAGCGAGAGTTATTTTTTTATGTTGTTCTTTGATTTTCATCATGAAAAGCAGATAGATTGGCCTTTCTCCCCCCTTCAGCACAGAATCAATAAATTGAGCACAGTTGTGAACATTGGCTGAATTACTAAAATCAGTGTATCTCCTGTGGTGACCCAAGCCAGTCTCATTCCCAAAAAATGCATCTCTGTGGTTATTTTATAGCTATTAGTTCAGCATGTCTTTAAGAAGAGATATTTCATAAATTCTGCCTGTGTTCCCAGAGAGATGGCACGTTGTTTATCCCAATAATGAAACAATTAGAAAGCTTAGCAGGTATAAGAAAGATAACGCTCTACCTATCTTCCAAATCTATTACCTTCTGTTGGAACTCCTGCAGACTTTCCTACCTGCAAAAAAGAATTAAAAAAAAAATCCTCTGGTTTTTTTTTTTTTTTTCTCTAAATTCAAATGCTTATTTACTTAATTGCAGAATGACAGAGTGGTTTGAGTTGGAAGAAGCCTTCAAAGTCATCCAATCCCCCTACCATGGGCAAGGTAAACCACCAGACCAGGTTGCTCAGAGCCCCATCCAACCTGGCCTTGAACACCTCCAGGGATGGGACAGCCACAGCTTCTCTGGGAAACATCTGCCAGGACCTCACCACCTTCATGGTAAAGGATATTTTCTTAATAGCTATCTAATATCTACCCTCCTTCAGCCTAAAGTCATCCCTCCTAGTTGATGTTGAAGATAATCCCATTATGCAGCACTTTTCGGAGCAATGAAAGAAAATGTCATGCTGTCCATGAGCCAGCACAAAAATGGGTTCTAGGGTTTGAAGAAGTCTATATCTATCATTAATAGAAACAAATTTCAAGAAAATTCTTATTTCCTCTTGGCCTTTACTCACCTGTGTATTCAACCTTAGGCACTTCAAGTCTTAATGTAAAGATTTAGTAGCTGTACCCACATTAACAAGGCCTTGCTGCTTGTGAACCGACATCTTTGATTTGGGTGCTTTCTGTGGAAAGTCTCTAGAACTACTGCCTGTACATCAAAGAGGACACATCCACCCTACAGCATTTGTGTGGTTAGAAAAAATTAAGGATTTGGAAAAAATTAAGGATTTGGTTGAATACTTTTCTACAAATGTAGTGTCTTCTGAATAACCCTTTAAAGTTATTTCATCCCTCTTTCCTTCACCATTTGAACAAGCAAATGTTTAGGACCAAAACACAGGAAAAAAAAAAATCAAACTGCTGTGTATGCAAAATAAATGGGTGTGTCAAAAATCATATACTGGACTACAGAGCTAGATTACAGTAGACAGTCCTTGAGAAGGTCTGTAAGAAGCAATCATTAGAAAATAAATCAGTACATAAGTACCATAAAGCACTAAGGAGAAAGAGAAATTAAGGGGGGAAATACCTGAAAAATCTAAGAACAAAACTTTTTAGCTAGAACATCAAGCTGTAGAACAAAAGAGAAACATCACATGAATGCCCAACACATGGGAACAGTACTTGTGCTCTGAGAATAAGTAAACAGAAAGACTGCCTTATGCAAAGCATTCTATAAGGATTTTGAGACAGACAAGTTCACTAAGAATCAAGCTGAACACACTCTTTAAAAATCACCCCAACATCTGTAAAAACAGATGTGAATTTTGGCATGTAGGAAAAACCTGACTTGCTGACACTAAACTGGTCTTGCAGGACTTGTGGAGTTTAAAATCTGATGTCTCAGGTGTACCACAACAGCTAAAGCTGATTAAAAAAATCAATGGGAATGTGTCAAGGTAGTCAAAATTAGCAGTCACAGTCATTAAGCTTCAGACTGAAAGAAGAGAAGGAAATGAAGATCCTGCTCTGAGTAAACAAAGAAAAAAAGAACGATTTCTGTTAAGCAAGAACTTAGAATAAACCTGCAAGTCAGACTCTATTTATTGTCAAAATACAGTCAGATAAAGGCTTTTTAGATTCGTTTTCTGTTTTAAATATTGATAATTTATCTTCCACTTTGTGATCTTTTGCTGTCTCCTTCCCCTTTTGTTTCTGAATGGGTTTCCATACAGCCTCCCATCCAAGAAATCTCTTCATTACTCAGAATAGGCAGGGTTCTGCTTTTATCAAAATGCACTGGACTAGATTCTTATTTTTATGCAATAGTAGCAACTAAGCCAAATACCATGCCATAAATATTTAAGCAGTTTATATTTATGTCATCCAATTGTTCTTTAACAACACAATGAAAATATCATAGCAACAAGAACTCAAGTACGAAGAAAATATCAGGACTGAAAAAAGTTAGTAAATTTAGTCTTTAGTGAATTCATATTGGCAGTTTCAAGCTAACTGTTTAATTTTCATTGGGTTAAAATCTACGAAATATTAAAGAAAATTTGCCAATTAAAAAAATTTCTGCCTGAAAACAGTTTGCTTGCAGCTGCTGCAAGGAATAACTGAAACTATCCTAACCACAAGAGATAAACCAATAATTCTTGACTATTTTTTCCCATTTGTTTGACATTTTTACATTTGGCAGTACACTGTGTATTGACAAAGTAACTGTTTCCAATATACACTCAGTTTGTTAGTCAATTCATGTGTTGCTGGCACAGATTTTCCACACAGCAACAGAGGAGCAAAATATGAAAATCCTCAGGAATATGTAACTAGAAGCCCATAAAAATTGGCAGAATTATAAAAGCCTGGTATATAAAATAAGTTTGATTTTGTAGGCAAATAGATTTCACTTGTGGTTTGTCGTTTGTTTTTTTTTTGTTGTTTCAGCTTTGCTTTTCCTTACAAACTTCTTTTAGAAGACTTGCATCCAAAGCTTAAAGCCTTAAATCCAAACCTGCTTGTGTGTTTTTCAAGTATAGGCAGATTTTGACTGAAAAATATGAAATTGTGAAAATTATGAAAACAGGCTTAACAAACTTGTGGCAAGAGGCAAGCAAGCCATGTTCCAGCAGCGCACTCTCATTGCATCGGTGATGAACGTGGCTCAGACAATTCCAAGTTGCAGTTCCAATTCCAGCTGCAGTGGGGGCTCTCTAGGGGAGCTAAGGCAACAATTTTCAAGCTTCTGGACTTCCTGATGAAGAGCTGCCTCCCATGCTTCAGAGATGCTGGATAACTTGTGGTTTTTATTTGGGTTTTGTTTTGTTTTGTTTTGTTTTTTGTTGTTTTGTTTTGTTTTTCTCAGCTGCCTAGTGACTAGAGAATTAACAGGAAACTGGAACACAGAAAGCCTGAGAAACCTCAAAGCTCTCCAACTCTCATTTAAAAATTTTCAAGACAGACTATGTATTTGTTGTTAATGTATTTGTCTACACTTGCCTTCTGCTGGATATTCCTTTATGAAAAAGTGCAGCTTTAGAACACAAAAGGAATTTTCCAAGGAATAGATAGTGTGACCTTTTCCCATACCCTGTAAGAAGCATTTATCTCTTCATAGTATAAAATATATGTTGAGCAACTTATGCTAGAGAACAGATGGTAAACAACCCAAAAAAGCAGAAAACAGAGTGCTACCAAAATACGTGCTTTTTCTTCTTTTTGCTTCTGTCAGACTGTGAATATTCGGACCTTGGAGAGTCTTTCACAAGAGGTTAGCATTTCTGAGATGTCCCACTGACAGCTGTGAAACTGCTCATGACACATCCACACCTACAGGACAGAATCATGGCAAAGTGAGTCTGTAAAGTACCTAGAGAAGCTTCCTTTGGCACCTTGCCTCACACAAGGGTAATTTTATCTCTGTCACTCCTGGCTGATGTTTATCGAACCTATTAATAAAGGTGTCCCATGATGGCAGCTACACTTTTCCCCAGCAATTTATTCCGTTCCATTCTATATCTTTATCTTCAAAATCTTCATGGTATCTGATCCATGTTCCTTTGTGCTGGAGTTTAATCTAATTACTTTCTTATTTTATTCTTCATGGACATGATGAGCAAATTTTTGCAAATATTTTTCCCTTCCATTTCCCATACCATGAAAGTTGCAAATATGCGTTAAAGACTGGAGACAAGTTTTCTTTTTTTTTTTTATTTTTTACCTGTAATCAGCCATAATTTATAAAAAATAATAGGTCTGGATATAAAATTTAAAGCAGCACAACAGTAGCTGTAAGAAAACTACAGGGAAAAAAATGTGACATATGCCAAACATTAATCAAGTAAGAGTTTATCATCTCTGCATGTTGCTAAGCAAAATGGAGGGAGTGAGAGGAGACAAAATGTCTTTTGGATGTTTTGTTCAAGGTTTTTTGGTTTGGATTTCTTTAATGCTAATACTTTGATTGAAAGACAGCAAAACAACAATTTAATAAAAAGTTATTTTCTGTTGGAAATTGCTTTCAACAGAATATTTTTGACCAGACATGTTAGAAAGATTCAAAAGATAATGTCCTTGTCAATCTTCATCAGCCCCTGAATTTTTATTTTTTTTTATATTTTCCTCCAGCAACACAACAATAAACTTTAATTTAGGTTCACCATGTATTTTATGTTCCTGCATGAAACACTCACTAAAACTTTAGCAATTAGAACTATCCTTTGAAAGAGTCTTGGAAGTTTCAGGCTGTGCCTCTATTTACGGCTGTCTGCTGAGCAAGTTTTTCACACAGGGGAAGCAGTGGCACATCTGCTGCATGGTCTGCAGTGATTTATATCTCATTCAGGGACATGGTTAAAGCACTGTGTTAGAACAGGGAAAATCTGAACTTACTTTAGAAATTCCAGCTGGGGCAACCAGACTGAATACCCAGGAAGAAAACTCTCAGCTACACATTTTGTCCTAGCTTCCATATATCCAGCTCCCTTGTTGTGGGTTTCTAAATTTGATAATTTGAAAATGCCGTCATAAATCTCTTAGAACCCCCAATCTATCATAAATCTCAACATTTATTACAATTAAAGACATAGCTTTGTTTTGTTCAATTCTACAAACAGAGCTTGTTCTATGCATATACTTAAAAATCATAAGTCTCAAAACATCAGTGAAGTTAAAATACTCCATTTATGTGTGTTATAAAATAAAATTTATGACACTTAAACAACCGTATATATTTTAAGCACTTGTCTTTATATATCTAAACAAAATGTCGGATTGTCTTGACTCTAGTGCCAGAATAATTTTTCACAGAGAGCATTCAGAATATCTAAGTTAGCATGGCATGAATTTACTCTTTAGTCATTATTTTTCCTGCTCTGATGAGCTAGTTAATCTTACCTCTTACTGTGCTTGCTGAGCTCTGGAAATTCTTTGTGACTTCTAAATATATTGTCATAACAAACATAGAAAATATGCCCATCATTTAGAAGATCACACCCATATCTTAGGCACAATCCTTTTCATAAACATGGTGAATCTCAAACCAGAGAAACTCAAGGACAGCTTTATTGCAAATGAACTTTCATTAGCTTTAAAGGCCTGAAAACACTGACAGAACTCCTACCAGACATTGGGGTTTTTTTTGACAGAAAGAAGCAGAGAACTCATCTTGTCTTTACATAATTAAAATACTCAGCAAACCAGAATCCACACAGTTAAGCACTAAAATAATCAAACTAAACATCTTAGAAAAGATGATTTCTTAGGAAGAGGGGCTATGTCATGAGTGACTTCCCTGGCTCGAGGGATTTGGAGAAAGAAATCCAGGGAAAACTGAGACAGACATTACCTTTACAGTCCATGTTTCAAAATTTAAAGTCAAAAATATTCTCCTAAATCATCCTATGGAAGATGTGTATTTTTACTGACTTCTATTATTGATAGGTCACTCTTATAAGCACTGAATAAGTCTCTTTTACAAGCCTGTGTTCTTAGCACTCTTTATAGACATTATAGAAAAGTTTTAAATGTCATATTTGATTTGTGTTTTATTTGAAATGGAAATAAGCAGCCCACATAGGTTTAATAATTTATCTAGTGTATGGTTTGAAACACCAGGGCACACAGCTTGGATGTCAAAATACACTGTTTGGAACTGAATTGTTTAGTAAGTCTTAAAGGCAGCTATTCCAACATTCATTCTAAAGCAAACTGTTTTTTCTCCTAGCTGTTGCATCTATGGGACAAGTCCAAATTTCATCTTCTGGCTGAACTCTTTTTGATGCAGTTTTTGCACAAATCTAAAATAAAGAACGGGAAAAAAATTATTTTTCCCTTCCAGTCACTGCATAAATTCCTAATGAATGGTTTCAGTGTTGTTTTGGTGTTGAGTACTGCTTTAAACAGTTGGGTATGCACACCAGGCATCCAGCTTGCCTTCCTGAAGCACACAAGGCTTTGCTAGACAGAAAACCACAGCTGAACTTGATCCCAATCCGACTCCACTGCCGAACCGCAGAATCCGCAGAAAGCAGCAGAATTATTCTAATTGCACCTCGTAATTAGAGGAGAACACGAGTAGCTGGGAGAAAATTGCTAGGGAGGGAAACAATTTAACACAGAATAGGAAATTTATTAAAAGCAGACTGAGTAAAGCAAAACCAGAACAGCGCAAGGGCATGCTACCTTCCCAAGGATTTGGGTCAGTCTGGAGTTTGAGTTGGGGACATTTCTCCCATGTAGGAGTGGGATGGAAGAGTTGCAGACAGCACAAAAGTGAGTTTTTGGTGTCTCTGGTGGAGCACTGGCAGTAGAGCTTGTGGGAAGGGTTGTTCTGAAGGAGCCTTTGCCCTGCTATCCATCCTGAGAACAAGGGTTTGGTGCTAAACACCGTAAGCAACAGAATCCTGCCCTGGTGTCAGGGGAATTGGAAAGACCCTGGGCAGAGCTGGAAACAGTGCTCTATAAATCATGGTGCAAACGTTACAAAAAAGCAACTCAGATAATTCTTTCCCCAATCTAAAACCTAGTCATCAAGTAATGAATACAGCATCTACTTCCTAAAACAGACTTTGCTATTTGTTTTGCCAATTTTTTTTTTTTTTTTTTTTGGATAAAATCACCCACTTAGTTGATAAAGAGAATGCAGTATACATGTCTGGAATCTAGTGAGCTGCTTGATAGGATAACTTGCAGAATTCTACTGAAAATTATTTCCCAATGACTCGCAGAGTGCACTGTCACAAGGGCTGAGAGCTGGCTGTACAAAAAAAGGGCTCAAAGTATTAGATTTGGAGTGTAGGGGAGAATATTTAATAGCATTCTGTAGAGAGTCATCCAGTTTAACGTCTTTATTAATAATGTGCATGTGGGAGTAAAAATACATTAATGAAATATGCAGGTGAGAATAAATTAGAACTTGAGGTGAACACCAGAGAGCACAAAGGCATAATACAAATGGGACCAAGTGAGATTAAGGAATCAGGCAGAAAATTACAAAATGAGCTTCAAATGGGAAAAATACAAACTAATATGTTTGAGGAAAATAATATAAAATACAGATATCCACCGAGTCTGAAAACTAGGGAAGAAGTGTAACATGGAAAGGTCTCAAATCAGTAGTTTGCTGAAACCTGAGTGAAAAATTCCAGTGTATTTTTTGAGCAAGTTATTTTATAGTTGTGTTCAAAGCTTCCCTCTTCAGATAACAAAGATGCAGTAGCATTTCTGACTTCAGTTCTGCAGCCCTCAGACTCAAAAACACTGGACCTCTTTAAAAATAAATAAATAAATAAATAAATAAATAAACAAATAAAAATATAAAAAAAACAGTTTATGATTTTTCATTGTATTTCTGCAGTGACATAACTATAACAATCACAAAGAACCACACAACAAGATGATCCAAGAATTCTGACCTGAGAAATGGAGGGCAGATCCACCACAAGCAAACCATGGTTTGATTCAGTTCTGTAACCAGATTGCTTTTCTTCTCTGGTAGTTTGGGTGAAGAAGTAATTGATTTTAGGCTGGATCCTGATTATATCACAGTGACCATATCGTGTGATTTTAGGTTATACTGAATACTGTGGAGTGTGTTTGATTCAGATATCATCTAGATCTTTTCCCAGACTTTACAGAGATCTGGGACTCTGCACATATGTTTTCCAAGACCAAAAAAAACCACTTTTGGGGAAATTATTGGGATTTGTTAGAATGTATCAGTAAATCAACCATGCACAGGACAATAGAAAAGCCGCCTTGTAAAATACAAAGAAAATAAAGTAAGTAATGTTTTAAAGAACTAGTAAATATTTGGATCTATAAGGTTTTTTAACATTGTTTTATTCAGTTTTCACTTTTTATTTTTTTTTATTCCCTCCATTAAAATTGATATGAATTCTTATCCTCCCTCCTAAATTAATAATTCTTAGTCAGAACCAGATATTTTCTCAGGTATCATCATTAGCACTTGTTAAAGGCCTTCAGATGCTCTAGGCTGTGTCTTGTTAAGATTATTAAATGAATCTTTCACTTACCTCCTGGTTATTTTGCAATTTGTTTGAAGATGGCTGCAATTAAATCTCCTTCATAAAAGACAAATTCCCCTAACAAGGGGCAGTTTGTAGCTCAGAGCTCTAGGTATGTTCTCCATGATCCCAAAGCAGGCTGTGTCACATGAGCTCAAGCAAGAAAAACTTTATATTCTGCTTTTTATTTCCCCTTCCTTTCTGCAGTGCTCAACAGTTTTCAAGGCTTCTGCTTCCATGAACTCCTCTGCTTCATTTGAAATTCCTACAGATCTTTCTGGTGCTGTCTGACCGTTGTTGTTCACATCTAAACATATTTATTTTGGTTGCTCACTGTAAACAAGGCTCTAAGATAAGGAGGGCAAGAGGCCTTTAGGTAGGGTAGGTATCAAAATTCTTTTGTTCTCTGCTCTCAGACAAAGGGCAAAGTGAGAACTGCTTAAAAGCCAACCGGTTCAGATTGAATGGTACACAGTTCAGCAAGCTGACAGGGAGTAAAACAGGGTGGCATGGTGGTTGAGAAAGTATGGAACTGATGGGGATGCAAAACACAACAGGGACAAGGAAAAACAGACAAGATAAGAAAATTACAGCATGGGTTAGGTTTTTTTTGGCAGGGCAAGGTGAGGAGGGAGAAGAGGATGTGTTGGTGCTTTGTGTTTTGCTTATAAGCGTACAAGTGTATTACATTATCTCTGCTAACAGGTTTTCTTCTGTTTGACACACAGAAAAAAAATTCAGTCATAAGATTATATTGTGGTTTTGGGTATTGTAGGAAATGCTGACATCTCCTGAGATAATGGCGTTTTGTGAAGCAAATATCCTTGGGATTTTTTTGACTTTCAGTGCATAACACGAAGGAGTTTAGATGCAGATGATATACTGGGTCTCTTTGGAAGCTTGAAAACAGATTGTTACTTTGCATAATCAACTTACTGATACCCAGCGATGAGTAACTCTATGTGAACCACAGACAAACATTTCTAAAATAAAACTGCAAACACGCTGACTTGTTTATTGGCACAAACAGCTTTGGGTCCCTCTTAAACACCATTTCTTTATCTCCTAAAAAGGCAAATAAATAATTTCATCAGTAACAGCTGTCTTGATGCCACCACAGAAAGGCAGGCTGGTAGTCAAGGCTGTGAGGACAAACCCACCCTACATTGGTGCTGTGGCCATCCACAGGTTGATTTGAAAACAAAGCACAATATAAGTGCTTTAGCTGCTTATTTTGCCTTGAGCTGCCTAAGATATGTGCTGCAATTTCTGAGTACTGGTATTTGTCTTGTTGCTCAGATCTCGTCTGTCTTTATTAATAAAATTCTGAGAGAGCACACAAGCTGTAAGCAGTATTTAAAATTTGCATAGACCCATCCATTCTGGAAATAGCATTGAACTTTGTTCATTAGCTCTGCCAAGATTATCAGCTCTATTACCATAGTGAATATTCTGAGTGTTATGAAGTAATTGTACCCTATCATGCATTTTCTAAAACAGAAAATTGAAAAATCCTCAAGAATGAGGTACCACTATTCACAAAGAACAAAAACATTTAAAAATCCCTCAAACTGTACATTAAATTGTCAAGTGCAACTAGTTTCTTCTGTATCGTGGAGAGTAGACACAATTGAAGCATGTAGGAAAAAAAATTCTGTGATTATGACAGTTATCCAAATATAAAATATATGCATAGGCCCAGAATTAAGTAATGTAATATCAAAAGTATTGGATGAGGAAGAGGGGATTAAAATATTAAGATGATTGTCCTAATTTGCATTATTTTTTATCTTATTTCATTCTTGGCATTTTAAATTTTATTTTGTTATATTTATGTCATTTCTTTTTCTGCTACATAGCTGCACTGTTGTAAAGATACTAAAAATATCTTTTCTCCCAGATTCATCTTGAACATTCTCCACAAGCTGGTCTCATAGGCTATTTGGGGAAGATGGTGCTAACTTGTTATTCTGTTGCTGGATTATCTAAATCTCTCTCAAATAACAGTGGCAATATTTTTACTCACAAAACTGAACTTGACTCACAAAATGTTTGCAAACACAAATAACTCTTTCTTCCCCTTTGATGGATGTACCTTTTAGGCACTCCAGTCAAAACTAGCAATTCCTTCATGATTGGTGTAACACATTTATTTCTATGGAATCAGGATTGTTACTTTCCAATTAGTATTTTAAAAACTGATACTACTTTTCCAGTACCATCTCTATGGTAATATATTACAGATTCTTCACCTCACAAATAATAGATGTTGTTCAAAGCAGTCATTGATTGATCAAAATTGCCCAAATGCTCCTCCAGCTGCCTTCCACTTTTTGTTGAATTTTTAAAAAGTATTGGGTTTTTTTAGATAGGTCTTGCAACTGACATTTTGTATTTTTATAATGTGAACTGCCACCTAGACGTTTGGAGTTCCTTATGTTGCTCATTTCTTTTGAGAGGGGCACTGCTACCACACAAGATGATGATGAGACGGTCTAAGGATAAAACATGTTTGGAAGGCACTTGGCATATATTATTAAATGAATGGGAAATGATCATTTAAAGCAGCAGATGATTAGAAAGGAAGGCATATTTTACTTGCAAATAGGGCACAAGTTGGCAAGTAAACTTGAACAGGTTTTAATACTATTGAAATGTCATGTTAGTACTTTGTGAACGTTTGCAGGAGGAGCCTTTGCACCAAAACACTCCTGCTAAAAGGAGTCCTGGGAGAATATTTCTGTAAGGAAGAAATGGCTCTAATGAGGGAGATACTGTGAACTTGTCAGAAATATTGTTAAATTACTGGACATATGCTGTCTCGTTGCAACATATCTTGCGGTAAATAAATTCAAATTTATTTAAATGTCAGAGCAATTTGTAAGGAAGTCTTGGAGGAAATTCATGTTAAAATCAAAGTTCAAGATCCTTTGTTAAATATTTGATTATGTACGCCCCACATTTTCAGCAATAATGAATCCATTGAAGTATAGAGTGATCATCTTTTCTCCCCATTTTATTGTTTCTGACTACTTTTCAGATAATTTGAAAATAGGAATCCCACAATATTAAGATCTGAAAATAAGTTAATGGCTGAGCTTTTTTTCCTGAAGCAAAAGACCTCTGTGACGGAGGATGGGAAGACAACTTGGACTCAGGAAAAGCATCTGACAGGGTTAATGCTGTTGCAGTTCTGTCCTTTTAAGACTTGAAAAAAAATTCCTAGTTTTTAAGTAAGGAATAATAGATCCAAGACAGGTGGAAGCAAAAATCCCACATTGTTACTGATCTTCTTCAGTGCATCCTTTAAGATAAAAAGAAGACTTGAGGAAAAAGGACAGTATAGGGAAAGGATAAAGAATGGTGAAAAACGATGAAAAGAGGGATCTTAAAAATGCAGTCAAATGTCAAAGAGATCCTTGACATAAGCAAGGAAGTAGATGGAAATCCATGCTACACATTGCCTGATGACTTAAAATCAATGCAATAAATAGAAGAAAAAGTATAGCAGGAGCAAGCAGGAAAATCAACACATTTCATAGCCCATGGCACACAGATTATAGCATTTTCTTAAGTTGCCTGATACATACATTGATTGAGGCTGCACAAAATGGTTTGTTCTTATTAAGATAAAAGTGTTTATATCATTTGGGATTACAAAAGAAAAAAAGAAATCTAAAAGACATACCTAAACTGATGTGATACTATGGTTACAAATTCCGCAGGCAGCACAGAAACGTGGATTAGAAAGTGAATTCCCCCATTATTCCAATGAGATGAAGGATTTAGGCTTGAAGTTAACAGTAATCTTTCATGATTCTCTCACATCCTCAAAATCATAGGAGGATCTAATTGAAGGACAAGAAAAATCACTGTAAGACTGACATTTCCATATGCATGGGCACAGTACCAAATTATAAGTATTATAATATTATTATGTAATATTATAATACAAATAATATCTAATATTCTAATATAATACTCCTAAGTTTTATTCATTGGCACAAGAGGATTTTCATTCCCTCAGTCCTGTATTAGCACATCTGGAACACATCCTGTTAGTGATCAAACAATTTGCCATCTAAATTTGAGATGACAACTTTAGTTACAATTATTTCAGTTAGGTACAGAGCATAACAAAAATCTAAAATACAACCTGCATTTGACTACACCAGAACTCTGTTAATCACAACACTTTCCATTTTTGCTGTGGTATCTTTTCATCAAATTAATATGTCATAACATTTACTTTGTGATGAATATCAAGACACATAATGGGTTGTGTAACATGGTTTTTACAGGATAAATCACCCTCTGGAAGATAACAAAGAAAACATTCCAAATGAGAGGGACTGCTAAACCCTTCTACCTGAAATGCCATATATTGTATGAATCATATATTATAAAATATATGGTACCAGTATCATGCAATTATTTTATTGTCCCAGCCTACTTCTCATAAAACCTCTCCCTTTGCAATGCTCCACACACCTTAACTGTCACATAAAAGCATTAATGCTATAGATAATTTACTTATGCATTTACCTATGATTGATACTCTTCTTTCAAAGGCAACAGATTTGTAATATAGAAATTGTATCACTTTTCAATCAGTTGCTCTACTTTTCCATCAGTAATATACCCAAGTTCCTGTGGCATACAAATTTTAAAAAGGTAATCATATGAGATGGAAATGTTACATATGTAAAAAAAGGTTGCTTTTCCTTTGAAAATTGAGGGATGTTTGGTTTTTCGTTTTCGTTTTTTTTGTTGGTTTTTTTTTTTGGTGGGTTTTTTGTTTTGGTTTTTTTGGGTTTTGTCTGTTTTGTTATTTGAGAACACGGAGAGATTTGACCCTTGTTTAGAAGTTTGGTAATAATTTAATTGAAAGAATCTAGTGCCCTCACTCTTTTGACCAGACAAGCATTTCCTTCTTGCAAACATTCTGCAAGTCCTACATCAGTGAATATGCTTGTTTCTTATACTTTATGCTCAAAATCAGGAGTACATCTTAGGTTGGTGCAATGTACTGTACACATGATATTCCCAAAGTATTTGTTTCTTCTCCCGCAGTTGTTTTCCCTGTACCATGGTGCAAGGCTTTCTGAGTGATGAAAAAAAAATTATACACAAAGGAAATTGATAAGAGGAGAAAATGACAGAACCAAATTTTAATGTTACTATTAAAACAGTGAACCTGGGTGACATTTGCTGCATAGATATTTATCCTACATTAGCAATATTTTTACTACATTTTAGTACTACAATTTTTTATTGTTTCACAGAGAGGGTTGAGGAAACGCTGCAAATATTACCTGTAGTTCCTAAATTTCAAATAGTGAACCTCAGGTGGCACTGAATTATTGATCAGAGCACATTCTGAACACAAAGCCTGGAGGGAGAATACTCACGCTTTTCAAACAAACCCCATCTTGATATAGAACATTAAGTGTTAGGTAGTCTCATATCTACAATATTCTCCTAAGAATTCTTTTTAGAGGTTCATGGTTATTTCTTAATCAACACTATTTTATCCATGGTTTCTAAAAAATTGGCACAGCTTTTCAGAAGGCAGACTGTTCACCTAGTTTCTAAGCTTGGGACCAATGTTTATTTTTGCTATCTCAATTTGATTTGATGGTATGAGGAAGCTGTCACCATCTGCTTCTATCTTATGAGATTTGCCTAGCCATGTGAAAAATAATGAATGTGACCAGAATGTGCAGGTTGGTGAAAAAAATCACCTGGATATGCTACTTTGGTTTTAATGAAAAAGGAACAAATAATATAATGAGCATTGTTGAATCCCCACACACATTTTGCCCATTTAAAAGTGAAACTAGTGAAAATAATTTTCAAAGAAGAAAGATATTTGTTACAAAAACACTTTCAGAACTTAGAGCAGAAACTTGATATTTCTATAAATGTTTAAGTTTTGAAGTTGCAAGTTATAGTACTGTATT
Source organism: Zonotrichia leucophrys gambelii (assembly GCF_028769735.1). Lineage (NCBI taxonomy): Eukaryota > Metazoa > Chordata > Aves > Passeriformes > Passerellidae > Zonotrichia > Zonotrichia leucophrys. The sequence goes on from NC_088169.1 coordinate 109,453,385, forward strand.
GTATTTGGATGAAGGGAACAAAAGGCTTAGATATCACCCGTAAAAGCATTAGCAAAGATATTATTTTTTAAATCAAAGTATCAGTCAGAAATCTACATTAAATGTCTATAAGAAGGAAATAACATACATATATGCACTGGTGTAAAATCAGAAATATATGTAAATGCAGAAAAAGAGGATTTTCCTGTGAGTACCTTGCTCATATCCAGGGTTGCTCAAATGGCTGGAAGCCCTGACTTTTGCTATCTCTCTAGTGTGTTCCATTTGCAAATGGAAACTAAAAGCAGAATTGTAATTCTTTTCTGCTAACACCAGCAGCTGAACTATTAGTTAAGACAAGGATGCAGGAGTAGCCTCTATCCTCTTCATATTTCCTCCTGTCAGCTTCCTTTCTGCCCAGTAAGTTAGTCACAGAGGAAAGAAGGTAAGAAAAAAATCCCTTTTACATTGTGATGAGTCTGTCAAAGTCATTTAAATTGGCTTGGAATAGCACAGCTCCAGGACAGAGGGAGAAAGCAGCTGTAACAAATTCGGGAAAGAATCAGTTGTTCACTTACCACCACATTTTCTTATCTTCCTGCTCAAAGACGTTATTTCCTTAGATATACAAGGAAATAGACTGGATAAAAGGATTCTGGTTTAATTTGTCTGTGATTCATTACTTTAGATCCTCTGAGATCTATTCAGGAAAATTTGTGATTTCTTTTGGAATCTTTTTTCACCTGTTGGAAGGCAACTAGCAGTGCCTAGTCCAACTTCTTCCGTAATTGCTATTCTTTTCCTAGTTAAAAAAGATAATAAAATACTTAGAGAAAGAAAAATGTCCCTGCCCACTGTACAAATAATCAGAAGCTTAATTCTCATGCCAAACTTAGTTGTCTTTGCTTCTGAGTCCCTTTCAAATTCTGATCTTCAGGCTGAGAGGAGTGTAAATGTACAACCTACAGGGTTTGCTAAATCTTTACTGTAGGTAAAAGGAAAGAAAATCTCCTTTACCCTGTTGAGCGTGTTGAGAGGAGGGAAGGGGAAGCCAAAACCTTCATGTTTTAATTATTTTCTTCAGGTGAATGCTGTTCATTAATAAAAAACTCCACATGTAAATCTTCCAATATCCTTTTGTCCAAACTACTCCATCAAGCTCCACTATCTTCATCTGCATCCACATTCTTGCCAATATTAAGTTCTTCTTTGGTTTTAAAAATTATAGCTATATTATTTTAAACAAATAGCCTTCTAATCACAACGATATTCACAAGTCTAATGTTTTCCCTTATCCTTCATAAATATTTCTTTCTTAAATGTTTTCCTAGCAGAGTTCTACTTTTAATTTGCTGCCATCTTTTCTTTGCTAACATTAATACTTTGTTTACAACAATTACCATAATTCATTCTGGCTAAAGGTTGAGGCCTGAAAAAAAAATATTGTCCATCTCCAATTTTTTAAAAGTACAAATCACAGTGAATAATGTAACTTCAATTCCAGTGTGGAAGCATTATTTCAGAGCGAATGACAATAATGATCTTTAAATTACATGACCCAATTCTCCTCTGACTTTTATGTTTTCCTGTAAATCAGGGGTACATTTTTGAAGGCTATAAAGTTGCACTGACCTTTAATTATAAAGGTAACTCCAGAATCAGTTTGTGTTTTTAATACCTTCAGGCAGAAATAAGGCACGGATCTATTTAGTTCACCTTGGTGAAAAGGAGGCAAGATCAGGGACTGCAGATGGGTCTTGTGGCATTTCAGAGGGCTGAAAACAAAACCCACTACCTCAAACCCTTGGGTACCAAACATCTGCCATCCCCTTACCACACAAAATCTGTGTCCTACACTGTCCCTTACTCTAGGAAAGTGGGAACCTCCAGAAAAGGCTGGGACCTTTCAGTTCAGTCACCATGGGAAACTCTGAAAGTGCTGCCTTCTCTTATTTGGGGAAGCTTTCAGATTAGAAGGGAGCATGCTGTGTCATAGATTTTGTGTAGAATTGCACTTGCATTACAAATATAACAATAATTGCAATGAAAATCCCCCACAATCCTTTTCCCCAACAAAATAAACAAACACAATGTTTTTAAAGTCAAGTATTGAAGTTGGAAATCTTCCTTGTAGCCTTCAACAAGTTTATGCCTTCAGTTTTCAGTCTCTGCATTATTTATCTTGTTTTGCCTCTTCTTTGCTGTCTCTCTTCCTGGTTGTCTTTCCTCATGTAAATTTTAATTTCTTAGGTGCTAATCATGTCATACCAGCACTAACAAGAATTGGTTGTTCAATGTAGGTGGAATCTTCTGAGATTTTAGTAATGAACATCTCCACAGATTAAATGTGAAGTGTTTTCTTTTAAAGGCAGTGGCCAGCATTGAAACTTTGGGTATGATATTGTGCATGGGAAGGAAATGCACAAAAGAGTGTACAGAATGTAAGAGCATGGTAACATCACATTGCAAAGGGCAAACTTTTGGTAAAACTGGATGTTCACAAGAGTTCATGCATGAACACATTACTGTTATGTGATGAAAGTGGAATATTGCTGCCTGCAGAGCCAGGTGAAATTGCAGTTTCTAGTTCCAAGAAAATCTCATTCATTTCTTCCCTCAAAAGAAGGAAGACTGTAATGAGAATGTAGTAACACTAATGCTCCTCTTAAATCTAAACTTCTTTCACACAAATTACCCAAACCAACCTAAGGTATTTGAGCCTTGTATTTCCTCATCACCTGCTTTGGTTTTATTTGCTTTGGATTTTTATCAGTGTTCCATCCTTAAACACCAAAAACTTCCCTTGTCATCAACTTACATTTTACCATGTCTAGACATTGCCCGGATATAAGGAAAGGTGGCCAAAATCTCGCAGCTTGATCTTTTCCTCACATCAATATATTGACATCAGTGAAGTCGAAAGGATTATGACAGTTGTGCTCTCTGTGCCTGAGAAACTACAAGGCAGAAGACAAGTTGAAATAAGCATTTGGGTCAGGACTGGTGTCAATGGAAGCAGGGTGAACCTTCAAAAGGAACAGCAGGCAGTCTAGGTTAGCCTCAAAAGAAATAGGGAACAAAAAGAGGGCTAGCTGTCTTGGCCTTTTGGCCCAGGGACAAAAAACCTCCGGTGAAGTGTTAGGAAATTCCTATGGGGATATATCTTAGCTTAAAAGAAGAGCATTTCAAACACAGTGGCTTATAAAAGAATTTAAAAGGAATTTATAACTACAAACTTGAGGCCAGGCTTCTCTCTGAGATTGCATGTCAACTGATATTTACAGTATATTGTGGTCCAACTCATAGATGGTAGTAAAAATTCAGATTGGTAGCATGAAAGTATCACTTTAACTATAGACTTAGTCTTTTTTATTTTTTTTTTCTAAAGCATTTTGTAATGTTAAAATTGTATTTAATCAGAGAGGACATTTTCTGTGAAATTGAAGGCAATGGTAAGTTAAAAGAACCTCAGCTTGAGTTGGCAGAAAGCAATTTAGTTATTTTTGTAATTCTGATGTATTTCCAAGGTCACAAACAAGACTGATTTATACAGGAAATATGAGTTAGAAAGGCTGTTTAAGCGAGCTGTAAATACTTTGCTTAGATCTGCCTAGATGGATTTATTTCTTCCATCAGCTGCACTGAAAAAGTTATGATTTACCAGTAATCTTATTTCACAATTCAGTGATAGTGATAACTTTTCTTGAAAAGAAGTTATTCCCCCACTTATTCTAAAAGGGGGGGGAAATAAACTAATATTCAAAGTAGATAATTCAGAATTTAAAAGGATTCCCTGGAACTCCAGTTATCCAAGGGACACACCTGCCAAGGAGTGCTCAGCATAACAGAAACATGAACTGAGAGGGCCAAAGAAGATTTTTACACAGGTGGCTGTTAATGAGAATGTTCCACAAGTATTGAGTGAAAGGGGAGACACACAGATTAAATAAAAAATAAATTGCCACACCCAATATGCTGCTTTACCAAGGATACCCTTCCGACCATCTTTTCTCATTATTGTCTTTTCACTTTTGAGAAAAATGCCACTACTGAACCCAGCCAAATGCTATCTATAATGTGGACCATCAGTCTTTACTTATTTTCCAGGGATTCAATCAAGATACTCTAAGTGATCTGAGGCAGAAATTATGAAGCATTTGTCTCAAAAAAAAACTTTGTTATGAAAAGATATCCAGAGTGTAATCACCTCTTCCAGAATTTCCTAAAGATGGGACTCAGGTCCCACTCTATGCTGTTGAATTCAGTGGCAGCTCAGTTGCAGAGCTGGTCTTGGTGGGCAAAGGCAACAAGGCACACATTCATAGCACCACACAGCTTAAATTGTTTTCTCTACTTCAAGTACAATATTCGCATTTTTCAAAGCTTCTCCACGTCTGGGGCAGGACACGAGTTGGGGCAAAGGAAAGGAGATTATCAGGTGCCCTGCTAAAAGGAACTCCTTTCATTAAAAAAACCATGATCTCCTAGAAACAGCCACCTCCTCCCCTCTCCAGCCTTTTCAACATGCCCTAAAGGTAGTGAGAAAAACCTTAAGAGAAAATACTGAGAAGGTGACAAGAAAGAGAAAGGCACAACTATTTATTTGTTTAAAAGATGTTCATTCCTATAGACCTCAGAAATAGGGAAAGCAGTGATGAATTACAGGCACATACAGGGAGGGCAGGAAAGAAATCAGACAAATGAACATGGTGGGAACTGTGATCTCTCCATAGCAAGCAACCTGCAAATGAATAATTCAAAAATAAGTGTTCTGAGAATGGAGTAAGGTTAGTAAAAAACTTCATTTCTATAAGTTTACTGAAAAAGAAACTTATCTTTTATGTCAAACAAAAAGAAGTACCCTAAACCAGGATATTTAATCTGCACAGGATTCACAGGTTCATTTTCAGATTAGCATTTGGACTTGGGCTTTTTACCTTTAAATCAAAAATCTTGCTTTAGCTTTCTTTTAACAAAATTGCTCCATACCTAACTTTAACCCCAGTAATTCAATACCTGCTTTCTATAACTGTAGCAGTATCTGGAACTTTGCTTAAAATTACTATACAAGAGGAGAAACAGAAGGAAAGAATCTATAGCTGCTCTGAAATGCAAACAAGGTAAATGGTAGAGAGCAAACATAAAAGTCTACAGGCTGGTAAAGTTTATTGGTTTTTCATTACTTACACTCATTATTGATACAAGAACCTGTCACTGTAAATTTATTCTAAGACACCTATTAACCAGTAGACAAGAAAAAGATTTAAATCCTTACTGCTACTTTGTGGGTATAAAAAAAGCATCATTACAAACAAGCCACTAAAAAGAGCTGATCAGTGACTAATTGGCACTCATAATCACTATTCTGCCCCATTATTTCTTACATCTTGTAACACCTGGGTATTTAAAACTCTCCATGAGTGCAAGACCGCTTAAAAAAAAAACAAAATATAACAAAAAGAAAAAAACCAAAAAAGTAATCCCAAAAAAACCCCAAACAAAAACCCAAAGGTTTGTCATTGGCTTTCAAAGGGCTGAATTTTCCAGAGCTGTTCCTCCTCCTTTGTCTGTTCAGGAGCACAAATCAAGCACAACGAAACTTGTGAAGTGAAAGAATTTTAAAGTACTCAGACTGGAATGAAAACTCACTCTTCATGCCGTTTGTATGAGTTTTCCTCTCCAGCTAAGAGCATCACATCCACTAAAAAACATGGCTTTCAGCTAAAAACATGGCTTTCAAGGCATCATCTACTAGAACACAAAGGAATGAAAAACCCCTACAAGAAGAACAACAAATCAGTTATTAGTCTTTTGCATCAAATCATGTGTTATTCTAAAAATTTTACTGCCAAAAAATAAGCTTCCTGCCAAAATATCTCTGACATATTCCTGCATTAGAGAGTATTTTATCTTACAAGGAAACATATTTTGGGAGAATGGGAGTAAAGACATGAACAATGACAATAAAGAACTAGGATTAATTTTATACCTTTTTTCCTTCCCCATAGCTCCTCTCTAAATGACATTTCTATTTCTTCAGTACCCATGTTCCTATGCTTATATTTTCTTTTACTGTCACTGTTCTTTTTTTCCTCACATGCCTTACTCTCCAATCAATAGATGCTGTTCTCCTTCCTGAAAACCACTAACACATAACAGAGAAATTCCTGCACTGCATTTGACCTCTTGGGTTGGACAACACTGGGCAGCACTGGTCTCAAAGTTGACCATGCTCCAACAGGAAATGAGAAAAGACATCCAACAATTTCCTACCACAAGAGAAAAAATTGAGGTCGCTGCTCTACTGGAGAATTGTGATCTTTTAGCAAAAAAAAAAAAACTTCACACAAGATTATAATTCATCTACTATAAATATGAAGGCAATTTCCTCCGTATAAAATTGCTTTCCTGTTTCTTCAGAATTCACAGATTTATTCCAAGGCTGATGTTCTGGGGAGGTGGCAGGTCACAGGTAATTTTAATCCCAATGTAAGTAAATATAAAAAAGGGAAAAACAAATAAACCCTTTGTTTTCTTGAAAGAAAGTGAAATTACTAGGAGACTAGTTGAACTGGAAAATGAAAACCAGAAGCAGTCATTTGAGAGCCAATAAATAAGTTTTAAAATTCAAGAGTCCCATATTGCAGCAGCTGATCCATTACTGATGCTGAGACAATAGGTCCTCTTGCTGTTATTCTTGATTAATGAGAATGTGTTTTCTGTTCTCAGTTATGGCCCTTTCTGGGCCCATCCTCTTTAATTTTAGCCATTATGAATATTTCTCAGGGTTCAGCACGTGCAGTCCTGAAGGAGCATGGTAAAGGACACCAGAGGAAAATTCCTTGCCCAGGACTATTATAAAAACTCCCTCAAGCAGATTAAAAATAAAAAGACAATAAATTTACTGGAACTCCAGGGATCTTGTTTAGTGTCAGAATCAAATCATTGAGAGGCTTTTCTTAGTGTGGACTTGTACAAATTGGAAAGCAAGATACAGTAGTAGCACAGTTCTGATATAACAAATTGCTCTTTATTTAAAGTTACTTTTAAAATACGAAAAGGATTTTAAAGCCTGTCAAAGATGGCACGCAAAGATAAAAATAAAAAAGTGTCAGGAACAAAAATGTTCTTTTCCTCTTCCTCTGAATTAATTTGCATGTCAGTCAAGAAATCTGTCAATGCATATGCAATATAAGCACCATGACTTACACTGCTCAAAGCGTAGGAAAAAAAAGAACAAGAAGAACCGAAGAAGAGGAAAGCGACAGCTGTGATGAGCAAGGATTCTTCCCTTGTATAGCACGTATTCAGCTATAACAATGCACCCAAAGATGGTGAAGAAAAGATGACAGAACTGTCAATTATAGCTGAGCGGAGTGTAAACAGAGATACAAAATCTGCTGAGCAGAACCGGCACCAGGTGGTGAGGCTCCTCTGCCGACCCACCCCACCAGGCAGAGCACAAACCCTGCTGAGGATCCCACTGCCTGCTGACAGCCTTCCCAGCCTAAGGACACGGCGCTGGGAGCAGCCTTCAGCAGGGAAAAGGCTAAAATTAAAAAAGGTCCTAATGGGAAACAGGCACAAAAGTTGTAGGTTGAGATGTAAATCAGATTATTGATGCAGCATTTCAGTTTCATGTGAACTCCAGGAAAGGGAATGACTTGGGATCCTCACCTAAACTCTTGTTTGCCCATGGGAATAAGAAGAAGAGATTCAGATTTTTTAGAGGGCTTTGCAGCTTGCTTAGAGGTGTCTTTCCAGTAAATCTTCAATTTGAATCTTTGCTTCATAAAATAATGATTCTGTTTTCCAGCATTCAACGTGCTGAAGACTGTGTGGTAAATGAATGATGTTTACTATATCATTAATCAAGCTAAAACCAAATTTAACCAAAGTCAACCAAAATCCCAGAAACTCCTTGTATTGGAGTCTGGAACCAGAGTAACTTCAGGCTTTGTGATTATGAAGGACCCAAGGAAACAGTAAGAACTTGTCTTCAGTTCCCACTGAGTTAGTCTTGAACATGACCGGCAGCTCTGCTCAAGACATAATAAAGTGGGACAGAATTCAGTTTCAGCATTATCCCAGGAAAAAGGTGCAGCAAGGTGGAGTGGGGGAAAAAACCCAACCCACAGACCCACACAAAAAATGTTAACATCACCTCAGTCTCAAGAACAAGCGGCTGCAACCAATTGCATGAAGAAAGACCTATTGAATAATGAGCTCCTACTTTTTACATGTATTCACATTTAAATTGTGCTCCACCTATGGATTTGAAGGTACCAACCCAGGCAGCAGGCATTGCTGGGCTGAGATTTCAGGTTATAGGTAATGTTGTGATAAGTGAGACATGTTAAACCTCCTTTTAGCCATTAAGGTTCCTTAATTCTGAGCTTGTTGCTCAGAGTAAGCAGCCAAAACTTCATTCCACAAATGAACAATAAATCAAATTCTGGCTCAATAAATAATATTTCCTGTGATAATGCTTTTAATTCACTTTTTGCACAACACTCAGCCTTTATATGGGAGTTATGGCTAAATTCCTTTAAGAGAGCAGTTTCAAACTCCCATTTCCAAGCTGAGAATGAAGAGCCTTACTCTGCTATTCCAGACTTCATAGAAAACACTCAGATTCTTTTGATAATGTTTTTTGCAAAATCAATAGACTGTATCTTTGGGGTAGAAAAGGTGTGGGTAAGAATATCAAGGAATTCACCAGGAAATTGAAGGTACCTGATTTTCATTCTCTGCTCCAGTGCCTTTTGAAGATTTTTGTATTAAGTAACCTATGAATAAAATACAAACACTATTATGGGACCCCATGGGAACTAGAGAGCTCCACCATACCATATCAGTTCACACATATTTGCTTTTTAATTCTTTCTCTTGATGTGCTAATTTTGTCAACAACAGCAAAAAATCAAACTTACAACATGGTTGATAAGGCAGACTAGTGAACAGCAAGACATCAGATTTTGTTCCCTGAACATTAAAGGTACTGCTGTAAAAGCTCAGTTATTATATTTAAAAGGTAAAGGAAATGCAAGGAAAGGAAATTTCAACTCTCAATTCTTTTTTTGCAGTTCGTCTCTATGATCAAAGAGATGCCTAAAGTGCCTCTTCTCACAGGATTTAGGCATTAGGAGCTCAGCATGAAACTGCTCAGCCTCAAGTGGACTTAAAACTTCTGTTCCAGGCAGATGGAGACCTTGCAGTCTCTAATACAGACACATCTGGGTATTATTCATTTTCCAGGGTCATAAAGGAACGAGTTGCTGAGAACCCCACCTTTGGCCTTCAACACTTGGAAAGCAAATAAGACTGTGGACTTGTAGCAACAGAACAGCAAGGCACCACACGAATCCCTCTGGCAGCAAGGGTGATTTTATTTTAGAATAAAATTGTTTTCACCCACAGACTCTCACACCAGTGGGCATGTGTTCCAGTGGTCCTGATAGCTATCCCTCCTTGGAATGATGGCTGAGAGGGAAGGTAGTGCCAAGGTTTGGTTAGGAAGAGGAGGGATGGTGATTATCAATATTTTTATTATGTCTTCTGGAAAGTTTTGAAGTTAGTGATCATGCGCTGGTTTTAGATGTGCCTTTTTCACTCTTTCTGAGCAGATGGTGATTAGGAAATTCTGCCTCTCTGGAGTATTTCACCTCCATGAGTCACTATCATCTGTTTACTGTTTCATCTCTCTGATCTGGGGGTGATGAAACTTCAGTCATGTCTCACCTTCTCACTGCTGCTTTCTGGTGACTCGTGTTTTGATCGAGCTGCTCTCTTCCTAATCCTGGAGCTGCTGAGAAGCTGCAAGGAAATGCACCCACATCCTCACAACCTCTTAATGTAGATGTCACCCAACTGTGCCAGTCCTGAGTGCCTTCTTCTGCTATTTCCACAGTCATTCATAGAGTCCCATTCAAGCCTCATTCAGTGTTTAAATTACAGAACTCTTCAGTGTAAGGCCAGAAAAGATGACTCAGATTATCAGATCCCCTCTGTGAACCCTAATTTTATTGCAAAACGAAGAACAGATATGGTTTTTAGGAAATCAGAAAATATGAAGAAATTAGAAAGAGAATTGCATTGCTTTTATATCTTTGTTAGACCGTTCTTGATTTTAGAGACTACAGTTTTAGAGGCTGCTTCAGTCATCAGTAATAAATTAAAAAGAGATTGGAGTTAAAAGATGGAAGCAAGGGGAGTTTCCTGCAAGTAAGATTTATAAATAAATTCAAATCAATGAGACTTCTGTTATGGTCATATTAATGTTTCATGACATAGGGGAGTCCTAATATCTCCATTTTCCCTATTTCCCCATCAGCTCTGGCAAAGAAGCACGAGTGCATATTAAAATGCTGCTACAACTGGCAGTGCAAGCACAGCCTAAGAGACTGGCCCACTGCTCTGGATGTCAAGAGATACCAGAGCTGTTGAAAATAAAAAAAAAAAAAACAAAATAAAAAAAAATTAAAAAAAAAAAAAGAAAACCAAACTCCCAAAAAACCAACCAAACAAAATCAAAACAGGCAACAACAACCACCAACACCCCACCCAAAAAAAAGCCCAAAAACTGTTCCTATGTTGTGTGAAAACCCAAATAATCTAATGTGATTTATAGCAGAGATAAATACTGTGAATGCACAAACCACTAAAATTATATATTGAAAATTCTCTTTCTGACTCTTAATGCTCAGCAGGCTGTTACATCTGTGGTTTTTTTCTAAGCTCCCTTGCATCCCACATAAAAACTCACTATAAATTTATTTCCAATCCTGTCAGGTCTCACTTTCATTATTTTCTGGAACATATTTCTCCCCTATGAAGTGTTGTTTAGCTGAATTGAAAAGTTCAGATAAATGTACAGACTTTAAAAATAGAAGCATTTCATCATGTTGAAATCAGGCTGTTGTCATTTTTAGAAATGCTCATTTAGTACTAAAAGCTTTTAAGAATGCATGCAAAAGAAAATCTCAAATGCAAAAAGCTTCAATGTACTTTAAAATAAGATGGATTTAGAATTCTTTTTTTTTCATTGAGTGTTAAGATACTATGACATTTTTATTTTCAAGAAATTTGCCATAAAAAGGGAAAATCTTAAATCCTTGTCAGGGCTACTTATTCTCTGGTTTTGGGTTTTTTTTACAAACTTTGATCCAAATTAATATTTAGTTAGATTTGGATTGACTTTGTGAACTTACATTTGAAGTTAAGGCATCTAATTGGTCTTCTGGGGTCTTGCTAAGGAGCTTGTCTTCAAAATCTGGATTCCTACAAGACCAATAATGCAACAGGCACACAGCTAAGTGTGTTACAATCAATTTTTTCAAAAAGAATAGGCAGTTATGAAAATAAGTTCAGGCATGTCAATGCCACGTTTTAACTTCCCTATGAATTTGAATGCAAGTAATTTAAAAGGCAATAGTTATTATTACTGTTATAACTGTAAGTCAAATAAATATCATATAAGGCTATGTAGTTTAATGTGTGAACTCTGCAAGAAGTTCAAGGTCATAATCTCAACATGAAAAATAAATTCACTAAACTTACTGTGCCTCTTCCTTGCCTGCTTCATGGGCCAAATCTTTAAAACTATGGAAATTTCAAGCAATTTCAACCACATCAGATTTCACTCACTGTAAACTCATACATATGTGATTTTTACCAGCACAGCCTTCTGTGCATGCAACAGAACCAGAGCATTCCTTATCCTCCCTCAATGTCTTTTGTAAAAGCATCTCCTCTGAACACAGTACCTGATTTCTAGGGATTCATTCCATCTAAGGGCTATTTTATTGAATTATATACAGTAGTTTTTGTGAAGTTTGAGCTGCCACAGAAGGAGCTGAGCTCTGAGATTCATCACCTCTTCAGGTAGAAACCACACACACAAGTGTGTTGAATTTATCAATGTTAATTACATTAATGCTTACCTTGGCAAGGAGACAGAATATATACATGAATATTGGTGAAAAATTCATAAAGCATGCTCTCCTGTAAAGTAGGTCACATGTTAATGAGCTAAACCTAGCCCCAAATACACACAAATATATGTAGCTTTAAGCAAGACTTTGTTGAAGTCAGCAGGACTACCCAGCATGAAGTCAGGTCTTTAAGCATGAGGGCCTTGCTGTGTTGGGATTAGAGTTGCAATTCTAGGATCAAAACAAAAAAAAAATCCAAAAACTGCTGCCTTTTTTTTTTAATTCCAAGGATTAAAAAAGAAAAAAAAAAAAAGTTGAAGTTGAAATATTGATGATATTTTCATCAGGAATAAACAGAACAAATCAAATATGCTTTATTTACATTCATGCACTCTGAAGATGAACCTGGTTACATCAGTTTACAGTGAACAAACGCTGTGACAAGATACTGTGATTTCAGTGCTGATATTAAAAGGAAATATTATTGGGGTTGTGGCAAAAGTTTGCCAGTCAATCCATATTTCTAAGACTGCACTATTTCTTGAACAGATGTTTGCCACCTACGTAGATCACCTTGTAATCTATCATTTTACTTACCCTTTGCAAAATAAATTTCTTAAGAAGACTGTATTAGAACAACTGAGAATTTACAATAGTGCCTCAGTTTGCTGGCAGGTGTAAACATCCCTCACAATGCATAACTCTTTTAAAAGAAAGAGATATCACTTCTAAAATGCTACCAGGTACTGTAAACAGAGGATTGTGTGAAGAAAAACAGAAGTACACACAGATACACTCTCCAGCTCAGAGCATCATGTATCGCCACAGATTCCTTAATCCCACAAAACAGAGAAGTGCATCCACATTCAAGGAAAAGAGCACAGGCAGCTGCTTCTCTGAACAAATAGGAATTGAGAGAAAACAAAAGTGGAGGGCAGGATCATGCATACAATATGAATATCAACTTTACATTCACACAGAGAGACAAAAAAAAAAAAAGAATTAACTCAAAACATCTCTGAATTATCCATATTTATCCATTTTGTCTGCTTTGGGCTACAGAGGGTTCACTCATTGCAGGGAAGCCACCTCCCCTTCCAGAAGAACTAAAGTAACATTCCAAACCCCTGTTTTAAACTAGAAAAAAAAAGATTCCTTCTGGAATCAAGTGCTAATCCTACCATTGATAAATGGACTTTTTTTCTTACACGCAGGTAAATGATACAAATAGGGGGAAAAAAATAAAATATAGACAATTCTTTGTTTTCCTGCTGCCATTCCAGGAATTCAGCATAAATATCTGGATAAAGAAATTAAGTTGCAAAGCCAAATATGAATCAAAATAAGAGCATTAAGAAATATCAATAATCATACTTAGGATACAACACTTTTAATCTGGGATGCCTCTTTTAACCACAAAGTCATTTAAACACCTTTTTTTTTTTCTAAATTTAAGGGGATGGACCTTTTCAGAAGATAGTCCATCAGACACAATTAAAAGAAAAATATTCTGAGGTGTTTGTTTTAAATTAAAAGAAAAATATTCTGAGGTGTTTGTTTTAAATTGCATTTTCCTAGAATTTTCAGAAAATATATCTACCTTGTTTTCACGTAAGATGGAAGTCAAGACATATTTTCCTCCCAGAATCATAACCAGCATAAGAAAACTGGAATCCTTATTACAACAGGAACATACAAAATGTCCTGGAGCACAGGGAACATACCCTGTGAAGAAGATGCCCCCATGCAAGGTCAGGATTGCAGAGAAAGAAGTTTTGGGATTGTGTAAGCGTTTCCTCAGGTTATGTAACAGAAAAAAATAGCAATTCCTGTTGTGTGCTGCATGATGCATTAAATGTGTCTTGAGAATACCTTTGAAAGGAAGGAGATAAGGGAAAATTTTGTTTTGATCATTGGGGAATCTCAACATTAAAAATGCATCGTGGAGTACACTCAGGAGTGTGCTCAGGAGTGTGAAAGCCTCAGCTGCAGCCCAGCTTTACACACAGGTATATGAAAGCTGAGAACACTGAACTGGGTGAGGAAATCTCTTGCTGGATATGGCCCAAAAACCCCATGTAGTTAATTAAAGAAGAAAATCCAGAAAAATTAAAATAAACTGATTTTGAGTAGAATTCCACCTGTGAAAAACCATGTGACAATATGGCCATAAGGCAGACTGGCAGAGCAGTTCCAACTTCATTTTTTTGTCAAAGCAAGGCATCCCTTTATCCTCTGTGATCCTCTGATTTATGTACTGGCTCTAGCAACATAGAGAAGTGATGAGCTTTACAATAGAATTTCAATCCAAAAAAGCCTGATTTCCACATAAATTACAAGTAGAGCAGTTGATTTGGAAGCTGAAATTTCTACTCTGCAATGATTTCATTGCAGTTTTGTTACGGGCTTTATCACCACTATACCTATCTTTCTGAATCCTGAGTTTTCCTGATCCCCAAATTCACAGACTTTAAAGTACACAAGGCACTTTTTGAAGGTACATAATGAGAAATTAATTTCTTTGTACTCCCTACTACCATTCTGGATAGAAAGACATCATTAGCTTGCAGTTTTATGTGCAGAAAGTTTAAAAAAATAATCATGATATGCAAGAGCAGTCTGGTATGTCTTGAAGGTACTGTTTAAGTCATGAAAATTAGGGGAGGAACCAGAAGCAGATGAAGAGCTTCTGGCACAAACTGAGAAGCAACTCATGCAGGATGGAATTCAGTAGATCAAGAGGAAACACTGTAGCATCTAATATAAACAGAATTAAAAAAAAAAAAAGAAAGGGGAAAAAAATCTAAGAAACAGTGTCAAACTAACCATATTTTCAGATTCTAATATTCGTGTTGTCAAATCTGGCCTTGTTAAAATAGATCAACTGCTATCTGTGACCTTACCCTCTATCCTTACAAAGCCACACATGATGGTGGAAAAAGGAGCAAAGGAAACATTATAGGTGCTTAACAGGAAGTGTGTTACTGTTCTAAATCTAAATTGGTTAGAAATCCAAAGAGAAAAGGATCCAGGATCCCCTGGTATCATTTTTATCTCCCTCTATAGTATTCCTCTCTCATGTCTCACTCCTTGAATTATTTTCAGAGTAGATAATTTCTATGAGGACCTGTATTGATCCTTTTCCTTTCCTTATCTTTCTTTGGATCTTGGATCTCTTTTGTCTGCCTAATCTACTTCAAATTAAGATGAATGAATCTCCTCTGCACTATTTGAAAGTAATTTTATTGCCATATGTTGTGAAGTGAAAAACTTTGCCTTAATGCTGCTCCATTGTGAACAGGTTGTTGACTCTGTAATCTGGAAGAGCAGGAGATTTGATCTTTAAAACAATCTTAAGAGCAAGGACCCACATGTGACAAAAATATGCATTTCTTTCCTTACCTGTTTTGCACCTTTGGTAATCTGCAGGAGCACTGCAGCAGGAATATCACCCACCTCATCTGAGAAATTTTATTTTATGGACTTGAAAGCTAGAATTGCTGGCACAAAATATAGCTTCCAAAATTTATACCTCTATAATTAAAATTTATATAGCAGGAAAACAGTGGAGGATATACTATTCCTCATTTTTACAGCTGTACAAAGTTGGTAAGAATTCTTATTAAAGGCATGGCCAGCAAAAGGTGGGGAGCAATCAGCAGGGAGACATGAGGAGAGTTACTTATTGCAAAGAAAACAATATAGAGGAAAATAAAATAAGAAAAATAAAATTTTCTATAGTCTTCCTACTGACCATTTAGAAAGACTAAGTACACTCAAAAACTGGAAACTCCTTTCTTCTAACCACCAAGCATACTGATTAGGATGAAGTAAAATGTTTTAGAATGTTGATTTGTGAATTTAAATTTAAATAAAATCCAAACTCAAACCCCCAAATCCTCCAATTGTTCAAAAAACTTATGAGTTCCTTCATTCAGCTTTACCTGAAAATACAAGGCACACATTATTGAGAGATGGGGGATGAATTACACAATATTAGACCAAATCAAACTTTTTAAAATAACTTCTCAAAGAAGAAATCAGTTAGAAATAATAATTGAAGCTTGTAGGCAACCCTTACTACAGCATTCAGAAACAGGAACAAAATTCAATAAGCTGTGGCACCTTTAGCTTGGCAATATTGCAGTAATTCAGAATTACATATTTTGTTTTTCTAGCACAAGCTGTTTCTCTGTAAGTAGTCAAAGAGCAAACAAGTATCTGCACACTGTATGCCACTCATTTAATTTGTTATGATTGTGGAATACCTCATCAGGAAAGTGAATACATAAGTCATGAAAACACTGGCTGTCATTGAGGGATATGAAATACACATTGTAAAAATGTTTTATCTGAGTGTGTAGAAGCAAAGAGACAACGAAGAAAGTAAACTACAGAGAGTGGCATAAGCAAATCAGGAAAATTTTACAAGACATGCAAATGGATTCCAAAAGGGCAATTATAGTTTCATTTGTATAGGTGTTTAGAGCGATATCAAAGCATTTTTCTATGGCAGAATGAAGAATTGAGGTTGGTAAGACCACTCATGGGCGGTGAACAGCAGTAATTCCATGAATAAAGGATATTTGTCATTCCGTAGGCGCATTAAATATTACTGTGTGTAGTCTTTTTTACATTGCCTCTAAAACACAATAAAGGGGGAACTGTGACAGCTGAGAGGCTAAAAAAAAGCAAACCCGAACCAAAATAATCCTCAAACAAACCAAAACAATTTTTAGTTGGCATACTAGACTGTGAATGTTACAGATCTTTCATTTAATACTATGATCAAAAAAAAAAAAATCACTCTCCTGCCCAATTAAGGCAGTGTTCATGATCACTTTACAAGAATTAAAGATAAACAAATGAAGTTTATCATTAAAAATGGTAATTTGTCTGCAGCTGGGAAGAATTTGGGAAGCAGAACAATAGACAAGTTGCAGAACACTTTGTATATCCCAAATATATAGAGAGTTCAGAAGAGGTTCAGGCTGTTACAGCAGAGTTTTGTTTCCCCACAGGACAGCAAATATGAACAACACTTCACAGAACACAAAAGGTGAAGTCCTCACTGTAAAGTACTCAGGGTTCAGATTCTGTAGCTCTAATTCGTAGGGATAATCCCACTGGATTCCATCATTAAGTGCTCCTTGATGGAGAACTTCTGGGCTGGTGGTGACCCTTTCACTCGGCTCCTGAAGGTTTCCCCAGAGCTCAGCCTCATAGCTGCACGTGGAATTGAGCATTGCTCTATTTGCATGAGGAAAAGTGTCAAGTTCGAGCTCCAAATGATCCTTCAGCAGTTTCAGTGGGTCTGAGGAAGAGCACAACACAAGAAAAAGCTACCTGTACCCTTAGAGGTACATCACACAGGACTAAGCATTTAAATTCGAGGTCTAAACATAGTTGACTTGCATAAGTACAGCAAAATAATATATCTAAGGGTCATATTCAACAAGAGAAACAAGATCCCATTTCACCGCAGTTAACAACTTCAACCTGCCAATAACTTAGCTTCAGAAAAGTAACTGCTTAATCAAAGGGGAAATTTCTTGCACTTCTAAATTCACAGGTGAAACATATGATAGGATATTTCAGAATCTGGTTCTTCTGTCATATTAAGAAATGTTATAAATGACAATATAATTATTGACTTTCACATTTATGTATTGGCTTTTGCAAGTTATTATTGATCACAGAGATTCTGATAAAGTACAATTTGTAATCCCTTTTTAACTGCTTTTGAGATAGTGTAATCTGTCAGTTTTTGTATGCACTGCACAGCTTATAAATAGTAGTGTGATAAATATATATAGCTTAGACCTTTGCATAATATTAAAATAGAGACTATGTACTGATAAATACTTTTATTTGTGTAACTAACTCAGATAATGGTGTGAAATGTTGATTCAATGTATTTGTGGACTATCTTATCTGAATGATAAGACAACAGTGACAAGAACCAGGACACCAAGAGAAATATTTACTACTGAATCTCCGCTTATCAGGAAGTGACAAAACAACAGAATGGAGAAGAAACAAAATATATTGATTTAATCTACAGGATGGCATCCAGACAAGTCAAAAGTTAAACCAAGTAAAAGAATTCCCAGAACACGTTAACCCACAGGAATGTTGGAATATGTATAACCCTCATTATTAGGCATTTAACCACTGTAATGAAAAGTATATAAGAAAATTGTTTTAAGCTAAGAGGGTGTTTTTTTGGCAGATTGCCAAGCACCCTAGCTCTGGATATTGTCCCTTTTATCCCTTATTAAATTTTTACAAAAAAATTTAAATAGTGAGACTTCTTTTTCAAAAGAAACATTTTTGTTTGTTTCTTTTAATCCACAGCCTAAATATCAAAGCAGAATCTACTACTAAGTCAAATAAAACTCCAGTTTGCTCAGATTATGTAATTCATTCAACTGCCTTTCCTACTCTGTCAATTAGGATAAGTCTACCAATCTTAAACTTCTGAGAATTAAGGCAAAGGGTCTTTTCAGAATAAATTAAAAACACACAGTAATTCCTTGTACTAATACCCATTTCTCAAGTAAATTGCCAGGCACAGGATAACAGCGTTGTCTTTCTCCTAAATCCTCCATCCACTTGAAATTTTGCCCTTTGTAGGTCAAGGGTTCACTGAAAGGTTAAATGCCTCACAAAAAGTGAAAAAGCTACAGCTGAGAGAAACAAGAATATCACTGACCCAGGTCATTTTAGTCACTTTGGGAGATGCAGATTGAGCTCTACTCAGGAATGAGTCCTGTTTTCCAAACCTGGCCTTGTCCCTTTAAAAGCAGAGCTTGGGTAAGCAAGAAACATCCAGCAAGCCCAGTTTTTGGGAAGGGGAAAAGAAGAAGAAGAGATGCTTTGTGACCTTTCCAGCAGAACCCATCTGTGCAGTATGGCAGGATTATACAACATTTCCTCCTGGATCACAGCTACTGGGACTTCTCTCTGAAATCAAAAGAGATGATGACCCCTTGCTTCATTTTTGATTGAGCTGCCTTAGAGACTCTTGTGGTGCAAAGTTTAGGCAGGAGAGTATTTTCTCTCTCATCACTGCATAAGAGGTCTGTGATAATCTGGACAATTTTAAGAACTTTTCTTAAAAAATGTTTTTATGGGAATTTTTAGGCATTTTAGGGAGCTGTTAATCCTGAAGCATATTTGGAGGATAAGAAATGTTCATGTGGTTGGGTGCCAGGTTTTTAGATTCCCTTGTGGTCTTGGGCCCAACAGAGAAACTCTCAGTGGACAAGAAAGATGAGTAAATGCTTGGTTGGTGAAAGAAATACTTGATATTTACATGAGCCATGATTAACTATTTCTTCATCATGGAAATTCAGAGGCCATCATGTGCACTGTTCACTTAATCTGCTGAGTAGTTTGGGCAGAATGTCATGGGAAATGACCCTGTATCAACTTTTCCCCTAGCACCATGGTCCAGAAGATAGAAGATACATAAATTTCAAATTTTTTTCATTACATTGTCCAAATTTTCTTCCTTGATGATGCAAATTAGACATAAAGAGAAAAATCATATAGTTTCAAGTCAAAAAAGAAGCATTTGTGAAGTATTCTCTCTTTGGATTAGCATACAGAATTCAATTAGGTATAACATTTGTATTTCACCTTAGGGAATAGCTGTTTGATCATTTAAGGCCTGTGATGGCCCAAAATCTGCTGTGCTGACCCAGTCAGAACTGGTGATCCAGCCTCAGCAGATTACTTGGAAAAATTTGGTTGTAACTCTGATATTGGGATAAAGATCAATTACCCCATTTAACACAGAGCACACAAAAATATTAAGTATTACATCACAATTATAAAAAAAAAATTATTTTTCTACCATCTTCTGTTACTGTCTTCTCAATAATTTCTTTCTTTGGCTCAGTGGGTCTATTACTTTTGAATTAGTAAGCTATTTTCTTAAAATAGCCCTGAAATTTGACTGGGATTGTAGAACATAACAGTAAGTCCTTTATTATAATTAAAAATCATACCAGTATTTAGATGGAGTTCTCCTTAATGTTCTACTTGAGCTTTCCATTTAATCTCATTCTACCTCCTAAATTTAATTTTAAATCAAAATGATCTTTCATAATGATAAGCTGGGGGAATCCATCCCTCTCTACATGTTGTAGCTTTATCACCATTTAGAGCTAAGCAGTAAAAGGTTTCCCTTAGATGAAGCTGAAAACACTTTAAAAACATAAAACCTGAACCAAAAATAACAATAAAGGCAATGACTTTTGGGGATAAAATACAGTCCTAAATGGAAAAAAAAAAAAAGCTAAAACATTTAAACTCACAGAGGAGAGGAGACAGGAAAAGAGTAAACCAACTCCAAGTATAAAACTTTCATTTACTTGGAGAAACTTTTGTTAAACAAAGAATGTATTTGCCTAATTCAAAATGTATGCAAATTTAAAGTAATTTGCCAAATGGTAGAATCTTTTCTTTTCAACATGTCTTGTTTATATCATTATATATTAAATAGTTTACAAAACATTTACAAAAAATTGGTCTGGTGGATCATCACCGCTCTTCAGGTCAAAATAGAAATCTAACACATCCACCTAAACCATCTTCTGCCCCATCCTTCTTGTGCCATAATTTATAGAACTCAGTTCTTGTATTGAGCAAACATTTAAAAATTATATAGAAAGAATATAAATTATAACTCCCCTTGCAATAGACCAAACTGAAGACCAATTTCAATGGATCAGATCATAATGAATATCTGTTTTTTAATGACTGGGATATTGAAGGACAATATTTCACAGCAAACATAAAAAAAAAAATACACTTTGTTTTCTTGTTTTCCCTTTTAAAATAATATTTCCTAGGTTATTTTCAAGGAAGAGCTTGGATGGAATTTTATTTAATTGAATGCCAATTAATTAGCAACAAGTTGGAACCAACCAAACACACTAAAGCTGATGCTGCTAATGGTGGGCTCTGAAATCTCCTCTGTATTAGGAAATTTTGTTTGTGCACTAGATGAAAAATTTCATCTAGTGCAGAAAAATAAATTTCCTAATACAGAGGAGATTTCAGAGCCCAACATTATCCCCCAGACAGAAGCATCTCTGTGTATGAACCTTATCCTGATGGGTGGGGACTCACTGGGATTGAGAAATGCACTTGTTTGCAGAAGTATTTGTCACACCAAGTTGTTTGAGCACGGCGCCTCTTGCAGTCCTACCTCTCAGATCAGCATTTACCAAACCCTTACCTTGCATTTTCATTCCCTGTCCTCAGGCTGATAACACAATGACACTGCTGGGAGTGTGTCATAGATGCCAGGGGGCAGATGAGGAATCACAGAATAGTTTGGATACAAGAAGGTCACTGGAATTAATTGATACACGGAATTGGATCTGCGCATTTGATGTTTAACTTTGATGTACATGTGCTCCCTGATTAATCATCATCTTGAGTGATTAATACTGAAGGAAAACGTAAAATATTCAAACATTTGATATTTGTTTCATTTGTAAATATTCATTCTGGCAACCCTGTTTGGAGGGGAAAATGACATTTGGGGTGCAAAAGTAATTAAATTGAACTTTGGTTAAAACTTCAGTGAGTGATTGTAGAGCACCTCTATTAGCATTTGTTCAACTACAAAGGGAAACCTAATTTCCATACAAAAGTCTTTCAGATGAAATAACAAATCATGAAAGTTAATACTAAAGAGATACTAGTTCTAAAAAGATGATGCTTTTTTTTTAATTAAAAGAGCATTGTGTAATCAAAGCTGAATTCCTTCTTTTGATCAAAGGAAAGTTCTGATTGTTTAACATCAGCATAATTCTACATTTGTGTGATGATTATTTAAAATTAATGTCTTCTATGTGAGAAAAATAGGTGGATATTATTATTATTAACAGCTCTGTATATACATATTGTTTTTGAAATATGAAAAATTAAGATCAAATTTTAAGACCACATATTTTTACTTAGACACACGTATTAAAAATAAAATAAAGATTCCCAATTTTAAAGGATTACTGTACTATAAAATATTTTTCAGAAAAGTAGAATATTTACATCAGTTTCCTTAACCATGCAAAAGGAATAGACACTTTTATGAATCCATCACTTCCCAATTTTTTGCAAAAGTTTTGGGGCTTTTTTTTATAGACCATCAGGTTGAATTTTACCTTTTATTACCTCCTGTCTGATATATACTACTTACCCAGCAGTGAATACTCACAACTAAGTGATGAACAACATGTAGTGCAAAAACCAATGTGAAATGTTGTCAGAGCCATAAATAAAACCAAACTATGTTCAAAATATCAAAGGAAAGTTGAATACAAGATTTATAGAGAAGAATATTACTAGCCCTTAGAAATCTCTATTTTATTGAAGCAAAGCCCATAATTCTAAACATATTCTTTGTCTTCTTATACCTGTGTGTGTATGCAATGTCTGCTTACCTCATTTCTATGACACATCTACAGAAAAGCAAAGTTGAATTTTCTTTATGAGACTGAAGGAACTGAAAAGAAAAAATTGTAAAAAGCATGTCACAAATGCTTGCCAGCAAGTAGTTCATAAGAAACAACTAGTCATAATTGCAGTCACAGGATATATTTATTTGCTGGTTTTGCAGGAAAGAGGTTCTCACAAAAAGCTGTTGCAAAAAGCTGAACCAAGATATGGTCAGTGGGACCAGAAATAAAGAACATTACACAAAATTCTAGACGGAAGTGCAGCTGCACAGCTCATATCATAACTGCTCTAGAACCCTGACACATTAACTTTTTGTACTTTAACTCCCTAAGCCAGGTCACCATTTAGAGGCTGTCAATTCAATAAGTTAAACTTCCAGCTGTGGATTTTGACCAAAA
Organism: Zonotrichia leucophrys gambelii; assembly: GCF_028769735.1. Taxonomy (NCBI): domain Eukaryota; kingdom Metazoa; phylum Chordata; class Aves; order Passeriformes; family Passerellidae; genus Zonotrichia; species Zonotrichia leucophrys. Next base: position 109,476,171 of record NC_088169.1, read on the forward strand.
TATTTCTGTCCCTCTTCAGCCCTTCTTGCAGGATGGTGGGGATTTTCTTAAAGGCTTTCAGCACAGAAATCCACTATCTACAATCCCAGGCCACCATATTTTTATCCAGCCCTTTGGTACCTTTCCCTACATCTTGCACTCTTTACAAAGAGAGACAAAATTGAAAAAGTAAAAAATGATTATCAAAGGTGCAGATCTGAGGTCCTGCTTTGCAAACAAGAACTTCCCTCCCCAGTAACATGATTGCCAATGCTTGATGAATAAGTCCTAAGGTTGTGGCTCATGGTTAACTTAAGGCTGGCCTCATGTTGATCCCAGTATTAGAAGAGATTTCCTTTTTGAATATGATGTAGGAAAAATAAGGAGAACAATTGTTCAAGGAATTAGATTTGACCGTCCTGTTTCACCCCTCTCACAAATTCTGACATCAATTTCTTGATCCATAAAAGTATTCAAATTATTTTTAAATATACTTCAATAGCTGAACATTCTATTCTGAATATAACAAAGAGTTATTTATATTTTTTTTTCCCTGGGCAGTCCTTGACAAGTCACCTTTCTTTCTCACCTGCTAAAAAGCTTCTGGCAGCTCAGGTTCTTACAGAGTACTGGTTTTAGAGTTATTCCTCATGTACTTGTAAAGGTTGTCAGAAGGAGATTTTGACCCTTGCTATCCCATTAAGATAATTAGTCAATTCTGAGCAGCAGCAGCAAATACAGGTTGCCTGTTTTTCAACCCAAAGCATGCCTGGCATTGTATGAGATTCACCTATAACATTCAGACTGTCCTTTTCTGTCATTATACTTTACTCACACTAATAGTCTCTTAGAAATAATACAAAAAAAATTTCTCTGAAAATGTGATTAAAAGCAATGCTTCTCTGGAAAATAAAAACCAAAACAACCCTAAACCAAAAATCACATCACCCTGAATCATAAAGTTTTCTCTTTCTCCTCAAAGAGTTTGAAGCCTATGCTCGAGTTTGAATTCTGGTAAAACAGACATTTATTTTATCCTATTGCTATCCCATGTGAAAAGCACAAGTAGAACTAGAACTCTAAGAGCTCCCTCCTATCTCAGCTGATTCTGAAACTGGACTGTTGTCCCTGTGAACAATTTCTGGGCAAACTGAAGCTGGTAGGAAGGGTGATGGCACAATGCCTGGTATTGAAGGACACCTTCCTTCCAGCATGGGCATTGAACTTGATTTAGAAACTCTCTCTACATCAGGGAGATTAAGCTTGAATTCCCTCAAGAAGAGGAAAAGCTTGTCCTCTTGACACCCAGCTCCAATTTCCAGGCAGGTAAATAAACAGAGTAAAGGTAAACAGCAAGTCTGTTCATGCTGACACCATGTTAGCCACATAAACTGATTTTTCAGAAGCCATTTGACAGCATCTTTTGAGCTTTAAGCATATTTGCAAAGTCTGAGAAATATGCAGATCTGGCACTGGACTGCTTAAACTCTATCAAGTTCCTTAAAAAAGGAGCTTGAGAACTTGAGGAGTTTTCATGGTGTGACACTTTAAAAAACCTTGCAGGTTACATATGGATATACACATTTGTATACAAAATAAAAAAAACCACAATTCCTTTGTTAATACAAGTTTCAGTCCTTCTACAGTCCTCAGTTGCTTTTTATTTTATAATAAACACACATGGCACTGAACAAAAGCTTTTCCCTCAAAAAAAAAAAAATTCTTTAACCAGACTCTTAATTCATTCCACAGTATTTGTGCTTCCACATTATTAGCACATTGAACAAATCCAGAAAAATTAGCTGACACAAAGTAAAGTCATCATGATATGGCTCCTGCATTTTGTGGCTGAGAAATTTCTGTAACTATAAACAGAAATGCACCAAAGCAGGATAAAAATATGCAAGCATAAATATTTCAAGATTGCTTGCTGGTCTCCTCTGTCCATCATCCTTTCTTATCCATCAAATATCAGCAGAATTCATCTCCTTTTTAAGGATTCTACCACTCTCTAGGAGATGCTACTTAACTCCAAGATGTCAGTCACTGGACTTGTATCTGATAAATAAAAACTCCATGGCCTTCAGAGAGCTCTCTGAATAAAAATAGGTCCTTCCCTATGGAAAAAATATAGGATTATTACTCTGAACTATTTTAAAGATTTGGCTAGAAACTGATTAAATCCTCCTGAAACATTTCTTTTATATAGCAGACAAAAACGTTTGATCAATTTATAAAGAAACAGAGATTCCAAAGGCAAGATTATATATTTCCCCATCATTTTTCTGCATTGTGCTTCAACAGATAAGTTTTTGTTATTTTCAGCTTGATCTGAAAAAATCCAGAATGAGATATTTTCCACAATTGAATAAAAGGCAAATGAGATTTCACATTGAATGTTTTGCCAAAATCAATGAAAACTACACCAACGATTTTGTCTTTCAGGATCACTTAGTTTGTGTCATTAGCAATCCTTAAAAGAATGGATTTTGTGTAGCACATTGGCTGTGATCCATACAGTGGAAGAATAGGAATTGAAAATAGCTCTCTATTTAAGAATGCATTAAATTGATTGCAGCCAAGTTCCTTGATCTTTTAGGCACAGGACTGCAATTATAAAAAATTAAATTAGCTAATTAATACATTGGTATTTTAAATTATGCCCTTCCATAAAGCAGTTGAGACCTCATGGAAGGCAGACAAGTGCTCTCTGTACTCATGGTTTTGAAGCTAAACATCTCAATTTATGGAACAAAGAAAGAGAGTAAAAGCTTCTATCTAAGCCCTGATATCAACACCCTGAAAAAGACTGAGAAGGAATCTCCTGCATCAATGTACTGAGCTTCTAAAAGCCCCAAAAGCCAGTACATAGAATATCTGAATATAGAAGGGGGAGCTGGGCCTAGAGGAAGGATGTAAATACAAAGAAATATTCAATAAATAAAATATTCTGGAAGATTTGACATGATATTCAGCCATGCAATGCTTGCAATCTTTAGCAGAGATACCAAATAAGCTATCTCTCTTGGAAAATTACGAATAAAGGTTAAACAAGGAAAATGCAGATGTTATTTGACATTAGGATGCAGTGGGACACTGGAAAGCTGAATATCACATCAAAGAAAAGGGTGACTATTGGGTTTCTTATATAGCAATTATAAATTATTATTAATATCATCAATGCCTTTATTAATTTGGCCTATTATATCAAATAATGCATAACTATTATTGGACCAATGGTTTGGACTATTAAACTGTTAAAATATTAATTTCCTCATATAATTTTTGATTTCTTGGGTGAGGTGTGTTTAGTCACCAACTCTTTTGTGGTGTGATTCAGCATTCACCAATAGTCAAGGTGATAAGAATATATTTGCCTTAATTTCTGCTACTATTACAATTGTATGACAATGGTCAGGATGACAATGGAAATGGATCTATTTCTTGCTGATTCCAAATCTTTATAAATGAAGTTCTGTGTTTTGGAAGGAGGCTTGTTTGATTTCATTTTTACATAAACTTAAAGAGAGGAACAAAGAAGGGAAATTGTTACCTGAATTCCACTGAAAAAAACTTGGTTTGCTTCATCTAAGCAGATCTTTCATTTATCACTTATCTGAAACAAATGCATCCAATTGGCTTGCTGCTCACCAGTGCTATTATACAGCATGAACAAGAACTGCAGGATAAGATTTGATTGTTTCCTTCTACTTGTGGACTGACAGCAGACCAAAGCTACACACACATAAAATACTTTACAACAGAGTGGCTTTAAAATTTAATAAGACACAGTGAATAGACTGAATACATTATTGAACACAAATGGCCACCCAGGATGCAGTGCACATTGTTAGGAAGGTGACAGAGAGAGGGAGGGAAAAGAGAGAGTGAAAGTAGTGCAGCAATCCCAGTTAGCACAGGCAGAGCTGTGGCCATATCTACATCTCTGACTTAAGAAATTTAATTTTATAATGAAGACAAAGTATTAAGCTCAGTCTGGAAGGTCTTCAGTCAGCAGAAAATACAACTTCCCCAGGCAAAAAGCTGAAGAATATATTGATTATATGTTGTCTACACACACACATTTATGTTTCACTGTACAGGAAACTGGTATCCTTCTCCAAAGTGCCAAGTTGGACATCACTTCCAGAATTAAAAATGTCTTTCTGCCTGTGAAATACAGGGCCAATGATGTGGAGAACACCAGCAAAGAATTAGCCATTGACCTCGTACTGTCTTTATTTGGACAGGCACCTTAGTGATATTGCTTCTAGCAAATGGTTCATCAGGATTTGCTAGCAAATGGAAAAAGGGGTGATGATAAGCTTTGCTTTAAATTTCTGTAAAAAGCACTCTTCAGAAACAGTTTATTTGAATTCCTCACAACAGGGCTGTGGAGCACTACAGGAGGTATTACAGAGACAGCACCACATCCGTGCTTGGCAATTCTGAGTACTGACAAAGTGGCAGCAGCAGGAATACCTCATTTATGTCATTTTCCTTAACCAAATTGTCTCCCTCAACACTAATCTCTGTCAAGTACTTCACATCTTTAAAGAAAGGGTTGATAAAAGAAAAATTTTTCAAGTAAATTTCTTCTTTGAGGCAGTGTTGCAAAACAGCATTAAAAAGCCCTGAAAAACAAGGTACCTCAAAGATCCAGATTTTTAATGATCTTTAACTGAAGAACACTGGCAGGTGAGAATATCACATTTCATAAAAAAAGTACCCACCAGTTCCAATATATCCAGGCTGCTACACTTGTATGTACATCAGTTGGGAAGCTGAGAACACCTGGAATACCTGGAATACTTCCCTAGAAATACTTGAATACTAGGATTCAAGATTTCTAATGCTATAAGAGACCAACAAATGGGTTAGCCTGACTCGGTGAAATATTAATTCACTTCCTATAGGTGCCTTCCTCCCCCCACCCCAACAAGTTAGCAAGTAAAAATATTTCAAGGCAAGTAAATACTGGAGAATGCATGATGGAAGTTAATTTTGAGCTTACAACATTCAAGGGTTTCACTTAAGGCCCAATAATTTGTTTTGAATAGAAAAAAAAATGGCCAAAAGGGGAAATTTTGTTTGCAACGAAATCTAATATTAAAAAAATAATAGACATAATTAATACTCTTAGTAAAGAGTATTAACCTGTGTTCTTAATAAATCGGCTGGAAGCTAAGAATTTATCAGCAAAATTCCTTATTAAATGATTTTTCAAAGTGTTCAAAATCAAGACAGTCTTCTGCTGTTCATAGATAACGCATTAAGGGTAAAATAAAATAAATTGGTTGCATGAATTATTCATCCCAACTGTTTACACAGTTCTAGTCAAACAGTATTTCTGCTGTAGTATTTTTTTTCATTCACAAGCAGTTCACAGAACAATCTGTCCTCTCATAAACCACTAAATTTTAAACTGTGCAATTTCTGATTAACAAAACATCCATGCCCATTGAAATGCGTGCACAGACAGCATTTGCAGGACATGCTAATAACAAATCACCATGATTTAAAACAATTTCCAAATTTAGCTTCCGAACTTACTGTTTCTCTAATTGGACACATTTGGTTCAGGAGTAAGTCATTTTACTGATCATCACAAGACTTTCAAAGCTGTGTGGTTACGTGTGCACGACAAGCATACAAGCTATGAGATGTGCAAAGCCAACAGCTGTGCTAACATCTGAGTCCCCTCCTCATCCTCACTAAAAAGCTCTCTCCTAGAAATTGCACTAACCCTTCAACTCTAAAAATGATTATTTGCTTTCCAGTATTTCAGAAATTTTAAAAAAGGCAATACCTCTTATTAGGAAATTAAGTATCTTGCTCCATGCTGTGTGAACACATTTTCTTATATCTAGCCTTGCAAGTAACAGGGAAATTATTATTAACATTGAAAAGTTTGCCATTAAGAGAAAAGTTTAAAGTTTAAAATGTAGAACAGATCTTCCCCATCCCACAATTACCCAAATAGCATGTAGAGTTTCAAACAGCTGTTTGCTTAATACTCATATCAGCATAGATTTTTGCTGCTTTTTTTTTTGTAATTTTGGACTAAGGTTAAGGAAAAAAAATGTGTTTGTAACCAAGTATTGGACCCTTACAAAGGGAGTTAATCATATTATAGTTTCTTATATTTATTAAATAGGCAGTTAATCATATCATAGTTTCTTATATTTATTAAAAATACCCACAAACTGTAAAATTTGTTGGAACCATGTTCCACAGAGACATTGTTTGGATTAATTGAAGCTGTTATTTTCCTACCATAAATCATCAGCAAATTGATTGGCTTTAAACAGTGAGGTCCATTCCAGGCCTGAGGCATTAGTGCTTTATGGAAAAGCAACTGGGCAGAATTGGACATGATATTTCTTTTTCAGACAGATTTTAGAACATTACCTGCATATAAAATTGTTCAGAGGAGTTTTGTTCAAAGTTCTAAAGAGTTTCCTAGTGGCAGGTAAAAGCAGATGAAAGGCAGAGATTCACAATTAAACTACTCATCAATTATAAAACTACTGATAAAAGTGCAACTACTCATACAATTAATAACTTTTTAAGTACAATATTTTAAATTTTTTTAGGGCCATTGTGGCTGTCTTTTAATATATAGCCCCTCATACTCTCCATGACAAACAAGGCTCACATCCACAGCATTTGAGGGAGGAAGGCAAAGGTCACATATCCATTTTCTCAGGTATTTGCTTGCTAATAGATTGAATGCAAGCAATGAAGGGGCTTTTATTGACTTGTTTGTGAGCTACAGCTAAGGAAATGCAAAATTATGAGTATTTCTCTTGAAGAGAGCCACGGTGAGAAGGGGATTGTGCTACAAACACCTTGTTGAGAGCATCAATAAGTGAGAGCAAATATACCAGAATCCTACTACAAATTCCTTGGCAGCCTGCCATGCAAGCAGGCAGTTCTGATGGCTGCAAGGAATGAAGTTGAGAAGCAAGCAAACAAAAGAGTCTGGACAGGAGCCAGGTGAGGAATAAGGGGTACATAAGAGAAAGCCACTTCACAGGTGGAAATTGCAAAGGCAAAGCGCCTGTAGTGGGGGAAAGGCAGGGTCCAGGCACAGCTTGATCTTCCTTTAGCATTTTACCATGCCCCAAGAAGTCAGCAGATATGATTTTCAGGTGTGGCCAAGCTGACAACGAAGCTGTAAGACAAGACCAGCGCACAAAATCTTATCTTGCAGCAAATAATAGCCTGAGTGATATCTGAGGGCTGCCCTGCCAGCTCAAGGATTGCCAGCCAGGGGCTGGTTCTGCTCTTTGGACACAAAACCACTTCTGAAGTTTGCATGTGCCCCTTCCAACTGGTGCACACTGTGCCAGGGTTCTGAAGTAGGGGAATATGATAGTGCATACTGAAGTGCAAATCACATCAGCTCAGGGCTCCCAGCAAAACCTTCCAGAAGTCACTGTTATCACTTTGAGTGATTTTTCTGCCAGGATGAAGTAGAAGGCTTAGGCACTATTTCTCTAGGTGAGAATGTCCTTAAGTGGTGATGAAGTGTCGGAACCCAGGCCATCCCTCTGGCTGTCCTGAGCAGCCAAGACCCCTGCCAGGGGGCTCAGAGACCCTGGCACAGAGCCCAAGATGCCCCTGTGGTTTTGATTATGACCCGTGGAGCAAGTTAGCAACCTTAGATGAAGATCTGCAGGTCACCACAAATAAGGTAGAATGATAGTGAATTTATCACAGGGTGAAAAAGTAGATTTTGAGGCTTTTAGAATGGGAGTTCAGGGGTGAAGATGGAGGAATCTGGGTGTGTCCTGCCTTTCTCCTTCTTCTTCTTGGCCTCCATCTTCTGCTGTGATGTTGGCACTTTTGGATTGGTTTAGAGTAGAAGCTCACTGTCTAAGGTATTGGAAAGTAATTGTAAACATTGTATACATAGTTGTTTTTAGTATAAAGACATAACACCGCCCCGGGGGCAGGCAAAGTGCCTGGACCGTCCTGCTGAATGGACCTCAGCTGGACAGGAGAAAAAAATTTATAGATAAGGAACAATAAACAACCTTGAGACTGAGAACTGAAGAGCTCTGACTCCTTCAAGCACTGGGCTGGGAAAAGAGACTTCTTAACTTTTCTCGGGGTCAATCTGACCAGCGAGAGATCCCAAGAATGAAGTTGCTCCATCTTACAAAAATACACTCAGAAACTGTGACTGTGTGGACTTCGACAGTAGCTTAAATATTTAATGCAGAAAAACTTGTTTGTGCAATAACAGTATCAGGATGTTTATGTCAAAACGAAAGCCAGAAAGTGGGAAAAAAAAAAAACCACAAAAATTCCAAGGGGTCCAGCATCAACCCAAACTTCTCTGCTTATCAGAAATTTTCTACTAAATATTCTACAATTCTGAACACACTTTGTAGAGAAAAAAAAAGAAAAGAAAATATTCACGTATTTGGAAAAGTGATTGCTGAAACTTCTGCCACGCTACTCTGGGTTCATGATTTTCCCTCAGGATCAGCAATGTGCTGTTACTGTAGTTTTTTCCCTTTTAACCTGAGGGGGGGAAAAAAAAAGAAAAAAAAAAGAAAAAGAAAAAAAGGTTATTATTAACAATATTAACATTTAAATAATGCAAATTAACTTTGAGGTTTTGCGTATAAAAAGGTGTAATTAGGGTCTTTTTCTCATTCAACAGATGCTGGTTGGAGACTTATTTTTGAAGCCAGGGTCAGCAGGGTAACAGCACTTCCTGAACAGAAATAGTTGATTCTCCAGAATGGGGCAGGGAGGAGTAATAACTTTATTTCTCAAGTCTTTTCGCTCTAGATAGGATGCATTTGGCTTCAAAGAAGTCACACTGCTGTAAAATTAGCACAAGTGAGAGCAAAAAAAGTGGCACTTCTATCTGGAAGATTGCAAATTATTATATTACTCAAGAAATCCCAGAGACATTATAATAATGGGATCCACCATGAATTACCCAGCAATTCCTTTTATCTTCTATTAAGGCAATTAGGGAGGGAGGGAGAGAGGGAGGGAGAGAGAGAGATCTGTTCTTGTTTTAGAGCTCAACAGGCTGCAAGTCCCTGCACAGAAGCTGAAGCAGTCCTGGAGGAACAATGATTCCATTCCTCCAATGGGCAAGCCAGTGTAAGCAAGCCACATACAGAAATAAATCACTTGGTCTGGAAAAGCATTAATGTGCATTGATTCCTCTTTTCTCATTAAAGGAGAAGGAGGGGCAGGAGAAGGACTGAGGTGTAATTGAAATTTGAGATGAAAAAGTTTGCCTGTGTGTTTGCTCAGGAAGACAACCCGAGGTACACCTGACCCCTTCTGAGCTGAGTCACAGCCACAGCAAAATGCAAACATTTCCTGACTTAGTTCTTTGAACAGAACAAAGCACAGACATTAATAACTTAACTGATCATCACATATTCAGAGCATGATTTAACTGCAGCAGGTGTGTTACACAGAAAAGTAGTCAGTTTTAGCTGAATTTAATTCAATACATGCTGACTACCATCAAGAGTAGTCCCACAAATTTTTGGGGTTTATTTCACTACTACTGCCTGAGAATCTCTAAAATAATTCTGTCTAAACCAGGTTCACAATCATTGACCTATGCATGATGTCCCATGTATGCTCCTATAAACAATTCCATTTTGTGTTTCCTCTTTTTAATTTTGCTATTCTTTACATCTACAAGCAAGCAGGAATTGTGAAATCTTCAATCAAATCTTTAATCTCTAAAAGTTTAAAATTGAAAAATCTTGAAAAATAAACCAAAATTAATTTGCTTTTTTTTACTGGTGCTGCCTGTTGCTGCTGTATTCATTGCTATCTGATTCACTTACACACCTACTCCTAGACTTCATGAACAATAATGCCAGGGATACCAGAACAGGGTTCAGAGCATGGTTTTGGACTGTTCAAATTCCCATTCCTTTAGACTGTGAAAGGAATCATGCTGTTCCTCTGGGAAACATGCTTTGCTTCTTTGTGCAAAGGCAACATGACTGTAAGCTGGAAGAACTTCAGAATACCAAACAAAAAATGTCTCATAATGAAGAGGGGAGGGGAAGGGGAAAGAAAAGTTGCTATTCATGAGGCAGCTGACCCTGCATGTTAGTTGAAGACTTTCTTTTCCTTCTACCTTGGTTCTTTTTGCCTGGTTGACATCACTGGATGGAACATTCATTTGCTTCGTCCTACCACAGCCACTGCTCTCGTCAGCTCTGATAAATGGTATGGGAAACAAAGAAATAAATGGTTTCAGAGCTGCAGATTATTGTTTTAGGTTTAAGAGACAAACTTTGTACTTCCCTGTGTGACCTTAAAAAGTCATATTTTGCCCCTTTCAGCCAAAAACCTAGGGAGAAGAGAATAATGGCTGTAATGAACACAAGGTTTAAGCACTCTCCTCTCAACAGTTTTGGGAATGATTCTCACCTCTGCAGCTCTAGTAAATGGTGCAAAATTTAGTGGTTTAAGAGGCATCCCTTAATACACAACAGGCCCTGTTTTATCCTGCAAATCTGTCAGAGCTTGAGGCAAAAATCATCTTGTTTTTCTTCTGAAAAGTGCCACATGTAACAGGTAGTAGAAAGGTTCTACAAGCAGTGTTAATTAACTGGAGGCTGAAACAATAAAAAAATGCATGTCTAAATAGACAAGACAATTTCTCCAGATTGTGAACTCCAGCTCACATTTTGAGACTGAATGCCTGACACTTTCCATTCCAAATTGTTAATAGCACCACTGGAGTGCAATTAGTCACAATTTTACCCTGCACATGAAGGGGTTTCTGCACAATGGGCTATCATAATTTGATCCTGAGGCTCCTGAGGAAAAGGAGGAATCAAACTCTTCCTTAGAAACTAGTTTATTTTTTTTAAAAAAAGGGAGTATTTCTGAAGTTTTGCAAGGGTCGTAGGTCTTCTACTTAAATATATTGTTTAAAACAGAATTAATGTTCTAAGCAAGGAAATTTACCTTCACCACTGATCTGGTTTCAACTGGGGGGTTAAACCACGATACCCACATCAGAGATCCTGCAAAGTAGAATTCAGAAGGTCAGACTTTCATCCTGCAATAGATCTTTCCTTTCATAAGTTCATCAAAGAATATTTTCTTTTTCTTTTTTTTTTCCTCTCTGAAACTAGATTTAAGGCTTCTATACAATGTATTGTAGTGTTCCCATTCTTCAGATATTTTTAAAGAACTCGATAGGTTTTTGGCCAAAACTCCATTTGTCAGAGGCAGCAGGCTCTATTACTTACTGGATATAAGACATTTAATTAGTGTCTTAAAAGAATTATGAGCAACTCAACCCAAGCTGAATAGAGCACTTCCATTTCTATATATAATAGGCCCCAAACTGATGTAGAGTATGGATTAATCCCTCTCACCATATAAAGAATTGTATTTTTTCTTTGTGTTTTTATACAGTCTTAATAACTTGGCCATCATGCACATGCACACAAAATACTTAAATAGATGTTTAATGGCTAATTCCTTTCCTCACCAAAGTATTAAAGCCATGATGAATACATCGATTTGAACTTGTTCCATTCTCTAATTTGCTCATCTGAAAGGGCTTGAATCATATTCAAAATCCAGCGCTGAAATCTTTATTATTTATCTCAAATACATAATTTACTTTGGAGTTGGCCACTTCTACAAAGGCTGTGTGAGATGAACTTCTCCTGACTCTGCGAAAGTCATGGCTGGAAACTCAGACAAAATTTCTATTACAGAACCAGATTATTTCAGGGAGTCATAAAGGAACTAGGAGTGCCTGAGGAGTTTGCTGAAGACTTTGGGAGATATTTTGGAAAATTCGTCTGCCCACAGCTACAGACATTCTCCATTAACCACTTATAACAAATACCCCACCTATTCTCCCGATGATCCAGCAGGATCAGACTCCACAACTGGCAGCAAGGCCCTGCTACTTCTGTTCCCATTCTGTATCCTTAAACTACGAAAATTCGAATGAAATTAGAGACCTTCCAGCCTGTTTTTTCTTGATCCAGCCTGATTCTTGTTAAATTCTTGGTCTTAGCAACTTTCTTGATCACTGCTGGTGATCAAGAGCCAAGTCATGCTGCTCTCCATTGTAGTTTTGTGGTTTGCCATCACTCTCCCAGTCATCTGTATTTTAAAGATCAGTGACATCTTTACTTTCTGTTATCTTCATTTTCTTGTATCTTCTCACAGAAGTCACCTGTGTTTGGTAAAAACACATGCATACAAAAAATCACCTTAGAATAGGCTACCTAATGTTATTAGACATCATATTAAATATGGTTCAGGCCTACCAAGCTCATTTGGAAAAGTTTATCTCAAAGTATTCAAGGTCCAACAGAAGACTGAGGATTACAGAATGGTGCTATTTAGAGACTAACAGATTAAACTGCAGGAAGGAGAAAAACCCTATCAGATTTTGCATATCTGCAATAGCTGGATTAATCCTAAAACTCTGTTCCTTTTTTCACTTAAATACTCACCATTATTTGTGCTTCAATGTTCTGGTAGTTGGAAATTTTATATATTGTTTCCTGTAAGATAGTTTAGCTACATTTACATTCCTTCTTCCTTTTTTTTTTTTTTTTGAGAGCTGTATAAATTGCAAGACATACATTGTATCATAAAAATAATTTGGAGGAGGGTTCATTTAAATATTTGTAAGCAGTCTTGATAAATATGTGATAATTATTGTACCCTGAAGGAATAAAAGCCAATAGAGGAACACCTACTTAATATAAATGGAAAATACAATCTGGTACTTATCAATAACTGAATTACTATGGAGTCATACAGTTTCTCCTCAATATCTTTGAGGAATATAAGAACACTAACATGTGACTGATAAATCAAGAAGGGAAGGCAGCAAATGGAGAAGATACTTTACCCATACATCTGTAAACCACAGCTCTCCAAAATGCATGGAGCTCATTTTATATGACACTTTATGTTAAGAGAGCTTGGATGATGTGAGGGTCACCTGCACTAATGAGCCAAACATGGAGAAACTTCAATCTCTGTTCCTTAATAAATTGTTCACTGGGAGTCAGCTATACTGATTTAAGAAAATGAGCAAATAAAAGGTAATAAGGTAACATATGGATTCCTTTTTTCTCCCTTTATTTTTTTATTATTCTAACACTGCTGTGTATATTACCGACAGAAATACATCAGACTCACACTGACTTTTTCAAATGAAAGACAGGTGTGCAGCTGACACATAAAAAAATAAAAAGAGCAAAGAAAGCAAGCAGAACTTTCTCTGTGGAGTTTTATTTGATTTGGGATATAGTTCTTCTCTTTCAACTAATACAATCCAAACATGTTGATCTTTAAAAGTAGACTATAAAAGCCTGTCTTTTATGGTCACAAGGCAAAATCTATGACAGCACTTACAATCTTGCTCACTGAAGAAAAAAGGATCATTTCCCTCTGTTGTGTTTATCCCATTTTGTTTCACCAGTATTGGCAATAATTTTATAGTAAGAGATATATCTGAAACATAATTCTGTACAAAATGCAGTATATCCACAGTATCCATATTTGCTTTTCCTACATACCCATATTTTTCTCCTTACATAAAATAACCCCCAGGCCACCATATATTTATTTCCAACAATGCTCTCTTAAAAGCTGCAGGTTTTTGTGTTTCCCAAAGAAGTCCTAACTATGGCTTTGAGCTGGATCTTAGGAAGAGTAATTTGATTATAACTGATTTTCTACAGGTTGTGCAGATTGTTATACAGATTGTGAAATTTGTGTATTTTCAGTTACTAAACTGAATCCTCTTCTAGTAAAGCATGAGTGGGTGCATTGTAGGTGCAATAGAACTTTGATGACATAGATGGATGGTAGCAATAAACTGAATTTTGACTTTGGTATTACAGAATTCTGCAATTCTACATTATTCCACCTGGGCATCTCAAGGCACTTCTCCAAACATCAGCTTTGCTTCATAATGTTTCTGTTTTGAATCAAGGAAACATCAGCATGAATAACATTTTACAGGCAAGGAAACTGACAGACTAAAATAATCCAATCCCTAACAAATTAGGGATTTGGTCACTATGGCTTAGACATGACCTGTGTCACCCTGGTTTAGAACCTTAATTTTTACATATCAACATCATGGTCCCCATTATATGTTAATCATTATTTCAATGGTGTTTAGCTGCAAGAGAAGACATTTCCCCAAACACATAAAGCCACATCGATTTCCATTGTTAATATCTCAGAAATAGAAAATCTTCCCTTGTAAGTCAGGTTAAGAAATGATCAATACTTGACTGGAGCTGTTGGTGAATTTTATATATACACTCAAACTTGCACAGACAGCAAGAGCCTATTAGTTGGAAAACACAATGAACCCAGCAAGTTTGAATTAAAAACCATTTATTGCCATTGTACAGAGGCAAGGTCGAAGACAATTGCTATTTTAGGCAGCCTCCAGGTTTCTTGGAGAGAAAGGTGCATATCTGCATAACCTTGTCCTTGTCATCTGCATAACCTTCAGACCTGAGGTGCTTAAGTTTAAATGAACTGGAACAGATAAATGAAACATATGTTTAGCATTCCTTAACCTTCACCATGCCACAGGACCAGCTAGAGTACCATAATTCAGTTGATCAGAAGCATTTTTGTCTAATTTATCTTCACATACTTACATTTATACAAAAAAAAAATCAGCACTAAGGGCTTTGAGACAAGTAAACATATATTTTTTCAGTTTAGGCATCCTGTTTCAACACATTGATATAAAACAATACTATCAGAGCATGGGAAATATGGTGAGCAGAAATTAACATTTGTTATTGTGACTTTTTTTTTCCTTAATTTGAAAGGGGAAATGTTAATAACAAATTGTGTTTCTTAGGAATATATACCTCTCTGCAAAGACAGAGAGACAAAAACTCTGGTCCTAATATTCGCCATTGCTGCCATAGCTTTGGGACTCCTTTTTAAACCCACTTTCTCCTTTTCAGAAAATAACTAGGTCTCTTTTCTGAGTATACAAAAGAAGATCCATATTGATTTTGCATACTTTTTCCCTCCCTTTCCTCACCCCCATTAGGCTGGATGAAAACTGGTTCGGTTTTAATTAGCTGGTAATCTACTAAGCAAATGAATTTTCAAAATAATTTTTGCAGTGGCTCAGATATTTTGAGTTGTCTCCAAATTGCAGTTTGGGTAGAAACCAACACTATGACTCATAACTGCATTAAATGAACTTTACTTTTTTTTTTTTTTTTCCTCTCTCTTTGTGAATGAAGCAATGGCATATTCCTGCAAATACTTATTACTGAGTTTGTCGCCTTGTCCTTTTCTAATGCTTTAAAATCAGTTTAATATTTTATAGAATATATAAACATATACTATATATAATATATAAAAATATATATAATAATCTATTATATATAAATAAAATACATATAATTATATATTCTATATAAATATATAATTTTATATATAGAATTCAGTTGCTGAAAAGATTGAATTGGAGAGAGGGTACAGAAGACCAAGTCACATCAGTTCAAACAGTGTCATGATGGGTTAATCAATGAATGGATCCAGTCTTCCTCCTCTATGACACAGTAAAAGTTAATATTCCCATGCAGCAGGCTGAGGAACGAATTCTGCCTGCTGCAATCTACTGCTGAGTATCATCCAGGTATTTGCTCAACACATCAGACAGGCAGTTTCAAAAATAATACACATTCACAATGTGTATTACACCAGTGCCTTTGCTGTGATGATATGTGCTGTGCTAAGCCCTTATCTACAGCCCGGGAGATGCCTTCTCCTGCCAAAACCCAGCAACTTCCACACAGAGATGAAAGGAAGATATTATTGTGTTTTGTTCCTTAAGCTGCTACAATGCAAAGAAAAATTAGAGTATTTGTTTCCTTCCTGTAAAATTATATATATGTGCGTGTATCTGTCACTGTTACAGAAAGTGATAGATTGTTCCTAAAAATAGGTCATGAATTGAACACTGAGCTTCAGCCTGCACAGCTCAAATTCAGCTAAGCTTTTCTTTCCTGAAAATCAAGCCCATTGTTTTTCTCCTTCACAAATGCCAATCCACACTCCAACCTTTTTTGTGGAACAACATCTGCTGCACAAAATTGAATAGAGATCAGCAGATCCAAATACGTTCAGCCCAAGTTGCAGGGATATTTTCTCAAACTCTAATTTATAAAGTTAAGAAAGCAAACTGCTTTTACAACTAGAAAAGCCTTTATCTATTTTCTTAAAAAGTATTTTTTCCTTTTAAAGAACACTATTTTTCATAAATCCAATACAGTTTCATAGGTAGTATTAGGTTTGGGGTTTTGTAAGATAATTCTCCAATTTGTATTGAATAACTGTATTTTCAAATCATCTAATCTAAGTTTTAGGGAACATGTGGTATCTATTACACTGAGAAAAAAATTGATGTTATTATAGTGCAAATATTTTTGGCATTTAATCAAAATTTCAATTTTAAATTTTTCTGAGGTAAAGAAGTTGTTATAGACAACCAATACTTTTGAAGTGTCATTATATAAAAGTACAAAATTCCTCTGAGTATTATTCTTTCCTTCTCCTTTCTTATTTTTGATCATCTTTTGCTTTCATGTCTTAGTGTAAAATTATAAAATATATTTTAAAATATTTTAATAAAAATTATATTTTTAAATATTTGTAAAGAAAATAAAGAAATCACATAAATATTAAAAAATAAACTAGCACAATTTGCAAATTATTCTATATTCTGTATATTCTGTAACCTGAAATTCACCTAAAAAATATTAATGATAGGGATTGGGTATTGCTTGCTTTTCCTTTTGTGGTCAGAATTGAGGGTATTACACAGTTCTTTTGGAATCTGCATAAATCAAATTACCTAATTAAATAATCACATTCCTTACAGAGCCTTTGTTTCTCCAATAGTCCTCCTTAGAGGAAACACCTAACTCATGTTGAAAACAGTAAAAATTAATCTGGTCTTAATTTAATGAGCAATCTATTTTCAAATTAATTTTTAACAACCACTTCCTACTCTATATATATTTATATTCCTGATTGATATAATTCTGAAATATCTTGTAGTAATTTACTGGATCTACCTATGCAGCATCTCTACTAAATAAAAAAAACCATTATCCCCTTGGCACATTTAAAACAGCATCAGTGATTTTATGCTGCAGGTAGAAGTATTATGGCTTCAAAATTATCTCCTGTTTTTATATTGAGGAGATGGTGTGAAGGGAGAAGTAAATCAGGCTCCCTACCAACCTAATGCAATGGTGAGCTGCCATGG
This sequence comes from Zonotrichia leucophrys gambelii, assembly GCF_028769735.1. Taxonomy (NCBI): domain Eukaryota; kingdom Metazoa; phylum Chordata; class Aves; order Passeriformes; family Passerellidae; genus Zonotrichia; species Zonotrichia leucophrys. The sequence continues at coordinate 109,493,464 of NC_088169.1, forward strand.
AGATCATTTCAGCTGCCCAAGTAATGTGCTTCCTATTCTGAAGATTGTGAGCGAGAATGAGAGGCTTTTGTGTCAGATCTGTTAATGTTCACAGTGCCAAGCAAACCTACTTCCAGCTTCCAGGAGCAGAGCCCAAAACAGAGGCTGGCATGAAAAGCTGACCTGCAAGCACTGCTGTTCTCAGATGCTCCTCACAGCCCTGCCTGCTTTGTTGGGACTGACATCTGCTCATGGACCTATCTGACTTTCTAAATGATCACTCTGCCTCTTGCATGTCCATGACTGCAGCTTGTTATAAGAGCAGAACTGGAAATGGAATGGAGCTGTCCAGCAGTGCTTGGTTACATCAATTTCTGTCTGTGTTTGCAAATGTTTGTTTGCTGCCTTTCAATTTGCCAGTGATTTCATTCCTCAGTGGAACTTTGCTGTTTAATCCTGTCCTTTCTGACTTTTTCATGGCTGCTCCAGTTTAGGTGTCCTGAAATTTAGATCAGGATATGTAAATTATACCATAATACCAAGAGGTTTAACCCCAGACTGTAAACAAGTACCAGGCAGCCACCTGCTCACTGAACACCAGTAGCATCAGGGAGAGCATCAGAAGGGTAAAACCTGGAAAACCTGTGTCACAGCCTTTTTTTATGGAAAATCCTTTCCTTAGGATTTTTCCTCCCGAGAAGCTGAGAGGCCTCAGGAACAAAATGTAAACATTGATTATCTGCTGCTGTGGAATGCAACAGGTGCATCTGTGATTGGCCCATGTTGGATGTTTATAATTAATGGCCAATCACAGTGAGCAGACTCAGACAGAGTCTGAGACAGAGCCTTTGTCATTATTCCTTCCTATTCTATTCTTAGCTTAGCTAGCCTTCTGAAGAAATCTTTTCTTCTATTCTTCTAGCATAGTTTTAATATAACATATATCATAAAATAATAAATCAAGCCTTCTGAAACACAGATTCAGATCCTCGTCTCTTCCCTCATCTTAAGACCCCTGTGAACACGGTCACATCTGAGTGTTGAGATAAAGAGAGTTTAATAGGCAAAGCAAAAGCCATGCACACAAGCAAAGCAAAACAGGAATTCACTCACCACTTCCCGTGGTTGCGCAGGTGTTCAGCCATCTTCAGGAGATTAAGGCCCATCACACACAAATATGGCTTGGGAAGACAAATGGCATCACTCCAAATGTCCCTCACTTCCTCCTTCTTCCCCCACTTTATGCAGTGAGCAGGGAATTATGTGGTCTGGAATATCCCTTTGGGAAGTTCAGGTCACCTGTCCTGGCTGTGTCTCCCCCCAAAATCCCATCACCCCCAGCCTCCCTGCCAGCATGGCAGTATGAAAAGCAAAAAAGGCCTTGGCTCTGTGCAAGCTCTGTTCAGCAACAACAAAAACATCTCTATATTATCAACTCCATGCTCAGCACAAATCCAAAACACAGCCCCATACCAGTTAGTGAAGAAATCTAACTCCACCCCAGCCAAACACAGCACACATTTAAAGAAGTATCAGAGGGGAAACATGGACACTGAATGAAAAACTAATCCACAAGCACTGAAGTACTTACTGGGCACTAAAAGTATTTTTCTTCTCTGAGCTTACCAGATCTGCCTCCACAGACTCCATGAGTGAACTGGACTGTGTTATAGTCTGGCAGGAAGAACTACTATCCAAAGATCAGCACATCCTTCATCAGTGATAGAAGCAGCTCACAGACCTCTAAATGTGCTCAGTGAAGCAAAGCTGGAAAGCAAGTGCCCAAGTGCTCTCTACAAAAAACCCCAAAGAAAGTAAATAAAAGCTCCACAGCCCTCTTTCAGTTTAGCAGTATATTTGTAATTTAATCTTGATGGAAAAGGATCTTTTCCATGCCCCTATCCTTTGCTTATCCACCACTTCACTGGTCAAACTTAGCAAACACCACACGACATAAAGGAATCTGGCCAAAAGGGCTTTATTTTGCATGCATGGATGTCTCTAATCTCTCTAACAGTATTTACTGAGATACATACCTGGCATCTTGTGTTCTGAAGCATGTTGTGTCTGCCAGTCCTCTTGTTAGCTTTTTGTGTCTTAGGAAATGACTTTTGAACATGATTGCATCCACATTCCCTTCATTAAAGATGTATCTGTAGCACATTCCCTCCCCCAGCTGCAATTATTTAGCCATTTTCTGCCACCTCATTTTTGACATAGGGGGCCCTGCTGTCCAAATGAAATTTTAATGAAGGTTTGAGGATGTGCTTGTGCATTGTAGAGCTCCATTGCAGTCCCACAAAGAGCATGAGCTGAACACTCACAGTTAGTGGGTAAGTGTTGTGTTATCACATTTTAAAAGGAACAAATGTTGGCATATGGTGAATGCTCTGCCAGCTCCCCTTTGCCCTGTACTTTTGTCACTGCCCCACACACATTTCTGTGCAATTTCTTCCTGCTAACTCATCTGTCTAAGATGACCAGAATCCCACATGTCAAGAGAAAATTATACTACTTGAATTTTTAACCCAGCCTGCTTACTTCTGCTGTCACCACTGCACCTTGGTTTTTCAGAAAGACAAAATTTCAGTATATGTTATACAAATAATGCTGTTTTCTTTTATTATGCAAACGTTGCTGTTCTTGTTACTCACGCAGTTGTCATTCAAGGCTTTCTTTTGTCATCAGTGCAATCCTAACTTCAACAAATTAAATTGACCTATGATCACTTTGAATTACAACTTACAGAAGGAACAAAATCTCCAACTTTTGCCTATGAGGTCCTATGCTCCCCTGTGCATATCCTAATGCTGTGTAATAGTAAGCATTGCCTTCATGGATTTCTTCTTTCTTTGGTCTCAACTTTTTAGTCTCTTCTAACAAGCCCTGTTTTACTCAGTGTGATCCTCCAAATTAATCAAATGAGCCATTATACACACAGAAAAACTGGCACCCTGCCACACTGACCAAATTAATCTCCAGGGCATAAAGTGTAGGAGGGGTTCTCCTTCTGCAAAACCCCACCACTTGTAACCATGTCACTGAAAAGTACACCCCAAGCGGTTTATTCAGGAGTACTCAACTCCTGAACAATTTTAATTCTAGCTTTTATGAATTTTTGAGAACTTGAATAATTTCATATCAAAATCTTTCAGCAACGTCAAAAAGTTTTACCATGTCAAAAAAACCGTATTGGTTTGCCCTCATAGTAAAGTAAAGCTGAGATTTTTTGTTTAAAAAATTTTAAAAGTTCCTTAAGACTTGGAATAAAGCAGAAATATGACATGCATCAGCCCCAAAGGGTTGAAGGTTGGCAAAGATAGTATTTTAAACAGGAAATCCTTGATGGTCTTAAATGTGATGCATCAATATCACTTGTAATTACCTTGGGTTCAGAAATCTGATTTGATGCTGACAATATATTATTTTTGACTTTCTTATTTAATTATACCTTTGCTAAGGAAAATATTTGACAACATTTTGGAAGTTCCAAGAACAAAATATAAAAGGCAGCTCTCCTTGCAAGAAAAGAGTCCAGCTAAATTTATTCTGGGCAAGGCACAGACTACCAGTAGCAATGAACTGCCTGTAGCTTTTAGGAGGAAAAATATCTCCTTTTGAAGTTATCTTTTCTATCATTACACTATTTCAGCTTGTCAATATTCCCTATGACAGCAGTTCCAGCAATTTCATGTGATACCTTCAGTACAGATAAATAACAAGAGATTAACCCACATTCAGTCTGAAAAGAGGAGGAAAAAAATATTTGTTAACCAGAACTGACTTGTGACAGACCTTTTATGCTGTTTTCCAAGAGGATAAGGAAACTTATGAATTTCTATTTCTTGTGGATTATGAGTGCATAAGATCTTTTTTTCATGTTTGGAACTAGAAGCATTATGCAATAATCACATACTTGATACCATGCAATGAAATAGGGAAACTGATGGTAAAGTTAAACAAAATATTTTATGATGACTTATTTTATGCAGATTAAGTTGAGACAGACACATGTAGAATTTGCTTCCTCTAATTTTAGGTTCATTAATTTTCAATAAATAGGCAAAAAAGAAACATGAAAGAATATACAGTTGTTGCCAGTCTGTTTTTAACATTTCATCTCCAGCTTTGCACAGAAAGTGCAATTTTACCTTAGACATAAAGCCTTTTTTTTATACTCTGGGGACATTTTGTGATCCTAGAGAAGTATACTTGTGTATTTCCATGTATTTCAAGTTATTAAATGAAATATCTTCTCTAACTCATTTTTTTAGACAAAGCTTTAAAATGAATAGAAATATGATCTTATTAAGTTTTCAAGGTCTCACTTTAGCTGTGTGCAGCCCACTTTGTTCAATTTTGTAATGAAGCAGTGGGCAGGTTGTAGCAAGGAAATGCTCTTTTTCATTCAACATTCATTTATAGACAAATTGTATAACAAAAATCCAAGCCTCTATAACAAACAAAAAAAATCCTAAATTTCTAATTCCTCCATAAACATTAAGTATATTTGATGTGGGCAAATTCAAATCTTGATGGTGCAAGGCAAGCTTCAACAAAAATAACTCAGATTCAGTATCTCTTATTTATAGGAATCAGTAACATCAGTTTCTCTCTGCTACATCCAGTTCTTTGCTGTGATTTGTTCTTCTGTCTTAAAACCTGAGCATCTTCAGGCATTTTCATTCCAGTTCCTCTCAAAATTTTAATCCTTACCTTATATTAAAGGGAAAGAATTTCTTCTGCAGCTTTCACTCACTTCTATGAACACACCTAGTCATTCTTACAGAGAACGACTTCAAGTCTGACAAGCCCTTTTCTAAGGAAATTGCTACCAAAAGGAACTGTCCTCGTTTCTCCCTAAATTCTTCTTGTGCACCGTTGCTTTCATTACAAACAGGTTTCTTCAAGTAGAGTTCTACATTAAAAATAATGCTTTATCTGTGGTTATAGACGAAGCTTTGCAATGGCTTCACAGAAGGGCTGAAACTAGAGGAGGCTTTTGGAGTTCATCTACCAAGTCTGTCACTTCATTTAGAAGTTGCTCAAGCAAGTCAAATGAGAATTACTCTTGAGAAGGTTTCCTCTCAGGTCCTGGGATTCCCAAAGAGCAGTGCTGCCAGCAATGGCTAAGAAAAAAAAAGCACTCAGTACTTCTTCCTTCTCCATATCTTGTGTAACCAGATCCCTGGTATTGTTAACGTACCCACATTTTCCCTGGTCTTCTTTTTATCACCTGTGTACTTATAGAAGCCTTTCTTACTATCCTTGATGTCCCCAGCTATATTTATTTCTATTTTGGCTTTAGCTTTCCTAACTTCTCCCTTCCATGGATGCTTGGACAAGATTTCTGTATTTTTCCCACATTACCTATCCTTACTTCCACCCTCTCTATTCTTCCTTTTTTTGTCTTTCAGTTTGGCCAGAAGCAGCTTGTTTATCCACAGAGGCCTTCTGGCATTTTTGCATGGCTTCTCATTCTTTGCAAGAGAAACCCCTGAGCTGGGAGGGGGTGGTCCCTGAAAATACATGAGATTTCTTGTTTCCCTCCCTCCAGGGCCTTATCCCCACGTGACACGCCTAAGAATATCATTTAAGAGGACAAACTCTCCTCTCCTGAAGTGCAAAGCCATAAACTCGCTTTTTTCACCCTTTTCCATGCCCTTAGGCTTGATCTCTTGGCTCAACCATTTGTCACTTCACACAAGAAGAGAAAGGAACACTGCAAGAGCTGAGTGCTCTGTGCAAGTCCAGCTTAAAGAGCCATGCTGGTGAGCAACCACTATTAAGCAACCCATCATTCAGAAAACAAAAGCCAAAGTGGATGTGTTATAATGTAGCTGCAAGTGTGACTAATTACATGTAGGTGTAATTCAGCTAGATTAAGCTTTAAAGGGGTTTAAAAGATTTTCCAGTAGCCGATGTGCTACAGGCTCTATTTTTCATCTTCTCCTTTTGAAAGCTATACTTTAATCCTCCCCTTTGCATTTTTGTTTTGCAGCTCTGAGAAAGTGCCACAGTCAGCCATGACTGGTGATAAAAATAAAGATTGTGCTTCTCCCCTCAGCTCTGCACACCTGAGCTGAAAGCACCTTTAGCTTGGACTCAATTCCTCTTAGGCTTCATGAGAAAGGTGCTGCTTGAACCTCTTAAGATAATATGGTACAGCTTAAATCCTCTGTGGCTCAACTCGAACACCAGAAAGAACAGAAGAGGCAAATTACAGGCCTGCAGTGACACTTTTCATTATTTCAGAGGAAAAAATCCTGCCTAAGCTACTCAGAGCAGCGTTACCTCAGGTTTGTCTCCACTTGCTGCTATCTCAACTCTGACTGCTTTTTATTCAGTTCAAAGTCTATGACTTTGAGATAGAGTAATCATCTAAAGAAAGAGCTGGTAAAACGTCACACAGTAGATAAAAAGTTGAAGGAAATTAAAAAGCCAGGAAGTCACTCACTATTTATCATCACGACCACTGGTGCATAATCTGTCTACACATCAAAGTGGACAAATAAACAGTCCAAGGCTTGAATTATTACCCTTAAACAACCAGAAAGGAAACCTCAACAAACCACATGGATGCTGACCTGGATAATAGTAAACACAACATAGGGAATGAAATATTTAGGTGAAGGATCCTAAAGATCCAGTGAACATATCATTTATGCAAAAGATAAACCTGTAAGCATGAAATATATTTACAATTTGTGTTAGGTTGAAAGTTGACACAAGCAAAACAAAACCATATGTAAATATCTAATAATTGTAGGTACTGTGATAGTTGTGATGATATAACATTAAAAATTAATTTAAAATTTTACAGGTAGAAGTTTTGGGTATACTTTTGAGTATACAAGTGGGATGGAGAGGGGCAAGAGTGCACCAACAACACATTCTCTTGGACAAAATCTCAATAAGCTAAAGTTTTAAGCACAATAGGAAAATTAACTCAACATAAGTCTTACCTTGCAGGTTTCTTCCTTCTCAGTATGAACTGTTCTTTTCCATTTTACTAGTAATGGTAAAACAAACAAACAAACAACAAAACAAAAAACCCATTTTTTTCTAATTGAACTTTTAAGAAAGATTAAAGATGGAAGATTTAAAACTTTCTTATCCTCTTCTCCTCTAATTTAGAGATTGTAAATCAATATATTTTTTAGTTTTGTTATCTTTGGCTTTAGAAATGTGTTTCTGAATGTATTTCTTACATACAGTTTTTCTGTTTATTGCACTAAAGACATCTAATACAAATCTTCCTAAAATCACAGAAAGATATTGCAGTTAGGACCTGAACTAAAGCTCAGGGAAACACAACCTTGCCACGTCCAAATTATAGTTCCTTGCACAGCACTTTGTCTGAGACTATCACTGAATAGAGAAGACTTTAAAGTAATTCATTTGGAGTTTATAAGAGGTTAAGGAAATGCTAACCCTTTAATAAAAAGGGTGAACTTTAAATCCTAGTTATGCAGTTTAGCAGATCACACAGCATCTTATTAAAAAAGAGCACAAAGCTCTCCATAAAATAGTTCCTTTCCCTAACACCCTTACAACAACTGTTAATTCACACTTTTCCTACATTCTTAATAAAAAATTAAATAAAAGCAGTGCCAAAGGCATTGTTTTTGTTTAGTTTTCCTGGTAATGATAGCATATGTAATTGCAAACCAAAAAGATTAATGATATTTTCTGAAATAATAAATTTAATTAATTTTGGCAATACAGATGTTCCATAGGGAGCACTGGTCATCCAGTTCCAACCTTTGTATTTATGTAAGCTGGCAATGAAGTTGAAAGAATTTCTAAAGACATATTGACCAGGTTATTATAAATATTTCATTTTACATTTCTAAACAGCTACAAGTTAAAATACTTTTATTTCAAATTCCATTATTGAAATTACCAAAGCCTGTTCTTATTTAGAAGTGCTTTTTACAATGAAAACACAACTTGACTAATTTATTTATTTTAAAGTATAGCAACACTGTCTGCCACAACTTTAATGATATCACGCTGCTTTTTCACAGTAGATGTTTTTGTTGTTCAAAGTGTACTTTCCTCTGAAATGCAGCCCAGAGAAATTATTCTCATAGGGGTTTTATTTCTTCATCTTGAAAAATATAAATTTAGATTCTATTACTAATTGCTTCCTTGTAATCAAGAGGTTGGCATCTGGGAGCTTTATAATCCTCAGGCTACATTAAACAGAAGGATAGTTCTAAGGCAGAAGAGCTGTAAGAGTTGCTGCAAGAGTAAGTTAATATAAAGCATTTTAAAACTCCTCCTTGAGAGGAAATTCTGAGCTGTTAATAGACTTTTCTCAGTTTTCTTAATATTAAATATTATGTAATTTGAATCTTAATTTTTATTTTTTTTATTATTTTTACTGAAAGTGTTCCAAATTAACCGCAGGAGTGTTGGCAAATTTTACTGAGCTGAATTTGAAATTATACAAAACTTAAGAGTTCCTCCCTTGAGCAAATTATATTGCATTTTAGGAATATACTATGCCTAGACAAAGCTTTGTTTTAGAAAAGTTCAATTTTTGGAGGCAATCATGGGACTCAGAGTCAAGAGAAATAACAGAGGCAAAATAAAAAAAATAACAGTTACTCTAACTCTGGTTATGATCAGTAAAAACAACAAACATGATCAAAATTAGAAAGGACAAAAGAGAGTTCCATGTTATTTTTACAACCCAAATCTACCAGTTGTGGATGTAGATGAATTTGAAATCTTCTCTGGAACAATCTTACATGTTTTATAAGTATTATAAGCCTTGTCAAGCTTCTGGTTTTGGCTTCTATTAAGTGTGCTAAATATTTAAATTAGCTCAAAGCAAAACAGTGTCAGAGTCTGAAAGTAAGCTGTGTTAGTTCAAAGTGCCACAGACTGGCATGTTACCCAAATCAGCATGATAATTCAATTTTTTTAATTGCTTAATGAAATTCTTGTCCTCAAATTTCAATGAAGTATTCATACACTGCCTTCAAAATGTGCAAAATGAAAATGACCTACCTGACACAAACCATTTAGCTGAAGAAGGGACAAATCATAAAACCTGTTGGCTCCTGCAGTTGCTAAATTAGATTATTTTGATCTCCAGATCCCTTGGAGTGTCGTCTTCTTTTTAATAAAAGCATAACCACTTGGAAAGGAATAAAACCATAACCTCTGTGAATTTCCAGCATGAATATGAATGAAGCAGTCTCCTGCTCTCTCCTCCATCTCCCAGTGCAGGGTTGCAGCAGCAAGAATACCAGGCAAGAGACAATCACAGTCTCTTGATATAAAATATTAACCATAACCACTGTACTCATTATTCTGTGCCATGGAACTGCATCCACAAGTATGCTATGTATTGGTCTTGACCATGCCTGGATTCTTATCAGATTTGGCATCCAAAACAACTGTGATAACAAATCAAAATAACTTTGTGGCAGAGGTGTTCATTTATTTTTCATTCCCATCTTTTTTAAAACATAAAATACAGCAAATTGCAGTCAGTAAGCAGCTAGACAAGCCTCACGAGATGGGAGTTACAAGTAATCTACATCTCTTACAAAGGTTAACAGAATAGGTCAATGAAAGGATCTTAAAAAATCCCAAATATTGATAAAAGCTTTTTACAAACAGCACTGTGCAAAAGGCTAACATGTCTATAAGAATTCAATGATTGCATAAATTTCCACATCAGATATTTTCAAGAAAGATGCTTTAACTTTCCTAATTTTCCTAAAGAAATCTTCTCCAAAGAGCAACAGATATTTTTACACCTATAGACAAGTCTTTACACCTATAGAATTAAGGCTAAGAAAAAGATAAATTCTTTTCTAAAAACCGCAGTCCTGAAAATGTACTGTAAATGAACCAGCATTTGACTAGAAGGAGCATCCTAACTAACAGAGCTGTGTCTTTGCATGAGTAGGGCCTTCATAGATTCATTAGAGTAATAAAATAGAACATAAATTCAGTTAAGATTTCTGGCTTGCATATTCTTTAAGAGAAATGCTGATGAAGAGGTTAAAAAAAGATTTAGTGTGTTTAACTCATAAATAAATTTTACAAAGCTTAAATAAGCAAACCTGGAATTGTTAAGAGTGAAGTAATACTGATTCTCTTTTTCTGTAGATATGTAAAGTTTAAATGACTCAATTTCTGATACACACCACGACAGCTTTCCTATAAGGATCAATTTAGTCAGGAGTTGGCTGGGTAGTTTGAACTCAGAGTATTCTGTCATATTAAAACCACATGGGTAATGAGGAAACTGCCTGCCATATAGCATGTTCTCTGAAAACAAAATTGTCTTCAGTGAGATCAAATTAAAACACTGGGACAGAGCATAGCAGTAGTTGAACTCCAGTTTGCTTTATTAGCCAACTGCTCCTGCTATTTTGAGCACTCTAGATGTCTCTGTGGGAAAAATTATTCCAATTTGGTTTATCTTTTTCTTGGAACTGATAAATGGTACAAAGGAGATTCTCTTCTAAGAGCAAAATAAATCACATATTCCTGTTAGTTGGACCAGGTTATATAGATTTCATACAATAAGGTTTTTCTAAAATTAAGGTTTATTTTCATTTTAAATAAAAGATGTGATGTGGACGAGTGGTGGGTGTGTGTATGTAAGTATCCAGCATTAATCAGCAGGCATAGGAAATTGACCTGTGGTTAAATGGCAAACATGCATTGTGATCCAAATAATGCTGAGAGCATAATGAGGAAAGAACTTTCAGCTCATTTGCCAGACTATGATTATATTTATTTCTATTTCTTACACAGTGTTTTCTGGCAGGGGATGGAAAAGTAAGTGATATTTAATTACATCAGTACTTTCAAACCAATAATGGAAAATAATGCCAGTTTGCTGTTCGTGTCATGTCCACTGTTGAGCAAATTTATTCCTCTTCATAAATCAATTTGTTTTTCAGTGGAGGTGGAATCATTACAAAAGGGTCATCTCCCTAGCATTTGAATTTGCTGACTGTCTGGTTCACCATGCATTGCTTACTCACACTGAGAGCCATTTATCTATAAGCAGAAGCTTACATGAGAAGGTTGACTTTTTATTGAAGCTGAGTGAATAATCTGAAATTTATTACTGAATGCACATTTTGGGGTTTTAGTCCTAACTGATTAACCCAGTATTGCTAAAATCAGGGATGAAGGAGGACAGGAAATGGACATGTTATGGAATGGACAACATCTGCTCAAGGCCTTCAACTAGGAAAAAGTCCTAAAATTCTCTGTCTTCAACATTTGAAAATTACCTGTAGGTTTCTCCCCTGAACAATTCTCAGGCTGGAAAGTATTCACACAAGTTCATAGAAAAAGGTATTGTTTTGCTATACTAAGTCTTGAATCTCCATTATGACTACAGTTTTCATTTTGTAGTTGTTTATATTGCTGTTAACACTTGTAAAAAATTTTTTTCCCTTTAAAACTTGTTAAATTTTTAACATTAACTGAACCACTGGTTTCTCTCCTTCCCACAATGAAGAACTTAGATGCACATTAGAACTGCTGCATATTGCAGCAGGATTAACAGTTATTCCATGTTCTTCACTGCTCCCCCTCCCTTATTATCCAGAGGCTAATTATGCTGGCTACCATGCTGCTTCGGGACCCACCAGCAACTGGATGCAAGGCAAATACTGAGTTTCTGATCCCAAACCCAATGGAAAATGATCTGTCTTCTCCCTGGTACCCACTGAATGACTACCAGAAGCTGTCCCTTTCTGAACATCTTTGTGATCTTTGTCTCTGAGGTTCTGTCCCTTGACATCCCTCTTTTGTGAACAAAATCCCCTAAACAATAGCAGCTGAATACAGATCAGCAGCACTGCTAATTGTACAGTCCATACTGGTGCAACACCAAGCATAAAATTATTTACAGCATTTCTAGGAAGGACTTCAGTATTTAATTAAAAGGAAGTTGCTGAATTGCACTGCTTCCTGCAGTGAATACTGCACATGTGCACAAATATTAATCACTAATATGGGATGTGGGGCTTTAAAAAACATTGTTCTGGCTGCCTGGATATCAAGAAAACAGAGGTATTTCTCTGAGGCCATTTCACTCATTAAAAGACAGGACAATAAAATTTCACCTTCGTTTGTTGTCTGGAATGAAAAATTTCTTTTTACTGTCTGGCCTTACACAGCTCCTCACCAATCAATACATTCCTTAGCTTATCCCTCAAATTAAAGCCATCTAACTCATCAATGGGTACTTCAGTTAACACCAAAACTAGCAGCTGTTTTACAAGGGCTGCTGGGTTTTTGTCCAGCAGATACCATATGAATCCCAGCCTAGTCCATTATAGATATTTCGGCTGTGCAGCATCCCTTAGGTAACTGTAAGAATGAAGGAGGATGCATAAAAATTTATAAAGCCTATGACATGGAATCTCAGCCTCACAACTAAAAAATCTGTCCTCTGATTTGGGCATCTATCAAAGAAAACCGCTCTGCTAGTCTGTGTTCCTGTTCTTTGGGACAGAAATTCATGTTGACTTGCACATGAGCCATTTCTAGTAAAGTTGTGTGTTTCCCTCCAAGGCTCTTAATCAGCTCAATTGATTGCTGTAAGCTCAGGGGGTGTTCTCACATAAAGGTGATTTAAGCGTTGTGAAACCTATGAAAACATCTACTCGTGCTGTTTTGAAACCAGCCATTCTACCTGGTCCAAAATATTCCAACTTTTGGCATTTACTCAGACTAATGTGTTTTTTTTACAAGGTCTGAGAATCAGAAGAGAAGCCAGACTTGTGTAACCTATGGGTTAAAGGACTGGCTTGGCCTGCAAGAGATTCAGCTCCAGTTTCTATGAATAATTCAGAGGAATATGTATCCACCCCACTATTTTGGATCACTTCAGCATGACTCAGATCTTCCTACATTCTAAACCAGTGTCCTAATTTTCAGTGGACACACAGACATCTAGGTTTTGATTCAAAACATCATATATCAAGTCTATGTCTACCAACTGTTCTTGTTTCTATTCAAAACAAAAACATTAATTCAAAATAAGATTGCCATTAAATGGAATTTGCCTCTCTCAAATTCATATTCCAATGGTTATTGATTTCTTTCAAGTGAAAGAGCATCAGAACATCTACAGTATGAAAGGATTATAACTTCAATATAAGAAATAAATCTCACTTTGTATTCCTCTTGCATCTTGCTCATGAATGCAGCAAAATTTCACACTAATCAGCCCAAGCAGTTAACATGCTATATGAAAATTTAAAATGTCTGCTGACTGTAGCAAAGAGAGGAGGGAAAAAACCTACACCCAAAAGAACAAAAAAGCAGCTATAGTAATTACTCAAGATACATTGCACTAAAATGTGAAGTTCATACTAGTTTTCACACGAATGACAAGAGATCACTCTACTACAAAAAAAAAGAAAATTTCAAAGTAAATTTTTTGTGAAACTCACTAGAGACCCCCAGCAGGTTTTTCCTCTTTGACTCCCTAGCTTTAGTCACTAGACATTATAAATGTGATACAAATACACAAAATGCTTAGAAAAAAATGATTAAAAAGTGTTAATGTAAACAAACAAAAACATGCAAAGGGCACAAAAAACATACAAAAGCCCAGGTGCCAGCAGAATTAATCAGAGGCTGTCTGAAAAATTCCATATGGAAAATTTGCAAAATCCTTATGCTAGAAACATTTTTAGGTTTTGTTCAGAGAGAACCTTAATCAAATGATTAATATGTATACAGACAAATCTTTTCCCTAACCTCACTAAAAATACATGTGTTTCTGTGTGTATATTCTCCCCACACCAAAAGTGTTAAGAAATTAATGCAAAATTTCCCTCTATTGTTGTGTAGTTAGCAAAAAAAAGGGCCATGTTTCTCACTTTGCAACATTTTCCTTTTCAGAATTAGCTATTACAGTCAACTGTGATTAGGGGACTCCTATTATCAAGTTCTGAGAACTTTAAATTAATAGCATTGTGGTAAACACTTCTATCCAGGCTAGGATACTGCTGTGATTGGAGTCAGAAAGGATGAGAAGGGAGCCCAACAAAACCTTGCAGCCACTCCCAACTTACAGGTAAAATTGCACAATATTAGCTAAATTCCTATAATTCTCCAGTGCCACCATCCTAGTCCTATCACCTGACGTTTTTTTGAGAGAAATCATCCAAATAAGTCACTATCACCCCTTTTTCCTAAGTTAGTGACTCCACAGTGATGAAGGCTGATTTATTGGTACTATTAAGGCTGTTTTAAAGTTCAAGCAGGAAGGTGAACAGCTGCAGCAGTAGCAAGAACGTTGCAGAAAAACAGAGCAATATTTGTGCATGGTCTACGCTATAACCTTTGCCTTTATTAGAGAAAACAGCTACTGCAGAAAGAACCCTGGCAACACACGGTTTAGGAGGCACAGATCAGCAAACCAATTATCAATCCATCAATTGATCAGAACTAGTCTTGGGAGCAGTTTGCTCTTGGAAATGAAGGCCTATGCAGATGGCAAGCATGTTCATGACTTGCTGAGCATCTGCACAGAATAGATAATTACAAAGTAGAAGACAAGAGAACAAAATTAAGGAAAACTAGAATAGGTAAATGCATGCAGAAATTAAATTATTTACTGTTTTACTCCTAGATCAACTGAAGTATTAGGTGATGTATATGTAGACTGCATTTGGTTTGCCTTTACATTGTAAAAATGTTGTGAGGGTAGATACAGTTGCCTGCCTCCATTCACCAGACAGACTCAGCACTGAAAACAACTTTGAATTAGAACAGTAAATGAAGCGCTGTGTATTGATGCTGCTTTAAATAACCATCAGTTGGGTTTGGCTCTGAATAGAAAATATCTCTTAAATTTACTGGAGAATAATGGTTTAATTGTTCTACCCTTTTTCATGGGAGAAGGCCTTAAGAAATTCAAAACTTGGACCATACTAAAAGGGGTTTCCATTCTCAAACACTGCCAAGGCCACAGAAGGAGATTGCCATAAGATAAGCCACCACAGTGGAACTTGAGATAAGTACAAAAGGGAGGCATTTGTGACAGGAAGGCACAATTCCAGGCCTGGCAGAGCAGAGGTTTGGTTAGAGCATCCTGGTTAACACACCTGGATAAACATTCCCACTGTGGTAAGCAGTGGGAAAGGAAAAAAACTGTTCATACACACCCTGTGGATACCTGGAACCTCTCCCTCTATCTCTTTCTCCTTCTCTGACCCACCTTTTCACTATAGTTATTGCATGCTGGACACAAATAAACACAGCCTACTGGTTTGAAAGCTTTATATTTTTCAGCCTGTCCTACATGAATTTGTATTTCAAATACTTTCTCCCTTAATTCATATTGCTATAATATCCTCTCGTACATATAAGGGAAGTTGAATGTTTTTTTAAATTACTTTATGTATCAGATTAGTTCCAATGATTGTCTGTGGCATAGCTGTATCATCGTGGTATTTAAGTGCTAAAAATAATCCAATTTAGGCAGTTTGGGTTTGGCCACTTAATTAGCTGGGTAGAATTAAAAACATCTATGAGCAGGGCTCTCCCAGAAGGTGACATTTCCAGACAGATGGTTCATTCTTAAGCAGGCTCGGGATGCTGCCCTCACAGACTGCAAAGGAGATAATCCCATCCTTGGGTTTTGTCAACTGGGACAGTGCTCAACTGCTCACAGGTACCCACAAGTCAAACCAGGAGCTGCACTTTTTACATCTGCCCCTTCATTTGCAACAGTCCCACAGCATAACAAGACACAATTTGTTGGTTTTGGGTTGTTTTGAGCAGGGAGAGAAATACAAGACGAGAAAACCTTCAGGAGGATGCTTGAACATCTTGCCCACTCTGCTTCAGCAGGGCCACCACAGAAAGGGTTTTTCCATCCCTTTTGCCAAGAATGTTTGCATCCATACAAACACGAGGAAAGGGCAGGCTGTGCAGCTTCCTGCCACAGCTCCCAGGCACTCAGTTACACCCTGGTGCCCAATGCCACCACCACAGCTGGGGCACGTAAATTCTGTGTATAAACACAAACATGGCAGAGTCAGTCACAAAGGAGCCACTTTAAAAGCAATAAAAGTACTTTTTTCACCCTTTCCACAGCTTATATAAATCTTCCACAATTAACTTCAATTGCAAGGAAATCACCTTGATTAGAAATTTATGCTTTCCGTTGTAGTCTATTCACAATGTTTTACCTGCATTCACATAGGAAATGCAAAGAGTCTATTAATCCATCAGGAAAATCATGCAGGATAAAGGACAAACTGATACACATGCTAGAATTTCATAGACATTGTATTTTTAGAATAATTTCTACACAAAATAGTTAAGAGATTTACTTACGAATCACCATAAAATTCATCACGCATCCTGTATAAATTTTCCAGGTAGTTTGTGACATTTTTTGTTACACTAGTGTTTGCAGAAATGCTTAAAATTTATGGAATGTGTCCCTCCTTGATTTAATACCCTAAAAAACACTTTAAAAGAGCACATTGTCTAGCTAATTTCCTCCTATATTCATAAGTTCTTTTGTAATATGACATTGATGTTGTTTTCTGATATATATACACACTTTAAAAACCAGCTAATTAAGTCTGCAGCCATTCCCTAATCATGGCTGTAATTTGTTTTCTGCTAAATTTACCCTTTCTGTTATAGCAATTTGAAAAAATGTTTAACTCTCTTGGACACGACTGCCTTTTTTATGACTTCCTTACGCCCAGTTCCTAACAAAGATTATCACGCATGCCTGCTTATTTTTGAGCCCTTCATTAGGCAACTAAAGGGCCATTGGGACCCTCATGTTGCTAAAATTAAGCAGAGTTATAGGTCTTTTCAGGATCAGAGCCTGACTATTTAGATGACAATGTGATTTTTTTTTTTTTTCTTTTTAATACAGCAGTCATAGATCATGCACACAGCTAAGGCAGAGACAAGGTTAGGCAGATTAATTTATTCAGGGCTCCATCATTTTGTCAATTCAATTTTAACACAAAATCTGCTGGATTGTGGGAGTCTTTATACGAATCTGGCAGACTTGATGATGTAGTAGGCTTTTTTTTTTTTAATAAAGGATTGAAATGCTATTTGATTTTGCACTCTAAGTAAGCTATTTGTGCTGTGAAACACTGTACATTATCAGATAAGGATTGCAAAGATAAGACAAATTTGTACATTTCTCAGTATTTCAGTGCAAAGGTTTGTTTAGTGTTTTGTTCCTTATGTTTGACAGCTTATTTTGGAAGCATTTTCTCTAACATCCTTTAAAGGAGTAGTAAATACTTGAAAATTAATCTTCTGAGTGTTAATATTCAGAAATAGAGCAAATCACTGACAACATTCCTATAACATTCATTATTTACACAAATCTTCCACCCCAGATGTAATCATAAATGACATAACTTTCCCCATGCCTTAATTGATTATACAAAACACTCCATGTCTATGTGCAATACATAATTAATGTAATTTCAACGTATGCCTTCTACTCACAGCTCTGAAAAGAGAAATAAACACCATTTGCCCTAATTAAAACCATCCAATCATTAATATTTACTTATTAATGGGAGAAAATGTCACTGGTGGATTGGAGGCACTGCAATACACATCAAGCATGACAATGAAAATGTGCTCACATAATAAGAAAAATAATAAATAAATGCTTTTCTTCCTGGGGGAAGGACTAAATGAGAGTTTGTACCACTCACCAGGCATGCTTAAGGTAAAAAGCCCAAGGTCAAGGTGATTAAAAAATGGAACTGAAGGTCAGGAGAGAAATCTTCTCATGATAGTTCTGGTTGCAGAGTGCTTCAGAGTTCAAAAGCACTTTGGGCTTTATCAGTACAACTCACTCATGCACTGGGATCAGGTCATTGTTTCTGAACTCACACGAACTTCTGGGAAAACAAAACTCTTTGTACACACAAGTACTTAGAGATGCAGCATGGAATATTATACTGAATCAGAAAAAGGGAAAAGAAACTGGGTAATACTGGTAATCTACAGATTATGTTATTCTGTATACACAGCCATCAGCAGAAGAAATCACACTTGTTCAAGTAATTTCAATGTCTGAGACTTCACAGAAAGTGGGCAAATAACTTTCACCAGGTTAACTCAGAAAAGACAAAAATATTTGAGAAGTGACTCTGTAATAAATTTATATATCTATTATGTTAAAAGCACTGTTTGGCCCAAAATTAGCTTTCTTAGCTTGTTCACATTATTAATATTTACAACTTTAATAGCTGTTTAAAGTGTAGCTGATATTTAAGTATTAACAATAGCCAAAACATTTCCACAAACCCGTGCTGAAGACAATACCCTTTCTATTCCTTGGTATTTGTTTTTTTTTTCCTTCCTCCTCCTCTCACACTTTCCCACATTTCAGCCTGGAAGACACATTTTTGTAGGCAAGAACAACCCATCAATTCCATTTGTGATCCTACTGGAGAAACTGCCATAACTGTGAACATATATTGGCAAAGCATACAACTCTAATTTAGTGAGAGAAAATACGAGTGCACTTAGTGAACATTACTGCCTCAAACACTTTTTTAACTTTGCCCTCTGTATTGGCTCCTACTAATTTTCTAGCTGTGAAGAGGATACAAGAAATAAAACTATTCTAAAACCTGTCCACCCAAAGCTTTTCTGCTCATCCCTTGCCCTCTAGACTCTTAATTAACACTTTCCCTCAAGCCATATTTAGACCTTTTTTCTTTTAAAACAAGACTGGTCCTCCTCTCTGTGTGAAAATTTTCAGTCTTATAACTAATAAATGTATTTTCCGTTTAATCCCATTAAGATGTCTCAAAGATCAATAGTGTGTGTATATCAAATGTATAAGCCATTTCCCAGTAAAATTGTCAGATATATTTCTTTTGCAACACTAGCAAAGCAGTCCTGCGGCAACTCAGTGACTTTTCCAGGAAATGGGCTGTACATATTGCTAATACATGTATTTGTTAACTCAGCATTTAAAAGTGGATTTACAAATTACCAAGATATTTCTTCGACACCAGAGCTAAATTAGCAGTACCAAAAGGGCCAAAAAACCCATCACTTTTTCCTTCCAAGTGCTTGCTTCACCTGAGCTACGTATCGATCATGTTTGGTTTTGCATGACTGAATTTTACTGGCTTTTCCCTGGGTTTGTCAGGATATTTGAACACTGCAGCAGCAGCAGCTATGGTTTGATCAGGAGATTAAAATAAGTATTGCCTGTATGTTTGTTCAATCTGAGAAGGGAAACAGCATGATATATTAAAATATATCCTACCCCATTTCAGGTGGATAATTCTGAAACTGAGTAGGGAGCAAGTATCCATTAATTAGATTTTACAAATTTTATGAAAATCAGAAGAAACACCCTCAATAACTACAAAGATTATGAGAAACACTTTTCTGAGGGTGTTTCTTCTGCCCTTGGGTATAGTATATTCCCAAGGGGCATAGTATATCCCTTGGGAATATACTATACCCAAGGGCAGAAGTCCACCTGTTAAATTATTGGTTCTTGGATTAAAAAAACTAAACTATCTAGACTAAAAATCAGGTGTTCTTCAATCATCTTCCCCTTCCTGCCACAACCCCAGGACTACCTAGGACTAAAGTGAAACATTTTAAATTAGTTAAGTTTCTTCCTCAACCACAAGGCTATAAGTTATTGTGCATGAGGCTTGCTGCTGGAACCCAACTATGGCAGTGATTTCAGACAAGAGCAGACAGCCATCCCACAGTATAATAATTTCTCATTACAGTTTTATGCATACAAGCTAACTACTTTAATTAGGTAAGCACATGGAAATAATGGTGTGCAATTAAATACAATGCCTAATTACAGCTATATGACTAATAACTGTGATTCTGGATAAATATGATGTTTGGTGTAAATACTTAGACAACATGAGAGAAACAAATTTCAGTCACTCATCTTACATATGGGTTGAGTCCATAATCCTGAATTTCATTTTTTGACTATTAATCTTAGTTATTTTACATGCTTTTGGATGTATAGAAGTGTATATATAGAGAGGTTTTACTGTTGAAATTAGTATTTTGAAGGCAGTTGGCTTTATCTGATCAGGAATCTAGTGAAACAGAATAATATAACCTTTTCTCCCTTTCTCATAAAACATACAAAGGTGAACTATTTTGTTCCCCTGTGCAACAATTAGCAAAACACCACTTCATTTAAAACTAGGGTATAATCATGGTCGTATTATAAATCATGGTCCTGAAAAAAATTTGTCTCATCCCTTTGTGGCTAACTACTTTCTTGACCATTTTCAGTTTTGGTGTACTGACTATTCAGTCCTAGAAAATAATTTTTAATTATCACCATTATAAAAACAGATTTAAAAAGGAACGGTGATTGCACACCATCTGGAAATGTACTCAAGCTGTCAAAAGAATCTGTGGATAGCTCCAGTATACAGTATTCAAATTTCAGCAGGAAATCATACTTGGTCAAGCGGGAAGAATACATTCAGATTCATGCATTTTTTAAAGTGTATTTGGCATATCAAATAAAGTTCAAAGATACAGTTAAAGAATTTCAGTTTAAGGGATTTTAATAGGATGCATGTTAAATTTATACACTGCATACATTAGCAGACAAAAGAAATAAATTAATCAGTCCTGAAAGAGCATTTATAAAATGCCAGAACTGTGACAAGTGCAGTATGGATATAAAAGAATAAGAGAGAAAGGAAAGAAAAGGAACTTTAAAGAAAACAAAGAACAAAAGAAAAAAAAAAAAAAAAGAAAAATGAAAGGACGCCTTTCTCCTTATTTCCTAAGGTACTGATGATAAAGAAAACTCAGAGTATCACCAACTTCTCTGAGCAATTACAGATCATGAGAGCTCCCCTGCAAGCATTCGGCCCCTGCTGGTGCCTGCTGAGGCACCCTGGCCTCAGTGTATCCAGGCAACAGGGTCTGCAGAGACCCTTGGTGGGGACAGAGTTGGCTTTAAGCAGTCTTCCATGTCTAACAACCTGGCACAGCTTTATTAGCTCAGATAAAAACACAATTAAGCACATTTACTTGCTCGCTAGCGTACAGCGAGGAATGAGGAAATGAGGTTTGTCCTTGCTGCTGGTATTTGGTGCATGCAAGCTGTAAATAACCGGCAATCACACAGCCAACCATCCCGGAGAGGTGGAAAAATGGAAAAGGGGAAAAAATTCTAGTTAAGAGCATCATTAGAAGAGCACACTGTGAACAGAAGCCTTTTACTTAGAAAAGATGCAAATGTACTAGAAGCTATGAAATCAAGCTATAAGGAGGAGGACAATGATTTGTGCAGAAGGCACCATGGGCTACAGGGTAGGGAAGCCAAAATGAGGTGACCAAGACCTGGTTGGGCTCCTGAAACTTGAGCATCAGCAGGATTTCACCACTGTGAGACAAAGCAACCAGCAGCAATTATGCTGGTCCATCCTCCTGGATGCAATAGTGGCTAGAGAAGCAGATTTGTAAGTCATTACCCATTAAGTCTCCTTATTTCAATAAAATTGGGCTTTTAAGGAAAGAAAACAGTGATGAAAGATCATAAAATATCACCAGCTTAGTCACAACAGTTGTATCTGTGTCTCTCTTTATGTTGTGACACCTAAGCATTCATCTGAGTTTATTCAGCCATCCTAAAGAAACCCAGACACAGATTTGTTTGGTTTAGCAGTACTTCATCAAGTTGGATGAAAGCTGAAACCAGTTACAGCAAAATATATTCTAAATCTTCATTTTTAGGAAACAAGTACCAATCAATGATATTTTACAAATTTTATGAGAAACAGAAGAAACAACATCAATAACTTCAAAGATTACAAGGGTCACTGGAAATATGCTGTACTTTTTATTTTTTTTCCCAATAATTTATTGATGTAACTAAAAGAAACATGAAATGCCAGAAGAGAACTCTGTCAGTTCTCAGCAGTGCAAGATTTACTAGTAATCATTTAAATACCTTCTCATTTACTTATTAAAAATTTTCCAAAATAATAAGGCTGCCCAGCAAAGAAACAATAAAAAAGTTGATTATATATATTGTAATAATATATATATAATTTCAGATAAATGCAACAAATAGAAACCTTATAATGATCTGCTCTGGATAAAGTACATGTCATAAAATAATGCAAGCCTATTAGCTTTGTAAACATTGCTTCTCAGGTGAAACAAGCTGGCTTTTTCCATGGCAGAGCTTTCTAAATCAAAGTATTTGTAACAGAATTTGTACTGAAATGTCAGGAAGCTGGAACAAGGCTCTGCTCAGTGGCACCGAGCAATAGGACAAGACCAGGAACAGATATCCAAGAATTCCACCTGAACATGAGGAAGAACTTCTTTACTGATGCACTGGAACAGGTTTCCCAGAGAGGGTGGGGAATCTCCCTTACTGGAAATGTTCAAGAACTCTCTGCACACAACGCAGTGCCATGTGCTGTGGGATGGTCCTGCCTGAGGAGGGAGGTTGGACCTGATTGTGATCCCTTACAACCTTGCCCTTCCAGAGATTCTGTAACAATATGTGCCTGCGTTGTGCCCATACGTTAAGACAGTCACTGTGAATTTCATTTCTCCTTTGATCATTATTATTTCATAAGCAGGAAGCAAATTTTTCTCAGGGGCATGTTTTTGTGTTGTAGGTACTTTGAAAACCAGCACAAAGATTTTCCCTGCATCAGTGCCACAATCATTGCAGACACTCAGACTCTGCTAAAGGCTTTTCAAATTCACTCTAAGTCACAAAGGCACTACACAACCCTTCACAGCTGGGCAGTGATGTTCTTCCACACCTTTGCCTTTGGAGGTCCCACAAGTGGACATAAGCAAGAATTAGTTTCACAGGCATATTTAACAGAAGCAAATTTCTTACAGGGTCAGAGGGAGGAAGTCAGTCTCACCCGTCTCTCCTTGCTATTGCTGTAAAATGGGAAGCTGCGGGTTTCCAGAACAACGTGATAAACATGGAAAGAAATAAAAAGAGAGGCAGAGTCCACAGTGGAAAGGACCATAGGGGCTAAAGTGGTCCATGAGAAAAAGAGAAGAGCTGTAAAATGAGGAGCTAGAAGTCTTTGTAGAGAACCCTCCCCTGATGACCAGCAAACACCTCTGAGGCCACACAGCAAATAAATTCTGACAGCTGATGCCCACAGTCATAAATTCTTGTGTACTATATCAGGCAGTGCACATTGTGCTGTGTATCTGAAGAAATTCATCTTACTGGTTACCTGAACAGGGAAGTGGTGCAACCACACCTTGAAAGGAAATATTTGCCACCTCAATCTACAACATAAAATAAAAGGTGGCTTACTTGAGCCATAAGCTCTCTGTGCTTAAATTCACTTCTGTAAGACAAAAGGCAAAGCAGTTGCTTAACCTGACATGCTATTGTTTAGCTAATTCCATAAACCGCAGTGAATCCTTGATCATGATGATAAACACCAAAGAAACCCCATGAGGGAAATTAATAATTCTGTATAAAGTGCAGCAATTCGATGGTGTGTAAAAAAATACAGCACCACTATTTAATGAGGAGCATAATGAAGAATCATTTAGTAGTTCCCCATTTAGTAAATGCTTTCTCCCCTGAGCAGTGGTGAGCGCTAAGGTTTCATAGAGAGGTTTGCAGTAAATTATTATGTAATTAATGGCCACAGCAATGAATAATAAAAGTGACACAGCAAGAGAAATGAATGGTGACTTTAATTATGGCTTCTTTCTAACTTTAATGTTTGACTTCAAAACCTGAAGGTTCCTGTTCTAGGACTTTACATGTAAATACTAAATCAATTATTTGAAATATTTGGCCTACACTAAGAACAAGACCAAAGAGCATACACATATTTTGGATTAATGTCTATATTTGTAGCATTCTTGTACTGTGTTCAGGTTTACATAGCAGAGAGAGAAAATTATCAAGAACTCAGTTGAGCTTAAGAAGAAAAATTACGCTTTAAGGATTGTACTTACCATCATACACTCTTCAGTCAGTAAATGACCTTTAAGTGTTTTTGTTCTATTTTTCCTTTAGAGAAAACTTTAAGCTGGCATAACCATGTATTGAATAAAAATATTTATTAGCTATATTTTTTTCTTAGATATCCCCACTGGGCCCAGAAATAAAGTTTGTGTAAAGAGCTTACACCAGTCCTTCTTCTGTAATTTATGGACTCTCAATGTGTTTCTGTTGGATGGGAAAGGCCAGTGGTGAA
This sequence comes from Zonotrichia leucophrys gambelii, assembly GCF_028769735.1. Classification (NCBI taxonomy): domain Eukaryota; kingdom Metazoa; phylum Chordata; class Aves; order Passeriformes; family Passerellidae; genus Zonotrichia; species Zonotrichia leucophrys. Next base: position 109,517,676 of record NC_088169.1, read on the forward strand.
AACAGACCAGGGGCATGGGTTAATACGACATAAGACCATAGGCAGACTGTGAGAAAAATATTACATTTCAGGTACGTGAAAGCAGAGACCTGGGTGAGTACCTACTGCTTTTGTGTGCCATAAAATACGCAATGTTTGGGTTTTTTTAAGAATCACAAGATTTTTGTTTGATTTGGTTTAGTTGTTTTTCCCCTCTGCAATAAAACTCCCTGTGCATGTGCTGATCAGAAAAGTAGATGGCCCATCAATTGTGCTGACAGGGTTACTACTTTTTACAGTTCTTCCCATTAGCTTGTTTCAGAGTCCTGTGGGAACACCCATAAAAGATGTGGTGTTACCAAATGTTTTCAGCAAAAAACTTTAGAATAGTCTACTTTAGAATATCTATATATAGAATTTAACAAGCACTTTACGACTGAAATGTCTTTGATAATGAGTTATGTACATTGATATAAAATAATGAGTTATGTACATTGATATAAAATTCACTGTTTTACATTAATTCCCACTTCCCTTATGCTCCTTTCGTTTAGAAGTAAAGACAAAGAACATAAGTTAAAAACTGAACTGCATTTCATTCTTTTTCTTACTTAAATTGAATATCAACAATTTTTTTCTCATTCTCATATTTGATAGTGAAATTTCTAGAGCTTTTTAATAAAATTTAAGGGGTTTGGGGTTTTTTGTGGGGGGGATATTTTTCATTGGTGCAATTCCTCTCTGAATCCAAATTTTTGAGCTCACTACACAAATTGTAATGAATACCGCTGAAGAACATCTAAAGAAGCAATAAAAACAATAAGTCTTACCTCTATCCAACTATTTTTTTTAATAAAAAAACTGCCTTCATGTGCACACAACCAAAAAGTGCCTTGTTTGGGAATCAGCTTTCTTAAATCCTCTTTTCTTTCCCTTATATACCATAAAACAGTCTGGGTTGACAGTGACCTCAAAAAGTCATCTGGTCCAGCCTCATGGGAAAAGGAGTGTAAATGGGATTTTCTGCTCATCTGCAGCTTGGAAACCTCCAGTAATGAGGACTCATCCATGTCCCTGAAGTGATTGTTCCAGGGGATGAGTTCTTACTGCACAAATTTTATTTTTTATGTTGAGAAGAAAACCCTCTCCTTGGTGCAACTTGTACACATCATTCCTTGTTTGCTCCATGAAGACTCCATCAGCTTTCTATCTGCTTTTTAAACACCATCAAGTATTTAAAAGGCAGATAGAAAGTCTTGCCTCTCCCAAGTCTCCTCTCCAGGAACAGAAAACCTAAAAGCTTCCTCATTGTGCAGGTTACCTCTCTTCTTTGTTCATACATTTTAAAATTTAAATATCTGGTTTTTTTGACTCATTTGATTTTAGACATTCATCTGCAAACTTGAACACTATATATCCCTGCTAGCTGAGCTGCTGTTAGCACTAGACAGATCTATAACTTCACTCAGGATTTATGGAGGGAAAAAGACGAAGAAACACCAGTAAATTACCAAATGCAAGTGTCCATTGAAATGAAACTGAATAACCTGACAAAAGGAAAAACATTTCCTTGTTAAAAAAGTCTTTTTCACAAAGCAACAGTCTCAAATGCAAACTCTTCATATGACAGTTGTCACTCCAGAATCATCTATCAAAAACATCCATCTTTGATCCATGAGAAGACTCTGTCTTCATCAAGCAGATAACTCCATCCTATTTCACTTGCTTTTTTTTCCCATTAAATAATATATTTGGTCTAAAATGGAACATTTTCCCCTTAAAGATAGGAGGATTATTAATCAGCTAGTAGTAGATTTTTTGAGCAATTTTACATTTTATAGATGTAGACATAAATGAAGAGGAAATACATCAACAGGGTGAACTTGAATCTATTGAGTCATAACACATTCACGCCCAAATTTGTATTCTTATTCAGTGACAGTTGCAGACATTGGCACAAACTGACCTGATGTTAGCAACCAGACAGAAAACTTCAGAAAAATGAAGTCCCAGACCAGTAGAGAGAAAGCAAAGCAAGGTCCTCCTTCTCCAGACACCTGCTGGTAGAAGAATCATGGAGAAGACCACTAATGGAAATGCTGGATCAAGAAATCTGCAGGAAAAACAACTTATTATGGCATTGTACACCAACCTTACTACCAGACATAAAAACTAGCTTTTAGATACGTCAGACTGATTTTATTTTTAGATATTCATGCGCTGTTCTAGGTTGTTCTTTTTGAGATTATCCAAAGGTTTGGAGAAATGAACATTACTTTCAGACAGCCAAGGCTATGACCATTCAAGGACTTTGCACTCTGTGAGGTGGGTGTTATGGCTTGCCCTCATTTGCTCTTCTGAACCGTCCAAGGGCAGCAAAATTGCCAGGACTGTTTCCTGTAGTTAAAGATTTTTTTAAAGATTAATTTATTAAGTTAAAAGATTAATTTATTAAGTTCTTCCATTATAGTTACCAGCCAAACACTTAAGTACTAAAAATCACTTTCATTACCCAGTATTCCTCAATTTTTCTATTTTCCACTCCCCAAGGAAAAGGTTTCTGATGCAAAGGAGTTTTGTCTACCTTGCCCCCACCATGTCTTTTTACTCCCATGAAACAATAGCTAATTTTCCTCCACGAATTAATACCTTCAGTACACACCTGTCACTATGGAGCCACTTGATTAATGCTTAACAACTTAAGCTGCTCCAGTTTGGAAGAGTTTTCTAGGTCTAAATTTGGCATAGAAATCCCCTGCCAATTTCCAATGTGCTAAATATTGCATGTTGTTACACACCTGTACTGAATATCAGGTGCATTAGTCTATTTGCTGTGCACCTAAACACCACTCTCATAAAAACCTTTTAAATTTACTAAAACCCCCCAAAAATTTGAAGACTATTAAGAGTTTTATTTTTCATCTTCACTAAGAACTTCTTTCTGAACACTGGAATAGCAAATTACATGTGGACACAGAACTGGAAAACTAAAAATAAAAGTCCTAAAAATAATATTTCTTTTGGAATACCAACTTCAATGTGAAATAATATTCTAATCTCATATATTCCATGGCATGTATTCAGGAAAATTTGACATTTTAATATTTTGGTGGTGGAGCTCTTAGAAATGCCTGAAATGGATATATTTAATGTGGAGGAGTAGGAAATACTGCGAGTAGCACAGCCACTCTTCCATTAACAACAGTGAATTTTCTCTGTTTTAATTTTTCATTTTGTGATGCACAACCCCTTTAGAATTTGTTCCTAATAAGATTTCACATCTCTGCAACCTGCAATAATAATTTGTTTGTTTAGGTATGTACTCAAAATCCATTAAAACATTTCATTTCAGACAAAGGATCCAATATTAAGGAGTCACTCAGGCTTAGAAATTTCTTAAACTGGGACAGATTTATTTTCAGGATTTATTGAGAGATTTACTGTCCTCTGCAAGTAGGACTGCACTAAGTTTTCAGGATGAAAATATGAACCAAAACAGTAGACAGAAAGTACCTCAGCAGAAGAATGCAAAATTCTGCCTCTAGCTGCATAGGTACCTAAGAATTACCCAAATTTGGTGATTATAAAAAAAAAAACAACAACAAAAAACAACCAAAAAACCCAACAAAAACTAACAAATAAAAACCCCACACAATCACCACCACCACCAAAAAACACAGAAACAACAGAAAAATCCCAAAAAACCAAAACAAAAAAACAAACCAACCAACCAAAAAACCCAGAAAAAGCCCCCCAAACCAAACAAAAGTAAAACAAAGCAAAACACACATACACACTCCCCCACACGCACAAATAAAACCCCCTCAGATTATCTTTATTTAGAAACATTCTTACTAAGGTCACTTTTTTGAAAATATTCTTCCTGAGTTGTGTAATATTAGTTTCTAGGTTTACTCCAAAGTGAGTATCTGGCATCAATATCTGGAATGAACTCGACAAGTGCCTCACCCACCTATTTAAAATTTCATTGTTCATTAAAACTACTGTGAGAAATCTGAAGAAGTAATTTTTGAGCACAAAGAATAGACATTGCAAGGTGAGAGAAGAAAAACTGATGAGTTTAGACAAAGTAGGTGTTTTTAACATGCAGACGTTATGCACTGCCAAAATTTGAAGCTTCCCAGAAGGGGAGAGAACAACTGATAAATAAAACTATTGCCTTCTTTCCAAACATATCCACTCCTAAAGGATCCCTGCCTGGAGCCCTACACAGCTGAGCTTGTTTATTAATGCAATCTTTGTATGACAAATTAGGTCAGCTGCATAAATTATTGCACAGCCTCACATTAGCTGAAGTGATAAGAGTTTGCAATAAGCAGATGAAAATTGTAGGGTTTTTTTCCCCAAGTTATTTAAGATTTTTGCACCTTTCCTGGTAAGTGGCTAACATTTGTATTCACCTCGCAGAACTTGTATGATGACATGTATAAAATATCCTGAATTTCCATCTGAAACCTACTAAACTGTCCAACAGTTTATCAGCGTTATAGCTGAAATAATTCTTGTAGATGTCTGCCTTGCCTCTTCTATGGTTGCTGTATAGCAAGAGAAACTGTAGTGCCCCTATTATCAAATTGCCATCACTGTTCTTTTTCACTTAAAAAACCCCAAAACATCAACTCAGTGATCTGCAGCAAAGACCTATGTACATCTATGACATTTATACTGCAAATAAGACCATAAGTGAGTGGTTAAATGCTTTGGACTTCCCACAGGGGTGTTGAAAAGTAAAACTTCTGTTTCAGTTCCTTGAATATCAATATTGACAGTCATAATTTTAAATTGCAGCTTTCTCTTTCAATCCCCCTCTTAGAAAAAGGGCATAAAGACACCAAGATCTCAAAACTTGTTTAACAGATAACTGACCTGTAAGTAACTCCAAAGCAGCTCCTCTTCTCTTCTCCAGAAGAGACAATAATGGCAGTAACACTGGAATGGCACACTGACATCATGATAAAGGTGTTTTGTGACACCTTGCTTGTTGCAATGTCTAAGAGATCATGTCCAAGTATTTGATTGGTAGCACCTTGCAAAGAAAGCAAAAGGGATTTGAGAGCTTTGTAACTCACCTGCAGCAGAGACTAGTGACAGATTATTAGAGAGCTTATAAAAACAAAACTGGAAATATCCTCCCACCAGTGCAAGAACAAATTCACTGCAGCTGACAGAGAACAATTAAAATAAAGAAAATTTAAGCAAAAATTAAGCTCAACACAAGCACACAGGCAAGGAAGAACATCAAGTGTCTCTGCTTACTTGACTGGCTGAATCATTTTTGACCAGCGCTCTTCATGTCACCAGCACAACAGGATTCACAATCATTTTTTGGCAAAGAGCAAAACCACAAAGAACTCCAAATCCCAAACCTAAACAGAAGGAAAAAAGTCAGTTAAGAGACATTTGCATGCAGGGAGTTTGACAGCAGGCTCTCATCAGTAACAAATAGTGGATTTAGTTTTCTGAGGAGTCCTCTTAGAACTGATCTCACTGAGCAGGGGTACACTCAAACCTGAGGGGTCAAACACTGCAGCTAAGTGTGAAAAGGAGGCATAGAAAAACCACCAAAGCAAAACCAAGAAGTGATCTTTCCATGTTTACATCTGATCTCTGCATAAAACAATTCCCTCCTTCCCCAGGAATGAACACTCAAAACCAACTTAAACATTTGGGTGATGAATAATGAGTATAATTTGCTTTATACCTATTTCAAGCAGACTGTTCAAACTACTACCCAATGGACCTCTGTTGGGAAGCTGTTCACAACAATTGGGAAGGTTCCATAGTTCCACAGCTGATTTCTCAATGTATGCCACTTTGTAAACCAAAAGAGCATTTAGAATATCAAATACAGGCTGAAAACACTATTTCAAATAGTTCTTCTTGATCTCCAACTCCCTTGTAATTGTGCATGTGGAGCTGTGATCACAGGACAACAAAGTATAAATGTGATGTTTTCTGGTGTTTCACGACTGACATTTCAGTGACATTGGGCCAAGTTTGACCAGACTCTCTTTGTACACTGGGAAATCTATGCAAAACAATGTTTTCCCATGTTGCTGTTTCTCTCTGATGAGCTTGGAGCTCATGAAAAATCACCTCATGAAAAATTCACTAATGAAAACTGCAGTTTCCAAGAGGCGTTCAGGAAAAATAATCCAGGCAGGTCTGCATCGTGTTTCTATGCAAGAACAAATACTTTGAACAAGGCAGTCAAAGTAAAACAACCTCTTCCACTTTTTAAAAAGCTAAGCAACAAATCCACTACTTAGAATAAACTCAAGAGAGTGAGATCAGCAGAAATAAGTTCTCCTAGAGGTAGAACCTTACTCAATCATTTATACCTACCCTTCCTATCAGGAATATGCTTTCAGGTACACATGCATTGCACACAGCAACTTTAAAAGAAAATACCATGCTTAAGTTTGTGTTACCACAGAATGCAAAGTTTGAGTCCCTGAAAAATGTTACAGCTTCACTGTTTTCATCCTTTTCGTTCTATTTTTTAGAAATCTCTCATCACTCATCCATGTGCTGCAATAGCCATGTACCACAAATCTCAGAGAAAGAACTTCTGTTCTATTCTGAGCTAATAGCCATGACTACACTGATTTCAATTGTCAAATCAATGCTCCCACTGCACAAAAAGAAAATGTATGAAAATTTGTCTCAAATTACAAATCACAACTTCATTTTGTGAGGTAAACTTGTAATTGTCTTCCCCTTTTTTTGAGGTGCTTTGAATGTAAAGGCATTAATATCTTTCATTTTTGTTTCTACTATAGAATAGCTTTTCACAGATGTTTGACATCCATTTTGATCTGATAGGCCAATCCACCTTTCAAATTCATATGGAAAATAAAAACAAAAATGCCCTAAACTGTACAGGTAACTCTTTTTAAGATTGGTTGTATGATTTTTAACTTTGCTTTGTTTTATTTTATTTTAGTTTTAACAGGTTTTTAGTGTTTAGTATTAACAGTGTTAATAGGAAAATAAAGTATTTTCATTCAGAACTAGCTCATTTCTTCAACTTGGATAATAATTTAATGCAGGTTTTCACATGTATCTTATGTTTTGGGCTTTTTCTCTACACTTTCTCCTACCATTTTTTAAAACAAACAAATCAGTAAACATTAAACCAGGTTTACCACAGATATACAAGAAATAGTCCCCTTCATCTCTCCCCTACACATAAAATTCAGAAAATATGCTCTTTCAGTTCAGGGCTCAAAGCAGATTTCTCCACAATTGCCATTCCCTTCAAGGTCCAAACATTTTATTCTTCCTTTGGTCACCTCAGTAAATCCCAAATATCATCAATCCTTCATACGACCAAGATGGCAAGAAGACGTAAAAACTGGAGGACTGCACTGAGTTTTTTAATTTATATCAGAATGAAGCATTGACAAAAAGACCTCCCATCATGGTTTTTTAAGTTTTTTTTTTTTTTTTTTTTTTTGTAATGTCATTAAATTCTCTGGATTTGAAGTAAAATAAAAGCTCCCCTGTTTGATAGCAATTATTCCAATTTGACATTTATTCAAGTCAACAACAGAATTATCTTAAATCCTTCACCAATTTAAAACACAGATTTTAAAATATAACCAGACTTACATAGATATATCACCATTTGGGAGTCTTTGAGGATTTTTTTGTCTCATACAATAGGAATCTGACGCCATCCTCAAAGTGAAGCTGGCTTTTGCTTAACAAAAAGGTTGTACTTGATGATCTTAAAGGTCTTTTCCAACATTAACTATTCTGTGATTCTGTGTTCTATGATTAACATAAGCCAAAGCTATTTATATGAGCTAATTATGAAGTCTGACCTTCAGGCTTCTACTTGGCTGTAGTGTTCACTATACAATACAGTACTTTGTACTGTCTGTACATAGGAGAGAAGCAGAAGACACATGCAGCTTTCTTGTTAATGTGTAATTAGCCAGGAGCACCAGGAGAGGCCGGAAATTTTACTGGAGCTAAACAGAGCTGAGGGAAAGGGCCTGATTCTTTTAGACAATCTCACTGAGCTTGGAAAATATTGCTGTACATTTATTGCAAAACTAAGAATAGAACATCCAGTAGTTCTGGTACAACAAACTGATCAACATGGACATCAATAATGCAAAATCCTCTCGGGGTGCATGGAGTTTTGGGTGGCAGAAGATTTGGGGAGGAAGACTCTGTCTGTACAACATGCACCCACAATTATGGTTTGAGATTAAGGATGTCTTGCCTTCTAATATTCCCCTCCCAGCAAATCTGAAATGTATACAATAGCTGACATGCCCTGCAGCAAAGTAAAGCTAAATCAGTGGCTAAAGCAGAGCAAAACATTACAATATTGTTTAGTGTATTTCAGTACGAGCTGCTTTGTTTTGTTTTTTGGGTTATTTTGGTGACATAACTTATTATAAAATAAAATAGTTGAGCACAATACTAAAGAACCACAGAGGAGAAAGAAAAGAAAACCATAAACACACTGCAAAACCAAAAATCTCCATCAGTAAGATGGAGATTCACTTTTCACTAAGAAGAACTTGATCAAAACTATCCTTTCAGCTCCTGTACCTGCCCATTCCCCATCCTGCTGGCTGATATTGCTTCCAGCAGTTCATTAGCATAACATGGAGTTAATCAATGCTGCTTCAGAAGGAAAATGCCACCTAATGAATCCCCAGTGCCCCTTTTCTGTGCACCAGGTGCTTTTGCTGCAGGTGTAGCAGCCTGGAACAGATCAAGACTACCTGTTTAATTTGTGGAGTCCGACATGCCCCAAGCTGTGCGGCGTTAGGAGTGATGAATTCAGGAGCAGTAATGAACCATGTACTCTCCTTCTTTGAAGACATTCTGGTGCCAGGTTAGGCTCTAGGACTGGTGATATGTGAATGGCACTCCAAGTAGCTCTACTTTCAAATTTGTTACTACAGAAAACGAATAAACTTGAAAATCTACTTCTGGATGAGCTGAGATGATTATCCTTGTGTCTCCTTGTTTATGGTTATGGTATGGACATTCCCATTACTGGCAGATTTATTTCTGAACCAGTATTACAGCCTGACACTTTATGGAGCAAGGCTTACAAGCATATCTCAGTTAAAGCACAGCAGATTTGCAGAAAAAATCAGTTTAAATTAAAGCAGGAAAAAAAAAAAAAAAGAGAAACAGAAAATCACCTTGTAAGATTCCTAAAGAACTTCATCTATTTTTCTGTATTTTTCCTGATTTTAATGTCAAGATTTCTCTAAACTTATCAGCCATCCTCAAATGCAGGGACTTATCCCCTGGTGGAACAATACAAAGAGCATATGGTTTGTTATGTGCAGTGCTGGGCACACCTGGAGGGTGGTGAAGGCTGACTACACACCAACAAAGGCACACGCCTTGCATCCTCAGAGGACCTGACCAAATTCTTCACTGAGGCAAAGCAAATGAGCAGCAGGGAAGTCTGCAGCAAATTGATGTCGCTCATTAGAGTGCTCTTAAAAAAAAATAATTTTTAAAGTCAGGGTAGCAAGAACCTTGTTCTAGCTTGCTACTTCCAAATGATGTCTATATTTAAAAGGTTTAGTTTGTGGCTTTGAAAGCTTAAAACATAAGCTCTTAAAATAAAAGTGTTAAGGTCAGAAACAGCTGTTTTTCACAAGAGCAGCACTGCTTCACTGAAACTTTGGAAGAGCAGAGTGAGAAGCCATATTTTAGCAATTTTTAAACAGCAATTCTTGTCTATTTTTACTGTCACTCAAATGTAGCACCTCTAGTAAATTGGGAGGAAGAACAACATCTCTATACCAGTATGGTTACAACTAATACACAACAGTATTATAACATTGTATTATTGCTTATCTCAAGCACTTTAAGGAACAAATCCAGTATTAAACTTGTTTTATTGTGATCATTGTTTCCTCAACATAAATATGCACTGCTTAAAATTCAAGGTAACATTTCAATTCCCTATTTGGGAGGATTTAGAAATCTATTTTAAATGTCATTGAGACAGTCACACTGTTTTGTAGGTTCTCAGTATTTTGTTCCTTTTAGACTTTCTCATTTTCTATTCCTTCTGTAGAAGGCTACATACTGATTTGTTTCTTTCACCTTATTGTGGAGCCTTCTCGCTTCCCTTCTGGGATCCCTCTCAATAGAGAAACCAGCATGATTTCGGAATTTCTGCTGAATTTTCTTCCACTCTCATTTTCTATTTAACATAACAAGGCATAACTTTGGAAGAAAACAAGTAACTGAGCCCCAGATGAAGAGTTAGTACTGCAATAGTTCATGAAACAATTACATCTATTGCTATAAATGCAATATATTTTCATGCTTGAGAGAGGAATTTTTCTCTGAAGTAAATGTTATTATGATTTAAATTAAATTAAAAAAAACCAATAAAACCAAATCTGTATAATAGTTAGCAAATGTGTAATAAAACTTCATCATAGAGCTCTAGATAACTCACATTCTTGTGAATGACAGGTGGTTACACGACGTTTAAAAAAAAAACAAAGTAGATAAAATCTTTGCACAAAGATAGATGACATCAGGAAAAAGCTGATTTTAGGTATATCCTAGAGAAATTTTACTTAAACAAGGAGAGCTGAATGATATATCCCTCAAAAACATCCACAGTACATCATGAGAAGGAACTAGTAGAACCATTTGAAGAAAATAAAGATTTCTTCTGTCTGTCTCATGAGAGTAAAAGAAAACTTGTTTAGAAAACAGCTACGTGACTTATTAAGGAAAAGTTAAGGTCAAAAAATTTCAAATCCCTGGACCTGAATCTCTTGGCATCCAGCCAATGTTTCAGACAACAGAAAGGAAGCTCCTGTTCTGTTATTACTTTTGTGGTAAACAGAATATTCCAGATAACTAGAAAACTTGGCAGCCTGACATAAACCACAGATAAATCCAACACGGGAGGAATAAAGATATAAAAAAATTCACACACTTTTATTGAGGGATATTATAATTAATGCCAATCAGCATGAATAAGTGGAATGTAGGTGTTAGGAAAGGAAAACGGGGTAATTTTTTGGTGAGTTTACAGGATTTGTTGGTTGTTTTTTTTTTTTGTTTGTTTATGGAATATTGATGCAATGCTGTCAGATTCTCAGACATTTACTTGTCACTTCATATCTTCAGTCATACACCAGAATATTGGAATTCTATTTCACAAGTTAGGTAGATTAAATACAGGTAAACACTGAGGTTTAATACATAACTAACAGAGAATGGATAACCCATGGATTTGTACAGCCCTTCTCTAAATATTTTTTGCAAATAACTTGGGGCTGGGGCATGTCTAAGCCAAAACTTTTCTCAAATGATATAAAGACTGAGAGGAATCTGCAAAGTTATATTGTAATAACTGAAAAATTTTAACATTCATACCCTGATAAATCTCCTTAAAAAAGCCCAATTGTAGTCCTCCTGTTATCTTTGTATCAGTTACAAGTGAAAAAAAAACCCATACCCAATATTACTGATTTTACTTTCAACTCTCCAAGCTAAAGAGTTCTTGTGTATTTGATCATATCTCATGTGACCCTTCTCTTCAACTTCAACTTTTTATTTTATAAAGTGTTTACACAAAACCAGAAGTTAGAGATACCTGAAAAGTTTGCAACAACAATTTTCTTGAAAAAAAAACCAAACAAAAAACCCCCAAAAAACAAACAAACAAACAAAAAAAAACCACCCAAAAAAACAAAAACGAAACCATAATGGTGGTTTTAATGAAGATTTTAAGAAGTGGAATTAAAGAGGTTTTTTCTAAATGTGTGAGTATATTAATGTGCGAGTTCTTGGAAGATGTCAATTAGGCATGCACAGAACACCTCTGGTCTTTCTTCCATTGGTGGCCACATGAAAACCTCAAAGATTAAGTTCTTACAAAGTAATTAAGAGGAGAAAAACCCCAAACTTATTCTGAAGGAAGTGGAAAGGGAAAAGAAGAGGATTATTCAAGATTCAGAGCTCACATCAGCTCCTCATGCTTGTGAGGTGGTTCCTGGGGAGATTGAGCTGTGCAAGGTGGGAGCAGGAGACAAAAAGGGCAGATACTGAAACAGGAGAATTCAAACATGAGAAGATGATTTCCCTCCAAGCAGGACAGGTGGGCAATGGCCCAGGCTGCCCAGAGAGGCTGTGTAATCTCAGTGCTCAGAGCTTTAAATCTCAGCCAGAAAAGGTCCTGAACAACCTTGTCTGACTTTTTAGTTCTCCTCACTATGAGCAAGAATTTGCTCTCAAGGTCTCAAACTTCAAGATCTCTCAGGTTCAAACCTGAGCTGTTCTCTGGTGCAACAAATACATGACAAGAAACTTAGAAACAAACATAGCAAACAAAACTTAGATACTCTCTTTATGAGTATTCTGTGAAAAGAGAGACCACGATCAGAGAGAATGTGCACTTACATTTGGACAATGTTGAAAATCACCAAGTTAGCAAACAGAATGTTTTGCTTGCATAACCTAGCAGCCTTAAAATTGCCATAGTTCAGTGATAATCAAGAAATTGATTTTTAGTTCTGTGGGAACAGACGAACGCTGAGAACAGTCTGTTTCAAAAAGCAGAACACCAAAAGAGCCCTTCCCCCGACACTCCCTGTGAAGTGAATTTTAAGGAAGAGAGAGAATAGCAGACGATCAAAAAACGGGTTTTTTGAAACATAAACTTTTCATTTTGACATGCATGCATATTTAATATAATACAGAAATCTGCCTGTGATGCTTATTTTTAAAATGTCATTGAAGCTGACGTGAGGCTTATTTTGTCCTCTTTTCCACAGAGAGATTCTCGCCAGGATGAAAATTTGGCACTGCACAAATGCGGACCGTGCCTCAGAGAGCTGTGCGAGCCCTGCAGCAGCTGCAGCGGGAGGCAGGCACTCAAAGGTGGGCGCCCCGTGCAAGCAAGTGGAGCAGAAAACAGCAAACATCCAGCAGAAACAGCACAACTGTAACTAAAACACACAATTCCCTTTTCCCTCGTGTTGCAGGGAGGCAAACATGAGTGTGAATAGTGGATGGGCAGGCTGTGTGATCCCTGGTGTCACAGATACAGGCTATAACACTCACTCAGCACACTGGTGCTGCTCTGCTCCTGGGTGTGACAGCAGGGACAAACCAAGGGGCTGCACTGGGGACGTGTCACTGCTCCTTACACGGCCATCTCTGAGTGCAACTTGCACGTTCCACCAGGAGGACAAAAGTGTCATGTATTGATCTGGCACAGGCTCTTCTGGAACTGAGAAGGTTAGGCACTGTTGTATTCCCAGATTTTTTAGTAGCATTTAATTCCCCTTGTTTTCTAAGGCCCACCTGTGTTCTTCTATAAACTTTTAAATTTTATCCCTAACCCCATTTACGTTCAAATGAAATTTAGTGCCGGTGAATTCCCAAAGTGTTCTGGTAATTCATTTATAAAAGACAATTTCTATAGAATTTTTCTCTACCTTCACCTTCTATTACCATCTTTCCTTCCTACGTTACCTACATATATGTCAAAAACAGATTCTCCTAAGGAAAATAAAATCAGGATAAAGACAGATTACTTGTTATCAAAGTTATGTAGAGGAAAACAAGTTATTTAGTATTTATCACCAAGAAAAAGAACCTGTTTATCACCAACCCAAATTACCTGTGCCCTGAGAATCTAACAGTAGAACAAATGGAGAACCTGCATAAGAAACCCTGGAATCCCAGTGCTGGTAGATTGAAGGAATTAAAATAAAACTCAAAATAATGAATGTCTGATGTAGAGAGCAACAAATAGGAGGAAAAGAGCTGCAGAATTATGTCCCATGTGACTCCAAGACCCAAACAGAGACTGTTATCAATGTCATTGTCATACAGCTCCAATCAGGTGTCGTTTTAGCTTTTGAATACCTAAATGATACCAAATAGAAGAAATAACTGTTTACAAGAGTGACTAGTTTTCAGATCACTGGCAGACATTTCTGAATTTGTATTATTCTCTAATTCCTTGCTCTCAACCAAAGTAAGTTCTCATTTAAATAAAAATAAAAGGAATATATATCACACTCCCCAAAAAAAACCCACAAACCAAAATGGTGGGGAGACATGACACACATGAGAGTCTGATAAAAATTAAAGCTTCTTTAAAAGACAGGTTTGGATGTCCTAGATATAAATTTCATCTTATAATCATCTAAGCCTGGAATAAAATACTTTTGCAATTTTTTGGTCAACATTTTTGGCACTTGCAATAAGAAAAGCGAAAGCAGATGACCCAGAAGTCAACAATGGTCTGCTTCCTCCTTCAAACTCATCATTACTTTATCACTTAAGATCACATTGCTTTTAGGTCCTTAATTTTTATCACTAACATTAAAAGAAGCAGAAGTTCAAACATCAACTTTGAAAGTTTCATTCTTAGTTGGAGGAAACCTGGGATATGAAGTTTAATGCTAAAGTTTCAACTGTAAGGAGATTTCAATGATAAGAATAATGTTTCATTGCTAATGGACAAAAACTCTGTAAGATGGTTGGACAGCTTCTTTGGGTTTTGGTCATTTTTTTGAGGGGGAGGAAATGTTTAGGGGTTTTTTGTTGTTTGTTTTTTCATTGTTGTTAAGCCTAAAAGTAGAAGTTACTCATCAAGAAGCCTTATTCAAGGAGAACACTTCAGCCACAAGTGAAATTAATTATGCAGCGGTGCTGGTAGAGCAAGGCTCCATTTAAAGCAATTATAACTCCAATTAGAAATCAAAGAGAATTCATGTCAGGATTTTATTCGTATCAGGTAACTTTTGTAAAGGTCTTTAGATCCCATGTTAAGTTTTAATTTGTAGGGCAGAATTTAAGCCCATTTGTACAATATTCATATGTTAAAAACGCCATAAACAATAACCAAAATCCGTACACCTATACAAATGAATCACAAAGGGAAACCTATTCCTATTTTTGTTCTCAACCCTTCTGATTACTCCCCACCTCCTGCAGTACTCAGGATAAAATGCTTAGAGAGAAGACCTGTGAGACTCTTAAATCACTCCATCCTCGGGAAGATTCACCAAATCTATTTAGTCAGTCAAGGTGATTATTACAATCCTCCCGTGCCCTCCTGGTGCACCTACTGCAACAAAAGGGGTTTTGCAGCTCTGCAGATACAGAAGCCTTAAATAGGATTACTTATTTCTGCCAAGCTTACCCTTCTTCCAATTAATCTTCTCCCACATTTTTTCCCCACTCTGACATTTTTCTACCTGGAACCACCTGTTTCATCACTTTAGTAGCCAGCAGTTTTTAATATCTTGAAAATAATATTACTTTCACGTACAGATCAACAGTCAAATTCAACCAGCACATTTATTTACTTTGAAGAACTGCCAGATACTGCTTAAGCTCACCTTATAACCTGAATTTTTTGCCAGAGAGAAAGCAGGGAACACAGGTAATGGATGTGCCTTTAGTTGGTAAGATTAGTTATTTATAAAACCACAAAAAGTGCTTTTAAATTACCTCCTTTTGGTACCTAGGATAGAAAGAACCGTGAGCTAAAATATAATTCCTCTGCCATAGTGTTAATAGAGATAACTGTTAACTGATTTTTGGTTGTGTGCCTGAATTTCTTCAGTTCTGCTCAAAGGTATCAAGGGATATTTGCTGCTGCACATTGGATAAAGTTGATTACTTAGTAATGTTTTTTTAATTATGCTTTGTTCTTTCCTTATGTTATTTTTCCACAAATAACTATTGGACATTCTGTCTCTGAAGTCCTGTTTTAACCTAGATTAGTCCTCAGTTCAAATCAAAATGTGTTTGTAGCACTATAGCCAGAACAAGCAATTCTGGTTTAATATTGTCCATCCCCATACATCTAACAGCATGATAATGTAAATGTAACAGCTTACTAAGTGTGGCTACAATTAAATAAAACCTTTCCTACCCTATTTTTAAGCAGTTTTTAATTCTACCAAACAAGCTATTTAATCTGTTTTGGTGGATGTGTTAGAATTTTCTTTACTGGAGAAGTTCAACTAAAATAAGCTCCTCTATCCAAGAGTGAGTGACAATATCAAAGCAATATCTTCTGTATTTTGAAGGTAAAATATGTAAGTCTATTGCCTCCTGTATACTTCAGAATTTTCAACTTGGTACAGTAACTGATTTAAAATAGAAACCTAATTTTTGCTAGGGTTGGAAAAGAAGTTGGCATTGTTACTGAATAGATGTGCATTTACAATTATTTTTACTGTTCACATAGCTTTTATTGAATTTTAACCTGTGATTAATTTATATTGGGTGACCTGTTTTTTCTGACAGAATTTCACTTAAACATCTTCAAATGAAGAAGCTCCACTGACAAGATCCAGTCCATGTAAAAGAAATCTAATAGACGGTACAAAATTGCAAGTGGAGCTACAGGCACCACAAAGTTTGGAAAGTGAAAGGAAAAAAGGAACTCTAATCTGCTGTAGAGATGAAGTATGTTAGAACCTCAGTATTTCAGCACATACTTCAAAGGCTACTGTCTCAGAGTAATACAGAGCTGTTTTCCTCATACTGTAAAAGTACAGAATTAATTTATTTTGAAACTTTGATGTCTTAAGCTGAGAAACCAGACATTTCTACTTTATTATTTTTTTAAAAATCTCTCATTGATACTTAAAACCATACTCACCAACTGATGCAAAAATTCACCACTGTTTTAGATAACATGCCATCTTCCTTGTCTTTAATCTGCTGCCTGTATCCTTCACAGACTCTTCCTTCTCTAATACAATGTGTTTATTCCCTCCTCAGGAACAAATGTATTGGAGTGTAGCAGCAGGCTGTGGAAACATTCAGCTTCCACAACCAACTACATCTCTTTTAAAATAGAGATGCATTTGGTTTTGTTTATTTTTTTAAGAAACAGAGTTATAGACTACTTGTATTTATTGTGAGAATGATTCTTATATTGACAGAGGGAAGAAAAGCTGTAATGTCACATAGACAGCATAACTTCAATATTGTATTCAATGATTCTTTTCACATAATAAAAAAATGATTGTATTACAGCTTTTCCACATATTTTATGTATTTAGTAAGCAAACAGCCAACAGAAAAATTTACTGCTGTATATGGTACAAAATAGTGATAGAATAATGCCTTAAACTTTTGGGTTTGTCTTTTTGAGGTTTTTTTTGTTGTTTTTCCAGATTTTAAAACATAGAATTGGACAATTATCTTGCATTTCTGTAAACATGAACATGGCCCAAGGAGTGGGAAGCCAAGGAACACAGTGACAGACAAATGGACTGACCCATGCTGAGAAAGGAAATAAGTGACAATCTGCTGAGAAAACAAAAAATCCCACCAAAACCAAACCCACAAAAAAACCCCACAAACTCCCCAAAAGCCTGTGCCATTCCAAGGTACACCAGGGTTCCAAGTGACTTGTCATTGGGAATATGTGCTCTGCTCAGTCTTAAATATCGCATTTACTTTTTTTCCTCTCTTTGAACTTCATTAAGATTCCCCATGTATTATTTCCCACGTTTTTGAAGTCAGGTTTATCAATTGCTCCAGAATCCTACATATTCTGCTAGAAAGCTACAAGATCAATGCAAGCTTAAGTTCCTTCCACACATTTTATTTTGGCAAGATTAAAAAGAAAAAAAAAACCACTTTCACTACCTCTACTAAGGATTGTCAGAAAAGAGGGTAGGTGATGTGCCACAATCTATGGCTCTCATGCTTTAAACTGGTTTAATACAGTTGCTCTGAAACTGCACAGTTTTGATGCTTCAACTTGTTCAGTCTGCTTTTTGAGCAGCCTAGCACCTTCTGGACATGATAAAAGATATATTCTTGGTCAAACAGCTATTTAAATAGTCTGCAAAATACATCCATTCTTGTATAAAGCAGAACAGTTGACAGTTCTGACAGAAGAAAGAGGCATTATAAAGAAGACAGGAGTGAATTGGGTCCCTTAACTTCTCAGAAAGTGTAGCTACATGTTGAATTGTTATGCACAAGCATTGCCCTTTTCTATCAGATGTGCTAGAAAACAAGATTTTTGTAAGGCAGGAGGGGTCAAATTAAATATATATTTTATTTTCTTTCCTTGCAAAAATACTTTGGATCTGTTTGAGGAATGGCTTGACTGTTTTTGTTGTTGTTTTTTGTTGATTTGTGTTCGGGATTTTTTTTCTGTTCATCAACTCAATCAAGAAAACAAGTTACTTTCAAAGTATAAAAGTATCCCAGATCAACTGCATAAATAAAAAATAAAAAAAAAAATTTTAAAAAATCAAGGTTAGAAGGTTAGAAATTTTAAATTAAAATAAGCCCTTAAATCAATACATACTCTGTGACCACACTTTTGTTCTACAACTTCTCAACTGCATCAGGTTATTCTGAATTATTTACAAATTTTGGAAAATATGAGACTGCTCTTAAGGGTGTAAGATTTAACAAGGAAATATTTATTAAAAACTGATCTATTAGAAATAGATCTCAGATTCTCCTGGTTATGCCACTTGACAATTTAGATAATGAAAAGCCTAACCAGGAGGATTTGATATTTCCAGGAGAACCACATCCAGCCATTTCAGATAAGAAAATAAAAGCATGGAAAGCACACAACAATTTAATTCAGTTTGAAGTTAAATCACCCTTGCAGAGATCACCTACTTTACAGATACATAGAAAGATGCCAAAACATCGTGGAAAAGATACTATGCTTTTAAATCCTGGGTTTTCTATATATTTTTGTCACCTAATCTGAGATAAGTGATGTTTGCCAACAGTCACTGGCAATCAGCAAGATGCTGCTTTTACTGAGTTATTTCAGGCTTTCAAGGATGCAGCAGCAGATATGGAGAGCTAGGAAATTTTCTTGATCCACAGGAATGGAAGTGTGTATGCACTGACAGACAGATGTGGTTTGTTTTCCTTTTTCACTAGCAGGTTTGTGGAGTGAAACAGCTGGTGCTTGCACTCCCAGGGAAGAGGCTGCAAGGGAGGTTTATTTCCAAGTGCCTCTTGCCAGGTGTTATTGCCAGGACAGCCAGCAGCAGCTGGAGCTGCTCTCTGTGCACGCCTGGAGCTCATCACCTGCTGCACCGAAATGGGAAAGGATAGCACGGGACAGCAAGGGGGGATCTGCCTTAAAAAGTGCATTTCTGACCTCTGCAAGCAGGCACGTGAGAGACAGAGGTGGGAAAGGTTTGGATGAGTTAAAAGACTCACCCTAAGCCTGGGAGGGCTCTGCTGAAATGAGCTAGTTGCGCATCCAAGGAAAATGTAAGCAGAGAAGGTACTTCATGTCAAAGCCACTCAGGCTCCAGAATTCCTTCCTGCAGATGCCATGAGTTCTATAGATTTATATGCATTCAAGGAGAGACTGAACACCTTAGTGATAAATCCAACGTATTTCTAAATACAGAGAAATGAAGGTCAAAAAGTACTCTGTGAACTGGAAACTGTGACCGTGTTCACAGGGGTCCAAGGATGAGGGAAGAGACAAGGATCTGACTCCATGTTTCAGAAGCCTTGATTCAGTATTTAACGACATATACTACATTAAAACTATACTAAAGAATAGAAGAAAGGATTTCATCAGAAGGCTAGCTAAGAATAGAAAAAGAAGGAATAATAACAAAAGCTTCTGTCTGGGACAGAGTCCAAGCCAACTGACTGTGATTGGCCATTAATTCCAAACACCCAACATGGGCCAATCCCAGATGCACCTGTTGCATTCCACAGCAGCAGATAATCAATGTTTACATTTTGTTCCTGAAGCTGCTCAGCTTGTCAGGAGGAAAAATCCTAAGGAAAGGATTTTTCATAAAAGATGTCTGTGAACTGGAAACAGCAGGGCTGGAGAAACAGAACAGATCACTCCTTGGCTAGACCTGGAAGGGCCAACTCCTTATCTCTGTTGTCATTTAGATTCATTTAAGAATCTATGTCATTGTAGATTCTTTCCAGTGAAAAAGGAAATATCAAGTTAAAAATATAGAAACTACAGGAAAAAAAAAATCTTGCTACAACTATACCAAAAGTCTACTGTGCAGCCAGAGCGAACCAATGCTTTCAGACATGAACAGGCTTAACAGGTACTTCTGAAAAAAAATGTGTGAAGACTACAACAGAAAATACCAGAAGTGGATGAGTCTGCTGCTTTTCCCAAAGCAAACAGGACACTCGATTTAATTTGAATGAAAAGAAGCAGATATCTATGTTTGCTTCAATAAGAACAAACACTAAGTCTAATTCATTTCTTACTCTGGCAAAGCTGTTTGACTTTCTTTTCTTTAGTGTGACTGCCCAGAAGAGCTGGGAACAGGTAACTCATCTCAATTTACTCTGGCAGCCAGCAAGAAACCAGTTCAGATGTTAAGGACTTATAGCTGTGAAGGCTTACACATATTAAAGACAAGATTTTTAATAAGGCAAACTGATATGAGAAAAAGAAAAGGTGAGCTTTCAAATGTGGAAGCTTTTCAGTGGGTTGAAAGAAACCTCTTTACACGAAAAAAAGTCCAGTGCAGAGAAATGCTGATTTGCATAAGTCAGGCATGTTAGTCCAGTAAATAGTACAGAGATTTGGCTTCTTTTCCCCTCTCAAAACATTTATGTTGGTCTAACAGTGGCACATAAAACAGACTCTCTTCCTCTAGAGTTTTAATTGGATGAAAGTGAGTCGTTTTAAATTAAACTTGTCAAATAGTGGATAAGAAAATCAGTTATGCTAGTTATGGTTAGATGTAGGGAGGTGGCAGCTTTATGTTAGATATGAAAGGCTAGATTGAAAATTCTGTAGATACTTAATAACTAAATAGCACCCCCTGAGCACTACATAATAAAAATAAAATTAAAAGGGACACTGAGTTCAGACAGACTCATTGCAAACATCAGACTTCACTCTGACATACCAAATTCAGGACAGCAAGTCATTAGTGCTGCAAGTCACTGCAAGTGATTGTCAAGTTTTAAAATAGCACTAGCTGCTTAAAATTTCACTTGGCCTACAAGTTATTCTTCCATATTTCAGGTAGCATTTTTTCCTGCTACTTTCTGGTTAAGATGCTGAGAAAAGTAACTCACAATAATTAGAAAAGTGATTTTCTATGTGATAATGTTAAAAAAATAAAAAAGGAACATGGTAAAACAATTACCTAGAAGCTGCTCAAAGTGATCTACAGTAAGAAAGACTTGACTTGTTTACAACAGAACTAAAAAATAGCAAGCTTTAAGAAGGGAGGAGCAAGGTTCTGTCACAGAACACACTGAGAAGGATGTACAGAGAATGTGACAGATAAATCCTTTCTTTACAATATAGTGTTATTCACTTTTGCTACAAGAAGCTTAAAAGATCTCTTTCATTTAAAAGAAATACACATAAGGCTAATCTTTACTTGTGTGTCCATAAAAACAACACAAGAAATATAATTAAACTGCTTTTCTCAAACATGATTACAGTGATAATTTCACCCATACATGAAGCTCAATCTCTGTAATCCACTAGAATTCCTTAGTCACACCTTTTCATGGACATCCTATGTATTTCATCCAGGAGTTTGTTTAAATTCATTCATTCCATATGGACCAACATACTTCTGTCATTTTAATTACAATGCCACTTCGAAGTATTTTTTTCTAGATTTTTTCAGCATGTAATTTGGAGTGCAAACTAATGGCAGAAATTGTCTTTTACCTCATGTTGTTTGAGTAACTCTCCATGGGCCCTATTTTTTATTGGAAAAAATTATGTTTCCCTGAATTTTAAGACATGAATATACATTCAGTTTAGGTGTTTACACAGACTCCTGACATTAATGTTCCTACATCTAACTGAAGGTGAAAAACAGCTGCATAAATAATTGCAGGTGCAAAAAGAAGTCATGTTTAAGCACAGGTGTTAAAAAGAACTGTAAAACACTGACAATAAAGAGCCAAGAAAGATTAAACACGTGTTTAGAAGCACCATCAAAATTCAAATCAAATCTTTTCTTTGAAGTCTCGATTTTACTTTAAGGTAATTGCAGCAAGGTTAAATCAGATTAATTCAAGCTTATCGTACCTTATACAAAAAAATCAATGTATTGTCTCTGTTCCTTGATAAACACTTAACAACAAGCACTTATTTATTCCCTATTCATAAAGGTTAAATATGCTCGTAAATGTTGAGAGAAACACAAAGCATTAAAGGTGGAATTTTCAAAACATGTGGAATATAGCCGTAGAAACCTGCTGAATTTTTTTTAATTTATTTTTTGTTTGGAATGAATACTCCCCTAAAACTTCAAAGGTCTCAGACAAGGTCGAATCAGGCAGTAATGAACACAAGATCTTGCAACCAAAGCTAAAAACACAGAAAATTCAGCCTTTGAACTTACATTCTGA
This sequence comes from Zonotrichia leucophrys gambelii, assembly GCF_028769735.1. Classification (NCBI taxonomy): domain Eukaryota; kingdom Metazoa; phylum Chordata; class Aves; order Passeriformes; family Passerellidae; genus Zonotrichia; species Zonotrichia leucophrys. The sequence continues at coordinate 109,540,041 of NC_088169.1, forward strand.
AGTACTTTTAAAAATCGTATCTTCGGTGTGTATTGAAAAATAAAATATTGAATTAAAAAAATTAAACATAAAAATATAATTATATATAATTTAAATATTAAAATTATACTATTTGATTAAAAATTAAATATTTAAATTTTTATTCCACAAACTACCATACACAGGTCTTGGCATAACACTCCCCTTTCTGTATCTTTCTAGGTCTTCAGTGAAAAATATACCAGGATTTCTAGTCACTGAAAAAAAGCTGTCATTTAGCCTGCACTGTCTTTTCAAATATTCGCTACAAGCCTGTAAACCACAGGAAATAATTTTAATAACACCATGAGAGAAATGCATGCAGGACTTGAGCAGCTGTGCCTTGCACAGCACTGAGAGCCTCGCTGTGGAATTGTTGAAAATGCATCCTGACAGAGAAAAAAGAGGCAAATAGGATTTTGTTGAGGGACTTCATTGATCTGTACACGTGTTTGTAAATCTATATAATGCCTTTTGGGAAGGACAATATGTGACCATTTTCATGGGGTCTCAGGTTGAGGGAAGAGACAAGGATTTGATGCTGCTTCAGAAGGTTTGATTTGTTACTTTATGATATATATTACATTAAAATTATACTAAAAGAACAGAAGAAAGGACCTCATCAGAAGGGTAGCTAAGGATAGAATAAGAAAGAATGATAACAAAGGCTTGTGTCTCAGACTCTGTCCGAGTCAGCTGGACTGTGATTGGCCATTAATTAGGAACAACCAACATGGGCCAATCAAAGATCCACCTGCTGCATTTTACAGCAGCAGATAATCAATGTTTAAATTCTGTTTGTGGAGTCTCTCAGCTTCTCAAGAGGAAAAACCTTAAAGAAAAGACTTTTCATAAAAGATGTCTGCAACAGCAGTAGAACTGTTGGGGCATTTGTTAAATTTCCCAAGCAGCAAAAGCCTGATCCAAGCAACAGGCACACCCCCAAACTCAAACCTCAATGGAAAAACAGCTGTGACTAAACTCCTCACAAAGGAAACTGGGATGCACCCACAGCTCATGGGACAGAGGGAGCTGTGGGGAGGGAGATTTAATGACTGGAGCCACGGAGACTGAATCCAGGAACTGTGAACAGGCACAATTATGCACCTGAGATTTCCTCCAGTTCCTCTCAGAATAAAAAGTAAAAAGGGAACCAAAGCGTTGCTCTTAGGGCAGCAAGGTGCTTATTAAGCTTGCAAGATGACCACATCCAATACAGCTCTCATGGCTGATTCCATCAGGGGAGCACAGTCCTCCGCAGCATTTCCATCTTCTGAAATCCCTGCATCCAGCCCTTCTCCCCTACCTCCGCCCCACAGGGTACCCCCATCAAATCTACATCAAAGCCTCCCGTTTCTATGGTTCTGTAGTCCAGTTCAGCATGGTGGCTCACTTCCATTTCTTTTCACAGAATTCATGGCCTCCTTCTTGCCAGCATGTTAAACTAATTCTTTCCATCCGTTACATGCTGACTGCTTGACTTCTGCTTCTATTGTTCAAATTTGGAATCTTTGGTCTTTTTATTGCCGTTCATCCCATGCTTTATCACCTTATTTTACCTTCCCTACATATGGCTTTATTTCAACTGCTTCACTCATAACATCTCCCTCCTGCCAATAAATCTCATTTTTTCTCAATATCAGACTGACTTTTAACTATTTTTGTAAGTTCTATTTTCCCTCTTCACAGCAGACATGCAAAAATATAAAGACACAAGAATGAACAGGCCGATTTGCATGGATAAAAGCCAAACAGCGTTTTAAATGGTTTCCCATTTTCTTCAATAAGCCCAAACAAAATTCTTGTTAAGACTTTTTTTTAACTTCATCTTCCCCTTCAAATATGGGTTGACCCAAAACCCCTGGCAAATGTATGAGATTTCTTTTTTATTTTAGTTGAGGGCACAGATTTAGGTGACAAAGAGCATGTACCATACCACTATAAATCACATACTGTTAAATAGCATTTGATCCAGGTGAGTGCATGGATCTGTGCATACTCCCACATGCTCATATCTCCTAAGTCTGTGAGTAAAAAAAAATCCCACATTCAGTTTATCCTGAATATTAAAATTATTTTATATTACTTCCAGGCCCATCAAAACCCCAGTACCATCACTGAAATCTAGTCAGAGACTATGATTTTTCTCTCATCATTCTTCACAAATTTGTCAAATAATGAAAGCCACTGTGGTTATTTAACAGATAGTTCAGAAACTCAATTATGTAATTCAGTAATTAAACTCCATTAATTCAAAACTATTTCTTAAATTTTAATAACTTCATCATATAACAAAAATAGAAATGCTAATTTTGAATGCTTTAGAGTTTGATTAATTAGTATACTGCTTTAAATGAAAGCATTAGACAAAAATACAGGGGAAAAAGTATTTGTGTTAACAGCTCCCCATAAATTACTTATAGCATAATTCAACTGCCTTGCCACAGAGAAAGTTAAAAAATAGATTTATAATTATTTTATTTCCCTAGCCATTTCATGAAGGATCACATGAAAAGAGACAAAAATAAATATCAAATTAATGCATAGAACAGTGAATGAGACTTCTGTCGTTAGCTAGTTATAATCATCTCTCAGAATCGTTACACAGCTCTCATTCCCAAACTCATTTGGAAGAACACATGAGAGAAGGTTTGTAACTTGAATTAAAGTAACTCCTGTAAGTTCTTCAGTTGGCTTAATCTATTTTCTTTACTCACCCTGCTTTCAACAAGCCCTTAAATGGGGAGAGATGATTTGGGGGGGTGAAGGTTTTTTTTATTTGTGGGATTTTGAAGAAAAGGGGTGTGTGTTGAGGGTGAAGGACAAGAGGAAGAGTGTGGGATGCTTGTTAGGGAATATCTCACAGCAGAACTTGGCCCATTATATTTGACAGCTCTGGAGATTTCAATGGAAAGCTATTTGCACAGCATGGTGCAGCGTAAGATTTGATCTGAGAAAAACTGCAAGCTCAACATGATTTTCTGACTACTGAGATAGTTGATTATGGTGTGTAAGCAATAAGTAAAAACATCATAAAAAAAAAAATCTATGCATCCTTGCAGTCCAGTTTGCAAAGAGGCTGTTTGCAGCAGTCTCCATTTGTTTGTTTAAAGATGGAAAAACGATCCAGATATAAAAACTACACAGAAAAGAAAGTGCTCAAGATCACTTTTTCCTTTCAGACCTTCTTCAGTTGTATTTTGTTTTAACTAGTTAAATATGTAAGTGAAATAATTGCTAATCTTGAGGTCTGTGCTTTGAAAGAAATGCTACCACAGAACTTGTTCTGTGAATCTACTCAGCAGCCATTTATTAAGCAAAGTAACTGCAGTTTTTCCAGCTCATTTGCCTTCCTATGACACACTTGCAACATAGAAAACACACAGAAAACAATTCAGGAAAATAAGTTATTCTCAGCAGTCTGTCAATGTAATTTACCTGCTAGAAGGAGGACGAGGCAGTGCCATGCAACTCAGTGTAACACACCAGTAGCTTCCAGAGGAACAGAATCACCCACACAAGTCAATTTTTCAGAAATATTATATCAGATTTGGAGCATTGATGCAAGTGGTATTATGGGTCAGTTTATATCTATTGTCTACCAAAACTGCTCAAGTCCTGAAATATCTCTAAATCACTGCGAAAGAATAGCCCAGAAAAAGGAAGAGTTCGCTGTTTTGCTTGTGATATTCGTTTATCACAATGTCCTTATTATCTAAACAATTGTTTCAAACAAAAAAGAAAAAATGGACAACAGGAAAAATAATTAGCAGCATTAGTGGTGATACTCTAAATATAATTTTATAAAATTCCCTCATAAATGCACTCGAAACTATGAAAACAAACTTTTAATTGGTAAAGGCTATTCTGAATGCAGAAAAAATAAGAAACCTAATTTTTTACTTAGAGAAGGAAAATGCAAGTATATCACTCAGCTTTATCAATATTTTCATTCACTCTATTTCAAAAGTGAGTGGAGTTCTATGAGAATTTACTCTGCAACTATTAAAAAAAGAGTTGGCTAATTTTTTTTCAGGTTTCAGCCCTGGTGTTCAAACTATGCTTTGTCTGAACTAACAAAGTCATCCTTACTTTGCAGTATCTTTGTTTTACATCTTCAGTATAATTACAGAACTTGTGAGTGCCTTAAAATACACTAGTCATAAACCATCCCTCAACTTACAGTTGTTATTGAGATGGTATTGTAATGTTTGCACTTTCAGAATTCAAGTATGATAATTAATATTTTCATTTACATAAAAGCAGAGCAAAGCTTTTAATAGCATCTTAAGTGTGACTTGAATGGCTCACTGAAGGTAAAATGTAAAGCAGAGCTTTATTTTCATTCCTCTCTTACTAAGGCAACCTGTCAAAATGCAATAGTTTAAAAAAAAAAAAAAAAAAGAAAAAAAACAGAAATAAAAAAGGTGAATTAATTCACTCTCCCTCTCTCCTTAATATTTTGCATTTCATGTACTTCCACTCTTCTTTAAAGTATTAAAATCTTGCAGGAGACATGCCTCCCCCTTCCCATTCACCAGGAATGCTGACACAGGAGCGCGACCAGATGCGTTAGTGAGGCTGTTCCTGCTCCAGCGTGCACAAACAATTCGTTCAAAATCAGCTTTGCAGATATCCCCCATCAAAACTCCTCTCCCCGAGAAAACCTTTCCGTTTGAAGCATATCCAAACAGTTGTAATATGATTATTCCACCCTGTGTTTATCTCTGGGTCTCCAGCTGGAGGACCAGGCTCACAGTGGTCACAGCCAACATTAGCTGATCCAGCATCCTCTGTGCCTGCTGCCTTTCCCCCCTCTTCTCAAGGAAAAGCAAAGTCTGCTTAAAATATTTGGGTGCTTTAGACAATAAATGGGCTGATACCAATATTCCCAGACCAGAACTGCCTAGAGGCTACATGTAAAAGTAAAATAATTTTAATTATAAATTAAACCTCCATTTAAACTATTTCAAGAGTGATAAACAGTTCATTATATTTGCTACACAAAAAACTTTTCTATGAGTTTCTCAGGGAACAGGTAGTCCTTATCCAAGAGATCATCTTTGTGACAGCTTAGCAGAGACAGGATTAACAGATTAAATAAACATCTTCAAGTTTTATGAAAGCTGTCAATAACTTGTCTTCCAACCACTATTTAATAAAGCTAAATAAAAAATATAGCAGCTATTATGAGAAGTGAGTTAATTCTAAGGTGTTTTCATTTCTTGTTAAAGCCCAGAAGCTTTAATACAAATTAATACAAGACTGGCTTTGTCTTGAATGCTGTAAAGAGAATTATGAAAGGCAGGAGAGGAGAAGGCTCAGCCTCCACAAGGCAGTGTGTCAGACAAATACAGTGGTTTGGTATTAAACCATCTCTAGAACAACATTTCCTGTGCACTTCCTCAGAGCTAAAGCTTAACTGGCAAGCAAATCAAGAGAACTCATCTCTTGTAGGCTACTTAAGTTGAGGAGAAACACCATTATTCCATTGATAGTTATAACAATACCCCCATTCAGACAGTATGACAAAGACCAAAATAAATGGCTGCAAACTTATGTCATCTCGCCTTTTATATGCTGATATAATCAATTGTTCTAAAACTATTTGTTGGTCTTCACAATTTGCACTCATCAAGAAGTTTTATAAGCCACACAAATAATTCAAAGGACAGAGCATACCTTTATTTTGTTTTTTAAATCTTAACTGGACTCAGAAAAGTGTTGCACCCCTGGGTTCCACAGCAGTAGCAGTTCAGCACCATATTGCTTGTGTACTAATGGAGACCCCAAATTGTCCAGGTTTGCTCTGGGATTTTGTTTGTTTGGGTTTTTTTAGTCCATATAGACTACTGAAACTGAATCATCTTATTTATTACAAGTCCACACAAGTTTACTCTGTGGCAAAACTCCATTAAAAAAAAAACTTTTCAAAGCAGATTATGATCATCAGAAATAGAGATGCACACATTAATCTATATTAGAGGCCAAAATCGTGGAAACTGTTGGACCAAATTCTAGCATTGTCTTTTTTACTGCATAGCTCATTTTCCTTCAATTTGCTGATTTGATTAAAATTGCTAGGCAATATATTTTATTGCAGAACATTCCCTCATACAGACAGCCTGAAAGCAATGTGGTGCCAGATACAGGCATTGACCTCCTTCCCACAAACTTCTCCCCCAGAAAATTCAGCTCTTTGCAAAAGCCAATGCAATCAAAAATTGACATCTGTGCTTCTCACCCCTAGTCCTAGCACAATTAGAAATGCAATTAATTGAAAACTGTTTCCTATAGATGAGCCATGAATAGCAAAAGCTCTTCTCCATCTAGCTCATTTCATATTGAAGATGGACACAGCAGAAATGAGACAAATCATGCAACTTATCAAGTGAACATTACAAAAACATACAGTGGAACTATTTTCCTCTACCTATGGTTGGAAGGAATGATGAAAGATGAGAGAACACCCTGAAAAACTTCTGAACAATCAATTTCAACTCCTTGCAGGATAAGTACCAGTGTTCTTGAAGTTCTATGTTCTACAAGTATTATGCAAAGTATTACAAGCCATCTATACTCTTGTTTTTATTTGTTTCCAACTTCAGAGCTTTATTTGTGCTTCATTTCTGCCATTTAACCTCAGAGCTCCTCAGAAGAAAGAATTTGCATTTCCCTTTTAGGTCTCATGGTTTTGTCCCAACTGGGAGACCCAACAGATGTAGATTTTTTCTTTTTAATGCATTCTCTAATGACTCATTTTTAAAGTGACTGAAACACTATCTCTAATTATAGCCGCAATATGTTCCTCAGCAAATTTCACATCCTGTCTAAGCATCACATTATGTTCTTCCAATAATTATAGCCTTTCTTCCATCCTTTTTTTGCTTTTATTTCAAGCCAGTCAAAACTTAAATTTAGTCTTTATCTTCATTACCTTAAGCTTCTCCCCCATACTAGATGCTCAGGACTACTTGCTGTTTAAGACCACCTTATAAAAATTTCAACATGTTGATTCCTTCCCTGGTGGATGCATGTTGTACTTCAGTCTGAACTTTCAAACTCAAAGTTTAAACTTGATTCTGAAGGCTGTCCTTGCCAGTAAATCAAATCTAATTTACATACATCTCCATGAAAGGATGCATTTTAAAAATAAATAGTATGAACAAATTCATTTCATTCCTTCGTCATAAATATCCTTTTCTTTTATCAAGAGAAAAAAAAGATGTCTGATACAGATCATAATCAATAATTTAAGTTGTCAATAATTTTAGTTGTTATAAGAAATAAGTTGGTTTTAACAGCAGATAACTTCACAGAGTACATTCCTTTTCTCGGTCCCTTGCACACGAATACACAAACCCTTCCCAGTGTTGGAGAGACAGCTGGGAGGCCAACCCCAGCTATTTATTCACAAGTGGAACAAGTCAGGGATGCACCACTGACTTTTAAGACAGAAAGTCCTTCAAGGAATATACTTTTTTTTTTTTTTCCAAGGCCTCTGTAACAAATCCTGTTGACTTTGTCTGCACATAGCAGGCACTGTCCTCCTGGCTGAGGTCTGAATTATACACCTGCCTTTGACACCAGTAAGTGCCAACGGTCTCACACATTTTCAGCTGATTTTTGTCTTAAGTTTAGCAATTCTTGTGGATCCAATAAGGCCACTATTCTCTAGAGCTGGTGGTTTCTTGGGAGTCTCTCACATGATCTCTCAGCACATTACTCCCTTCTCTTTGGCCTTTTTTCACAATGCTTCTTTTTACAGATATGTAGGTATCAATAAAAGATACAGAGGGTACTTTCACATTTTCTTCTTTTGAGGATCTCAAAACTCCGAGTCTACTACATCTTGTTTTGATATATTTCTTCACTGTGATACCAGGGCATCTAAAGACTAATTTAAAATGAAAAGGCATTGAAAAACTGCAAATATTGAAGCAGGCATATTTAGTTTGCAGACAATGTATTGATTTTCTCTGAAACATTATGTTCTTTCCAGTACCCTTCAAAGAACAAGAACTTTAATTTTTCCCCAATTATTTCCTATTACTTTCCCTTTAAGTAAGGGACTAGAATAGATGCAGAAAGCCCCAATTATTATATTATTGGAATATCTCTCACTTCCTAACTGTTGTCATATATTGCAAAGGTTTCATACTGTTGTCTCCTCAGTGCAAGAGTTCCATACCTCCTTGATGTTTCTCCTAGGCAGCTCCTCCAGGCATTGACTCTTCCTCATCCTCACAGCAGCCAACTGACTCCAGTCCCCCTCAACCAACCAATCCACTCTTTTATAACACCTGTGGCCCATTAAATACAGGCCTGATCCCAATCTTTAACAATTAACCCAGCTGCAACTCTTTAGGGAGGAAGATTACTTTCTATACTACCTTTATTTACTTACATTCTATCCCGCTACACCTAACTGCAATGAAAACAGTCAAGAGAAGCAGCTTTTGAGAGAAGCATCTCAGGCATTGGACAAGGTAATATGTAAAGATCTCTTTCAAAGCAAACACAGATCTATGATTCTATGAACTTCATTGACTGCACACTCGGGTGTCCATACTGTACATAGGATTACTAATTACTGCTGGAATTCAGCACTCTGTACCTCAAAGCACCAGTATCAATCTCAGATAGCCTAAGATTCCTCCAGTATTTTGTTTTTTTCAGATGCTTTTTGGGGAAGACAAACATATTCCCTCACTTTTGAGGTCAGTTATACAAATTATAATGCTACTTCTCCAGGGCAAGAACAATAGAGTTGTGAGTAGATTTCAACCTGGACTCAACTAATTCTGACAGAAAATAAACACTTTTTTCTTGTATTAAAAAACCCCCAGCTAGTCTCAGACATACGAACCTGCTCCTGCAATAGGTGACTGAGCTGCTGAATTTAGGTTCCTTGTTATCTATTCTTCCAGGATATTATGTCTGTCTTTGCTTGCCCTTATGATAACATGTCAGATGCAAGGTTTTTGAAGGATGTCATGCTGATTTAGTGCAACCATAATGCATCCTCTTGCTAGACATCCTCTAATGAGAGTTAATTATAATCTGTCCGATAAATACGAAAATTTATTCTTGATCTGTAAAGTCACAAATTAAAAGTAAGAGTGGAATCAGTTGAGAGAGATGCAGTCATCCAGTCCATCAGAGCAAACTTCATAAGGATGGCATGAAAATATTTGTCTGTCAATGCCAACAGGAAAACACTTTCATTGACAAGAGAAACATGGAGCGCCGAGGTCTTGAGACAGCTGCCATCCACCATTAGCAGCAGAAAGGGAGGTAAAAGGGAAAAGGTTTTTGAAAAGACAAGTTAGAATGGCAAAAAAAAACTTTAGTTGGAGAAATTATGGCATGTTGAATGTGCATCACAGATCTTTTGATTGCAGTCACAAAACAGGCCCCATGAAGAATCTGTCTGGGTACATCCGTGTTTATTAAAAGTTGCCATCCCAAAGCTGTGACATCCTGATGTACTTAGAATTAACTCAGGAATCTCTTCCCGCAAATCTGTTTTTTTTATAATTGATTCAAATTCAGGATAAAGCCTGTCTATCTGAATAACAGGGATCCAGGACTCAGATCTCACTCCTACACCAACAGTGCATTCCACCCCACAGTTTGTATCAGGAGAACACATAATGAAGAAAACACCAATTTTCAGTATTAATTTCCAAAGACAACATTCAGAAAAGGCCAGAAGCATTCTGTGGGTTTTATTACATGTAGAATTTAAAGATAATTGTTGCCACTTACAGATGGGATTTAAATGTTAACAGCTGTGCATAGCCAGTTCAGATTGTGTGCATTTTCTCTAAGAACCTATATAATTGTTCACACTTTTTGTTTAGTGTTATTAAAGAAGACTGGATGGCTTGAGTAATGACAATAAATACAAACTGCAGGTCACAAAATCAGATGGTTGTAAAAATGATACATAAATGGGAATTGAGACACATGAGCATCTGTGAGAAATTATTCCGACTTAAATATGCACAATAAAACTGTCTCTGGTTAAGTTCCAGGCTGGCAGGATGAAAAAAGATATTAACAGCCAGGAGACTTGCCACATTTTCAAACCTTTGCAGTCCCTGATGCTGGAAGGGCAAATGGAAACTTTGCAGCAGATACAGGACTAGAATTTTCAGTGGGTCTTTTCACTCTCCTGAGTAGCTGAACATGTCTTTACTGCAGAGCCTGTAACTAGCACAATGTGCAGGGTTAAAGCATCTGTGCATGTATATACACATAGAATATATTTAAAATAAAATCTACAGTTCTTTATAGTCATCCTTAGCACGTGCATAATGAGAGATGCAGTGCTGACAACTTAAAAAGTGCTTTTAAAATCCTTTTTGCCATTCATGCAAATAATTAGGTTTTCTCTTGGATCTATTTTTGAGGCTTTCCCCTTTTCTTTAAAGAATGGATGATTCAGATTCAAAAGAGGGCACAAAATTGTGTTTTTTACTAAAATAGAGATTTACACTACATGCATACCTTGAGTAAGCTTGAAAACACAGATATTGAAGCTAAATAGAAATGATCTTTGACTGGCTGCAAGTTGTTATTTATCTCCCTGATAGAACTGTGACTCAGAGGAAACAAATTCTCACATAAGCAAACCAGGAGGGGAAGAAGTGGCATGATAGAAATGAAGAGATGTGACTGCAATTTCTTACAGCTGCTATGAAGGAGCAACGGACACAAAAAAATACACTTTTACTATAGTAATAAAAACATTGGAATTAAAGTAATAATCCTGTTTAATTAATTACATATGGATCAAACATTCCTAAATCAGACATTCAATGCTTTCATTCCAACTCACCATTTCTTGAAGAATTAAAAGTAGGAGAAGCAAAGCAGCCAGGCAGAGTCATCTGGAAAAGGAAACTTTAGAGCAAGCTATACTACATGAAAAGAAGTACTTCTGTCTAGTCATATATAAAATTCTTTACCATTTTGGATCATTGAATAATGGCCTGTTGAGAGAAGGATTCTCTTTTAGATTTCATTTTGGTTTTTTAAAACTCACAATCCCCAAATTCTTACCAGGTCCATTCAGCAGTCTGGTGCCTTCTCTCTTGAGTTTCCATCCTGTTGTGGCTTGATCCTGTCTGGAGGCCAGGGGTCTCCCAAAGCCACTCTGTCACTCCCCTCAGCTGGCCAGGGGAGAGAAAACCTCACAAAAGGCTCATGGGTTGAGCAAGACAGGGAGAGATCCTTCACCAGTTCCTGTCATGGGCAAAGCAGATTTGAATTGGGGAAATTACTTGAATATATTACACACCAAAATCAAAACAGGGTAATGAGAAACAAAACCAAATCTTAAAACACCTTCCTGCCCACCTTTCCCTTGCTTCCAGGCTCAACTTCACTCCTGGTTTTTGTACCCCCACAGTGGTGCAGGGGGATGAGGAGTGAGAACCGAATCTGTTCATCACACCTTGTCTGTGCTGCTCCTTTCTCATCAGGGGCAGGACTCCTCACACCATCCCCTGCTCCAGTCTGAAATTGAATTGTCTCCATCTCGTGGGAGACAATTCTCCATTAACTTCTCCCACAGCTCCATAGTTCCCCATGGAGTCACAATTCCTGCCAGAAACCTGCTCCAGCAAGGGCTTCTCTCTCCACAAGTCTGCAGGATCCCTGCCAGGAGTCAAGACAAGTCATGCAAAGCACTTTTACTGTACACAGATTTTCAGCGGAGTTAAAGCATGCATTAAATGCCCAGCAACCTTTAACAAATCACAGCCATTAAAATATCCATCAGGAAAGAAAAAGGCCTTGGATGTTTCTTGGCACTTCAAAAATATCAGTAATTAAAGCTATGAAATAAATAGAGCCTGAGGTCAGCAACACTAATATGAAATAGTGGGAAGGAGAATAAGTAAAAAGCTTTAAATAAGGCAAATAAGTTTTTATTACTATTCATCTTTAGCATTCTCTCCATTGTGTATCACATCTCGTCTTCCCTGCAGGGATCTTGTTGTCATTATGAGTGGGGGTTTTTTGCACAAACTAGAGGATGCATAAAAGGGCACAAAAGATACTGTAGTCATAAAAATAGTGTATCTTTTGAAATAAAAATCAAATTATTTTGGAGGTCCTAGGTTATATTCATTTTCTTTCATAAATGTCTATGAAAAAAAACAAAATGTGATATCATAATGACAGACCAGAAGAACTTTCAAGTTCATTATGATAGAAAAAATAACCAGTATAAAAGAATGGCTTTGACTGCTAACTACTACTATGGACCATGATTGCAAGTTAGAAAATTCCTTATTTCATGTACACACCCTAGAAGACATTGGAGGTACTCTGTGCATGGGAGATTTTTTTTCAGAAAGCTAACTTTTTCAATGGGTAATGTATTTAAACATTTTTTTAAAAAAATCTTATTGAATAGGAATAAACTGAAAGAAAAAGGATGATGGAAGACAAAAAATCTGATGTGTCAAAATGGTGCAAGAGCAGGAGCTCAGAAGGAAAACTGCAGTACTCAAGTCTCTTCATACCAGCCAATGGGACAGAATTGCAGAAGACAGTGATGCTATCAAGCACTGATTGTGCCATTAAAAAAGGCTGGAAAATATTGAGAATTAGTCAGAAGGAGCTCAGATTGAGATGGCAATGTTGAAAGAGGAAAGCAAGACACTTAAGAACAGAAGATAAACAGGGCAGAAAATGGAATAACCTATCAAAATGATTACTCAATAATGGCAATTAAACTTTCAATGAGATGAGACTGTGCCACTAAATTAAGAGCAGAGCAGCAGCTAATGAATTCTAAGCTGTGTGCTGTCCAAGTAGCTGAGCTATTTGATACATTTCTCCACAATGACAATTAGAGTTATTGCAGCTTGCATACAATAAAACAAGCTTGCTTTAGCATAACTGAAAAGAAGTCCAAGATCCCAAACTTAAGCATGATCAAGTCACAAACCTTAAATTTCAACACACAGAACTTGCATATCCTGGATGCCCTAAGGGCAGACCTTCAGCTGGTCTGAGGGACACAATGCAGGTTACAGCTACAGAAGATGTTGATTATTGGAGAGAGGTGATCCAGAACGGATCTATTGCTCCAGAGGGGGATTTTCACACAGTGTTTAACAGGAGCAAACAGTCTAATAGCTTTCATAACTGCTTTCATAACTATGAATGCCACCCACTAGAAATCACACTCCACAAGCTTTCCAAGAAGCCAGGGAAAATTCTCAGAATACTTTTCAGTAGTTCTCTCACTGTTGTGCAGCAGACTTAGTCAACCAAAACCTTGTTCCCTGTTTCTGCCCCACCACACTTCTTAAAATCAAAAATCTCTGCATTACAATCCGTGATAATTAGGAAGTCTACATTTTAATCATATCTCCTATAATTTCCTGACTCATTTGAAGATATTTATAATCTTCTGAAAGGTTTTTTGGTAAGAAATAAATCAGAGAACTTAAAAGCAAGACTACACATAGTTGCATCTGAATTACAAAGATTATCTACATATTTGTTTTTGATTGCAAGTACAATTGCAGTTCAGTTTCTCCTCTGCTCAATGACCACGTTACATGAATGGACCAAGACTATTTTTAGGTATTATTATTGTAAGATGACTCATGGAAAGAGGAAAGTTGATTATATTGCAGCTAATGATTGAAAATAACAAAAAAGTGTTATTCTAATTAATATTAATTTTACTTTGAATGTATTGTCTTTATATCTGCATATAAAACAAATTTTCTGCAAGTAAAGGCAAACCCACTTGCATTAATGTGTTTTTTTAGAAATATCATGCAGCACTCTCCAGCAATAATTAGAATTTGCCATTGAAAAGCTCTTGGTAAAAATGTAAAACTACAAATTCAGTAAAGACCATGCTGATGTCCTATTTATACTTGGTTCCCTTGTGTCTTTAATTTTGGAAATGAAACATCAAAAATCTGTCCACCTAATGTGATGCTTAAAAATACTCACTTTTAAGAGGAAAAAAAAGAAAGTTGGTCTCATAAGTCGCATGGCATGGAAAACAAAAAAAGAAATGCTTGAGTTAACACCAGGCTGTGAAAAGTCAAATAGCAATGCTTTAACAATACTGTGAAGAAACTAGTTTGAATCTTTCATGCATTTTGAAGTCTTCTAACCTGGCTTTATAAACCCAAGACTAGCAATGCTGTAATGCACATAAACTGTGATCCTAGAATATATCCTTTATTTTTCCCCTAAAGTTTGTCTAAACACTGTCAAAAAACTTTGTAAAAATTACTATCTTAAACTAGACACTTTAAACCACAATAAGAAATAGGATCATTATTCTCCTCTGATATTTCTCCTTAAATTATTTATACCAAAAGCAAGAAATGACAAGGGCAATCACTGGCAATTTCCTTTCTTTCAGAGAAAACAACAATAAAAAGAACAGCCCTTCAAAATCAACCAACCAACCAAATATGAATCCTCGTACCATTATATAATCAAATTTCCTATCTAGACACATATATCTTAGAATTTGGGAGGGGTTAGACTGTTGATTCATGACAAATCACACAGAAATAACTCACTAAATATTTATTTTGAGTAGTTGTAACTTATGTCATAAGGTCATATCACTTGAACTTGTTATACCACTGTTTAGCCCAGAAACAAGAGGATAATTTAATCTCCAATTCTTATTGTGTAAAGTATTTTTCTGAATGTGTTTGCTATTTATTAAACTCCACAATGAACCCCGACAAATATTAGTAGTTTTCTCATTTTAAAAATGAAGGATGTAGAGTGCAATCTTTTTTTCCTTTATTGATCACACAACACTGTATTGGTCTGATGGAAATCAGAAACTGTTCTTCCTGAGTGGGAGTTAACCCAGCTGACAAAGGTTCAGCTGCATTTTAATATTTTGATATCTGGGAAAAGTAGCCATGCTGGTGAAAATCTCAGTTTTTTGGTTTTTTAAGCAGTCCATTTATACCATTCCATTTTAAACAGTTTTTCCTCTTGTTGAGCTAAACAGGAATTGTCAGTGAAGCTCATCTCCCCTTCAGATGTCCAACTTTCATTCCAGCAGAACTTTTTTCTCTCTGACTGCACTTGAATAGACTGAAGTAGGACAGATTTAATACTCTGCCTCATCAAACTCAAAAACAGCCCCAAAAACCCAGAACAAGATGCCCAGACATCCACCCAACAGCAACTACATTCCCCAATTGCTTTATATCTCCTCTGTGGAATGTGTATTGCAAGATGGAATTTCACTATAGACCTGTAGTTTCTCTGTAGCCCTATCACATTTGTGATCTGCAACTGCAAGGAATAATCACCCTGGACTCCTGTTTTCAGTGGAAATACCTACAGTGCTTTGCAGTTTTCAGTCAGAGCTGTAGAGCAGCAGCCATGATCTTCCTCCTTGTCCCACGGTATTTGCTGTGCTTGCTGTGATAACTCTGCTAGACAATTTGTTATTTTTCTCACAGGAAATCCTCAGGGCAATGCCAGATTACAGTGCCATTAGCCTGACACCAGATTATCAGCTTCCAACCACTTTCCAATTCCTTGTCCTTAACAGACCAATTCTTTCCTGATCCTATCATGTGGCACAAGTAACTTCTGCTTTTCTTTAGGAAAGGTGAGACTGATGAACCTGGCAGACTAAAAAAATTAAAAAAATAAAAGAAGCTGAGGTAGACTCCAGATACTGCTGACCCCTTGGCCTCTCTCTGAAAAGTGAAAAAAGTATGAGTATTACAGTAACTACACTATTCTATCTTGGAACAGAGATATTGAAGTACCTATTTTAAAGTTCTATTCTCATTTAATTTTAATTTCAATCTAGAAATCACATATCCATTTGACCAAAACTTGAACAAGATAAAAACACTACAGCTATGTTAGTAACCATGTCCTGCATTGGAAAAAATCCTTTAGCTACCATGTTGTTTAAATGGATGAAAGAGTGAGCACAATGATATTTCCTCTAGTTCCACTGCTTGACCTGCTTTAATAGATGCTGTTTTAATAGGAAACTTTGTATATGATAGATATCTTTAACAGAAACCTATAAATAAATAGAATTAAATTTTGCTAATAAGGAAAAAATATTAAAAGCTGCAGTTTACCATAAACCTGAGGTTATGAAGTTACAAACTTTTGCACCTTAAAACTCCTTCAAGCAATCAAATATGCAGAGAGGCTTTCAGAATTAGACAGCTGGGTAAAGAATATGGACTTAATCAGACTAAGGTTATTGCAGTACTGCATTGCACACCCACTAAAAAAAGGGAGTTCTCAGAACTTTCTGTGAGCAAACAAAACTTCTGATTTTTGCAGGTGAAGTGCTCCCCACACACTGAGACCAGGCTCCCAAGCTGCAGAACCAACATCCTGAAACAATGGGACATACTCCAGGCTCACCCCATGGGAAGGTACATGCATAGATCTCCATCTACCTCAGTGCTTACTAAATGGGAAAGAACAAAAATCAATAGCAAGAGAAATTGCATTTTCAGCTTTCAAAGTGCTGCAAGTAATGCAGAAGAGAAAACTGTTGAAAGTAAAGCAACCAGCAGTGTCCTTCCCACAGAGAAGTTACTTTTGTTTAGCATTTGCATTGGTGATTTATGTTGATGTGGCTATGGCTCAGAGTAGCGGACTAATCTGGAATACTGATGAAAACTACCCACTAAGAACAAGAGCTAGATGTGTTATCATAATCTCCCTGTCTGCAAGAGACCTAATAGATAATTATGAATATTTGAGTGGGATAAGGATTTTAACAAGTAGTAATGACCTCATGATTCAGTGCTGGAGAAAAGCCATCGATTCCTTTAATTAGTGTTTTTCTCACAACCTGCCTATTAAATTCAGGGAACAATGGGGAAACTCTTATGAAGCTTCTAAGTTCTAGAATTTTCAACCATGACTTTATCACTTTTGATGAATGGAAACATTATTGACAGCTTATATTTCAGGTTTCTGTTTTTCTCTTACAACTTGCTCAGTACTCTTACTTTCAGTATCACTTGAGCAGTTACAGTTTGATGAAAGACTGTTTAAAAAGTATTTAATAGAAGTATTTAAATGCAATACACAAATTTCACAAAGAAATGAAGCAATTCATCACTCTAAGACAGATGTACCCTTCATTTTATGTGGACCTAGAAGATGTGCTTTGTTTTTACTACAGGTTATTTGATTTTCCACTAGCTTTATATGCTGCAACATGTAAGTCTCTGAAAGAAAAAAAACCAAAAACCCACAAAAACAACAACCAAAAATCCTTAAAAAATAACAAAAACCAACAAAAAACCCCAGACACTAAAGCTCCATTTTTCTTTTCTTTTTTTTTTTTTTTCTATTATGATGGTTTAAACACCAGTGAATGTTGTTGAAGGGTACTGGGAAAAAAAAATCCATCAAATGAAAAAACCACATTTGGAGCCAAATTCAATGCCAAGACATTGAAGAGCTTTGTACAGAGAGTGAAATGATTTTAAACAGTGCAAACAATTTTTGGATTATCTCTCACAATGTTGGCCTTCAACATGTTTCCTTTTTTTTTTTTTTTTGTTTGCCACTTAAGTGTGATATTTCTGAGGAAAGGAGTAGTTATTTTCTTTGTCTCTGGCCAGAGACATTAATGGCATTAATGCTTGGGTTCTAAGCCCAAAATGAGCAGTGCTAGGGGTTAAGCTACAGATGAACTTCAGGCAATAACTATCCATCTCTATTCACAATGATATAAAAAAAGAAAACTTGAGTTTTAGGGATCAATTCCTTTCTCTTATAATGTGCATTTACACCCTAATGGTATCTTCATACTGTTTCAGTATTTCTTACATGGGTTCAAACTCCCAGCTCCAAACACGCTTTCATGTATTTCATCTTTCTCATAATTTATCGTTATTTTGATTCTCTAAATATCCAGGAAAAAAATATTCTTGAAACGATGAGCAATGTATTGCCATAATATAATTTAAAAATTATTCCTTTACTAGGGATGCCATCCTCAGATTTTCAGTGCAACCCTTGCTCAGTCCCACCTCCTTTTGAATAAGTGAACCATTATGGGCCTCAGCACTGGCTCCCCACAGCTCTGATTCCCCTATTGCTGCAGCAATCAAGGCTCAGCTCTCTTCTTATTTTCCCCTTTCCTGTGACTTCCAAAAGCTGTGAGGCCCAGGCTGCAAGGAGTGTGGAATGCCAAGAGCAGATAAGTGCTCCTACACAGCATGTGTTCACAGACAGGTACCCTGTCATACAAACACTCTATTTTTAGCCAGGAGTTGGTTCCCTCTGTGTGGTGTAAGTAAATTGGGAATACATTTAAAGTTAGCAAAATAAGACTCTCTCTACTTGTACTGACGTACATTCTGAAAAAAGAGTAATTGTATTTAACACCATTAATAATAGTATTTAAAATTGTAAACACCAAGAGTAACAAAATCCCTGTGCGGAAATTCTATTTTATTCAATTCTATTGCCACATACACTGTTGCATTGGAATGGGAAAAACATTATATCATCCTTAGGTGGGATTTTAACACAATCCAGGGAGAAAAAAAGATGAAAGGGGAGTATATCAGTTTGATTGTGCTAGTAGAATTACTGTGAATGTAGTTCAGGATCAAATGAATTAAGATTCTACAAGCAAATAATACAAGCCCTCCACTAAATATGAGATTTGAAGATGTATTACTAGCCAAGATAAAAGTTCCTGTCTGCAGAAATGCAGTTTTGTTTTCCTTCTAATTTTAGCCCAGGAGAGGAGATCATGCCTTGCAACAATCACGGGAAAACACACAAAAAACTTAAAGGAAAGACTGAGTTTTGAAAAGAGTCAAACAGCACTTCAGTAGAAAGCTGGTTCTTTGAGCTAACTAAGAATTTGCCTAAATGCTTACATGTGCAACAATAAATATGCTTTAGATAGAAGGATACGTTACTGGTAAAATGATGGTCTTGTAGCAACACCCATTAATTGATATTATCATCATAAAGTTGATCATATATTTCACTAAGAGATCATCCCTGTTATTTGAGCTGAAGAACTTGAACTTCAGAATGATATTAATCAGGAAAGAAATATTTATCAAGCTTGCAGGAAAGCTGCTTAGTATTCTATCCTCCTTTTCCCCATGGTAATATTACTACCATGCAGCACTTGCAAGCTGAATTTTTGCATCTGAAGCAATACATATATATATATATAATATATATATGTCCAAATTATAATTTATGGGTGGAAGGTGTTTAAAGCCAATAAGACAACATACAATTAAAACAGTATGGCAGACAATGTCCAAGCATGAATGTGCAGGCAGCTGTATCAGGATAAGAGCATTGGTACTTACTGTAGTGAAACTATCATAATATCACTAAACTCTGCCAGAGTGTCATGTATTCAAAATGTGTTAAACAGAAGGTACTAAAAGATAGCAACTCTTCAGATTCATTTCAAGCTTGTCTTTATACATGGAAATATTTTAAAATATATATATATATATTAAAAAAAGTATTACATGAACAAAACACATTCAAAGCTAAACTCAGTGTCATGACACTAAAGAGCTTTGTGTAGAGGGTGAGATGATTAAAAAAAAATAATAAACCGCCAATGTCTCAGATTTGTGGCAGTGCCTCAAACTTTACAAAACAGCCAAATCAGTTGTGTGATATAACCAAAGCAGTCCTCACTGCTTTAAGGCTAATGTTGGCCCTATCAAAAGCTCTCAATTTTTCAAGTATTTATATACTATGGACACTACAACATTACTTCCCAGGGTCAGATTTTTCATGTCAATGAGTAACAGGCACAACTTTCTGTGAATTTCATGCCAACAGCTACAAAACAAAGCTTTTTCTCTTTTTTTGGTGTCTTAATTCAGAGTGAGAAACCTCAAGTCTACATTTTCCTCAAAAAAGTTTATGAGCATAGTTCACAAACTCTGAGGAAAAAAAATGTCACAAACCTTTTTTCTTTGCAATAATTCTTACATATTATACAGGATTAGCATACTACAGTACACAAATAAAATGTGCAGCAAGTCCCTCCTTCACTCTTTGTGGGGGATTTCAAATATGCCTTATTGCATTTGTGATTTACAAATGAAATCCTGCCAAGAAATCCCTCGTGGTGCACATTATTTGTCACTCACAGTGACAAATAGGTTTGGTCTGTCATCACCCAGTGTAGTGACAAATGGGCTCCTGAAAATCTTTGAGACAACTGAAGTGCCAGGGAGGGAGCAGTGCTGAAATTTTTGCAGTCAAGAGAAATCCATATGCTTGCCCCTGCTGAAGGTAGCTCAAATTTGCAATTAAGAAAATAAAAGAAAAAAAATTACCTATGGATAAATCATTCCATTGGAATTCCATTTTGACTCTCCAAACTTTGCCTCCGTTTCTTCTTATCCCAGAATATGTTTCTGACATCTTGTCTTGTTGTAGGCATATATCAAATACACCCATCTTCAAAAACATTTTTAGAGAAGTTCCATCCCTGTGGGAGAGTTACAGAGTGAAAGCTTACAGAACAAAAACAAAAGTAAACTTAAATTTCTGTTAAAACAATGAAATGTCTAAAGAGCCTCATGAAGATACTCATAAGGAAAATATTTTTTAAAAAAATGGAGATATGGATTTTCTTGTAAAACAAAAGACACATTAATTTGTAAAACCTAGTTGGGAAAATATTTGTGCAACATTATCCACAAGTAGCAACTTTCCAGCAAAGTTTCTGAAACATTTCTGCTTCAGAAAAATATTTCAGAGACAAGATTTGATTATTTCTACTGCAAAGACAAACTGAGCTTCTTGTGCTTCCTGAACAAAACACCATTTAAAGAAAAACTATTGCCTTCTAATTGCTTCACATCCAACTACAATGCTGTTTTGAATATTCTGTAAATATTTTTATTCTGTCCATAAACAGTTAAAAGAGACACTCACTTATCTGATATTTTCCAGTGTGATTTTCTCTTAGATGAAAAGAACTCAGTTATTAAAAAATGCAAGACTGATTAGTTATTCATAAAATGATTGAACTAATGAATAATTGTTTTCTTTAAAGAGCAATTTTAGAATTATGTGGTTTGCTTTGAAGAATCTCCACGGGTCATCCTCATCCTCAAAAAGCACAGAAACAGCTAAAAACACATGAAATTTTGCTTCCACTTAGAAGCTGCACCAGCTAATCTACCTTTATTTGTTGTAGTAATTAATTTTTTTTTTATTAGTTTTATTCCAAACTGCAACAAAATACCAGCACTTTGGTTTTAGCAGGTTTCTGGACCTTTTCAAAAATCCTACTCTATTCTGCAATAAAATTGCAGGGTCCTACTGCACAGTGAAATATATGAATTCAGGAAGAAGGGAATTACCTAAACAAGACTATCCTGGAGATACTAACATGACAGTGTGATGGTATTCTGATTTTTTTAACTTACTCTTTTTCTAAAAAAGAGGTTTGTTCTCAGTGAGATTTTTGTTTAATTGTAATTCCCATTAAATTTCTTGTTCATTTATTCCAATTTAGAATTTTGTTATCTCTAGGACATCCCTTTTCCTCTGCCTGGAGAACTGAAGCACACTCATACCAGCCAGGACATGGAACTGAGAATAAACTGTGCCACAGAGACATCTTGAAATAATCAGAGAAAACTCCTCCATCACCTCCCCAACACCAAGGGCAGTCTCTCAATTCGCAGCTTTACAGCCACAGTAGAATCCATAAAAAAATAAAAAAATCTCACAGTGTCCCAGGCAGGTAACACTGAGAAACTGGTTTGCTCCCCAGCATCCCCTAATTAAAGTCTCAAGACTTTCACTCATTTTTGTTAATCTATTCATCAACATTCATCAAGAATTTGTGTTTTCTGCCAACATAATGGATTCCTCCCCCAGTTTTTTTCCTTCTAATGTTCAACAGTAGCACTGGGAAACACAACTACTCACTTTTAACCTCCAGTTTGAGGCTTGGAGCACACACATTTAAGAAAGTGGGAAGTTTTGTGCATTTTTAATATATTTTAAAGTTTGTTTAGTTTAAACACTTGGACTTTAAAAATATTCATTATCAGTATGATATATAGATTGCTTCAAGAGTTATGTGGTCTGCTTAGTTTTATTTAAATTTTTAGATTGCACTAGAGAGATGTTTCCATTTTGTTTTGTCCGCTTTCCCTGATTAGTCCCTCAGCAAAGCATTACCACATTGTATTCATTAAAAGTTTACTGAAACACAGAACCTTGACTCATTTTTAAATTAGCTTAGAGAAAACATAGCAGAAGAGTGATTACCAAAATGCAAATCAAGTTTCATCCATAAAATACAGGGATTTTGTCACAGTACAACATCTAAACTAAACACTGTCTCAGAGAAAGGCTGATACTTCTACCTGCACAGGTTTGGGCAAATTGTTTGTGTGACAGATCAGTTTACCTGATAAGAAGAAAACTCTTGCCATGATCACAATAACAGAAGTAGTGAATATATTTCAAAGATTACTTTAAAGCCAAGGACATAACATTTATCAGATTTAACAAGTTTTGAATTCTTCCCAGCTTTGATTTTGTTGCCTGATTTGTTTATTTCTGACCTGATTAGGATGGTCCCATCCTCCTCACAGACACCTTTTTTCCTGCGTTGCTGATGACTCTGACACTAACCCATCTGTATTATTTTAATCTTGGTTATTAAGAAAGCAAATATAAATAAGCTCAATGATCCATTTAAATTTCTGACATGACCCCGGATATGCTTCTACTGGAATTATAGTTTACTTTATCCTTTAAAACCTCCATGGAACAATAACATCAGGATATTTTTTTTCCAAAAATACTGTAAAGCAGAGAAGCACTAAACAAACTCTAACAGTTCCTCCTGGCATGATGTTTAGTGGGATTTCTTTTTCTATGCCAGTTAGAGGGCCTTGAGGAATCCTTGCAAAGTTCTTTTCACCTGATTCACCCTTTAACCTCTGTCCGGTATGTTCACAGCATTCCAAAATAATTCAGAACCCTCAAACACTACACAGAGCATGAAGAAGTAGAGCAATTTTGGTCATGATCTGAAGCTTATTAGCCTGTCCCCTTCTTCCCTCTGTCAGCAGGAGCCCAGAGCAGTGTGCATTCCTCTGTGAGCACCCAGAATATCTATTGGGAAAGGCAAGTCAGGGACTGCAAATGAAGAGACACAGCAGAAAGGGTTAGCCACAGGAAAGATACCAGTGCTGGATGTGGGACACACAGAGCCCACATCTGAACACGTACCTACATCTGGCATGAAATTTAAAGCCACAGTTTTGACCCAAAACACCCCCTACAAAACACAATCCTTATTTTGAAACCAAGCGATACATCTCTGATTTTTACCTCATAGCAGATTCAGAGGTAAAACTCTGGACTAATATCCCCTACCCCTTCCTTGAAAAATAGACTCTATTTTTACCAGAAGAAAAACAAACTCTCTAATATAGAATAAAGATGCAAGAAAGTAAGAAAGAGAATTTCTTTACTGCATGATACACTAATATTTTTGTAAGATATGTTACAGTAAAAACAATTAAGCAGTTATATAATATTTTTACTTTTCTTAACACAAACAGACACAGGAGTCCAGACAATGAATTACCATTTAAAATTTATAAGCAAATGACTGGTTTAGGTGCTTTTAAAATACCTTTTTAAAAATGAATACTAGAAGCAGAAATTCCTTAAGACATCGTGATTATGTAAAAGTTAAATAACTATTTAAAAAAAAGAATATGACTTGCAACTTCCTTTTTTTTTGTTGCTGTTGTTGCTGTCTATTTGCTTGTGGTTTTGTCTTGTTTTGTTTTTTATTTTTTGTTTGGTTTGGGTTTTTTTTTCAAGTTCCATAAAGTTTCTTTCTGTTCTTGTCTATTTGCTTGCGGGTTGCTTTTATTTTAATCAAACATAAAGTTTGATAACATACATTCAGTAAGATAACCACTTAGTAAAGCAGTGTGATTTCTTCTTGAGCATCTTATATCAGTATAATTTTTCTGAAAGATCTGTGCAATTTTTTTATAAATCTCATTCCTAGACTGACTGTTCAGCCCCATAAATTCATTCTTTTTCTATGCACCTTTTTATGTAGTTCACTTGAATTAGAATAATAGAGAAAATAAAGTTTAGGCTTATTCAGACCTTTTGCTCCCATAGAAAAGGGAACTTAAGTTAGAGTCATACTCCAATGTCACAGAATTTTTGATATAGAAATCTTTGTGATATTTATATCACTGTAGCCATGCTGTTTTCATTGAGGGAAGATAGATAGATAGATGATAGATAGATAGATAGATAGATCGATCGATCTCCACCATAGATAATCAGATTCTAGGTAAATTGTTGAGAATTTGGTACTTTTGAATACTTGGCAGCGACATTCTTTGATGGCACATAGATATGATGCCACATATTATTTACATGCATACAATTAAAATCATGCCTTACAACACTTAAACTCTCTACCTAATCCCCATTAAACTTTTTAAAAATTTTCCCAAGCAGATAAAAGTAAATGATGGTTTTGCTGTCCAATAATGGACACTTTCTGTTGATATGAAAAAGGATAAGTATTAAATCTCATGCAGCCTGAGTGAAATCCACTTCTTTTCTGCAGCATTCCTACACACCATTCCTACAAGACCAGTCTTTCACTCCCCTGTGATTTTTCATTCAACTAAAAGAAATAAATGAAGATCAAAAAAAGGCCAATGTTTTCATAGTTCCGTTCCATTTTACTCCTCTCAGGACTAGACTCAGGGCTCCCTGTTATGATTCTGATTAAATAAGATTGTTTAACTTAATTTTGCTTTAATTTGCCCTCATTTGTAAAACTCCTTGAGGTTTTACATAAACACCACTGAGAAGATGCCACAATCATGAGCTGGAGATGCACATGTGCAGTTCTAATTTTATATACAGTGCAGGTCCATATCTAACAGGAACAATCACGGTTCTGCTAATTCAGAGGGAGTCCTGAAAGCTGTCAGCAGTTATAGATCCATTCCAAACCACTAAAAAGGAATCAGGCAACAGGGACTTAAAAATCTCTTATGGCAGTAATAGGTGCAGATTAGCTACTTGCCTGCTTTTCCTATAAAGCAGGCAACTTTGTATGCCAGCAGACATAAAATTAACTCAGCCAACTTACCTCTATCCCTCAAAAAAGATTCATTCAGCCAAAGGGACACCATCACTTAAACCTGAATTTTGCCACTTTTGAAAATACAGATTTTATTTGATAAAAAAAATCCAAAATAATAGAAAGGTTGGAGTGCCTAGGAACTTAAATCACAAAGCTTATGCACAAACTATAAACAAATCTCTTAAAATCAGATCCCTGGTATAATATTTTATGTATTATTGGTGAGACATTCTGGGTAAAGTTACTGCAGGCCTACAAAGATCAAGGTGTCTCTTACACTTCATAGAACAGAAACTGCAGGAATATTGGTCCCCTAAAGAAAAGTCAGAGAAACTAAGCTGAGACACCCACAATAAGAGTAAGGGTTATTATGATCCTTCAGTAACATTAAAAAAAAATTAACAATAACAAAACCCCTAAAATTTCTTGTAGGACAAGGCCGAATTACTGGTAAGTGAGCTACATTTATGTTATTTGAGTTGTCTCTAAGATGAAGAGCCCTCAGAGATGCAACACATGGAACTCATGTTTATTTTTCTTTGACTTTAACACACCGAAATTAGGAATTTTATTAAAAAAATCCTATGGGGATGGGAAAGCCAAAGACTGCATACTAGGATTTGTTAATACATCATCCAATATTCTTTTTTTCTATGATTTTTTGTATCAGAATTCCTAGCTGAACTCAGTCACAGCACCCTTTTAGCCCTCACCATACAAGGATATAATTTTTAAGCAAATGATAAGTGTTTATAGACTGAAAATGGCTACAAGAGACAAGAAAACTGGCGAGCTGAAATTCCTTAGTGGCTTGTGGATGACTGCAGCTAAGCATTGCCTTTTCTTAACTACATTGTTTCTACCATTATCAATACTGTGTTAAATCTAATCCTTGGGGAATTTACATGGCTGAAATAACATTGATTCAAACCTCCAATATCTGGTATTGAACACTGTACTAGAGGCTATCCCATATTTCTTTTGCTACAACAGCAAAACCCATGCAGTTTGGACAAGCTCAGGGGCAGGAAAGGGAAGCCCATATCAAAATAAGGAGGCATATTCCCTATTTTATTACACAGTGTTCTATATGGTCACATACACTTTAAGGTTTCCTTGCTCAGAAATGACACAATCTCTCTCTTTCTAGTTTTATTTAAATGTGAAGTCCATTTTAACATGAATACAAAAAGGGAACCCCCCGTCCAAAAAAAAAAAAAACCAAAAAATGAAAACAAACAAACAAACAAACAAAACTAAGCAAAATATTTTTAAATGGCAGTCCTGTCTTAGTAAAGAAAAATTCATTGTTTTCTGTGATTCACAGAACACTGTGTTATGATTGCCTATATAATATAATTGCCTGGCCACTCCAGTTAATGAAGTAGTTAGGCCTTTAGTTGTTTTTACACATGAGCCCTTTTTTATAATTTTATTTTACATACTTCATGGGAAAAAGTCATATCACTGACTTAAACACTGCAATTTTTGTAGAGTAGTTTCACATAGTAATAGAAATCTTTGAATAAATAGTTATGACTCAAGTAGCTCTTTCTTATAATTTATGTAGGTTTTCACTAATTGACGGAATGAGGGATTGGTAATTAATTTTTTAAAGATTGAACAGAGACTGAAGAAAACTTAATGAAATAATTTAGGACTCATCATGGTAATGCTGTACCTCTCAACTAGGAAGCAGAAATAATGAACGTGATTCCAGGCAGCTGCCTGAGGGAATGAGCTTTATTAGCCATTGTTTGCTTCACTAGCAGGTGGCCACATCCCTGGTTTTGTTTAGAGCTCTTAAATCCTGCTGATTTAAAAGGCAGAGAATAAAATATAGGCTAGGTCAAGAGGCATGGAGGAATGGAGAATGGTGCAGTCAGCGATATGCACAGCAAATTTGGTGGCGTCCAAGGATGTCAGGAGTGGACATGTGTAACGCAAATGGTCCCACCATAGGAGCATGAAGACAGCAGCTGTCTGCTGTAGAGACAAATTATTTTCATGAATAGATTTGGCTGGGCTGCAACTACTCAGTTACTCTGAGCGGAGTAGAAAAAAAAAAATAATTCCAACTCACATTTCATCTTCGCCGCTCTCTTTTCATCTCTCAAGCTTCACAACTTTTAAGTTTTGTCCTCGCTTCCAAGCTGTCAGTGATATATTATAAAATGAATAGCTTGAAGTGTTTGGCTACCTGGGGCCATAAACCCAGCAGGTCAGCAGCAGAAACTGCTGGGGGACTTTCTGTGGCTTTTGCTGGAATTAAAACAAAACAATCAGGAGGAAAGCGTCATGGGTACAGCAATAACTTATTAGTTCTAACACACATATCCCTGCAGATCACAGCGACCTCAATCTGCTTAAAAAATGGCTTCCTTGGGCTAGCCAATCTTTCTATTAAATAGCTTGGTCTTCCCTGGAGCCAAGATCTGCCTCCTTCTGCATGGCTTATTATAACAGCACAGGCAATATTTTTTGCTCTGACAATTTTCAAATAAAAATCAGTCCTATAAAGGCTGTGATTGTTTATTTTTCCTTAGGGTATTCAGTTGTTCTGATTAGGGACAGAGCAGAAGAAAAGTTGGATATTAAAACAGCAAAGATGTTGTGAACCTGAGGTGTTAGTTTTAGTTTAATTAACGATAGAGGAAGGCAGATAAAAGAAATTAAATCATACGGCACTTAAGATATGCAGACAAGGATACACTGTGTGACCTGCCAGTAAAGATCACTGTGATAAAGACAAAGGTAGTAGGAAAAACATCCCACACCACTCCAGAGAAGCAAAATGGGGGGAAAATGTAGCCCATTATAATTTTTGCCAGTAATATCCAACTGTGTGGCTTTATTCAAAAGAGACATTTTTAGGATATGTGAAGTTTATAAGTTATTAACAACATCCCATAAACATCCCATAAAACTCATCATCTTCCATGATCACAAAGACACCAAAATGGGTGAAGCATCAAACAAAATACACATTCAGTCCAATTCATATGTACCTTTTCTTGGAGCTTCTGGACTGTAGAGGAAAAGAAGATCTCATATGACTCACATATTGCAAATTGTGGGGACATTTCTCCCCAGACCATCATGGGTACAAGCTCTCACATTTATATGACATCACCTGAATGTCATGGTTAGAATTTTAAGCAGCCTTTGAGGCCATTAAATGGAAACTCCGAGCTTCTTTCCCAGACTTGGATCACCTCATAGCTGTGCTTACACAATCTTGACTTCAAAACTCTTTCAGTCACAGGAGTTTCCAGCTCCTTTTTATAACCTCAATGAATGAACATCAGCCCCTTGTTCTATGCCCCAGTGATAATTACCTCTCACCTGCATGCAGAGTTCAAGCACCTGAGAGCAGAATGGCTGCAGAGGAGCCCTCTGTCCCTGGGAGGGGTCTGCAGGCCTGTCCTGTTACTAACACATTATGTTATGCATATTATCAGCCTTCCTGTTGGATCCCAATGTGTTAGGCTAGATTACATAAATGTCAGAATGTCATTCTCCTGCTCATGAATTATTCAGGATAATTTACAGTAAAGGTATTATTAGCACCACTGTGACCTGAAAGTATTTCAGTTTTTGAAAGACACTAAGTGAATTTACCTCTCTTTGCATGAATGTTTCTGTGATTTTCATAAACATCATCATTCACGTTTCATGAAAATTTTAAATAGCACAGACAGCAAACAAGCCTGTTTTGTACTGGTGGAATACATAAAACTGTACATGAATTACTAAACTCTCTGATTTTTAGAACTGGATTATCAGAAGCTTGTTTTGGTTTTGCATTGGTCCATGAGCTTATTGTTGCTTTCTGGGAAAAAAGATATGTTTGTCTTTAAGAATAATGTTATGCAAGGCATCAATATATATCCAGGAGCTAATTGAATGCTTTAAAATGCTTCACCTTCGCTAATCCCCAGCACTGTTTGTAATTGCCGTGACTAATCCCAGCCTGTCACTTGGGATTATTTCTGCTTCCTAACAGAGTGAATCCTGAGCATTCAAAGAATATTCTCAACTCACTGGATATTTATATTAACAAAATTATTTAGCTCTATAACTGACCCAAGCTCACAAACCCAGAAAAGCTTTTTTGACTTGAGAGGCCAAGATTTGGATCATTTTCACAGCTGGGTTTCAAAGCATTATTGGGGTGGGGGGAGCAAAGGGACAGAGGGGAAAGCAGCACAGAAAGAGCAGTGGATGCATCTTTTATGAACCTGCTCCACAGGAGCCCAAGACAATCCAAAGCAGCAGAATCTAAACGCTTCTTCCATACTATTACTGAAAAAGTACAGCAGGAGGAGGGGTGGAGAAATTTTGCAAGTGTGCAAAAAGATACCTTTAGCACACAGTTAAAGAAGATTCTTTTCCTAGCAGAAAACTCCACAAGCAATTGAGGCCAACTTCAAATTAAATATGAACAAAGGAAAAGCATCTAGAACATTTTCAACCAACTGTAGGAAATGGTAACGCAAAGAGCTATAAAAGGAACTGGTAGCTGTCACCTTAGCTGTTTTCCAGTACAAGTCAATAGCCCACCACAAAGCAAAGCATTGTAATTTTTTTTGCCTTTTTAATAGACTTTCTGTGCCGTGATTAGTTGCAATTAACAGACTGAAACACAGAAACAATCTATCAGGCTAAGCAACAAAATAAAGATTAATAGACCAGCTTGTCCCTCCTCTTTTTTTGCCTTAACCTTTTCTCCTAACATTTTAAAAATATGTGTTCCTGGAATATTAAATCAATTCTACTTATTCATAGAAATAAAGATATTCTCATCCATTTTAGAGAACTTCTCATATTGCTTTTACATTTCTTAAGAAAAAAAAAATCAAATAAACTAGCACATGAAACTCCTGGAAACCACCACCAACCCTACAAAAATAGCTTGAAGCTTTAGCTATAACAGCAAAAAACACCACAGATGCTGCATATTCATATTCAGTTTACATTTTCAATTCTAGACACACAACTACTGTTGCTGGAACTCCTTCTGGATCAAGAAAACAGTTTTATGTCAAACCCTGCTATTCCAAGAACAGGTATGATTAAGAACCTCTATATTTTTAATTAAGGACTGTTCTGAAAAGCTGGTTCCAGTAATAAGTCTTTTTATGTATATGAATTTCTGCAGATTCAATGAAATTGAGAAAAATAGTTTTACACTTTAAACAAGCCCCAAACCATAAATGAAGGAGCTTCACTAATAATAAATAAAGAACAATAACTTGAAAGATTTGAAGAAAATACCTGCGAAATTCAATTTGATCCAAAGGGCTTCCTGTTATTTGGGCAGGAAAAAGGAGGAGAGAGAAATGCAGAGTGACTGCTATGAGTCATCTTTGCTGTGGTTTAGAGACTGAGCCCTGCATCTGGCAAGCAAGGAAGAAAGGAATTTTATCAGGGTGGCAGAAAAAACACAGGGCAATATGAAAACAATAGACAGACATAATTTAATAAACTCATATTATTAAATAATTGAAACCCACTCTGTACCTAGGACTCTCCTTCAGTTTACTGCAATTGTGCCACAGTTTCAGGTCAGAGGAGGATGTGAGGGACAGCTGCAAATACTGCAGGTTATGATGTCTGTAATTTTTCCAGTGTACAGTCATCAATCTGAAAGAGGATAGAACTGACCTACCAGACCTATTTTTTTGTATGAGAAATGAAACAGGAAGACTTTGCTACATTTCTGTAAGGAGACTGATTGAGCTTACACCTGTTACATCCCAAATTTAACATTGGCAGACTTAGTTATGGCAGTGACAGTGAATAGAACTTGCTCAGAGCACTCCTAATATGTGGCAAAAAATGTGTATAGTAAATCAAGCACTCCAGCTTGACAAAAGAACAGTTGGAAACCTACAGTCCTCATACAAATGAACAAGAAAAAAAAATTTATGAACAGGAGAGAAATATTCATCTTTGGAGGAGGGCAAATAAACTAGCCCACACAGTATGAACTTGATGAAAAATTCTGTATTTAGGGTCAGCCTAAACACAGAATAATTTGGATGTGTTTTGGTAAGTGAAGATTATGCTCCTGATGCAGTCGTAGGTGTCTGCCTGAGTCATGCTAAACCCCATCTCTCCTAGGACACATCATATGGTAAAATCTATTTCACTAAAAGGAAAAACAATCTCTGTCTCTCTCACTCTGGAGATCTTTTAAATGTTACAAGCTTTAGAAGGCACCTACATTTGCCTCAGGGTTTCACAGTATTCAGTTTTGCCTGGGCCTGGAAAAATACTCCTGTGAACTGTTCCACCAAAATATCTCAGCTTTGAGCGCTGAAAATTAATCACCTGGCTAAGTACTCGACTAGGTTCAAGTTTTGTGTTTACTGTAAGTGTTTGAAGTCATTAAAAACACAGCATGAATGAAAAACAAATATATATGATGTTCAGTAGAGACTTCAGTTCCATGAAAATGCAAATGCTCCGTGCATAGATAAGATGATTAAAAATGGAAAAGACAGCTTGAGCCTAAATACATATGGTAACTACACAGCAGTCACTAACAATGCTGCATCTATTATACAGAACATTTAAATCAGCAAAAAGCCAAGATACATTATTTAAATTAGTCTCTATCAAAAAACATATCTTGAAATTTCTATGGAAAAATAATATCAGCTGGGGTATACTTTAAAGATTGTAATTGGACTTTATCCAGAAAAGGCTAAATAAATTGAAATATGTTTTATATCATTATGAATATTCTTTTGTGATAAAAATAGTTTTATATTTTGTAGCAGTTCAAAAAACTGTGCAACAAGGGAATAATAATAAAGGAAAAGAAGCAATCAAAATAAGAAAGGGGGAGATTTCTTGTATCCCTCTGCAAAAGAAGTAACAAATTACTTCTGTGAATAATTTCAAAGACTTGAATAAGCTGCATGCATCTCCCAGATGGCTCTCAGAAAGAAATATTAAAGAATTGTCTGAAACACTTGCAGAAAACATAGAAGACTTCACTTTTTTTAATCTCAAACATAAAAATGTGAGAACTACAATATTTACTGACACAGTTTTATCAGATAACCCTGTTAGAGAATCCTACAATAGCATATCAAGAGTCTATAGTCCATGAAATTTCCTCAATAAACTGAAGATCCTTTCTAACATGTATATTCCTTCATACACTGTTCAACAAGAACAGTTTCTTAACAAGTTGTTAAGGATTTTGAGCAGGGAAGGATTTAATAGCTGTAAACCAGATGTAATCTACCTCCACCCATTTCAAAATCACTTACAAAAAGGGCCAATTTCACTGCTGTGTGACAGTAGTACTCTGTCTTGCAAGAGAGCAAAAACTTCTCTTTCATATGTTGAACATACACAAGCAAATGAAGAACTAAATCTCAGAAGTGTTTAAAATCATGTTGGCCATGAGTTTTTTAACTTGAGCATTTATAACTCAAAAGAAAGATAAATATAAACGATAATTTACAGACATGTAATTAAATTATTTATAAACATTTATAAATGTTTCATAAAGCATGTGGAAGTACGTTTTATACACAGACACAAACACCTTGCATCTCCAGATATTCTTTGTCTTTGGTTGAGAGAGGCAAAAGATTTTTAATTATGCTTTTTTGTTATTTTGCATTAAAAATTTATTTCAGTGCAGAAAATAGTCTTCGCAAAGGCCACTAGATCAGGACTTGTGTCTTCAATCTGGACTGAAAGTCATTTCTAAAATTGTTTCAGAGCAGATGATCAGTTCAAGCAGAAGGCAGGCTGCTATAGATTGCACTAGGATGAGACCAAAACTGACATTTAATGACTTGAAACATTTATTAGGAATGGAAGTGGATTTGATTTTTTCTTTTAAAGTGATTTCTTTTTATAGTGTCTGGGTAACCTGGAGGCAGGAAAGGGCAGGAAGGCACCTGTGTCTGAGCGCTGTTCATGGGGAAAGACATGGACAGAGTACCAGGGAGGGTGACAGAAAAATCAGTTGTTGAGTTGGGGTAGATTCTGGTCCTATCATTTTTTGTCTTCTGATACTGCCAGCAGTCTACAAAAGAGACTTTTTTCTTTGCTCATGAATGGTCTTAAGAATGTAAAATCAGGTATCTGCATCAAAAACATTTCTAAAACCACAGCAGAACTTTACATTTCCTTGTGTTTTTCCTTCTTTTCTCTCCTTTCTTTCTTTTCCTCTAAACATAAACACAAAAGCCCCAAAGCATCCATATAAATAGCGCACACAAATGCACTTGGGTGCTCATTCATTACTCACCCTGTGTCTCATTTTCTCACCTCAATAGGAGATATGATAGTCTCTGAGATAGCAGCCTGTGCTCTCTTCTCTTTTTGGATCCCTCTGATGTGTGTGCACCTATACACAAAGGAATGGCAGAGCTGCTAAAGATTTGTCTTCCACTATTTTTAAATCTGAATTAAAAGCTGTGCTAAATGAATTGCTGAGTGCTATCCACATGAGGATGCATTTTTTACAGTTATCCTGCTCTTGAACTTTTTCATGCCAGCATGGTAGTGAAGCATTGCTTCTTGTGGGGAAACCAACACTTCTTCAAAATGTCCATTTTTACAGGACATGGAATATGCCATTAGGTTACTCGAGGGATTAATAAACTTCAGAATTACTTGCCTTGTCTACAGTGAAGTGGCATAATGACTTCACTGCTGCATTTTTTTCTTCCTGTAAAGAGGGACATTAGAAAACACACTGGAGAGAAATGAATACATGCCCTAAGCCCCTAACCAGCACTTACAGTGTACCTGAGAGCATATTAGGAAAATAAAAAAGAATCTTCAATTTACTGACTGAAAATGATTTTTTTCCCCCTTGTCTCTGTGGACTTCAAAACTGAGTCTTGAGGAGCTTAAATTACATTTTACATGCAAAGCTTAAAACCTAATTTACCATATTCCTCTCAGGCAGCAGATAAAGTCTATAGCACAGTGGTAGATAGCAGTTTCCAAGGGCAATACCTATGCCCAAAGCTTTCAAAAGCTATAACATGGAGGATACAATAGAGAAGGTGATACACATCAGACTACTTGTCCCTGGACCCTTTTCTTTCAGCTTCAGGCTAGCTGTGTATCTGACTAATCTGAAATCCTCTCATCCCCTCGAGAGTGTCACAGGCACTAACATATGTGGATTGCTGCAACCTCCTTTCTCTGCCAGTGCCACAGTTATCTCAGTTCAGGGACTCTGAAAGAATCACAGAGGGGACAGATAACTATATTTAAGCCTTAAGAATTGCCATCTTTGTGAGGGCTAGCCTCACTTTCCCATCACAGATAAAAGGTGCACGGCAGCTTCTTCTGAGACAAACAAAATTGCAAGGACCATTTTCTGCTATTCCAAAAAGCTGGAATAGCAGGAAAAAGAAAATGCACAGAGATGTCTTATAAAAGCACAAAAGTATTGAAAGCATAGATAACTTCCTGAAGCTGGCAGCTGTAGTTCAGTGGAGCTGTGCCAGCCTACTCCAGCTGAGCTCAGGCCTGCACTCTTCACAAACAGAAATAAACATTTTATTAAATCAAACCTCATCCTTGCTGTGCTTTTACATCTAAGAACTTTTCCCAGCAGGCAACACCCTGCTAATGCTGCATAAAGCATTTTAGAGACACATTTCCTGGGAAGATTTTGCCTGAGAGGGGAATCTTTTCTCCCTGGTCTCCCATCACTCCAAGCACCTGGTGCCACTACACCAGGCACCTCATGTTTTATATTTCTCTGCTTCCTGGTCTATTATTTGTGTCACCTCCATCACTGGTGTAGGCCTTAATTATCTTTCTAACAGTAAACAATCAAAAGGCATGGACTTTTTTAACAGCATTAAAATTAATGCTGTGAAAATTAAATTCATTCCTATTTCTACCTTTTGAGTAGCAGCCTGCCAAGAAATCACCGAGTTGATGCATTTCAGCTTTCAGGGTGGCCAACCTCCTTCTGAAGTTTAGTTTCCAGTCCATACACAATCTGTCATACTTTGATCCATCACAAAAAGCATGACAGCACAACGAGGTGTCCCTCTACATCTCAGCTGTAATTGCTGAGGATTTTGCTTAATCAGGAAATCCTCAGTACCTATCAGGCCAAAGTCAGGGCAGGATGCTGTGATAAGGGTCATCTTTTTCTCTCTTCCTGCTTGGTTTTAGCACAGCAGACAGGCTCACGTTACTACAAGTGCTGCATGGGCAGAGAGATAATAAAGCTTGCTATAGGTTCTGGAATTCCCTTTGGGTTTCAAGTAACACGCTTACCAAAAGTGGTTCACCTTATTTTTTAAATATTTTACGGCTGCATAAAAAGTGCTCGATGCTGCTCAGGAACTGGACTTAGAGCTAGCCACTCAATCAGCACGAAAAGGAAATGGAAATAACTTTTATTTAGCAGCTGCCAATATAAAGGGAAAAGTCTAAACAAAACAGCTGTGCTCATGATACAGTTTGGGTTTAGAGCCACAGCTAAAGTGACACAGAACATTTTCCATTCAATTTGAAGTGGCAAGTATTATATTTTACATACCACAGACTTATTTTCTAGTCAAGACAGTTTTTTCCTTGTGTCAGTGGAATAGATGCTTGACCACCTGTTCTCAAAATTGATGTGTCCCACTAAAGAAACAGGCTCATTATCTATCATGCAGAAGATATGCCATATTAGAAGTAAACTTGGAAGAGAAAGATAATGTGAAGAGAGACAGCAAAATAATGAGTGGCAAAGAGAAGACAGTAAATTTAATTTTTCTGGATTTTGCTAAACACTTGATATGGTGCCCCACAAAAATTTATTTGCAAGAAATTAATTCAATATCCACTCAGAAAAAAAGTATTGTCACAGTAATGAAAATCTGTCTAAATTGTTCTAAGATGTGCAATAGTAAATGAGAACCTCTTGAGGACTGAGGGGGAGGACAGAGTTATTTGGGAGTACTACAGGTTTTGGTGTTTGTTTTCACACATGGACAGATATAGGAAAAAGTAAAAAATTTGGTCTTCAGTTCTGAAAGGTATTGCATTGCAACAACAATATTGTTGGGAAGTATGAGAAGAGGGTGACTCTAAACATATGGTTGAAAAAAAGCTAAAATTTTTTTTCAAAAACACACATGAGATGGTTATGTGAACAGTAACATTAAATGCAGTTTTATAAGTAATATCATGGCTATAACATTTTCACCTTAACTTGCGCTGGGAGAGGAGGTATGGTATAGAATTGGAATACTGGCAGCTAGATATGGGGAAAAAAATATTCTTTAATTTCTTCAGAAAAGTTTAGGTTACTAAAGCCCAACAGGGAGAGAGGAGGGGGAGGATTAGGTCTGAGTACCCATTTGAGGGACCTCAGACATTATGAAGCTCATTGAAAAGAATTATTTGGACTAGATAAAACTACTCAAAAATTTTTTGTCAGAAAGATATATAATGAAAAGCAGAAATTACATTATTTGCAATGAGACATAGTCCCTTGTCAAAAAAAAAAAACCCAAAAAAGGCATTAAAAGCTTTTCTCTACGAAATTCCTCCTCTGAACAGATTTGTACAGTGAAAGCACAAAAGCCAGTGGAGTTATTATAGTTATGCTGGGACTCAATCCAACAGGTAAGGAATATTGCAATATTGGTAGCTACAGTTCAACTAGGGAGAAGCAGAAAGAAACTCAGAGCATTTAAGAATCCACAGGAAATATAGAGAACAAACTGCAATAACTTCTGTAGTTTATTTCAAACTCCCAAAGAGCACGTAACACCGAATAACAATCTAAAGTACTTTCACAATACCAGCTAACTGAAATGAAGAAGTCTCATCCAAAATATCAGACTTTCTTAGATGAAAAAGAAATTTGCTTTGACTGAGTGATAAAGTCTGAACCAAACAGTGATCTATTTCCAAATATTTTGAAGGCATTTCTGGATATAGTGTCAATTTCAGTGACTGTCTTTCAAACCAGAAATATACATAAAAAAATACACTCATGACCTTAACTATAGTTAGTTAAAGATCTAGCAATCACCAACTCTAGTGATGTCAGAACTGATAAGATACCTGCTTATATATGTCACATACACTGTAATATATTCTATTGCAAGGCTAAGATAGAAATAATGAACCTGTTTTCATTAAATTCAAAAGGACTTGTGGCTTCTTTTACCTGGGAGGTTTATTAGCCTAAAATTCAACGCAACTAAAGGATATACATATTCCTTAATTATCCAGCCATACAGCTGTTTGCCAATTCATTGCTATTGAAAATAAAATGGCTGGAAATCTATCTGCAGTTATATATTATAAGGAATATATATGCAGCTACAGACCAGACCTCATTCCCTAGGCACAGTATCCCTAAGGTATCTTCTAGTGTAATGAATGGGTAACATCCTATAAAATTCATAGATCCTACAAGCTCAAAAAGATAGCTGAAGACTCTGTGGTAGCCCCCAGAAACTCCACATTCAGAATAAGCACAAGTGAGACATAAAAACACTCAGAAAATGTTGCATTAAAAAAAAAAATCAGGAAATTCTGATCTTTTATGATCGTTTAACTGGCAGCCTGGGGACATCAAGAGCCTAAACCTGAGCTAAACCACTCCATTGTTTTTGAACATCTCATTATGGCACTGTTAGAAACGCTATTGTCAACACAAATGCAAAGATCAAATGCAAGTGCAAAGATAACATTCAAAAGAATTTTAAAAATTACTGATAAAAACAAATTATATTTGTTTTTTGGGGGGTTTCTGTTCACTTTTTTTTTTTTTCCCCTTAATATTCCTTTCTTTCCTGTTCACTCCCACTTGGCAGCTGGACCCATTTGTTCCTCCACATGTACACCCCCCAACCCCAGCACCTGCAGTGGGAAGTTCATGTGAATATGTGAAGCCTTAGTTTTGAAGAATTTTTATTTTGGTAAGCGAAAAAAGGAGCTCTCTGTAGTTTTTCCTCTCAGGAAGAAAACCCAGTAGAGATCTAATGCCAATACACTTGGGCAACTTTACAGTGATATTATTTAAGAAGAGAGATCAAAAGCTAATAACCTCTCTAGCTTGGCAAGAGCTTCCAAATGATTGCCTTCTAGACAATTTATCCAGAGAACTGCTGGTACATTGTCCTGGTGGAGAAGAAACCAGCAGTTGGTCTTTGCAGCAAAGAAAGCCTTTTAAGCTCCTACTAGCAATTTTGTACAGAAGAAATGATTAAGGAAAAGTCACCTCCAGGCACAAAAAAAAAAATCCTCACAATAAACCAGATGGGATAAAATTAGAATCTGTTATCAAGTCTGAAAAGCTCAATGTTAATGCTGTAATTGCAGAGCTGAGAACTGCTGTGGAAGGAATTAATACAGCTGCTTTGAATTAAAAATGGTCAAGGACTACACCATGTGGAAATGCAAAGGTTTAAAGAAATGAGCCCCTCCATAAGAGGAAACAAGCTGCAGCATTTCACCTGACGTAATGAGCAACTC
Source organism: Zonotrichia leucophrys gambelii (assembly GCF_028769735.1). Classification (NCBI taxonomy): domain Eukaryota; kingdom Metazoa; phylum Chordata; class Aves; order Passeriformes; family Passerellidae; genus Zonotrichia; species Zonotrichia leucophrys. The sequence goes on from NC_088169.1 coordinate 109,578,730, forward strand.
ATTTGATATATAGCAATATTAAACTAGGAAAAAGGAATGAGTCCAGAGAAGATTAAAGCAGCAGCTTCCATCACCTCTTTACCCTCTACCTTGCAGCAGTTCCAGGACTAGATCCTGCATTTCAAGCTACACCTCTCAAAAGCAAGCCCTACATAATGGGCACAGCCATTGCCAGGGTTTAGAGTGTTAAATGATGGATTACACACACGGAGTGGGATGCAGCAGTCGGATTTGCATGGACATTTGCAAGGAGCATTGTGGATGTGACTGATGGTGCCTCCTGCCTGTGCCTGGGCAGGTGCTGCCCTTCAGACTCTCCTGACACAGTGCTGACTCTGGATTTTGCAAAGCCCAGAGCGGCTTTTGCCCTCCAGGGCTAAGTGCAACCATGCCCAGGACCCAGAATTTCAGCCTGCACCAAGTGAATGTGCTCTGTTTGCAAAGCAACTTGGCTGAAAAGAGAGATCTCCTCTGGATTTCTCACTAAAGACAGACATTTAGAAGTATTGTCTATTGGAAGTATTTCATGAGAAAAAATATCTCAAAATGGACTAAATTTGTCCTAAGATCTCGTGAGCTTAGATACCTTTATATGAATCTGTATCCACATGCAAATTGTAATGCAATCTGTAACTACAAAAATTTCTAGATGATCATACTGCATATAAGATTTTCTATTCCTTTTGATTTATTTTTTTGGTTGGTTGGGGGGTTTTTGTTTATTTTGGTTTTTGAGAGTTTTTTTGGGGGGAGGGAGCTTTTTTGGTTTTATTCGGGTTGTTTTTGTTGCTGCTGTCGATTTTTACTTTTTTGTTTCCCAGGATGCCTTGTAGGAGTTGGTGGGGTTTTTTACTGCAGAGTTTATTCATACTTGGAAATGATAATTTGACAGCAAGATATTTTGGCTGGCATTATTTCAAGCTCTACTCTGCTGCCATTGAAGGCATTTAACAGAGCATGACCTGGCCCTATGGTTCTAGTCCATCAAAGCACAAACTATATATGTTATTTGAAACAAAAAGGTTGGTTTGGCAGTAGGTTTTGAGGCAGAGAAAAAAATCATCTTACAAAGATCAATAAACTATGAAACATCTCTATAGAGAAAGGTATTTTTCTCTTCCACTTGATGCAAGTGTAGTCATTATCCATCTGAGACTATTCCACTGAGTCATATTCTACTGAGACTATTTATTTTTTCAAGTATCTACTTGATGAGATGCATTTTTGTTTTAAAACCTCCCTGAGTAGAAGAGGCAAAATCCTGTCATCTCAAAGACACTGTTCTTGGCTGAATTTGCAGACCTAAAAAAATAAAAAAAAAATACCAACCTAAAAATAAAACTACACGCGCTACTTACAGGATGGAGGTGACCTGGGTCTCGTGCCTAAAGATGCCTGCTTAATCTTTTGGAACATCCTGTGGAAAAGATCAATTTTCAATTGACAGGAACATTCAGTGTTGCAAACCTCCCTGCTGGCATACAAAACCGAGGTCATTTATTAAAAGCAATGTAATGAATGGCAGGGAAGATCCTTGTAGTTACATGGATACATACCAAAAAAATCTAGCTAATCAAAGGCTGCAAATTAACAGCATGTTAAAACAGGCTGGTTTAGTGTCTGTGGTTACTGATGAGTCACCAGATGCTCAAGATCAATAGATGTTTTACATATTTTAATTATTCTTCTGGGTTTATAACTTAATTACTCCTGTGAACTTCAGGTAGCTTTGGCAGACATAGTTTACCTTGAGTTTTACTGTTGCTTCATTAGCTAAAACAAGGTGCCAGCATGCTGATGTAGAGCCATGCTTTTATTTCCAGTTGCTCATCTGAGGGCTGGAAAATGATACACAGAGATTCCAGTGTGTGTCCCACAAAGTTAGGCTTGATTTTCTGGCAAATAGAGGAAATCTGTTAAACAAAGAAAATTATTTTAAAGTTTTACCTTAATTTTCAGGAATAAAATTTTTGGTTTTGTGGACACTGGCAGAGCCTGTAAAGAAAAGGTAGTGAAAACATTAAATGTCTGATTCAACATGAGGGGGGGAAGAAGAACTAATTGTGACAACTGTACTTGCATTTAGGGAAGGATTAAATTGCATGGATGGCAATAGAAAGAAAAGATTCTGCTTTCCTTTTAAAGAAAGTCTTTAATTAATGGGTGTCCAATCAATCTGTCAAATTACAGGTCTCTCCTTGTAACCCACTCTCTGGAAGTGAATAATTCCTTAGGCTGCTGTTGGAGATGTTCCTGGTCATGCTTCTTAAGAAACCCTGGTTCTGCCACCTTCTGCTCTTGCTCTGGTATCACAACCTTTACTTTCACCTTATTCCAGTTCTGCCTCCTCCAAACATTTTGTTGTCAAAGGAGTGGAACATGATTTATCTCAGTAATGAGGTAACAAAAAACTTGCTTTGTACTTTTTAAAGTCTGGAGTAAGTCATATGGGAGCATCCATGAAATACAGGTTATGAGCAGCTAACACGATGGAGAGAATTTACTCCTCACAAAACTGTGTGCACAACAATAAATCCAGATAGAACAGGCTGATTTGTTAAACAGCCACAACCAATAATACATAACATCAATCTTAAAAATTCTTTTCATAATTATATTGCACTATAAATTACTGGAAATAAGGATTTAGAATTGAGAGAAAAGATTCTCGAGGAAATAAATCAGATCAAGGATGGCAAGAAAGAAAAGCCTGAAAAAGAGACGTAGCAACTGTGGGTTAAAATACATTTCTCTGTATCTGTGCACTTTGCAATAAACACTTTAAAATGATTGATGGGGATGGACATTCCATCAACACCTAAAATACTTAAAATTCATAATAATTCAGTCAATCCAGAATGTGAGAAGGACTCATGTGACATCAGCACTGCTGGTGGTTTTTCCCCATTCCCATCCATTTTTTAATAAATATAGTCTCATTCATTTTTTTTATAAATATAGTCTATTTATGTATTTTTGCATACCATGAATATTCATTTTTCATTCTGTATTATCAGTTGTGCCTAACTCCTGCTGCAGTCAGCATTTTCCTTCTGCTAAAACATGACATGAGATTCTATATACGTGGATTTCAGAGTTCTTTTTGTCAGGAGGTTTTTCTGTTAATAAATGACACAGATTTTGCATGTCCTAATTCTTCTAGGTAATTTTTTTAAGCATTCCCTTTCCTCTAGATTTGCTGTCATCACAGGGTGGATAACGAACTAAAAATCAGTAACACTTTATCTTTTTTGGAGTTTTTTTAGTTCAGTCTTCTTTTCTTCTGGTTCAGGTTATTATGTTACCCAAGAGTTTTGATATATATCACAAAGTAATTTATATTTGGTACGTGGAGCTTCACAAACCAGGGCCCTTTCTGATATTGTGGTTTCAGTGGTGATTGCTAACTAACAGCTTTAGCATTCCTTTAGTTGTGCCATCTGATGACTACAGAAAAAATCCTTCAAAATATTCATTAAGCAAGCCACACAATACACCTGTGAAGTAGATTTTTATCACTCATTGGCAGATGGGGAAACAAAGACACAGAAAGGTTCAATGCCTTATCAAAGAGCCCAGAGGGGGCCTGTTGCAGAGCTGCAAACCAAACAACTGGAACCCAGGCACACCAACATTTGGTGCTGCACATTATTATTATTACTATTATTATTATTATTATTACTCTGCTTTACATCTCAGGTCTTCCAAGTCTCAGACCACAATCCCAGAGTAACTCAAAACTCTTCTACCAGCCTTTTCACTGTCTTCTTTCTGTGCACAGCACCCTGTTTGTCACTCAGCTGTGTCTGACTTCTGACTGCCCTAGATTCTCACGTCCTGCTGGACCCTTTAGAACCTGCTTTCCTATCTTGCCTTCACAGGTAGAGTTCTTGTCTGAAGTGTCACCAAGTATCAATATCTGCAATCCTTTGCCTTTGGTCTTGACAAAAGCAATCTCACATAATCAATATTTCTCCAGAAAACATTGGTTAAAAGATCATTTCTGTAAACCCTTTGCTTTGTCTTTGTCACCTACTCACTGGTTTCCATTTGTTTTACGTTACAAACATAAACCCTTGTCTTTATTTTTGAAGTCCCTTATAGCCTATTCCTGAATTATCTCTATCAGTCATTGGATAAAAAATGATCAAATCCCACCTCTGATGAACTCCTAAAAAGGTTGCAGGATGATAAAAATAGTGTCTAAACCAGTAACTTGCTAATACAACTGGTATTCACAAGAAATAAAGGAAAAGATTACAGTGATGATGATTACTGACTAAAATCTAACAGCTTTTAGCTAGTAATGTTATCCTCCAAATATAAATGATAATTGATTTTAACACTCCTATAATCACAGTTTTGAAGCAGATTTCAAGGCCATAAACCCCTCTTACTTGCATGCTTGCAATCTGTCTCTGGAGGTAACTTATCTACTGTGGAACAAAAGTAATAACACAATTGAGGACAGAGAGAATAGGAAGAAAGAACTTCTCTACAAAGGAGACAAGATATCAGTACTGGAGAATGGGTGGCAGCAGCTTCCATAAGAACTTAAAAAAGGAGGGAGAAATAAGCAACAAGCAGGGGAAAGGGCCTAGGAATTACACAGACCAAGAAGGTTTGGATTGGAAAGTAGGACCCAAGGTGTGTGAGGTGATCAGACTGGAAGAAGGATGGCACATGGAAGGAGATGGGAGCTGGAGAGGAAGGATATTTGAATTGGTGGGATGATATGAACAATGGAGTGGATGGAGGGATCAGAACACACTGGAAAGAGGCAGAAAAGGAGGGCATGGTCACTTCTAGGGAGAAGGAGAAGACAACCTAAAAGGTGAGAGAGCAGAGACTATAGAAGAGATTCAAAAGAGTCTTGGTTGTTATGAAGATGATGTTAAGCGATTCAAAGCTGGGCACTTTAAAATTATTAAAGGAATGCAGAAACATAAACAAAATTATTCCAGGAATAGATATGATGAAGTCACTCTTGATATAAAAGGGTACATACAAATGCCTATAAACACTTGATAATAGGTACAAAGATTAATTGAATGGAATGAAATACAAGGCAAGAGTGATGGACAGAGATAATCCATGGAGTTATATATTAATACCAGCATTTTGCCATCTCCTGAGACAGCAGAATCTAACTGAAGAAGTTAAATAAGAATGAGTTGCAATAACTAAAGTCCTAAAAGCGTGTGACATCAGTCAGTGGTAAAAAATTTTAATATCCTAGCAGTATTTCTTATTTGGCAATTTAAAGGGTGAACATTATTATTAACTGGGGCTTTTTATCTTGAAATTAAGTCTGTTAAAATCCTGAGTATTCTTGGTCATATTGGATCAGATTGCTGCATAAAAGGAGTTTTAAAGTTGGGGCAGATTTTAATAAATTCAAGCCAATTTTCAACATTTTTGTATTAAAAGGGATTAATTATTAACAACTTCTGTGACATCCATATTTGCACTTTTGCTGAACCACCAAGCTAAATGTTAGGAACATTTAACAGTGATAATTGAGGGTTTTAAAGCCTTAGCATTTGATGCCAAAAACCCACGAATCTGCAAGAGATGACAATTCTTGAACCAAGTACTTCATGCAGCCTAAGATTTCTTTTGAGCAGGAAAAAGTGGCTTTGTTTTTAAAGACACTGCTATTAGCAGAGCAAACAAGATCCAAAGCAAAAAGGAATTGCGTGCCAGTTACCTGAGATGTGTTGAAAAGACCTTGTGATCTCAAGTTTCACAAGCTAATGACAGGAGCAACAGAAAATCACACTAACAGGAATCTATTACAGACCCTTTGGCAAACCTCCCTCGTGTGGGAGGTTATTAATGGGATTGAAGTCAAGGAGACATTTCCTACCCAACTGTGCTCATTGCAGGACGAGTGCCACAGCCTTACCACTGGCGCTGTTCCAGCTTGACCCCCATGTAAAAATAGAATATTTTATAATGTCACAGTGAGCTTCCCAGATCCTTTTAAGAGCAGTATCTCTCTTTTCATGAGGCATCTCTTTCTGAAGAGCATCATCAAGCAGGCTCAGAAGTGAGACATTGTGTTCATTAATAGGTTCCACCTTGACTCCTGTGGAATATAAATCACTGACCTATTCACAGGCAAGGAATTTTCTTTAAGTCAGATGGACAATTATTTTGCTTCATCAAATGAAAAGGTTCTACTTTACAAAGAAGAAGTTAGAATAATGAAACAATTCTTCCCAGTAGCTTGTAAGGAAATCTTATATTACTGAAATTAAGTACATGGAGAAAGAGTTATAAAATTTGTAGGCAGAAGATGAAGAAAACTGAAGTATCATTTATGCTGCTTCAGGATTGGAATTAGAAAAAGATTTTCAGTAAAATAGACTGACTCAAAGTTCCTCCCTACAAAATCTGGAGAAAAGTTCTTTCTTTGGGAATAACAAAACAATAAAGAATGTGTTAAAGGCTTGGAAAATATCTATAAAAAAGGGTTTCATGAAAGACAATCAGGAAAATCTTTTTGATTATAACACCACTTGAGATGTATTAAAAATCTGGATAATTTCAGAGTTCCCTAGCAGCTCCTGGGTTATTTCCAGAGAAAAACATGGGTAAAGATGTGAAGGGAGAGGGTGACAACTGCAACGCCAAAAAAATTCTTGGTACATATTCCGACTGTTTTGATTACAGTTGATCAAAAGACAAAAGTCTTTCAAGATACTAATTCTGATTTCATAATGGAGAAAAGGTGTATTGAAACAGAATTGGGACAAATTTCTATTTTTAAACATAGAGCATAGAAAGATGTTTCTCTCTTTCTTGGTGGCCAGGTGATAACTGAGTATGTGAGAAATCTCAATTAATCAGCCACCAGACCCTTAATACAATCTCATCTGTTTCTTAGAACAGCAATTACAAACCAGACCGCTGCTGGTTGCTGGAAACATTCTCTGCTTTGGGGATACATATTAATTACATATTATGATACATGTTAATTTATGCAGTTAACAGCTACAATTTAATCTTGCATTTCATAGCTCTTCCTCTGCCTTTTCTTTATTCTGAAATGTAGTACATGTCATGAAATCAGTTTGTGCTTCAGGAGCAAAGGGAACTTGTTAGGGAAAGTTAATTGAAAATAGAGAGTTCTAAAGGAATAAGATTATGTGTGATGTTTTCTTTTTTAATTTCTTTTTTTCACAACACCCTCTACTAGTCAGCCTTTACTTGTGTTGATGCTACTTTTCCTACCCATTGTTTCCTTTTTCAATTTCTGTTTGTATATAGTGCAGTGGGAACATCATTTTCCTTTTCATTTTTTTTCCCCTGTACAAACAGCAGTAATTCAGTGGAACTCAGAGATTAGCATGAGGAGCAGAAAATGATCAGTGAAGTACTTTAAAACTCTTTGTAGGAAGAGGAGTATTCTAGTTACAGTCTCTTAGACAACAAATTGCTAAATTATGCTAAGACTGAATGAAGTTTGAGATCAGAGAGAGTCTGCATTAGCTGATTCTGCAGCCAAAGCAGAAGAAAACAATGACCTACATGAAACATACACAAAACATTTTGGTTCCTTCACAGAGAACATGAATTGGCCAATTTAAGCAGAGTTAATTGAGAGTTGAGGTCTAATTCATTTGAAGTGGTACTATACAGGATGCAGTAATCTCCTGGCTGCTGCCTGCACATCAAGATTTGTTGTAATTAAAGAGATAGAACAAAGGAAACTAAAACCAACCAAACAAACAAAAAACCCCACACTCAGCAACAACAAACAACAATTTAAAAATTATTTTTAAAAGGGAAAAAAACCCTGAAAATAACAGGTCAAAGTGAGTAAAAAGTATGTAAGGGACACATCTATTTCTCATTCAGCACAGTGCATATGTGCAAAACAAAATGATCCTTTTAAAGCAGGGATTTAATTTTCAAGTTGCTTCAGCACACTGAGTTGGTCTAACTTCTGCAAGGGTATCTCCCCCCAGTAAAATCATTGTCAAGTTTGCTGCCTCTTTTCACACTCTAGCCTCCTTGGGTTTACAGTACTGAAACATTATGAGATGCTCAGGAAATGCCTAATTAAAGCACACCAAATCCATGGAGATCTATGCTTTGGCTTCATTATGTAGAGATTCTCACTGAATATGCAAACACTATTAAAATTGGGACTTTTGTTCCTGTTTATTGGAAATAACATTTAATATGCAGCAAAACATCTCAGAGCTCTATATTCCTGATGTAGGGGATGAGGATCTTAAGCATCTTTTTTTGCTGCCTATGTAGTCACATTTGCAGGAATGTAACACCCTTATGGCACAACAGAGAGATGCAATATCATATAGGGAATCAGTCTGAACCTAACTCTTAGATATTAAAAAATAAAGTTTAATTGTAATACTAAGTCCTCCTTTTGGGATATCTGTACTCCCATATTGTGGTGTTCCTATGATAAAAACAGAAAGAGTGCACGTTGCAAATTAATTTTGCTCATGTTTGAGAATGGGCAGAGTTGGGTGAAAGGGATTATGTTTCTTTAAAAACCCTTCTCAGTTCATGGGAAATAAATACCAGTGTTTTGGTGAGCCCTCATTAACCTGAAGTTTATAACATTTTCACTCTTACTGCCAGGAGACCTCAAGACATATACAAGTTAAAACTGAATTATCTATTCCGAACAGATATCTGAATGTCTCTTATTATAATATTACTATTTTACTTCCAGATATATTTTATTTAAATGGAATAAATTAAAGAATACAGCTTACCTATACTGTTAAATCTTCATGAATGGAAAAGGGCCTTTGTTCTGATCACATAAGCAGCCTCTCAGTACTATATAGAAACTGTATTATATGGAAATTATAGAAATGTTTTTATTTTCACTGACACACTGTGAGGATTTCCCTTGCTCTGTCTTCTTGGCATTTCTCCAGATTTTTCTGTTACCCTTTTGAACCTCCAGGCCTGGAGAACAGACTGCCAGGAATCCATGTGAAAATGGAACAGCATGAACTGTTTCAGCAACTTCCTCCTTCTTCTCCCACCCCCACAAGGATTTGAGTTAAAATAAAGCAACTCGACAGGATTTCTCTCCAGCAGAGTTTGGGCTCTGTTTCTTCCTAGTTTCATATCAAATTTACAGGTCCTGCAGGGAAGAAGGTAAACAGAGAGGTAAAACAAGCAGAGGCAGTGGCTGTGGCAGTCTGACAGCGCAAATACACGAGCCAGGCCTGTGAAGCAGCAAAGGCAGCATTTTCCAACTTGTTACCCCAGCCATCAAGCAATAACACACTGCAGCTCAGCCTGCAACTGACAACTGAGGAAACAAACTCCCAGCTGCAGGAGACACTGCTAAGGAACTCTGCCACACCACCATGCTGGGGACTTCAGCCCTCTGCCTCTGAGTGAGTGAGTGCCATTTCACATGAAGAAGGGATTTTGCTTTCCAAAGATTCTGTCATCATCATAATCATCATCATTATTATTATAGTTAAGTTTTATTATTATTATATTTAATTTTTATTATTATTTTATGAAGGAACAGGCCTATCAAGAAAATTTTGACACGCCTTGAAATGGAAGGCATTAACTAGACAGCTCCTGTAAAGGGAAACACTCTTTTCACACAGAAGCAGCAGGCATTTCCAATTATCTACTTCCTATATGCATTTTTATAACATGACCCTGAGATGAGTTGGAGCATGGTACTAATAATGCCAGGGTGGTGGGTTTGATCCTTGTATGGACCATTCATTTAAAAGTTGGACTTCATGATCCTTCTGGGTCCCTTCCAGCTCAGACAGTTCTGTGATTCTCTTTACATCAGTGCAAGAGAGGCAGAGCAAGTTATAATTACAGTTGAATTGCACCATGTGTGTCTAAAATAATTATAAAAGCATTGAAATAACATCAAGGAAAACTTCAGTTTCAGAACTGAAACCACACCAAAAATTTTTTGCAGGTATAAAGGTGGGATAATGCTTGAGAACAGTTCTGCTACCTTGTGCTCACCTGAATTCTGCTTCCATTTACCCTGTAACCAGTCCTAGGGAATTTCACAGAGTTCTGACTCTTTGAGTTTACCTGGTCAGCTACATCTTTTCTCTTCCCTATTAGTGTGAGCTTCACCTGATACTGGAAGCCACTGGGCACCTCTGTTCTTACCAACAGGACTCAACAGAGAGGACAAAAGATAGTTAAGAATGTCTTTGGTTTCCTCTCTGAACAGAGAGAATTACAGAGAAGAAATGTACAGAATGTGCAGACATTATGCCAGTGGGAGCTGAGGGGACAGTTAGGACTTTGTAGAACAGCTCTGCTATCTGCTATCTTTGGATTAAATCTCTTCAGAAAGGTGTTTGGTTTTGGTGGAATTTGGTTTTTGTTTTCTTTTTTTTTGTTTTCTTTTTGCTTTTTTTTTTTTTTTCTGAATTAAGCTTATGAGGGGAAGAAATGTTATGAGGGAAGAACAGGAAAGGGAAACCAAACTTCCACTCAACTGGAATGACAGTTTTTTTCCTTGGCTACTCATAGTTATGTCTGAATGCAAGACAAGGAATGGATTCTTGAAAGAATAAATATTTGCTTCTCTACTAAGTCCCAATGTCAACAACAAAACTGAGAGGCATGTCTTGGCACTGAACCAATCATCTGAAATCTCTATAACTTCCTATAATGCTGAGAAAACAGATTTCACGACTAATGACCTCTCAGTACCCTCATCATTGGTCCTGTAGCAAGACAATAAAATAATCCATGTAGTCACTTCAGAGAAAGCTGGACTCTGCTTCCTGTGAGATAAAAGTACTGAGCCAGTACGCTCACATGCCTTTCTGACACTCAGGCAGCCAATAAACTCACCCAACTCTAATCTTTGCTATCATCTCAGCACGTTGATCATGAACAATTGCTGATCTGAGCACAGCTTTTCACTGATATGAGCCAATCTGCTGAACCAGATTGTACAAAATGAATTGCATCCCCTCTTCCAGGAAATCGGAGGAATTAACTGGGTATGCCTCATGAAACCTTTTTATTTAATATCAATCAGTAACATTACAATAAATTTCACATATTTTGGAACCTAGACAGTCATCATTTTCTGAAAAACACAAGTTTCTCACCTTTTCTTTATCTTCACTTATTGTTAAGCCCTTCTACCTTTCCTGCTCTTCTCATCCTTCAGTTATCAGCGAATTAAGAGCAAGAACTTAGCTGACAGTGGCAACAGCCTTTAAGCAGTTAAAGGAGAAACACACATACCTGATGATGAAGAGCTGCTAAAATCATAATCTTGGTCTGAATTGTCTATTTCTGCTGTCTGCTGGAAAACAGAATGGCTCTGTCAGCCCTCCTTTCTTGCCTCTCTCCAGAGCAGAATAAGCTCTGGCATCTATGTAAGAGGCCACTGGGCAAAAAGAAGATAAATGGAATATTGAAGGTAACTGGAATATTTGTCTACCAACACCCAGCAGCTTTTACTGGGATGATTTGCAGATTTCAAAGTTGGAATGAGAGGCCAGAATTCCAACTCCAATAATATTTACCTTTAAATGCTACAGACTTTTCAGTGCTCATACAAAAAGAGCACAGAACTTGATCTCAGTTTGACAATGATAGATATGGATAAATACTTCAAATAATTATTTCTCAATATGAAAAATAACATGGTCAACATTTTCAACTAGTGGAAGTTACAATTGGGCTACAGGTAACTGATTCTTTATTCATTTGAGGCTCAGGAGAGGATTTTTATTTTTTTTTTCATAAAACAAGGTATTGATTACTTTAGAATGGTTCAAGAGAAGAAGTAATGTTCTTTAACTACCTTCAAGAAAGGAACAATGTTATCATCCAGAAGTGATATGAAGATTTTCATTGTGTAAGATTTAGCAACTAAATAAAAATTCTAAGAAACTGAGGGAAATCACATTACTAAGGTGATTTGCAGAGAAGAGTATATTAATATACATGGATCAAGTTTACCAATATTTTCCCCTTATTCATCTAGTACTTTTGAACAGGTTCTTGAAGTGAATGGTCTAACTCATGGGTGGAAATTCACAGACGTTGCAAAATTAGACCAAATAAATGCACATATATATGCAATAAAATCTTATGAGTAAAATAGATCTGAAAATCTAACATCAATCTGAAAATATCTAAAATTATTCAGGACCTTCAGAAATTGTTATTTTAATACTTATAAAGTAACAGATTCCCCAGCAGTTGCCTGGTAATTCTACCATAACAGAATCTAGGGACTGTTAGGTCATATTCAGCTTTACAAGTTATAATGAATCTAACAAGAGAGCACAGCCATCCATTATTATGGACAATGTATTCACCATGAAATTCTGCATGGCAGTACATATTTGTGCAAAAATGTGCCACATTCTTTACTATAAAGATGTTTAATTTAAAGTGATTACATTCTTTCAAACATTATATGTGTCCACTAGGGAATTATTTCTCTCATATTTCCTAACTTCAGAAGGTATTTATGAATTTGTCTTCCTACTCTGGTACTCTGAATTTGTCTTCACTCTGGTGCTATGAATGCACCTTCAAATTCTTATTACTATTAATGTTCATAGTTTTAATACCTCATTAATGCTATCCCATTTTAAATTCTGAGAAAACAGAAAAAATGGACCTTTAAAGAGTTAAAAACAGAAGATAGTGAGTGGAGGGGGTGACAGAGTAAAGAGAATTTCACATCTACCATGAAATTACTACTGAATTTACAGTTTAAAAGTGTTCTACCTTATACTGGGAGAAATTATTTTGTACTTGAGATATATTCTGCAGTTTCATCAAAGGTGAAGAGCAAGTGCTTGTGAAATACATGAAGCTGCAGTAGCAGTGATTGAGAAAATAATTTTCATCATAGAGCTTATACATTAGAGAAAACATGAAAAAGTGCTTAAAAATAGTTCATTGATTTATTTCCTTTTTAGATATGGATGCAAGGGAAATATAAATACCCCTATTATAATATGCTTTGCAAAACTTTATCAGTCTAATACAGTCCTGTCTAGTTTACAAAGACTAAGGTAGGCAAGAAATGGCTACCTCTAATTTCTTTTTTAAATATAAATGTAAGGTGTATTAAAATAAACATTTGGACTTCATATTTATATTGATTTCTGATGAAGGCAGAGCATCTCAAACCTTAAAATTCCATTCCTTATGTGCAGAAATAGGAATACATGTACAACATACAAAGAAACACATGATTCTACCTAAAATTTATAATCAGTAAGATGAAGTTTATAGTGGTGCAGGCACTTACTAAAAAAATAATCTGGCAAGCAAGTTCCACTGAACAACTCCAAGAACTTACACTTCTGTCTCCATGGACTGGTGCAGACACTTGTGCATTTATTTTGCTGCAGTCCAAACAAGCTGGATATGAGCTACACGCTGTAGATTTATCCTGCAAAGCTCTGCCTCTTCTCCAGTGACTCCCAGTGTACTGGGATGAGGTATTGCTCACCTTGACATACGGAAAAATATGCATTTATGTGTATGAAGCAAATTTGTAGGTTTTATCTCTATACCACCATTTTATTAATATACTGGGAGAAGAGAGGTGCAATATTTTAGATCCCCAGTTGAATCTCACACTGATCCTCACAGAAATACAAACACTCCACCTGAGTCCATTATCTGGCAGGCATGACACCAGTGAAAAACCTTGTGAGGTGAGGGCCTGGACAAAGAGAGGTAATTCACAGACACCGGGGGCAGAGCAGGGGGATCTGACAGAGAGGAAAAAGCATTTTTCCACAGCTTTTAACTAGGTGATTCGAGCTTAGAGTTACTGCTTTCTGTTGTTCTCAAAAACCTGTTAGCCAAAATGCACGCTCAAGAGTCGAGCTGTTTGTTACCCTGGCATTGTTCACTCTGCTCCTGCTACAAAAATGGAAGACACCAGAGAGGGTCAGACCCAGCCCATAACTTACACTGATAACAATCATCCCTTTGGCAGGAAAAAAAGGATCCGAAAAAACAAATAGAAAACCCTCATTTGAGAACCTGCTTTGTTTCTTGAGAAGCTCACTGTCTTTCCATCAAAGAGGCATCAGCAATGCAGTGTGCTGTTAACACGTTAAAAAATTAGCAAATGAGAGTTGTGTGTACCCTTTATATATATGGAAAAATTCATGCTAAGAAGCCCCTTGAAAAATATCTGTGCAATAATAGAAAGAAACAGCTTTTTTAGCCCAGCAGATTCTTAAAAATGGGAAAGGAGGCAATGATATTAAACAGACATAAAATTGGAATATTTTACTGAGGTGTGTTTCTATATCTCTTTAGACATCTACTAACCTTTCTCATTAAAAAAAAAAAGAGGTAATTTACATATAAATATTTTGAGAGAACCTGAAAGCAGTGATTAACTTATCCTATGCTAACATAATTGTAGACATAGGAAGAATGACACATTGTGACAATATTAAGTAAAAAAATTGACATATTTTACTAGAGGCATTTTAAACATTTAAGTTCGCAAATATTTTATTAAACAATAGCTGTTCACTAGTCATTAAATAATAAAAATTAATTGTGTTTTCTTCCTTGCAATAGTCAAAATTATTTAATCAGTAGCAAATGTTCAGTACATTATGATAACTATTTTGAAATTACATTCACTTCCCAGAGTACTTTTTAAATCACAAGCTATTGAAAACAAAAATAACAATTAATATGCAAATAAATAAAACAGGTACAGTAAAACTCTATTATTTTATTGTTATTCACATTTAAATAATGCACTGCTAACAGATTGTTAACTTCAGAAAATAGCATCATGGCTGGTTAATGAAAAAACAGCATTAATTATAATAAATTTGGAGCAGTAATAGATTAAAACTGAATATTAAAATATAGTAAAATAATACTTCAGACCAACAAGATTTAACCTGTGCTTTGATGCAAGAATCTGGAGTTTTAGAGTTCACAGATGAATATATTCACTTAACTAATAATACAATTCCTGCCCTGGATACAGAGCACCTTTACATGCTAAGTATCATTAGGACACACTCACTACAGTCTATTTAAAAAAAAAAATTAAAATTGCTGTCACTGACCGAATTTGGAGAAGATAAGATATTTCTAAAGGCAACACATCTGATGGAAAGCTACATCCTATACTTGGGAAATTCTAGTCCAGTCTCACCTGGTTTTCAAGCTGGGAGTGCTGAAAACAAAGCCTGGGACAGTTTGGTTCCCCCACCACCAATGGGCAGAGAAGGAGAATCACTTTCAACACTCCACCTTTGTCTGCAGCTCTCAGCCTGATTTCAGCACATAAAAACACTGAGACAAAGGTTTTCATGCCCCTTATGGTTACCCACAGCCATTCATTTTGGGAAATATAAAACTTCCTCCATCCCCATCATGGGAAAAAATGCAGGTCTTTAGTCTTTCCTGACACAAAGAGAATGCAAGGCTGAAACAAGGAACAGTTGTGGACAGCGAGCCCCACTCAAAAAACCCCTAGAAAGAGAGAAATATGAACCACACTTAGAGGGATTAATCACCTCTTTGCTGGAAGGGGTTGGACATCATTCCTCCCTTAGCTAGCAGCACTTGTGACCAGCAGGACTCCATCAGTCTCCTTGCTATGGATTGGGCAGCCACATAAACACAGAAAATGAGGAACACCAGCAGGCCCAGAGGGGTGATATCACTCCTATTGAAACTGCCCCAATTCAGTGGAAGGAGGAAACGCTCTGGAAGTTCATAGGAGAAATAACAGAGAGTTTAATTTAAAACTGGTTTCACAGATGTTTAAAGGGAGCAGTAAAAGAAAACCATCTCTGAGTTACAACCTCAAGTATTACACTTTTTATCTTTTTTTTTCCAGAACATTCATTATTTAACTACACTTTGTTGCATACAGGGATATTTATTATTTCTTAGCATATTATTAAATGAGGTTTTTTCTGAGCAATGCACAAATAAAAATATTGTTGCACAATCCCTCTGAAAATTTAACTGATAATCTGCTTAAAATCACTTCACCCAAATTATACAATCATTGTTCTTGGCTCTTCTCAAATTCACTCATAGGATAATTATTGATTCAATATTCAAAATTATATTAAACCCCTACCTATGTTATACATGTGCTTTTAAATATTGCATTGGCACCATCTTCTTGTCCATTTACTTGCATAGTTTTTGAGATCAGTCACATAAAAAGTGACCACAGGCCAGCCAAAGACACCTTTATCAGCCTGCAAACCCACAGGAACAGGGCTTGCATGTACATAAGTGAAAAATGCTCACTTCTTTGCACAAGTGATCTCAAAAGGTTAAA
Organism: Zonotrichia leucophrys gambelii; assembly: GCF_028769735.1. Taxonomy (NCBI): domain Eukaryota; kingdom Metazoa; phylum Chordata; class Aves; order Passeriformes; family Passerellidae; genus Zonotrichia; species Zonotrichia leucophrys. The sequence goes on from NC_088169.1 coordinate 109,595,054, forward strand.
GGGAGAAACTCAAGTGGACATGAAAGCCACCTCTTGTTGAATCTTTAAAGCCATATTAGTTTCCCACTAAAAATCTTTTGGGACTGTCAAAATGATACTGAGATCTTGTTTTGTGCATGAGCAATGTTTGATAATAAGAATATTAAAAATTACTTCTGTTTTCTTCCACTCTCCCACAGGAATACTAAGTTCTTCAACATCCTGAATTTCGTGCAGTAGGAAAATCACAGCTCAATGCAAGGTCACTTGAGTCTAATCAACCCTAACCAAGAATGAAGATTTGTTCTTTCTTTGGGTTTTGATAGATCAGAAGTAATTAATCACTGCAACTCCAGCACATTACTATTTTATAGATACATTAAGGGTAAAACAAAAGAAGAAATAGACACTATTTTGAGGTTTTTGTGGCTTCTCTTTTTCCTTGCCAAAAATTAATCTAGGAGCTCAATCTCCTTTTAAAGTCTGTCAATATTACAATAATCCTAATGCAATAACCCCCTCTTGTTTGTTTGTTTTCTAGGAAAATGCATAAGTGCATTTATCCTGTCTTTCCATCAGTATCACAGAGGTGGATACCTGCCCACAGAGGAAGTTCCCACACTCAATAAACTTTGTTTACATCATTTTGAACTGCTGTTCTCAGCCTCAACCCTTCACAACCCTGTAGGTTATTTTGGGTCACCTCTTTTAACAGCTCTGGTCAAGAGAGCTGTGCCAGTCCAGCCTGAGGGCGGTTTAAAACAGATGTGTGTGTGCCTGACTCCAGCCTGGCTGACTGGAACTGGCAAGGGAATAAAAACAGAGCATTGGAAGGCAGAGCAGAATCACAGATAATTTCCTAGGCACAAGAAAAACCTGAGAAAATTATTAGTATGGCACACTTGGGAAGGGTGGCAAAGAAAACACGAACCACAAACCTGAGTTCATGTAAACAAAAGGATTAAGGCTTGCCACAACAAAAGCTTCATACTAAATGAAATAAGAGTTTTTTAATTAAAAACTCTTTCTGCCAGTCACCCACAGTAAAGTGGGAAGAGAAGGAAAAAGGTGTTCTTTGAGACAGGAGTAATTCCCTTCAGACGGCCAGAGCCCACAATTTCAAACAGCTGTGGCAAGAAGGGCACCACTGCTGACACCACTGTGGGGTGACACCTTTCCCCTTCCCCTGTCAAACCTTGGATGGACTCCTCTAAAAAAACCAAATCACTGCAGAAAGCAGCCACACTGACTGCTGCACCATCATTGAAACACCTCTAGAAGTTGTCCTCTGCCTACTCCAGGGTACCAACTCTTTGACTGAAATTAAATAATTGAATGAAGGAACAAATGACAAAGTGAATATACGAACATTCATCATTTGGAGAGTGGGGATACAGTAAAATAGCTTAAAAGGCTTTCCAGAGAAGCTTAAAACCACCAATTCTTTCATGGATTGAAGTGGAATAAGTTGAAGCAACCAAGTCCAAAGGTGGCAACAAAATCCAAGCGTTGAAGTCTTAAACCTCTTAAAAGCAGCCACAAGAGATTTTTGTGAATACATCTGCAATGCTACATAGCAAATGTCTTGAGTTTTCAAAACTTTGTTTTCTTTAGGATCCTGTACTCAAACTGGAGTCTAATGCATTAATAGCAATGTTTCACTTTTGCTTGAATTTTCATGATTTTAACAAATTAATGCTCTTAACATCCCTGTTGGGTAGACAGGCAAAAACCTTTCTTGTCTGTAAAACTGAGATAAGTGCCTTGCTTAAGGACATGCAGTTAGGATTGAGCAAAGTAGGGTGAAAATTTAGTAAAGAGTGTCTCTCATTTGTACTCCAACAACTAGATTACACCACAAAGATTGTGCTATTAACATGAAATATAAACACAAAACAAAACAAAAAAGACAGATAACCAGTTCCTCATGAATATTCTCCCTAATACTAGAGATAAAACACCTAAAAAAGTATGTATTCCTTGCAATTTGGGGAAATTAGTTTGAGGCAAAACCCCAAGATTTCTAATAAAATCAGACCTATTTTCAAATTATTCAAAAGCACACAGTAGAAATGTACAAAACATGCATCCAGCTAATGAAAGTAATTATGAATGGTTTTGTTCATTATATGTTTTCTGTGATTCTTAATGGGAACATTCAATATCCTTTGCTCTTATAAATCACTGTAATGTGACACATAATAATTTTCAAATATGTTCATTTTAACCATATTTAAAAAAACATTTTCTAAATAATCTATTTTAGCAAGTAAATATTGCTTACTATAATGCACATACAATCCCTCCCTAGTTATTATCCCTGGAGACAGGGAGCCAGTATCTTGTAGCATTTGATACATTTTATGAATTTTTTTAAAAACTAGTTGATTTTTGATAATTCCTAAATATTTGCAAATGTTGTTCTAATCAAATGCCATTTTCTTAAAAACTGTAATAAAATTACTTATCTGAGTTGGGTTTGCAAGGCAGTCTTTAAGCCTTGAAATAGTGATGACAGGACAGAATTTATCATTCATATCTCAGCCTGTCAAATCCTGATGAAAGATTCAGAGAAGTCATACTCAAGCCTTTGTGAATAAAAAACTGTTAACACTCATCTACACAATTTCCATTATCATATAATCCCTAAAGACATTAAAAAAAATTTCAAAAAACCAATGTACCTTTTTCATATAATACTACAAGATTTCATACTGGCAGAAGATATGACACTTTATATCAGTGGTCTTTCTATGTAAAGAATAGAAAGCCAAGAAATTGCAGCTTTTGCAGATACAATTTCAGGACAAGACCCCATTTTAGGATAGAGAGCACAGAGTTAACCAGATTTCAACCAGTCTTTAACCAGATTATTTAAATAAAACAAGAAATCTCATTTAATAAAGATATACAAGCTGAGATTCGGCCTACCACAGAACTTTTCTAAGCTATAACTTGATAGGCAGAGAGGACATTAAGACCTAAAAAGATACTCCAATTTCTACCAAGTATTTTCTGCAGAGAAATGACAAAATAATCCGCTATGACTATTCATGAGCAGACCATGTCCCCTGGACATGCACAGTAAGCAAGATGCTTCTAAAGACATGCAAGAGGTACCTCAAACATGCTGTACAGGCCCTTTGTGGATGTGGACACATAGGAATCCTGATTTTAGACTCACTGCTTTTATTTCTGATCCTGGGATTCCCAGCAGCTCATCCAACACCACTTTTCCCTCCAGACTGCCAAACTGGTGGCCAAGGTGGGCATCTTCTTCTTCTGCTTAGAAACTTTCTGGGAAGATAAAAGGAGAGCTTGTGTGGGGAAACCCAAGCATATGGCAGCACTAATAACTACTTATGGTTGTAAATATTTATAATGCTCATCTCATGGCTATCTCTTCCATAAAAGCATTTATCTAAGTATGGATATTAATGGACTACTGTGCAGGGCAACACTGAACCTAAATAACTTAAATAGCTACTGAAGATATTGCACTTGTTAAGCAGGCAGTCTAGCAGCATGTTCACTCTTTCCCCTAAGTGGCTGAGCAGCAATTTCCAGAAATTAAACCACCTTCGTTTATAATTGCTTTATATTGGGTGTTTCTTCAAATAACTTTTAAATATTTAATAAGACTATTTTTTTTCTATGTAATTTCCTGAATGTCAGTTAATTCTCTACAAACATCTTCAAAATATTTTCTCATCTTTATTAAGATTATTACTGTATTATCGGTTTTCCACTTTATATTTTTTAGGACTACCTTGGCATACATTATTGTTATAAAATGCAATAACACCTAGTATAGAACCTCAGAAAACTTTTTTTTTTTTAATATATCTCAGAGAAGTCATATTTGATTTTCCAGCAGAAATGGGCAAAATTCTCAATACGGTTTTGCGATGGACTCATTTAATGCTGTGCTTCAATGGTACAAAAATGCACATTTCTTCTTTGGAAAAGTTGCAAAAGGGAGAGAGAATCCAAAAAAAGAATCAAAACTTGTGGTAGTTTTCAAATGGATCAAATTTTAACTACAGAATTTATATGGCTGAAAAATAATTTGCTCATGCATAAACATGCAAAGAGAAGGTGCAATGAAAGAGAAAACATTTATCCAAAGATATCTACTGACAGAACAAGAGGCAATGGACATGTTAAAGTGTCCACCTTCAGATGGAAAGGAAAATTTTCATAAGCAAAAAGTTAATCTCACTCTTAAACCCCTTAATGTTTTTCTGAAAGACGAGGTGGGTTTGAACCCTCCTCAAGAAATATAGGAATTCAGTATGGGATGAATCTTTCACTAGAGTCCCAGCTATTAAAAATAACATTAATATTAAAAAGGATGGAGTATTTCCGTGTACTATGCTGAGTGGAAGGGGTTCTGCTTAAATGAAATTCCCATCTAGAAAATGCATTTTTCTAAATATATTGCTGCCAGGTTAAATTCCCAGAGAAGGTGTGCAGTTGAACACATGTTCAGGGACCTAGATGGGTCCAGCTATGAAAGAGGGAGTGGACTCTTGAGCCCTACATCAATAAATTTTCTGATTGCATTCTGAAATATTTCTGGGGAAAACAGTAGTAAAAAAAGTGCTAAAATAAATTTTCTAGGAACCCTCTTGACACACTCTTTGCTCTTTGAAGAAAAAAACCCCCACACTGTAGATGCATAAAAATGCTCTGATTGTCTATGGTGTTCCACCTCAACAAATATGTACAGATTGCAGAATAAGGTACCTAATTTTTCTGCTTTTGAATTTCTTCAATGCCATATGACAGTATACACCAACAAAAATCAGAAAGTATTTTGTGGGCGGTGATTTTTTCCTCTGGAACTTGATTTGGTTTTGTAGAGTTTGTCATCTTCTGAGTCCTGATGCAGAAGGTTCTCTAAGGTTTGTAAGAAGTACTTGCTTCTTCAAGCCCTTAGCTGTGAAGTCACTAATATCTGAGAAAGATGCGCTTGTAATATAATGCAGCAAATCAAAAGCAACCAGGACATAAAGGAGATTAGAAGAGCAGATTAATTTCACAATTTCATACATTCAGGTTCCAGGAGATAAGTTAAAAATCTCTTCCAAATTATTTGTATTGGCTGATAAACATAACACATGAGAACAGAGGATTCATTACATTGCCATATATAATATCTTGTAAATACAAGAGTATCCTCCTAATAAATCTACAATAGCATACATATCACTTCTGCACGCAATGGTAGCAGAGAAATGAAATTCCACCCTTTCTAATTAAAGGGTATTTTAGAAAGGATTATATGAAAGTAGAAATGAAAAGACAAATAGCACTGCAGACAAAATTTAGGAGATTAATCAGGAATCTCATTTTATTCTCTTTTCCCCATTGTTTTGATTAATTAAAAGCTATTTTCTATTAAAACAAACAAAATGTGTGCACACACACAAAGCCCAAACAAAACAAAGCCCAACAAACACTGTGGAGGTGAGAAAGAAAAAGTGTTTTAACAGTTTTCCTGTTCATTAAAAAAATATATTGTGTAAAATTTGAAAGTGCATATTGAAAATATATATGAAGAGATGATGAAGCTTGAAAAAAGAAAAAGAAATCTCCTTCACTCCATTTCTGTTCCACAAAAATGCAAAAATTCAATTAACCTCAAGCACTTAAAAATGGCATTGGAGTTACAGAAATGATCTGCTTTATTTGTCAGCGTTCTGTACAAAAATGCCTTTTTCAACAACATTTTGCTGTACTTTCCTGTGAAGTGCTGAGGTTAGAAATTTCCCTGAAATATTCTGTACATCCTCACACTTCACCAGTGAAAATTTTCTTCTGATTAAACAGTTATTCTTTAAAGCAGAAATGACACCTCCCAGGCAAGGAAGCCTTGGAAGGTCACAGATTCTGTCTCCATAGGAGGCCAAGCTGTTTAGCAGAAAGTATGACCTACTGTGGAAACCAATGACCTAGTAAAAAAAAATAAACAGTGCTGTGCTGCAAAGTGGTGGAGCCAGCTGAGAAATAGAGACCTCAGTAATGAACTGCCTTCCTCCTACAGAGATCAAATCATGTTAAGTTATGCTATTAAAATAAATCACGTTTTAAGAGTCTTAACCTGAGATACTAACTTAAATTATCAAAACACAAAAATATCAATGTTATTTTTAACATATATGAACATGATTATTTTTTATTTACAACAGACTGAAGTCCAAACTCTCAGCTCAACACCCACCCAAAAAAATATTTAAAATATATATTTAAACCATAATAACTTTAAATTATTTTAATCTTTTTCTAAATAATTTAAAAACTGAGAATTATCTGCTGATTTCACTGAACTTTGAATAGTGACCTCAACTTGAGAACTCAATTTATTAATATTGTCGAATAGCAATCAGTTAAAAAAGATGGAAATAAAATGTCAAAGCATTAATTGTAGGCTATTCCTTTGCATATAATACAAATACATGAGTTTAATCTTCAGAGCAAATCATGACAGCACCCTCCCTATCAATGGGGCTGTGACCATCTGCACCACCAACATCCCTTTTTAATTAGGCAAACCACATTAAACCCTGCTTAAATTTGAGACACAATGGACAATGCTTCATGGCATTATCTTAAAGATAAACTTGGTCATCGTTCTGCAAAAGAAACCGAAAACTATGGGAAATAAAAGTGCCATTTAAGCAGTGCAAAGCAAGTTGATCTGGCTTAATTTTAACCTTAAAAAGAGGGTTAAAACTAACACAGCAACAAGGTGCAGCAGAGATCAGTCATCTAGAATCTGGGGTGTTTACTCTGTTATATTCACATGCAATTACTGAGAAAAGCAGATGTGCCAGTCACTCAGCAGGCCCCACACCATGGGGTGCACAGGGAGCAGTGCCCTGAGAGTCAGATATGAGGGATCAAAAGAAAGGCCTTGGAATGGCACCCAGCCCATAGAGACAAATACAATTTAATCAAATTATCTTCAGAAGAATGAATCTTCTGTGATAGACTGAAAAAAAATATGGTTCCAGAGAGGAAGGTGAGGTGTTTCTCAGGAAAAATTGCGAACACACTTTATTTAGTCCTGTGCTGCTGGACTGACAATAAAACTAAATAGAACAGCACTTGCAAGGCTATCATATGTTTGTAAAATACAAGAAAAAGCATTTTAGGATAAGTTTTTATTTCAAATAAACACTTTTGGTTAGGAAGTACATTCTGCATGTTGGATTTCATATTGATTGTGGCTTCTAAGAAAACATGTTTATGAGCTAAAAGAGAAGACGTCCCAAAGCTCCCATCCTCAGTGAGAGGAGGAAGTTTTTGTCACACAGCTTTTCAACACATTCTAATAAGCCTTTACACAGATTATATTTCACAATAATTTCTAACCCCATCTACCTAAAACAAAGTAGCAGGCTGTGCTCTCCTACATGACTAACCATCTGAGAGAAAAAGTGCTCTGATTATATTATGCTTTATTTCCAAGCAATTCCATAGATCTGGAGTTCAAACTGTTGATGATATCTTTTGTCTTCCAAGAAGAGAAAAGACTGTATTTTCTTAGTCTTACTGATGTCACAAGATTCATTTTATAGGGGTTTGTGTCTGGGACTTTCTGCTCAGCTATTTGATTTGTAGCTGCACAATTAAAATCCCCCTATCACTTGAGCTAATATAAATTTCCCAGCCAAAATCAAGATTTACATTACATTAAAGAGTAAGATCCTCTAACGTATTGTACCTCATAGCAGCCCAGTAGTACAACTAATTAATATTATCACCAAACTTGTCATATCTAATACTTTCTTCAGAGAAATCAACCCAATCAGGTTTGCTACCTGCTCCTTTCAGACATTTTCATCTCAGTGCCTCTGCAGAGCTGCTCTTGGTGTGCACAAAGACATCCACTGACCTTCTACATGACACATGGGGCCCTGAGGATGTGCTGATGTGTCCTTGTCATGGAAAGAGACCTGTTAAAAGTCACAGTCCCCAGCTGCAAAATCACATGTCAAACTACAGACAGACAGACAGTCTCAATTACATAAATCAACCACCTGGCAAAAAAAAAAAAAAATAGCTATAGACATGAAAGAACAGGTAGGGTGTCCAGAAAAGGATTGGCTGTGGAAACTGGGAGTGTTTAGGCCAGGGGAAAGGAAAGCTCAGAGAAGACCTTACCTGAAAAAAGTTGTGATGATTTGAGGGTCAGTCTCTTCTCCCTCAGGTTACAAGCAGAAGGACAAGAGGAAACGGCCTCAGGTTGTCCCAGGGAAGGTTTAGCTTGGATATTACAAAATTTTTTTTCACTAAAAGCGTTATGAAGTGATGGAACAGGCTGCCCAGGGATGTGGTGGAGTCACCAAGCCTGGAGCTATTTGAAAGTTGTCCAAATGCAGTTCCTAGGGACACAGTTTAGTGGTGGGCTTAGCAGTACTGAGTTAACTGTTGGACTCTATTAACTTAAAAGAATATTTTCCAACCCAAATGTTTCTATATTCTGTGATCCAAGCAGAGCTCAGCACCTCTGTTTAAATTTTGTGATGCATAGTAAACATAAATGACCACCCTAAGGATACAAAGAATGAAATCCTTAATCACTGACATCCAATTGTTGGGCTAAGCATTAGACTCCCTCTCCTAATGCCCACAAAATGTACATTAAAATGGAAAATAAATTTTGAGATGGCATAGAAAATACTCAAATGTTCCTTGACTCATAGCTAGCTGAGGATTAGATTATTTAATAAGAAATTTATCGGGCTTCTGTAAAACTGCTTGTTAGGTCACATATTACAAACTTGGAAAAGCTGTTAGCAAAAAAAAAAAAAAATCAAGAAATCAATTTCTAGTCCCTGTGGTGATGTATTCTAAGTGTGAACTGTGTTATGCCTGGGGAGCACAGATTTCAACCTTAAATAGAAAAATTCTGGCTTGTCTTAGCTTTTCGAAATATCTTTTTAGTTCAGATTTTCTTATGAGGATATGCCTTGCTGTGAGAATGCCATGCTCCCCATTTGTATTACCAAATATGAAATCCATCTCACAGAAAATTATTATTATTAGCTGTTCCAGAAGCAGAGCCAAGTTCAAAAAGTTTGAAGAAATGGAAAAACTTCCTTTAAGTTTTCCCTCAACAACTCATTCCAAATTGAAAAGACGAGGATGATGAAGGGACCAGAGGAAAAGCCTTAAAAGGAGGGGCTGAGGTAATTTGGTTTTTTTCAGTCTGGAGAAGAGAAGACTGAGGGGGAACCTCATTGTGATCTTCAACAACTTCTTGAGAGGAAGAGGAGAGGCAGACACTGATCTTCATTCTGTGACCCAAAAGAATGGACCCAAAAAAAATGAAGCTGTGTTAGGGGAGTCTTCGGTTGGGTATCAGGAAAAGGTTCTTCCTCCAGAGGGTGGATTGGCACTGGAGCAGCTCTCCAGAACAACGGCCACAGTCCCAAATCTGATAGAGCTCAAGAAGCATTTGGACAAAGGACTCAGGAACACTGTGTGACTCTTGGGGTGTCGTGTCCAGGGCCAGGAGTTGGACTTGGATGACCTCGAGGGGTCCTTTCCAACTCAGCTTGTCCTATGAATCTGTGACAAAAAGTAGCAAGACTTATAAAAATATCTTCTTTTTACTACAATTCAAAATGTAATACTTAGATTGTTCAGTAACTTGAGATAGAATAACAGAATCATTGAATCATTTTTGTTGGAAAAAGATGTCTAAGGTCATCAAGTCCATTAACCCAGCACTGCCAAATCTACCAGAGCTGTTCTACCTTACATTTGGGAATCAATGAAAAAAAGATTTGGGATTAGATGACAGACATCTGCTATCAGCTTCTCTCCAATATTACACAATATAAAGAAAGAGGAAGCAAGGAGAGAAACCTGTGCTGTTGTATTTCTGCACCCAAGTGTCACACACTATTGATTCACCTCCTTGAGAACCAGTGGAAAAACAAACCAAGACAACTATGAATAAGCAAAGCCTATTTATAAATATATTTATATATAGCTCAAGCCCGAAGTTTGTAGGTATAGACCAACATTCCACCTAAATATTAAGTAGCTGTGCTGACAGCACGTTGGAGGATGACAGATGACATTGGCAGCTGCTGTAGCAGGGAAGGACTTTTGCCAGAGCTGTCAGTGCAGCTCAGAGCTGACAGCCAGCTCCGAGCGAGCCAGCCTGCCCTCGCCGCCCCGTGTAAGAGATACTGGGGAAAAGGCTTGACAAGCCCACGCTTCTCCACACAGCAAACACAAACAAATATCGTGTCAGGGAATACACAGCATCTATAATTCATCCCACAGCTAAAGCAATTTTAAGTATAGGCAGCTGCAGTTAGCACGTTACATTTATAGTAGGTCAGTCGGAGACTTTTAAAAACCTCAACCAAACCACTGTGACCCAAAGCAAAACCCTCTCAATATTTAATATTGTATGAGGGGTTAGAACTCCCTGAGTCATCTCCTCTCCTTAAACAAAACCAAGTAATACAGGTAATAAAAAGCAGAATAGGATAAGACTTGAGATTTTTGGACTGAGAGATGTCATTATGGTGAGATGAACAAGGGAGCAGCAGGCTGATGATAAGCTCTCAAAAACTCTTGTCTTCCTGCTTCCCATTTTTGAACCTGGCAAACTGGCAGAATAGCTGAGAAAAACCTCTTCAGTTGTTACCAGCTGGCAGAAACAGTTTAGACATACAACAAAAAATGAATAGATTCCATTTCAGCAAGGTGACAAAACTACAATGTCATGACATGATCTTAAAAAAAATATAAAATTGCAAAATAATAATAAATAATAATAAATTACTAATAATATATTTATAATATTTAATAATGAAAAATCATAAAAATCTGTACAGCTTTCAGAGGTGTTTTTATATTCAGATTTTTGCTCATTATATGCTACTCTTACAATTTTCTGTGGCTTTCTGTATAATTTTGAGCTTTGAAAAGAACTCTGTTTAGTGGCAGCTAAACAGCTGACAACTATTTCTTCTCATTTAACTTAAGGATCTAACAGGAGAATACTGCTTTATAATGAGATTAAGAAAAAAAAACCAAAATCTTTCAAGAAAAAATATTTAGGGTGTGATATTAGCAATAGTGCTAATCTTGTCTAAAACAGCCTTACATCTTTGAGATCTTGAACCAACCTGCTACCAAAACCACAAATGTCTGGGTGACCTGTAACATTGATATCACTAATTAGCTGCACTACTCCTGCAGACCAGACAGAAGTAAAGATAATGAGAAGGTCAAGGAGAGTGGCTGAAGAATTGCTGTAACTTGTGTTGACTCCACATAGACAGGGCCATTAGAGACTTTGAGGATGATATGCTTCTCTAACGCAATAAATATTCCAGAGTCACTGAGAAGGAACAAGATTGCTGTCATTTTGACTGTTTTTCCATTCCCAGAGTATTAGAATAGTGACTTGCAGAAAAGCTGTAAGGCTTATCAACTCCTACTAGGGCTGCAAAATCAAAGCCAACATTTATGCAAGTTCCCTGGTTTTAAATAGGACAGGTGCCTGAGTTTGGCACAGTAAAGTTCTCATTAATGAACACTCGTTAATGGACATACTAAAGAAAAAACAGTTTGACTGTTCCAAGTTACAAAAATGATGTAAAAATTTAGATTTTATTTCTCATTTTTAGAGGTGCCCAATGTGTCTACACATTCCACTCATGTCCTTTTCCATGGTTTCTCACAGAACCACCTGTAACATGGAGATTATACAGGTACCTAAATCACAAAGGAATTCCAACAATGACTAAAAAGAACATACTGTGACTCCAAAGCCTTCTGATAAAAAGAAAACAAAAGAAATGCAAAATACTCTGCAAAAAGGTAAACAATAATTTCTGATGTGTGCAATAATCCCAGCACATTTTAACATCTTGCCCTACTTAATACATTAGTAATACTTTATGGTTTAACATTAGGAACATATTTAGGTAAACAGTTAATTAAGATTAAAGCCACATCTCCAAGTTATTCCCAAATTCTCATACTCATAAGGGTTCTCATTGTGTGCAGCTGAGTTCACCATTTTTTCAGAGGTACCTTCTCTGAGGCCTGTTATCAAATATTCATCTCAAAGAGACTTAAACCTGCTCATCTAGGAGCACCAGCTTAGTTCATGCTGGATCATAACAAAGCCCAGCTCCCAAGGAAACCTTGGATGGATTATTGATGAGATCTGGAAAAGGGGATTATCACCACTTGGGCAGCAGAGACAATGAGAAGAGCAGCAACCTTGACACCTGTCATGGTTTGAGCCTGGCACAGAGCCAGTGCCCCATGAAAATGCCTCACCCTGGTGTCTGCTGCGAGATGTGACCAGGAATAAGCAAAACAGGCTCCAACTTAAACATAAAGAACACTTTATTACCTAAAACTACAGGAAAAAATAGGGAAAGACTATAAGGAAAAGGAAAAAAAATGAAAACCTTACAAAAACCACTTTTCCTCCTCCCCACTCCCTGACTTTCCCAATCCAATACATTCTCTCAAAAAACACCAACTGCCCAGCCCGGCACGACACTTTAGTATACTCAAACTGCAGTTCATGAAGAGGAAAGGAGTCCTTCTCGTTCCATAGGCTTCTCGTGGAGACACACTGAGAACCTCGTGTGCTTCCCTGTCACTTCGGCACCGCCCGGGGAAAAAAAAGTCCTTTTGCCGCTTGTGACATGTTCCTTCCATGCTCAGTGCTCTCACCACCGAGACATGGACCAGAGCTGCTTTTAGGGTTGTCTTTCAAGGATGCCTTGTCTCACTCCAAAAAGGCACAGTCTCTGCTTTTGGGACCTCTGTCCCCCCCATATTTTTCCAACCCCCTGGGGCCGGGGGGTCCTCACGAATGAACCCTCCTGGTTTTGAGGCACTGCCTCCCCCTAAATGCAGTCTGTGGCACAGGAACAACTGAGTCCATGGCTACAAGAAAAGGTCCAGCCAAAAGGCCACTCCAAATCATCTCTCCCCATCCAATCATCTCCACAATCTCCGGGCCAAAAGTCCTTATCTCATCTCATCTCTCATCTCCCTTCTTATTCAGCTTCGAGGAGGATTAGCATTTTTGCAAGGCCCCAATCATGCAAGAAAGGGTTAAAAGTTTTCAGTCTCTGCTGTCGGTCCCGGAGCGACTCCCACGCACGCTGCCCACACGCTGCCGCTCCGGCCGGGCAGTCTCCCTCCTTCTCCTCCTGGCTGGCTGCTCTCCTGGGGGGAGGGGGGGGGGCTGGCTGCCCGATGTCTCGATGTCTCTTGGGGCTCCCCCACCCTTCCATCCTTGAAAGCCCCCTCAACCCCCACCTCTGTCCAGGCCCCAGGCCTACCGCATGGCTGGCCCCTCCCCCGCCCAGCAGCAGCGGGCCGGGCGGGGGGAGAGATCTGACCTCTTCGCCCGACGATGTCCAAAAGAGGAAGTGCCAGGGCAGTGCCTTGCTTTTAACCCCTGTGTATTCTCGGAGGTGTGTCCAAACCCCACTGGCTACACCAGGTGTCAGTATGAAACCCAAAACCTTCATTGGTTTGACCACAGCTTCCCAGAATTCCCACTTCTTCCTGGTCAAACCATGACAACACCCAACAGAAACTGGGATTTATCATGGCACCAATTGTAAATTGCAGGCTAAAATAGAAGTCACACAGGCTAGAGCCTGTGCTACATCTACAACAAAACCTGCAAAATATGGTTTGTTGTAGCTGAAAGAGCCTGACAGCTGAAAATGAATCTTCATACATGGCAGAACTTTTCATACACAAGAAGACCAATGGATTCTCCTCTTACAGTCAGGCTCCATGGTTTCAAACAAACCAAATTTTTGTAAAAGCAAACAAACCAGTTCAAACCAAGAAAAACAAAGGAAAAGAAGAAAATAAACAATCATAAAATAAGCAATAAACATTGCAGCAAAGCTCAGTCAGAAATCCTTATCTTAGAAAGCCATTCATTATTGAAAATGGCAACTATATTTAAAGAGTGTCTAGAGATGCTTTTAATGCATATCTGTTGAAAGTAAAAAGTTGAAATTATTTGAAAAACTGGATTGATTTTTTTTCCCCCTGAGAAATGCTGCGATATCTTTTTGTTGTTTGTTTTCTGTTATTGCTTGTGAAAGCAGTTTATTCTTTTTTCTTCTCATTATTGATTTAATCAAAATTTAAGCTTCTCTTTTTTTTCCCAGCCAGGAATCTCATGGTTATGAGAACTTCATGGGATATTAAGGTTGAAGTCATTGCTGAGAATCACACCAAACATTGAAAATGTGGCCCTTGCACTGACCTGTCTGACCGACGCAGCTGCTGGCTGTGTCATGCAATCCCTCACTTTAAAATTAGGACAGGGCTGTTTTTTTTTTTTTTTTTTTTTTTTTTTTTTTTTTTTGTTTTTTTTTTTTAATGGGGAAAAAGCAGCAAATATTCCTCAAAACAATGCCCTGAATCTAGGGCCAGATAGGTCTTAGATAAACGCCTCAACCTCTAGGCAAATTCATGCTGGATCTGTGAAACACTGAAATTATTTTTCACAAGAGCTTATTCCAGCAAATTTTCACATGCTGTAAAATAAATATCTTCAAAATGAAAAAAAAAAAAAAAGTTTTGTCAGTTGTTAGCATTACTGAGAAAGAAGGCAGAGACATATATAAATCAGTCATTACATTAATCATGTCATAGACAATACACTAAACAAGCATTTAATTGCCTTGATGACAGTTTGATGGCTACCTATTACTTTTTATAGAATGTTAAATGCAATGTCCTCCAATTAAACTATTTACAAATATCTGTGAAGCTAATTATCTTTTGATCATTAATCTGCCTTCTCTGCATGTTTATTTGTTTTCAGAGACAGTAATCCACATTACAACAGCCAAGCACCCAATATCAGCATAGCACAGTGTTTTTCAGATTTTTCCAGGCTTTTGCCTATTTCCTGATGCCATATGACAGATCTGCAGCACTTTATGTTCTGATTTACTAGGAGTATCCAGCTGAAAGCTTTGCAAACAATGCTGATTTTGAAGGTCAAAGAAATTACAAAGATATTCACAATTTTATTAAGTCTTAAAAATATTCTGATTGCTCTTTAGCTTTGAATTCAGGGTTTGGATTTAATTTTATTTAGCATTCATATTTTTAAACGACTTCTCTGAACTGGAAATCATTCAAGGCTTTTGTGTGTGTGTGTATGAGAAAAATAATAGAGGTGAGATCATTCTTAGGATTTAAGATTGTTTTCCTCCTTAACATCAGGAAAACCTCATATTTTGCACAGAAAAAGAAGAAAACAATATGAAAATAAGAAGAGCAGCTTCACTCATTTTAAAGTGTAGATGATCATGGACAGATGAGATAACACAGAATCAGCTGAGTTATGACAGAAAATCTTTAAATATCTAAGAGGCAGGAAATAAATTAATTTTTGTTTTCCTGTGAGACTTTTGACACAAGTACATCTGACCAAACTTCTCATTTGAAACCAGCATTTCATTTTCAATCTTGAGGAACTATAAGAGTATATGCAATTGAGCAGTACATTGTATATTAATTTAAAATTATTATTTAAAAATGCCCTCCTCAAACTCAGGCTATTACACGTTTCACCTGAAATGACTTTACAGACAGTGAAAATAAAATTTTTAAAAAAATCTGTGTAATGTTAATAACATTAAAAATTATCTCCTGCCACATCTTTCCAGAGACCACTGCTGTTCAACCTGAAATAAAATGTTTCAAACTCACATCTATGTTTATATTGGCCCAAAATTAAAGATCAACAGTGATAAACAGTGGCATAAGTCACAGCACATAAAATCCAGTCCTGTTTGAGTGGGACAGCACTTCCACATATTCAATTTATATGATTTTTAGGGTCTGTATGCTATATACAAACAAAAAGGTCACAGCTCTCTCCTTTTATAGGATATTTGTGCACAGTTTTATGGATTGAAAAATTTTTGAGCACACCTTAGGTTTGTTCTACAAGGAACCTGAACAACTTTTTTTTTTTTAAACAGCACAAATATCTCACATAAGCTGTGACACTTTTCAGAGGAGTTTCTTAAAGCACACTGTGAATTTGGTATTAAACAATTCCATATGTTTGCCTCCAATTTGTGGCTAATTACAGCAAGTTTTTTAGCACCTTCTCCTCTGTCATGAACTTTTTAGAAAATGCCTGAAGAAAAAATCATGGAGTTCAGGAACCTGCAGTTGTTAAATATGCAGGTTTTGTGAACATCAAGGCAATCTCAGGGAATACTTTATCATCTTTTTCTCATTTTTTCTCACTAGCAGGAATGCCAATATGAGATCATCAGGCGCAACACAATAATTCTATCACCACCTTACACACTTCTGTGTACATCTAATTACATGGACTCTTCGGTAACAGACGGAAAAATACTCTTTTTAATAAAGCATATTTTCAAAAAATTTTATTGATAAATGATAAAATCAGCATTACTCTTAATTTTAAAAGTATGTCACTTGATTTTGTATTTCTTTTCAATTGATTCCACAAATATTTGGATGTGCTCCTCTCAGATAAACTTTTTAAAACTTATACTGCCTCTCTAAGGTATAAATATATTGACAAATACTCTGATAACATTAACAATTAAAAATGTCCTGTATCAAACCATCATCAAAGGCTAGGAAATGCTCCATTGCTACTAAGATATCACAAAACTGATAAAATCAATTAATGATTGCACTTCATTTGTGAAAATCATTAGTAATGGAATTTCCCTCTGGTGATAAATGTTTTTATGCTTTTTTGCTGGTGGGAAAAGTTCAAAATTCTGATGGTTTGAAAAAAATAAGCAGAAGCGATAAACACTACTGTGTCCCATCTTCAATTCCTCCAAAAAAGATATCTTTAAAATGCTATGAAACCATAATACAGCATGTTTTGGAAAATTATATATTACAACACACAACAAGGCAAAACTGTGAAATATCCCTGCAACGTAAGAGTTGCATGTTTCAACAGGATCATTTCCTTCCCTGGCAGAATTATGGAGCACACAGCAGGAACCAAATGCAGCATTATCTGTGATTATTGTAATGGGAAGTTTTGATGGAAGTTGCAATTGTTCCTTCTACTCCATCCCTCTTCCACCCTTGTTAAAAAAGTGTGGCAAATGAGAGAAGGCCAGGATTTCTGATGAAGAGGTAATGATGGCTACACACAAATGAAAATTTATTGTCCTTTGGTTTTCCCTTAAACAGACATCTTTAATGTATTCTTCCTCCTGAGCATCCCACTGCCACCTAATCTGTAGTCTTAACAGTCTAAACAAGCAACTACTTTATTAATATTAACAAGATATTTCAATATTTATAACACATAGCAAGAATAAGGGGAAGTGAAATGATGGGCAGCTCAGCACTCAGGTGCTGAATCTAAGTGACTGAGAAAGCACTTTACAAATGGGTACAGATGGATGCCAAAAACAAAAGCAGGAGAAAGGCAGAAGGAATGTCTTTTGACTGTGCTACAGAGCATCCTGCTTTCTAGATATGCTCAGGTCAGCTCTGGCTTTTGGTGAGAATCGCATTTCAATTCTACTTTTATTATACATACTCCTATCATTTTAATTTTGTATTAGGACCTTGACATGCAAGAATTTGTAACACTTTACAGGTATTCTCAACAAATGTCACTGGTCTGGAACTACACTTTGCTATTCAAGCATTCTAATGCTCCATAGAGATCTGGGAGTCAAAGTAGATCAAAACCCAATGCCAGCTTTCTTTACATAAACACAAATAAGCAATCATCTACACTGTCGCCTAATCACCCTGAAGTGTCTTACATTAATAAAATAAAATGATTTTTCAAGTTTTGCAGAAGTCCAGCTTTCCAAGGTCACTCCAACAACACTGAACAAGTCTCACAGGACATGACAAGTATTTAGATCCGAAAGTAGGTGACTGAATTCCACTCACCAGACATATGATGGAAACCATTCTCAATAACACAGACCCAACAAGATTCCTGTGTTGCAGTGAAAATACTGAGGCTGCTTTACTCACCGTGTGCATGACGTTCAGTCTCTTTCAACGAGGACTCTCAACTCATTCTGACTCAAAATCCAGATGTTGATCCATGTCAGGCAGTGGGACATGTCCTGAAGTCCAGCAGTCTGGTGCCAGCTCCTACAACCAAAGGTTAGACCCCAAATGTCCAAGCCCACGGTGCCTCCTTTCCCTTTCACCTTCCCAAAGGACACAGCAGCCTCAAATCTGAGGAGTTATGACACCAGAGTCAGCTGTCTCCTCACCCTTTTTATTCTGTGGAGAAAGTGAGCAACAGGATAAGATAGGTAGGCTCTCCTTCACAATATGGAAAATAAATCCCTGCTGGAAATAAATCCCTTAGGATATATATTCCCTGATTATCTTAAAGTTTGCCTTAAACTTGCAAAGAAAGTCTTTGTTTCTTCTCTTAACTTTCCACATCAAATGAAGACCCTCTCTTTGAGTTGGATCCCACCATAAGGGAAGCCACTCTTTCCATCTCTTTATTTAATTTGTAGTAATGTTACTTATCTAATGCATGAAGAAAGTCGCTGCCCTTTTTTTCTCTTTTTTTGGCACAGGTACTTTCACAACAAAGAAAACACTTTCATACTTTCCAGGGTTGGTTGTTGGGGTTGTTTTTTTTATCTTTTCAGAGGATGCAAACATATCCCTTTTTCAGGTAAAATAATTAATTATTCTGCTATAAAGAAATGAGTGGCATTCTCTCAGGTTTTGAGCATGCAACTCCTTTGTTCAACACCTAGCACAACTCTGGAATCTATTTTGTGAATGATTTTAATCCTGCAGGAAAAAGAAACTAATTGTGTTAAGTTTAGCATGATTGCAAGTTTTTAGCACAAAACCAATCATTACAAGAGCAAAATGAGACATACAATGAATATGCAACAAATGAAAACTGAATTACATCTTCAGAGAGTATCTGCAGTACACAGCCAAACCCAAACTACTGCGCCCAAACATGCTATTTTATTTGGACAATTTTATTTGTTTAATTTTATTATTTTACAGTTTTTATATACCACTTAAGCAGCTCTAATTGCAGCCTGTTTCTGAACCTCTTGCTCCTAGATCAGAGAGAACAAGTAGATACTGACAAAAGCTCCTCTGCTCAAAGCTGTTCTGCTTCAGAGGACACGTATCCACATTCAGGGAATCCTGAACTTGAGTTAGTGGGATCAATATTTCAAGTCAGTATCAACTGTGCCTGCAGAGATTCAGAACCAAAGCTTCCTCACATCCTTGCAGTCAGACATTTGGGAAAGGAGCTTATTCTGCAGCGCAGGCATGCCTCTGTCTTCACAAACTCTTTTCTTTTTCTCTTTTTTTTTTGTCCTTCAGCTGTTTTGCCAAAGACAATCATGACCAAACCTGCTTGTACATTGTTACTTACCATCATTTCCTTCCTTGCTGCTGTGCTATGCAAAGGGCTAATTATGTATCAGTTTCTGCAATTCTAATGTAGGAAGCACAACCACTTGGAATACCTTGATGACTGTTCTAAGCTAATTTTGGAGGTGCACATACTAATTATTTTTTTACAAAATTATGTCAGCTAAATAAAAATATTAACTTGAGGAGAAAGTGAATAGCACAAAAATGGCAATAAGCTATAGAACTTCACATGCCTAATTAACTGGTTTAAATCTAGTGAAACTAGATTAAAGCTAACACTCATGTGAAGACTGCTATAACCATAATGTTTCTTGCCCCAACATCCAACTATTTCTCTTCACTCAGACTTGTCCCATGTGCCCATATCCATGGCCAGCTTCCATCCTGCACTACTTATTTCACTTTGCTGTGTGCAGTTCACAGGTCACCTTTTGGAAGGCTGACAGATTCTTGTCAGGTGGATATTTCCTGCTTGTCCTACAAGAGTTTAGAGGGTGGTAGCAGGAGGTGGCAAAGCCTACACATCATGCAGACCAATTTCCCAACGTGGAAGGTGTTTCTGCAGATAACCACAGCTTAGCATTTTCCATCCCAAGGCTCACAGAAAACCTGCTTCCTCTGTGCCGCCACATGTTAAAATGTCAGACGTGACCTGACAAGAGGAGCAGGTTGCCCACAATAAATTAAGAAGTAGTGCTGCCAGGTGGGAGAGTAATGACTAGGAAATATTGCCACAGCAGGGCAACATGTTGGAGAAGGCTTAGAGTAAAATATCCTGTAACAACCCATGAGTCCTTTCCTTTTTCCTGGCAGTTAAGAGACAAACAACCAAATTTTGACTTTAGAGCATCAGTTCCTGAAGACAAGAAACATTTATCCATCTTGGCTAGAGTTTAAAATAAGGACCAAGCATTTGAGAGTTGCAATGCTGGATAATTGCTTGATAAATTATGTTAATAAAAAAAATCTATCCTCTAGCTCTTGTTTTCTCCCACCGCCCAGTCACAAAGTGGACAGAGCAGTACTGGTATGATG
The DNA here is from genome assembly GCF_028769735.1 of Zonotrichia leucophrys gambelii. Taxonomy (NCBI): domain Eukaryota; kingdom Metazoa; phylum Chordata; class Aves; order Passeriformes; family Passerellidae; genus Zonotrichia; species Zonotrichia leucophrys. Next base: position 109,615,526 of record NC_088169.1, read on the forward strand.
AAGAATGAATTTTTACACTAGAGCTATTTTTATCATAGCTTTGGTGTAAACAAACAACTTCAGCTTCAAAACTACTATTTTGCCCTCTTTCACAAACAGCAGATCAAGCGGAATTGCTTTTAACAATGCTTATTTGTATTGCAAAATGAGGCTTTTATTATTTCCAGTAAAATAAACTGAATCAGCTATTCTGCAAAATTTTCAGTAGCACATTTATTTTTTTCTAAAGAGAGGGATATTACAATCTCATTTGAGAAAACCCACCCATGTACTGTAAACCCAAACTTGTTTGAGAGAAAAGTTAAAGGTCAGTTCTCAGTAATTGTTTAGGGAAGGATTAGAATCATGTTAAAAGCCTAATTTGTTGCTTTCCTGGAAACGCTGTTTTCAGCTCCAAGCATAATTTTGAATGAACTGCCTTGTCATTGGCACAAAAGATAATTATCCCAGTCCCACCCAAAGAACTGAGCTTGAGCCAGCAGGGACAGCTGAGCTCAAAATTAAACAAACGCCGTGTTGAAACTGAAGATATTGTACCATGTTTCCAGTAAGATCTTATTGAGTTTTCAGCCACTTTTAAACACTCTAGAGGGCGTCACGTGCCACTGACCTACAAGCAGTGTGCGGGAAGGGCAAAACCAAACACTCTTAGCCTGTTAATAGTACGAACAAAACTTTTACACGAGTCTCATTCAGAGGGGCCAATGGAATGTACTACCTATAATCAATGTCCTCCATGCCATCAGAACGTGTCAAGCCTGCAAAATATCTACATGGTGGCTTTTTAAGAAAGCTCATGGACAAGAGCAACAAGTGAATGAGAGTAAGAAATACAGAACTAAACAAAATTAACAGCATAGAAAAAATACAGTGTCATTATGTAACTTGCTTGTTATGGAAAACTTTGTCCTGGCCCCATGCAATGTCAGAACTGGGTGGGTACTAAGCAGAATAAACTATTATGTTCAACCCTAATGACTGCCTAGGCTGATCCCAGTTTAAAAAGAAGTGATTTTTTTTTTTTTTTTAAATTTTAGCTAACTCATTGTCAAGATAACATCCTTTAATAAAGAATCATTTAAAATGGAGTCATTGTGAGGTTTAATTTAGAAACTCATCAAAAGTCAAGCCTGAACATGAAAACTAGATTCACAAATCCAACACTTAGCATTTGCAGAGACAACATCATTTCTTTTCCATTAAAGTTAATTATTTGTATGCAAGAAGTCTTTTCAAAGCTCAAAGGAAGTATTAAACCCAGTAATCAACATGTCCTTGAAATTTATCTTTTAGACAGTCAACTGCAGACAAACAACATATGCTTATGTCATACAGATTCAAAGAGTCTCTAAAGTCCCAACACACTGGAGATACTGGAAGATGTACACATTTTATTTACTTATTTGTACCTTTCTGTTACTCACCTCCACATATCCTGGAAGATAACATGCAATTTAAAGTATACTGTTGCCCAGTCAGCATGGTGGAAAAAAAGTTTAATATTCAGGTTATTTGACAAGATCAGAGAGGCAGCAAGAATGGTACCTGCAATAGATATGGAAGACCATCTGAACTTTTAATTTGAAAAATATTTCATTAAAATATAAATTGAAATTCAAATTCTAGGCATATTAAATGATTGCTTGATGGAGACCCTAGTCAGGAAGTAAAGGAAGAAACTTCTAACCAGGTCCTGACTCAGAACAAAGTGTGGCTCCAGAGCTGTAATTAAAGAGCTGCCCTGCATAACTCAAGCAGACAAAAACATGCCTAGGTTGGACATCCATAGGAACAAACAGACTTGAAAAATCTGATATTACTTGGTACTACAAAATGTGAAAAGCAGAATAACAAAGAATAAGGAAGTTGTTAAATCTGTGAAGGACAGTCAAGAGTTTTGAGCAGTAGGCTCAAAATTGCTTAAAACCATATTACAGGCATAAATCATAGGTACAACGATTCTGAAAATATTATGAAGTTGAGAAGACCTATTTAAATATCAAAGTAGGAGAAGGCAGTAAAAACCCATAAGTCTGCTTTCAAACAGTGAAGATGTGTGCAAATAAGGAAAATAGAAAGGTTCTTAATCTTTAGCAGGTTTTACCAGGCTAAACATGAGCTTGAAAAACAACTTTCAAAGAACTAAAACCGGATAACACAGACTACAATATTTTTAAATTTTCAAACACATAAGAAGAAAGATGCCTGCAACAAGACCACAGAAAAAGTAGAACACTTAAACATAACAGGAGTATGCAAAGTAGATAATGCTAAAGCTATTTTTTAATCTATGGATCCACTTAGGTAACTATTCTGAAAAACCTTCCTTTGCAAGGTAGATAGCAGTGATCCATGCCAGGCTGAAATCCTGGTAGAAGACAAAGTTGACAAAATGATTTTTCAGTAAAAGATGGCATAGAATTCAAAAGGAAATCAAGGGTTAAACAGCTGATCTTTTGCTCATAATAAAGATGTGAATTAGTGAAGTTTAGAATAAAACACATTGTGAAGGTTAAATACAGCTCTTCTAAAGAGAAATATTTCCTCCCAAATTATAGGGGTCTTTTGAAGAAATGATCAAGTATAGAGATAAATCAGATTTGCATCTCACCCCATTGGAATGCCAAAATGTGTCTCACAGATACCAAACTGAACACTTCTAGGCATAGGATGATGGCAAATGTCCTCACACCATTGGGAAACAGAAACTTAAAGAAAAGTGACTAGATTTTACAGAGCCAGAAATGTCTAGTGGGGAGTTATGAGTTATACTCATGAGTTGATACAGAAACCTGGATGAACAATGAAGGATGCAGTGAGTTGATGGTCCTGACATATTCACAGTAGCAAAAGCAATGGCTGCTTTCAATGAACAGAGAAACTTGGAAGATTCTGTTTTGGCAAAATAAAACTCATCATGGATAAATTAAAAGCTATTTCTGTATGGAAAAAACCAAAAAGCAAAACTCTACAAATACATTTAAAATCTCTGCCCAATCAGGTACATCAATAAAATGATCAATGGAAATTTGAAATAATAATAAAAAAAAAAAGTTTGTGAATAATTAGGAAAGAAACAGAAAATAAGTCAGATTTCATTATGACTATGTAGAAAACTATGCTGTACCTTCTTGTTAAATGCTCTGAGTCCTCACATCAAAAAGGACACACTGAAAATGAGAAGTTCTACAAGAGAATGGCAGTGATTATCAAGGTAAGAAATGTTTCTGTACAAGAAGTGACAAAGCAAACTAGGACTTTTCAGCCTGAAAGGGACATGGCAGGGTGAGGGGTGCATGGCACAAATGCACACAGCCATGAGCAGAACATGCAGAGCAAGCAATGACCTTGCTCTCATCCCAGGAAGAGCTGCAGTGCACAAAAACTGGTGTACAGCTAAAGGGAAAGTAAAATCCTTTGAAGGTGATAAAATGCAAAGTGTAACTGCTCTCTAGGAAAGCCTCTGACCAGAGGCCATGGGATTTTTGGGAGAGCATTCCAGGGAATGCCATTACACTTCTGCCATATTCTGGAGATCCACTGCTGGCCTTTGTCAGACAGAAGCTGTCAGGCATGGTCTGAACCGATCTGGTCTCTCTCATGTCACTCATCAAACACTGAGACCATTCATTACTATCAAACTGAATGCAATATTTGACTGTAGCCTGCATCAGTGTGAGTTTTCTTCTTCGTACATTTAAAGACAGAACTAGATATATTTATTGACTAAATACATAAGAAATGCCTGGAACAGTATTTCATGTCAGTTTGCACAACGCGTAAAATGAATTTACTGAAAATCTCTTACCATTCTTTCTAATCATTCAGGTGTTGTCCAATCACTTCGAAAGAGCTGATAGCATCAGACAGATTTCCAGCTGTGCTTTATCTGAAACCAGGAAATAATGTGTAAGCTTGCTCATGTAATAATGAACAAGCAATTAGCAGAATCAAGACAGCTTCCAAATGGATCCTGTCTCTCTTCACATATCAGTGGTGAACTTAAAGAAATCTGTAGCTATTTTTATCTACCCTCCAATTTCTCTAGGGCTGATTTTTAGTTCATTGGTTCAGAATTACTGTGGTCCTGACAAGGTGAAGTGAGCTCCCAAAACTATGGGAGCAGCTGATAAAATTCACAGTAAATAGGAATGTTCAGGTTATCCACTCCAACATCTGCATCACATTGTTTTATACTTGTGAACAAAAACTCTTTAACAGATGTTCCCATATATATGAATGCTTCTGTAGAGGCAGTTAAAACTGCTTAGAAAGGCTATCATAATCCACTAGCCATAAGGGAAAATGGAAAATAAAAGTTTTAATAGATGGTACTTAAGGTACTCTTCAATGTATTGGCTAAAAAAAAAATCCTAAGAATCTTTTATTAGATTTTTTAAAATAGCAATTATCATGCAATGATGGCAAAAATGACTGAAGAAATTAATTTAAAAGTAATTATTTTAAGTATTATACAACTGTATTTCTACAGCTAGAAAAGATATTTTACAAAAAAATGAAGAAAGCACACAACCTTTGGAACCTAAGTTACTCACCTCTCAGTAACTTAGAACTAGCTCCATCATCTCTGATTTCTTCTCTTCCTCTCAATTGTACAATTCTATTCTGTAAATCTCCCAGAATTTAAGAAGAAAATGGACCAAAAAGGAAAGATTTAAAAGAGTTCTGTCTTAGAAATATCAAACTTCCTTTTCAATAGAAAATCCTGGAAGAGTAAGGAACAAAATAGCTAATTTAGCCAGGAGACTGTATCACTTCGCTTGGCATAGCTGCTGATTCTGGCTGTTCTCGTGGGACTTAGGAGGTGTGCTGGGAGGTCACACAGAAGAAAAAAAACAAAAACAATATGATCACTGTATGAAATAATTTTGAAAACATTGGTTTTTTGTGATTTTTTTTCTCTAATTTCACCATAGATTGTTTCTATTGCTGTTGCATTTTATGCTTTCACAACATTTTAGTTGGTTTGACCCTTTTGATACCATACACCACATTGCAATAAAAAGAGATGCATTTCTCAGTGAGGAAATGACAAAGCTGTGGCAGCTTCCCATAGAATTTGTTAAAACAGAGTTGATGAAACATTCTGTTTGTTGTTTGGTAGCTTAGCTACTTCATCAAGCATTCTGCTTATTTCCCCTCATTACTGGAATTATGCCTTTCAGCTATGGAGACCAAGAACATTAATATATGATTTAGGCAACAAGAATATTAAAAGCGTGTGTGAATGAAATACTGACTAGGCTAAAAAGAAAATGGGACAATGCTGAGCATCCTCATTCTCCTGGTACATCATGCAGATAGTAGAAATTGTTTTAAAGATATATGTCCAAAACAAACAATAAGGCCCCCCTTTTTTTTTTCATAATAGTAGGAGCTCTACATAGCCTTTACACCTGGAAAATAGGGAAATAAATGAAAAATCTGCATTTTTCAGTCTCCTGAATGATACAAAGAATAACATGTTATTTTATAATTCCTTGATCTTTAGTTTCTATCACACCATTACATTTTGGGGCTTTTCCTGACTGGTTGATTGCAATATCCCTGATCCTAAAAGAAAACAAACCTCCTATCCAGACACACACCCCAAAAGCAACAATTACTCATATTTCAATGTACCTAGTAGTACCATTCCATGATGAACACAAAGAAGGTCGTATGTCTGAATAGACAGGTACATAATGAACATTATTAATATAGGATTGAACTGTAAGAACAAGAAAACTTAATGTGATTTAACCCGTTCATCCCAAGCAAACTGATAAAAAACACAGTTGATTTTTCAAATTGAAATCAAAGCAATTTTTAAGGCTCTGAATGGATAGTATTATTTTTTCTGAGCATTTTTATTTTTTATTTCTAAAAGATAAAAAGCAAATTGATTTCTATCTCATTGACTTTTTGCATTTTATGTTAAGAAACCAAGCCAAGTAATAACTTCAAAAATTCCTAGGCATTCAAATTTTCAAAGCATGGATCAGTGAAATGAATCAGGATTGACATCACTGTTCCTGCTAAAGGTAATGCTAAACAAAACTCCCACGATCCTTAATGAGATAAAATTAGGTCAATGCTGAAAGTTTCCATTCCTGTGAAGTGAAAAAGCACAACAGCATCCATTTTTTTGCTATAAATACAAACCTGATGAAAAAAAAAGAATTCTGCCATGCTTTTCCTGGGATGTCCAGGCACAGAAAACAGAACATGGTTGGGCCAGGGAGAACAGCACCTTTTCCATAAGCAGCAGGGAACAATTGTGGAATGACGATGCTCCAAGGAAAGCACAGATCCTCCCATCATTCAGACTTTGCTGAAAGAAAATCTGGCAAAGTCACAAAATACATGGGACACGTAGATTTTAAGGATTTTGGTCAGCTCTTCCATGTCTGTAGTTATGATCAGATATACAGATGGAGAACACAATGCTAAAGCATGATGAGTGAAGACGAGCTTTAATCAGGGTTAAAAAATGGAAATTATCTAGAAATTATACAATATTAGAAGAGCATCAATTTAATGGTTTAATGGATTTAAGCACCCAGGAGGCTCTCCTCGTCCTAAATAGCAGGGTTCAGTACTTTATGCCTATACATACATATATATATATGTATACATATACACATAAACACATGTGCTTGCATTTATTAATATGCAAATTATTTCTTTTTTCCTTATAAATAAAAATAGAGTTTTCTGTAGCTCCTGTTAACTCTGAATTTCTTACAGGCCTCATAATAGAAATTTACCTGAAAAATTGATTTACAAACCATCAGTCTTTAAGCTTTACATCTCTTGAGGAAACATCACGAACTGAGCTGTGATAGAGATGGACAAAGACATAAAAAACAGTGGTACAAAAGTCAGATAAGCAGGGAGTATCATAACTGTGAATGACCTTAAAAATAAGAAAAAGTGATCTGAATTGAAATTGCTATGAACTGGAAGCCAAAAGATGGATTTGAGGAATGCAGATATTATTGAAGAGGTAATAAAAATAAACAAGTTCAGTACTGAAAGTTATAGTACTATGGTTTTGATTGACAGGTAAGGATGGTGCTCTTCCATCAATATGAGAAAAAAAAATAGAATTTGGAAGAGTACAGGAGAAAATTAGATTCTGGATGGATAGACAGATTTTAGGAAACCAGATGCTATAGAGGTTATGGGGCAGGGGGGAAAAAAGCCTGGAAGGATGAGGATAAATTGGTTCTGGAAATATAATTTTCAGATTACTACATAGCTTGGGAATGTATCCAGTAATCAGACTTAGTGTTACAGATTGCTCCAGCAAGTCTTACGGTGCTATTGTATCTTCCTTGATTTTCTGGGAAGCAGGAGAAATGTAAAATTTATCCCAGAATAAATATCCTTTTTTCAAATTGCACCTGGATATCCTAAGAAACAAAGCTTATTCACAGGCTTGCTGCCTACCCTCCTGGTGAAAACCTTTTCAATAAATCACCTAAATCCAGCAATGTAAGTCTGGCTGCATCAGAAACATGAAGTCTGAGAAAATCAGCCTCTGGGTAGGAATAAAAATTTTTATCCCTGCAGAAGGAGCAACTGTTCTCATTCATCAGCTGGTCAATCAAACAGCCATACATATTCATTTCAATAAATTAGCTCAGTAGCAGCCTGAAAAAAGTCACAAAGTACTTTTCTATCCATCTGGGGATTCAGACACCTGAGAAGGTCAAGGTATAGTGGAAGAATATAGGAGTAGAGGAAAAGAGGGGGAAAAAAAAAGAAAATAAAAGGAGCAGAGAAAAACGCACCTATTAGGTATAAACCTTTAGAAACAGAGAATCATGAGTTGCAATGCTCACAAAACAACTTCCTTTAGAAGATTCTCCCTTTGAGGTGTGTATAAAAGAGAAAACAAAGAAAAATTTATGTTACTCTCATTATAAGTAGTTTGTCATTCTCTGGTGTTCATAACTTAGATCAATTACAGACACATCAGAGTTCAGGTTTACTCACTCTTCACCCAGCACATTTGTACTGGGCACTTCTACTGCTTTAAGTTTCCCTTTGCCTTGAATGTTTCTTGAACTGTAGGAGACAAAATTCCAGTTTAGATAATTATGGTCAGTGTAGAATAAAAATTCCAGGCCCCTTCTGCTCACTCCGAGAACCTGTGAAGGAGGCAGGTCCAGTCCCACCATCCTCATTCCCCCAACATCACATTGATTTTTTTTAAAGTATAAAATACAATCTTTATAACAAATTGGGTTTTAATTTACTTGTAACATTAATTGATGTTGCCCAGTAACAGTTTGCATACAAAATATGTACAGTACCACACATTGGTATGCCCAATCCTCAACACATATATTATTCAGTGACTAGGAGCAAAATCCACTGCAGAGTAATGAATTAACCATCCAAAGATAAGGAATCAATGCAGTTAGAATGACTGAGCACATACTTAATTATATTCTCATGATCCAGATCTGGTATTCGGAGAAACAGAAAAATTCTGTAAATTCCTTGATGAAGTTTAAGACATTTACAGGTCAATAAATTGTGACTGCCCTTCCACTTCAGTTAAGCAAATACTTGTTTGTAGTTAGAAACAAAGACTGGAGTTGGGGAATGAACTTTGCTTCAGTTCAACAGCTGCATATTTACACTAAAGCATTCTGCAGCCTCATTGATTTTATTGAGACTTGGCAAAATAAGCTCTGATTTATATTCAGATTCTAATGAAGGTAACCAGACATTGTTATTATTGGAATGCACAAAGACCTTCCTTCGTGTTCCCAAAATCCCTTCCCATATACTATGTACTAACACTGCACTCAGCTAGCTGTTTTGGAGGTCTTGGTGTTGGGGAAAGTATTTTTAGAGGTAGAAAAGGGGTAGTGAAGATAAGTCTGGAATTCTTTTAGCCCTCATGTGTTACACATTTTTGGAGGTGTAATAAGAGGGTGGGATTAGCATTACCATCACTGCAGATTTCAGGAATCAGATAACATTTTTACAGGACTTATGACACCTCTTGGACTTCCCAGCTAACAGGTGAAATTTTTATGCAGAGATGTCCTGTATCAATCTTGAAAGAATAAAGTAAATTTATTTCCTATTCTAGGTAAGGGATCTGGGTCAACAATGTTCCTCCATTTTCCAACAATTTACTTCCTCAATATTTATATCACCCCTGTTTTTCTCTTTCAAGCGGCCTGTAGAACAAGTCTGTTTCCTCTACACAGCCACTTTTCAAGAATACTTCACAACTCACAATTTTGGTGTTCATCTCTTAGTGGATGAAGGCTGCAGTTTCCATCCTAAGCTAACTCTGTAGCCCATTCTTAATTCCAATTAACATTGGATTTAATTCCAAAAAACATTCCCAGTCATTAAATTGGAGCTGAGGAAAAAAATCCTATATAGTCAGACCATGCTATAAAGAAGGACTTGAGGGCTGGGATTTTGGAAAGCTTTTAGTAGCTTCTAAACCACAGAAAACAAATCTCACCTCACTCTGGCGCCTTTTTGTGCTATCAAGAACACAGAGTGAACAGGTGTAAATATTTTGATATCTGAAACCCAAATTCAGAGGCTCAGTGTCTGGTGCAATCAAATTCTTGCTCTGGAGAACGGCTCACATTTGACAGAGCTTCACCTTGCCTTGGGGGTGTGCAGGATGGCAAAAGAACTTTCTTTGTCTATAAAACAGTTTAATTGTTCTGAAATATTTGTTGTTACATTGTTAAATATTTCATTGTTGTAGAAAAACTGAAGATATTTTGTTGAAATTTTAATGGATTCCTTATTTTGCCTGCTCAGGCCAGCAATTGACAGTTATTTAAAACCACCATTTATGAAATGTAAACAGCTGTTAAAAATTTTATCCAGAGTGCAGAATTTTGCCACTAACAGAATCAGTGCTTTATCAGTTTTTGTTTAGTCTGTGGAATAATAATATATTCTAGTGTTATGAAGACCAAAGGACCCATTAACCAGGCTTATGTACACAATGTTATACAAATACTTAATTCACTGAATTAGTCCACAGAGTCATCCAACATTTCAGCTTCAAGATTCCATGTATGGTACACAAGGCATTGCAGCTTGAACACATCTCACAATGTTTTTACTTTGGATTTGTATTCTCCTCCTCATGTGCTGCATAAATTTAATGCAAGATTTCTCAATTACAAACAACAGTCTAAACATGAGTACTTTGAGGAAAAAAATCTACATTTTACCATCTAAAAGAATTCAGTTGCAAGGATTCACTGATGTTACAGAATGAGACCAAGAGTAGAATTTGTCCTTTTGTCTAAGAACTTTTAAAGGCTGAAACTCTTTGTGATTTTAATCAAAGTCTTACCCATTTTATTTTAAATGGGCTTTAAATCTTGACTATCTGAAACTACAAAAGCATCATGGAAATTGAACTATTGTGGAAAAAGCATTATGAAAAGAGTTTTCTTTGGGTTGGTTGGTTTTTTTTTCCTTTTTTCCCCCTTGCCCCAAAAAAGGGTCTACTGATTAAGAGCTTTCTGAATATTTAACAGTTTAATTTTGGCATATAAGGGGAAGATTAGTATTAGACTCCAAGAGTCAGCTTCCACATTCAATTATATCAGTCTTCCCCAATTTAAGTCAGAGATTGTTCATAACCTAAAACTAAAAAGAAGTTAGACTTATACAAGAGGGTTCCAAAAATGTGTATAACACATAAAGGATAGAGGACAGGATATAGGAAACAATAAAAATTAAAGTAATTAAAAAGAACAAGCTGAGTGGATTTACCCACTAAGTGAATAGAACTCTATACTGAGAGATGCAAATGTTAATGCTGATGTCAAAGAGCTAATTTCTCCTATCTCTGCACTCAAAATCAGAAATTATCCAAAAACACCTCCCCATTCCTTTTTAGAGGGTTACATTACCACAATTATGACAAAATAAAACCACAAACTTAAATTCACCAGAAATGTAAATAATTAATACTGCCTACAGTGCATGACCAACAGGACCATTTTGGGAAGGGATGAAAAGTGTAAAAAAAGAGAAATGGAGGAATTACATTTGTTTGCCCAATTTGTTAATGCTATTCCCCAAAGGGACTTTATTACTTGTTCATTGCAATTACAGACACACCTATGCTGGCATGTCCTACAACCATTACTTTCAATGTTTCCAGATTTCCCTTTTCTGTAAAGTTCTATTTTTTATGAAAACAGGATGACATAGGAGCTTCAAGTTTGGCTGCTCCATAGAGACAAGAGTTTACAGACTTCAAATAGAAAACTTGCTTTACTCTTAACAGATGAAAACTGCGCAACTGCCTGTGGGTTTTTGTACAGAATTCCGATCTGTTACAATTTAAAGAGTTTAAAACCCAAGGGCATCAATCCTTATTCTCAATAAAAACAACAACGGGCAACTGAAAAGGTCTCACAGAGTAACACCCACATATTTTTGAACATATTTATATTAAATACATTGTGGTAAAAACCATATCCTTGCACCAAATACAAACTTCAGAGGTTTAGAAATATCCTACAATTCCTATTGCCATAGCCATTAGCAAAAAGCCTTGTGGAGTGATTGTGGAAATAAATATTCTATTAAGGACTGATGTCTACATTAATAGGTAGAAAAGACAAAAAGGGTAAAATTCAGGTTTTTAAGGTTCATTTTATTGTACTCCCTATTTTTTACCTGATGTTTCCAATGACAACTAACCATGCCGGCCTTTTCTGAATAAATTCTACCTCACAAAACTGGGCTCCAGAACAAAATTACTTTCTGAAAACTGACAAGGCTTTTATGCAAAACACAAGTGTTTTACTGTTAGTAGCAAAATATGTTTGCAAATACTGCTAATAGTTAATTTGTTTCAAAAACACCAGTGATGAGTAATTTGTTTTATGTCTTGTGTTTCAAAAGTAACCAGTGTCACAGATGCAAAAGCTTCTTTTTCTTTACTCTCTCATCCTTTCACTTTTGTGTTCACTACAGTAATGACAGATACACATAGGGATGATTTGTAATTAAATTAAAATCAGCAATAAAAAGGTGTGCAAAATGCATTTACTCCAAAACAATAAACAAGCACAAGATTAATTGCTTGCAATATGCCTACCTTTGATGTGTGAAAATAAAGATGATGCAGCACCTGATCACCTTTGAATCAATTCAACATCCACCTGCTACAAAAGCACATTATTTATTGCCAATTTAGACAGGTTCCATGAAAGAATTTCCAAGACCTCTGGTGGAAAAGTACCAGAGCAGAAAAAAAATCACATCCATTTAGCTCTTCCCCTTCTACTACAATGACTTAGACCAATTTCCACAGAAGGAAAATATTCCCCAAATGTCTATAATTCAAACAGTGTGGTACAGCAAAATGTAGAATACATAACTACTCATTTTAGACATTCTGATAACAGAGAAATATAATCACCATTGGCACAGTATATGTCTTTTGTTGTGATTTTCCATAATTTCCTATGTATTCACGAATTATACTTACAAAACCCACAAAGAAATAAAATATAGAAGAGCTTCTTTAGCAGTGGCATCTAATTTCATTGACATTGTGTTCTGAATCTCTGAGCACTCTCTTGAATTGCACTGTAGCACAGTAAGACTTATTAAATACACCAAGTATACAATTATGTGCACAATGAAAATAAAGAGGAAAATATGTGGTAATAACAAATGCCATTTCTCCTGTATGCAAAATTCTATTACTCTGCTTCTAAGTTCAAAAGTGTAAGAGAGTTCACCCTGCTTACTTTCTTTGGGTATCTGTAATATTTACAGAGGAAACTTGGATTAGTGTTGATTTTCTTTGTTTTACTGGAGAAGCAGTTTGATTTCAGTGGTGAGTGATGATGGTACAGATCATCTGAACACTTGTTTAGGTTAATTCTTTATGGTATTCATCTAAATTGCATTGTTGTCAAAGGAATAGTTTACACTGGATTTCAGCAAGGTTGCAAGTCAAAGTCTATATTTAACAGATTTGGGAAAATACTTTTCTCCCACACAAACCTTGTATAGATATGTCTGGAATGCCAGAAACTTGAGATTTTGAGATGCGAACAACTGAACATGAAGCAATGTAACAGTGCAATTCAGAGTAAATGGATTAAACTAGGCTGTCTAGCAGTGCTAAAATATTTACACCCCATCCCCACATGCATCTCTACTCTCTCTTTACGCCTCCCACACAGATGTCACCCTTTTGTAACTGGATGTAGAGAATAAAGAAGAAAGGAGAAGTCAAGTCACTAGCTTCTAATTTTGTTCTCTTCTAGTAGCTGTGGGGTATTAAGAGTCTAGTACTGAAAATATAAGTATGCACACGTTCATATAACAGGATTTCACCTTCAAGCCTGCATAATGTCACATGATGCAGGAATGACCCGTATTTGTACCTTTTCACAAATTCAGGAAAAAAGTACATTGGTATAAACAGATCAAATATTAAAAAATTAACTAACTAATGAACAAAACAAAAAACCCCCACAGATTTTGCTAAATATGAAAACACTTAAGATATGAAGATTAGCAAAAGTAGCAATCCTTACATTCCTAAGCAGAACATGAAAGCTCAGTGAAATGCAGGGAGATAACTTACATTATGACTATGGGCAACTGGTGATGCTAAAACCTGCTTAGCTCCTTGGAGATTGGCTGCATTCTTTTCCTATCAGATGACCACTCGAGTTTGACAGGCTGCTCTACAGCTCTTTTTTACAATAGGGAGCATTCTGCCCAAGCCCTGGCAAGTTGTCATTGATTGTTTCAAACGCTCTGTATTCAGCTATTCACGGAATGATTCACTGGCTGTTCAGACTGTAAGCCAGCCTAGTGTGTCAAATATGCTTCTGAAGATAAAGGCATTTGTAAATGTAAAGGCATCTGTAAACTCAAAAGGTGTTTAACTATGTATGCAGCCCTCACAAAGCACAGGCAGCAAGCGTGAGACTGCTCCCGGTGAGAAAGAAAGTAATTCAGCATCACTTTTCCTCCTTCTGAATTCAGATTGCAAAATAAAGATTTAGCAGGCTGCCACATAAATGAAGTCAGGAATTTTAACAATATCTCAGCGCTGGCCTACCACTATTTCTCTATTTTCTGCACCACAGAAATGTTAGCAGTGTGATTCCCAAAGAGCTATGATCCCTTTAAAGAGTGAAAAATGTATAAATACAGGGTCTGGGAGGCCTCAGTGGGCAAACCTACTGGCAACAAAACAATAACACTCTGGCATGTATTTACAGACACAAAATCCTGGCTTGCATTTGAATTAATTTACCCAGGGAACAGAAAAGAACCAAAGGTTTGAGTGGAGGAAAAGGGTGGAGAGATCCCAATAGTTCAATACTTAATTGTTCCCTAAAATTTCCCTTGAATCATGATTCCATTCTTGTCATTTATTTCTTATATTTCCAGATCTCTTACTCAAAAATCTATTCCTTTTAGCAATGGAGAAGGAAAAACATAAGGTTGTGAAGGCTAGAAAAAACCTCAAAGGTCACTGAGACCAGCAATTAACCCAGAATCACCATGTTCACCAGTAAACCAAGTGCCTTTTGAACACTTTCAGGAATGCTGATTCCATCTCTTCCATGGGCATCTTGTTCCAATGCCTGACCACCCTTTCAATGAGGAAATTTTCCCCAATATCCAATATAAGCCCCTCCTGGTGGAACTTGAGGCTGTTTCCTCTCGTCCTGTCACTTGTTACCCAGAAGACTGATCCCCACCTCACTATAATTACAGAATTATTTAGGTTGGAAAAGACTTTTAAGACCATCAAAACCAACAACTAACCCAGCACTGCCAAGTCCACCACTAAAACATGTTCCTCACTTCCACATCTACCGTTTTTTTAAATACATCCAGAATTGGTGGCTCCACCATGATCCTCACCTCCACATCTGCTGTTTTGTAAACATATTCAGAATTGGTGACTCCACTTCTGCCCTGGGTTGTCTGTTCCAATGTTTAACAATCCTTTAGGTGAAGAATTTTTTTTCTAATATCCAGTCCAAACCTCTCCTAGGCACAACTTGAGGCCATTTCTTCTCATCCTATTGCTGATTACCTGGGAGAAGAGACCAACCCCCATATGCCTAAATTCTCCTTTCAGAGAGCTGTAGAGAGTGATAAGGTCTCCACTGAGCCTATTTTTCTCCAGGCTAAACCCTCCCAGGTCCCTAAGGCTAACAAAACTTGTGCTCCAGACTCTTCACCAGCTCCATTTCCTTCTCTGGACTCTCTCCAGCACCTCAGTGCCTTTCCTGTAGTGAGAAGCCCAAAAATGAACACACAATTTTAGTTGTGGCCTCATCAGGTCACAATTCCAAGCTGGCTGGGCATGATGGTCTGATTATCCTGTACACTCAAGATGTGATGGCACTAGAGATTATCTGTTCCATGATGCCTTCCCTGGCACCAAGGTGAAACTGAGATCTGCAGTTCTCCCGATTCCCCATCCAACCATTCTTTTGGATGTTTGTTACTTTTGCTAACCTCCAACCAACTGGGACCCCCCATTTGAGTAGGGCTGCTGGCAAATTATTGAATTTTGCTCAAATGATTGAATTTTGCCAGGGAAACTGTTCTGGCAGTTTCCTTGGCACTCTTGGGTGGATCCCATCTTGCACCAGAGACTCACATGTGTTTCAGTGGTTCAGCAAACAAGGATAACTTTCTCCCCCCAGTTAGTTCAACTGAAAAAAATGAATTCCTCTTCCTTTAGGATTAATGAAGACAAAGTGCACTGTGGAGGTCTCCTAGAGAAGAAAGAGCATAAATAAGCCCAAAGCAACTCTTAAGTTTAAATAAAACAGAGTGATAACATGTTAATTCTTTTTCTCACTGACTCGTGAAGCTGTGTGTTGCACTGTAACTCAGAAGGTCCCACAGTGATCTTTCACAGTTTTGAGTCTCCCCAAATCTTGCAAGTTATGTGTGAAATAGTAGATCGTATGGAGGGGAGGAACCAATAGGTATACAACACATTTTATGTTTGGTGGCACCTCTTATTAAAAAAATAAATGCGATGCTGGGAGGACATAGTATATAAATATGTAAGTGCACCCAAAATAGAACACTCACAAAGTAGAAAAGTAGAAGAACAAGTTGTAGAGTTGCTGCACGCTCCAAGAAAAGACAGACACCCCTTTAAAATAGGAAATCATTAAATTGAAAGATCAAGAAATAGCACAAGCACAAAACGCTGCATAGAGGGAATTCAAGGCAAGTAACAGTCAATGTGTACAAATGATGTGGCACAATGGATTCTGCCTACAGTGAAGAACTTTGTTATACCCACACCTACTTTCCAGCTTCCCTAGAAAAATCAATGCCTTTCAGTGCTTGCCGAGCCAAATGGGGAATGCCAATGAGACTCCAGTTTGTTTTGACACAGCACCCAGTTACACCTCTGAAGAAACAGGCACAGAATTTGTCATCATAAAAAAAACTTTGGGGGATGAAAAACTGCATGTTACAGCCCTGTTGGCAGTGCTAGCAGATGGCATGAAATTGCCACCATATGTGATTCCGGAGCGTAAAACAATGCCGAAGGAACAGCTGCCTACTGGAATAATTGCTAGGTGTCAAAACCAGGATGGATGTCTAAAGGCTTAATGAAGGATTGGCTGAATGTTGTTTGCAATAGGTGACCAGGTGTGCTATTAACAGAAAGGAGAAATGCTTGTCCTACACACATTCAAAGGAACCTACCACTAGCAAAGAGTAATGTCTGAAGTTAATCCTGTTCTCTGGTCATGATGGGAGGAGAACATTCACAGCTGCAGGTGATTCCATGTATCAGCAAACAAACCCTTTGAAGACCACTTGAAATCTATTCAAAATGGCTCTGGAGGTGAGACCATGTTATAACTCCTATAGAAAGTAATTTAGTTGAGCACAACAACGGAGTTAGACAGAATCTTATCATATAAACCCAGAAGATGCAGTTTAAAAATTTTGAGTAACTCCATATTTCATTTTCCATGTTGGAATGAAAAGCAATTTGCTTGAGTTCAAAGGGAAAGGAGTTCAGTGGGAAAACTCTGAAAATGAACAAGAAAGCGTATATGAGCAGGAAAGAGAATTAAGGGAAATGAAGAGGGATGAGAAATGCATTAAATATATTTTTGTTTATAACCTTCTATTCTGGATGGAAGGAGATGTTGCCTTCTGTTCAAACCTGTCATTTTTGCTGATATAGTAGCTGACTCTGATGCTCAGTCTCAACATCCCAACTGCACCTGCACTAGAGGGAGGTCAGAGCTGCCTTGCAGAACCCCTGTGTACCACGAGCTAGGACCAGCCACAAGTCTGGGGAAGGGACAACAGAGCATCTTCTCCACTAGCTCCAATTTCATTTGAACTAGTGGAATTCACTTGGAAACAACTGCATTATCAGAGCAGCTCTGCATTTCAGATTAAAGACAATATCACAGGCTTACCTATCACACAACAGCTGACATTTTCACAACATGGCCTCACTTATTCCGAAAAACACAAACCAACAAAACCAAAAAACAACAACAACAAAAGCCAAAACAAAACAAAAACCAACTCTACCCCTCAAAAATCCACACATATCTGCAACCAAACAACCAACCAACTCCAGCTATATGAAGTGTCTCTCTACACAGGGTAAAAAAATCATTCAGAAAATATTTTTTGTGAATTTGTCATGTATCCTCCTAGATTTTGGCCTATCATTCACATCCTTTTTTTTTTCTCTCCCTGTACATAGGATTGGACTAGTGACTAGGTGACTTTGAAATGTCTTGGGTTTTAAATCAACAGCGCACGTAAGAATACAACTTTGTGCTACTTCTGTATAAATATATCTAGACAGGTATTTATAAACTCACAGGAGTCCTTACAAAACTTCAAAGCTTTCCCACACTACTGAATTGCTTTTTCCTACTGCAACATTCAGAGGCATATCAGTTTGAGCATTCTGTTGTGATCGTAGGCATTTCTGCATGAAATATCTTCAGCATGAAGAAGTGCCTAACAAGAATATAATCGAGGCTGTATAAAGAGATCAACTGCTCCCTGCCATGCTTAATGTAGTCTACATTTTGTTAATGACAGTTCCTCCCAGAAGCACCTAAAGTTTCTGAATTTAAACACAAGTTTAAATTCAGTTGGAAATTTTAAGGCCTGAGGAGACTGACACAGTTCTTGCTCAGTTCTATTGGAGTAGCACTGGGAGCTGGTTCCTCCTTGCTGCTTATGGAGCATCCATTTTTAAGAGAGTGCTTTAAAAGAGTGTTCTGGAGCTGGAAGAGCTTTAAATAGGGTTTTTGTGTCTTTACTACTTCCCAGGACTACACTAACTTAGGACTAAATATTTCTTGGACTGATTTACTTCCTCCTCAGCTACATCCTTCGTCTGAGATTTTTCTTGGTAATTAAAAGAGCAGAGCCAGTGCCCAGACAACCATTTGAGGAGAGTGATACTAAGACACTTTGGTGTCACCTTTGTTCACACATGGTTTTGGTGTGATTCTAACTTAGTGACATTGCTTCAAAACTCAGTCTGCGTTATTTTAAAATTAGTCCTTAGATCTAAAACTTAAAGTGAAATGAAGTGGCACAATCATTTAGCCTCGTGGCAAATAAGTTCAGCATTTGCACATGTTGAAAAATATGGAGTTGCTATATTAAAGTTAATTTAAATCTATCTTCAATATGGCTCGTATTTATCACTTTTAAAGACAAATCTATGTGAAAGAAGTGTACCTTGGCTTCTTAAATATTGCAAAGGAACTTGTTTAAATTTACAGATCCCACAGAAGCTTTAACTGTTCCACTGTGCACATACTTTTTAACAAGACCTTTCAGTACATGATCACATGCAGCACTTATGGGGAAACAGGCTGCTAGCTACTGCACATTGTTAGATTTATTGGGAGTGGGCTGGGAATAAGTGCTGCTTAGGAGGTGGTAAGTACCAGTTTTTGAAACAGGCAAAGCAATACTCCACTTCTGGCTTCCTGAGAAGTGATCTCCCCTTTAGGATCAATTTTCTATTAAAATAAATAATTCCTCTGAAATCAAATTTCAGGCAAGATAAACGGGTTCTTGGCTTGCCTTCTCTATCTGTAAAATATATGGAGGATATTAAAATTATCTCTTCCAAACAAAAGATATTTCAGCATACTGGCAAGAAAAAAAGCAGTGCAGTCCAATGTCTGAAGGTTACTTCTGCAAATATTATTAGCACAAGACCTAACTCTTTATATCTTTTGGGCCAACAAAGCTAATTTATTAATTATAAAGAGTTCAATATTTCTCTGACAGAATTGACAGGACAAATACTTAATAGAAAGATTCCTTAAGTGCAATGTGAGATCACCATTAGATAGAGTGTGATGAGTGTGTCTGACAAAAGAATGAACTACGTTACTTCTGACAGTGGGATATTAATATTTCTAATTTACTACTTCTATGTGCAGCTAGTTTTTTAGGGCCAAAGTTTCATTTTCCTTGTGTTAAAATTACTTAGAGGTGATAAAAACTTTTATCCCTCCAAAAATGTATTCACCTCCTGTATTCACCGTTAGACCTCCCTTCCCTTACAATGGTCTATCCAAAAGGAAACGTGGGTCTCAGTCTTGTTTCCAGTCTATGTAAAATCTATTGCAGCTGAGTCTCAGTGGGCCAGTTAAATAGCCAGGAAGTGAATTAGCATGGAGACAAAGGATGTCTCTGAACATGAAGTTAGCAACAGATTTTTTCAGAATAAATAAGCATATGGTAGATCAGAATAACAGAGGCTTCAGTGCGGTATCACAGCAGACACGTGCAACTCAAGGAGATTCCTCACAGACTTAGCAGTGAATGGAGACTTACCCTCAGAGAAAATAATATAGTCAAGATCTCAGTGTTCTTTCACAAAGAAATCATTTATGCCAATTATAAACATGAATCGGAAGATACATGTCTTTGTTGTTTCAAAACTAAACATCAAAACATTTCATCTGAGAATGATGAAACAAAATGCTCCAATTCCTACAGAAAAAAAAAACACAAACCAACAAAACTCAGTTTTTAAGACTGAACATCTGAACAGATCCAGGACAAATTATTCCTTTGCTGTTAGCAATCATTTTCGTCCAAATGCTGCCTAATTTTAACCGTAAGCATTACAGACTGAATTTAGCCATAAACATTAGAGACTACTGATCACACCAGTTTGGTTGGGGAGGAGTATCAAAAACAGGAGCTTTAGCTATGGAGTTTTGTTCAGTTTATTCCAAAGCACAGAACAAAGCCACAAAGCCAGGGTAAAGCCATTCACATGGTGGCTCCTGTTCTGCCACTATGGGACCCTAGACCAGCAGGCTTCACAATTTCCCCCATAATCCAGCAGGTCTGCAGGATCAAGCCTCAGGAGTTGGGAAATGGAAAGTGTGTCCACATGGAGATAAGGTCTCTGTTGGCAGTCAGTGTTGTAGCTCAGATTTACAGGAATAAGTATGTGTGGATTGAAAGCAGGGGAAATAAAAAGCTTTGTGATCGCAGTTTGTGACTGTGCAGCAGAAGACTGGAAAAGATGGAAGGTAAATGGCAGAAGATGGTATTTTTGCAGACTCTGTAGCAGTATTGGGAAAGCAGCAGATCCCAAATGAGCTAAGTGGCTGTAGCCTGCAGGGATGAACTATGGAGCAGCCCAATCTTTCAGGAGTCAGGCATTGCTCTTGGGGAAGGGAAAGGAAGGGATTGAAGCAAGCTATCTCCTCTGTGTGACAGGTCTGACACAGACCTGAAGGCTGCTACCAAGAGAAGAACTCATACCATTTAAATTTGGAAAGCACTGCTCAAACAGGACAGTGCTCTGAGATTTTGCAGAGCTCTAAACTCTGGGAGTCAGTTCTGTATTTGCCAAAATAGAGCTTGGACTTTATGACCTTGAGATTGAGCTGTAAGGCTCCCAGAAATATCAGAAGTAGATAAATATATTACTTCTCAGTATTGCAGATGTTCTTCTGTCAATTGTCACAGAGCTCTTTTCTCAGAAAACACACTGAAGTGTCAGTGTTGTCTGCAAACCTCAGAGAAAACATCAGTCATTCTAATTAAAGAGCATCCAGAAATTGTTTTCCTTATACACTGTTGACCATCAAAGAATATATTGGAAAAGACCAAAGCCTGCCGTTGGGATGATGCTGTTAAAAAACTGAAGCCTGGCAAATACTGACATTTTATGCTTTTGGCAGAATTTATTGTTCCAAATTCATCCACATATGAAATATTCATCCATAAAGCTAAAGAAGAAACAAGAATCTTAAGAAAGTATTAACAAGACAACAAAGTAAGAGGCAAAGTAAAGAGAACTGCTCTTAAAGAGAAGACTCTGTTGAGAATTTGTTTCAGAGGACATATTGCCAAAACACCCACAGTAAAAAGAGCCAAAATTTGCACTACAGTTTAATACTCACCACTCTGTGCTTTTTTAACAATCTCCATCTCCAGATTTTTAATGCCTGGTGACAGTGGCACTTGGGTTTTCTCTCTTCCTCACTTACACCACTGAAGGGAATTGATGGCTTTGTCCTTTCCTCCATCGGCTGAGCCTGTGTTATCTAAGAAAAGGGTGGGGAATATCTGGGAATCACAACACTGAAATTATAGTCACAAGGAAGGAAAATCTCCAGTTCAAGCACCAAGGTAATATAATATTAACTGCCCAAGATAAAGGGTCAGGAATTTGGGGAAAGCATGGATGTAACATTATCCCACTTGACTGAAGTCTGCAAGTATCAAAATAAAAGGCAATACCATTCCTGTCATAGCAAACCTAAATCCAACTCAGCAAGCTAAATGCCTTTCAAGCACCCAAATCAATGGAATATATGAATGGGATAATGAGATGCTGTTAGCTTTTCTTGATCCACTTGTTTGAAGGATGACTTCTCTTAAATGCTTACATCAGCCTTACATTTACCTTCTCTTCTTCACATTTTTTCCCAGACCAGTCAAATTATATGATGTAGAACACGTACCCAAAAAAAAGGACGAGAGAGGTGAAAGGCCTTGTTTTCCAGAAGCATTCAAGCAAATTAGTGACAGATTCAACACTGGCATTGCTTAAAATCACCCACAAATCATTGCACATGTATGTTGCTGTTTTCAGAGTGAAGAGGACAGATGATGGAAAAATATATGAATAGGTTAAAACTCAATATTTTAGGAATTCCTAACCTCTCAGTTTAGATTTCAGTCTTAGTTATCAGTCATACTTCTGGATCAAAAAATCAAATAATTTCGATATTAATTTCAAATATTTTGCCTGCTTACCCAGAATTGCAAGGAATAGCATATAGGTACCTCTACATAGCAGTTACTTTTGTAGCTAATAGTTTTTTATGTTCATTCTGTTTAAAAGATCAGGCTCCAGAATGAGCTACAGTCCTCTATTAGAGAGCAAAACAGCAATGTAATACT